>NW_024871098.1:0-1200000 GCF_019054845.1 Dipodomys spectabilis | reverse complement strand
TGTACACAAGTTAACAGTAGAAGAATCAATGGGAATAATAAGAGAAAGAAAATTCTGTGTTTAAGTATAATGGTTCAATATACTATAGGAAATTCTGCAAATAAGACAACATTGAACCAATAATGCCAAGGTCATTATGTAGATCTATGGGAGTGACATAGAGAAATAATTAATACTAAGAGGAACATGAACGATGAGGCCACTGTCTTTCAACTTCTATCTCTAAATCATGGTTGCTAATCCCACAAATTTGTAAAATGTACAATGGAAGAATAATTCTGGTTCCAAAGCAAGTTAGATATAAGAGCATGGACTTAACTGGAAAAAAAAAATCCATGGTGAGAAAGTGGGAATTATACTAGCAAAGAACTGGTGGACAAGATCTCATTTCTTTTTCTTTCTTTTATCTTTTATCTTTTTTTGTTTCTGATGGTTGTGGCAGGGTTTGAACTCAGCCTGGGCAATATCTCTCCCCTCTTCAGCTCAAGACTAGTGTTCTACCTCTTGAGCGACAGCGCCACTTCCAGTTTTCTGGTGGTTAATTGGAGATAAGTGCCTCAGAACCTTTCTTTCCTACCTGTACTGGATTTGAAGTGCAACCCTCAGATCTCAGCCTCCTGAGTAGCTAGAATTATAGGCATGAGCTCAAGTGAGGAATTCTAGTCATGAGCAAGATTGCTGAACAAGGTTGCTGAGGCTTTTGCATAAAAACATACAAACATACACATACACACAGAGGCATATATATGTACAAACCCACCTGCACAAATGAAACAACTCTCAAAATGTGGAGAAATGTTAGAAAACAATTGAAAATATATCCTGAGTAAGACTAGATCAAGTAATAATTTTTAATATTAGAAAGTCCTCAAATGAAATTTCTTCAAAGAAGTTTGCGATTATTACATACCTAGGGACCAGAGATAATAAGAAAGTCAATTAATCATTATTAAAGGGATTGGATCCATGGAAGAATGAATCAGTGACCCCTGCAGGTGCATCTGAAAATGTTCATATCCTGTGTCAAATGATAGAACATCTTGAAAATAGTACATACTGTACAGAGGGGTTACAATTACATGAGCAGGATAATGCATACATTTCTTACCAAGCATTGCAGCCTCCTCCTTTGTTTACCCTTCACATCCATTCTCAGCCTCCCCCCTCCCCCCCAACCAAACCTTCCCCCCCTACATAATGCATATAATACTTTAATCTGATATGTTGCTTTCAAATATTCTTCTAGTCTATAGCTTACCTTTTTCATTTTCTTAGTAGTATCCTTTGAGAAAGCTGTATTTTTTTGAAGGTAAATTTCATTTATATATTTCATTAAATATTAGTTTTAAATTTATATTTAATATATATTTTGTACTCTTAATGCCCTCTCTAGGAATATTATCAACTTTAAATCATGAGGAATCTCTTCTACATTTTCCTCTAAAACTTTTATATTTTTTATTTTGCATTTATATGTTGTTACTATGCATGTTTTAAGGAATAAGACTTTAATGTGCTATTTCATGCAAATTGATGTCTAATGGCACAAAATTTGAAAAAATAAAAACTGCTTTGCAGAAAAGAAAATTGTACATAAACAGTTTGAGCAGTCAATCTAATGGATAAGATTATAGGAGAAGTTCAGAATTGCTAGTCTGTATCTATATTAAATAAACCACAAACTATGCAGGGAAATTTGATACAAGCCTGGAATTCTAGCACTCAGACTAAGACAGGAGATTAGAGAGTGGGATTACATAGTGATACCTTCCCTGGGCCAGCTAGTATAATTTTGTCTCAATGAAACAAGCCAAACAACAAGAAAGGAATACACAGTTGGAAGTTTGGGCTAATTTTGTCATTATGTTTTGAGAAGGCAAGTTTCTTGTTGAAATACAACTCATATATAATCCTCAGTTGTGTTTTAAATGCTCTCTTCATTACACAAGATTTTTAGATGCAAAATGGCTCATGATTCCCAATCAAAAATTTGAAAAAGTAAGTATCATTCTGTTGGATTTCAAAGAAATAATGAAAGATTACAAAATTTTAAGCCTGGAAAAATAAAAAGTTCATCTAATGTAGGACTTTATAGACCTTGCTAAATTAGAATTTATATTTAAAATAAATATTTTGGTTTTGTTTTTAATTTCATATTCTATAGGATACTACAAAATTCTTTTTAAGTAGAGGTTTTGACAAATTCACAAATGAATTTGGCATTTTATTTGCCTAAAATATTCTTTGAAGCGAGGTTTAATTTGAACTTAGTTAATTCATAATTCCAACAGTTCATGTATAAATTGATAGTGTGAATAATCTAGACAGAGTTGCCAACAAATGGATGATATTAATTTATAAATTTAGAACAAGCAATTTTTTGAGCTTTTGGTATAACATGGTAAGAAGAGAGTAATTGTGTGAGGTCTTGGGTCTTCTATCTATTCATAATACAGGAAGAAATTTCCTTAATTACATGACTCTGTTTACAATGAGAAAAATGCTAGGGTTGGAGTTGGTTTTTATATTTTGGTTTGTCCTCAGGTTTGAACACTGGGCGTGGCCACTCTCTTTGAGGTGGTTTGTGCTCAAGGCTCATGCCCTACCACTTCAAACTCAGTGCCACTTGAGTCTGGCTTTTCCTGAGAAATTTATTGGAGATAAGAATCTAAGGAATCTTCCTGACTGGTTGGGCTTTGAACCATAATCTTTTGATCTCAGTCTCCTGAATATCTATGATAGATAAAAAATATAAATAATATTTGCAAGTGTTCAGAATTCTAAAAATCAGAAAAATGTTGCAGCAAATTTAGTGTAGTGTACTTTCCACAATAGGAAAGGCATCATATTAGCACATGTGTAGTATTTTTTCACAATAGTGATAAGCAATTCATGATGTGAATTAAGGGAATTTTAAGGTGCAACTTACAAATTGGAAACTGTTGGGCTAGGAAGGCTTTATGGCATAAAAGCTTGGGATTGATGGTCACAGAAATAATAGCTTACTCTGATGAACAAATGTTTACTCTTGAGGAATTAATTATTACACATACTTCATAGTTATATTCTTCACCAGAATGTGGCTATTTTTTTCTGTTGATTTCTCAATATGTAACACCCCATTAGAAATTGCAGCTATTGCAGAATTAAATAACATGCAAACAGGTAATGTTTTGAATATCTCTGATATGAAATGCTCAGAATTTGAAAATGAGTAGTTAGTATTTGTAAGAACTTTGAAAAACACATATATACTGTCCTTTGAAGAATTATTCAGTTTTAAATGTTAGGAGTTTCCAGAGAATTAAACTGTTTTTTGTTTTACTATGAGACAATACTGAAATTATATTTTTTAGGAAAATTATGGCAGGTATATTGTGAAAATATTGTATATTTTGGTAACATTCAAGTTGATGAACCTCTGATAAAGAAGGTGTAATTAATTCAAATTAGATGCCAAATAGTGTTCATTTTAAAAAAGGTAATGCACATAGAATAATATTTACTATAGCAATACAATGAAATTATATTTTATGTAACTTATTTTTAGTTTAATTTTATTTTTACGGTGATAAATACAGAATTTGCATTAATTGTAAGGTAGTGAATACATAATATGTCGACATTTTGTTGATTCGTCCATCTACTGAATGGCATATTGGATTAAAACAGGTTTGCATATAAGTATCACGTAGGGTCTTTCAAAAATGACAGATGATACCTCCCCAGAAATACTAAAATAATGATTTCTACGTAAGAAAGTAATTTATGGTGGTACAATGTTGAAATATCTGGATGAGTGTAATTATATCTTGTGCTGAATTAGTCAGGAAGATATCCAATATCGTATGGGATAAAAATGGTAGTGACAAAATATTTCATTGAGAAATATATAGGAGGCTGCCAGAAGTATGAAGAAATTCAGATAATTTTGAAGAATTTAGAAATACAAGCTCAAATGTGTTTCTGTAAATAAAAATTATGTAAGTGGAAGGGCAAAAGAAGGAGAAGAGTAGAAAATAACTGAGTTAGAGTATAAAGTTAGAGTATAAAGTCATAATCTAGAGTACAGAGGAAGATGGCAAAAAGTCTAGGCTAAACAAGCTTTCACGTAGACAACAGTTTTAGTGTTCCAGTCAAGAGTCCTAGGCTAGACAATCACACCCAGTGTGCCATCACAGTACAGAGAGTTTGGCTAGAGATGGAATATCCAGGCAAGGAAACAGATCTGAGCATCAGCGGCCAGAGCCCCCATGCCTACAGAGAGAGTCCAGTCAAAAAGATGCCAGACACAGTGTGCATATTCTACTCAACACCAGGAAGAACTGTCAAGGAACAGATATATTCATGCTGCAGATAGCAGACCAGAGAGAGCCCAGTAACCAAGATTCTGGCATGAGTAGAACCCTGACATCCTCACTCCTTCTCAGAAAGCAGAGGAGGGATGGCAGCCGCTCTCCCACCACCAGAGAGCTCCATCTTTGATACTGACAAAGGCCCAGAAATTGATACTGACAAAAGGCCCAGACTTTTGACTGTGCAACCACAGGACTTTGGTTGATGCTTGCCTTAAAATAGTGTTCTAGCACAAAAGCGGTGTTACTTTCCTACCAAATAGAGGCATTCATGGAATCCAATAAAAGACAGCTGAAAGAAGTCAGGGAGGCCGGAAAGGGAATGTTGAATGGAGCCCAACAGAAGGAATGGGAGTCCAAGGAAACCATAATCGATCAACTAAGTGATTTGAGAATGAACACAACACCAAATTAAGAAAGTAATGAAGTTCATATAAGATCTCAAACAAAGCTCCAACAAAGAATTTGAAGTCATCAAAGCTGACCAAATAGAAGGAAAAGAAATTAAAAACAAAGTGGAAAGTCTTGAGAGCAGGGTAGACCATGCAGAAGATCGAATCTCAGGGATTGAAGACAGCCAGGTTATTTTAGAGAAAGAACATACAACTATCCAGAACAAATCCAAGAAATAGGATAGATCTATTCAACATTTGGAAGACACCCTCAGAAGGCCTAATCTGAGGATAATGGGAGTAGAGGAGCTCCTAGAGGCAGAAGTTAATGGACTAGGAAATTTGGTTAACATGTTCCAAGCAGAGAACTTCTCAAACATGCAAAAAGATAAACCTATACAGATTCAAGAAGCTTTTAGAACCCCAAATAGACAAGACTAGGACAGGATATCTCACCGTGACATTATAATCCCCACAGGATCAATTCCAAGGAAAAAATCCTTAAAGCTGTCAAGGAGAAATGATGAATCACCTATAAAGGGAAACCAATTAGAATAACCTCAGATATCTCAGCGGAGACAATCACAGCAAGAAGAGCCTGGAATGATATATGCCATGCTTTAAAGACAATCAACTATCAACCAAGAATACTGTACCCAGCTATACTTTCCTTCATAACTGAAGGCCAAACAAAAACCTTCCATACCAAAGAACAACTGAAACAATATATATCCACCAAATCAGCCCTATAAATGACACTTAACGAAGTCCTACACATAGAAAACCAACAAGGCCACAATAAAGGTCAAGAAACTGCACCCAAACTGAGAATCCAAGAACCATAAAAAGAACCCAGTTGCTGCAGCCCCCAAGAAGGGGCATAAAATGGCAGGAACTCCCAAACAGCTCTCAATCCTAACTCTCAACATTAAAGGATTGACTCTCCAATTAAGCGACATAGACAGTCAAGTTGGATTAAGAAGCAAGATCCTTCTATCTGCTGCCTTCCGGAGTCTCATATGCCCATAAAAACAAACACATTTTAAATGTGAAAGGCTGGAACAAAATCTACCAAGCAAACGGCCCCCATATACAGACGGAAACTGCAATCCTAACAGATAAAATAGACTTTCAATTAAAATTAGTGAGAAGAGATAAGGAAGGTTGCTACATACTAATTAAGGGATCTCTCCTTCACGAGAATATTACAATTTGATATATTTATTCGCCAAACAACCAAGCACCGAAATTTATTCAAGAAACACTACTTTCCCTCAAATCTGACATGTTTGGGACTTGAATACACCACTTTCCCCACTAGATAGATCAACGCGGCAAAAACTCAACAAAGAAACTGCAGATCTAAACTACTGCATAGATCAACTAGATTTAACAGACTTCTACCGTATATATCACCCAGCATCATCAGAACACACGTTTTTCTCAGCAGCACATGGAACATTTTCCAAAATAGACCACATTTTAGGTGACAAAACAAACTTTAACAAATTCAGAAACATTGAAGTTATACCTTGCATTCTCTCACACAACAAGGGAATAAAATTAGAACTCACCACCAAAAGCAACCCAAGAACGTCCTGTACCATATGAAGGCTGATAAACACACTGTGGAATGACCAGTGCATCATAAAATACATTAGAAAGGAAATTCAAATATTCATGATATTCAGCAAAGATGAACACACAAATTACCACCTACTCTGGGACACAGCAAAAGCAGTACTCAGAGACAAGTTTATAGGCCTGAGCTCCAACACAAACAAATTGTAGAGATCTGAAATCAACAATTTAATGAGACATCTGAGCCACCTTGAATAAGAGCAACAAGATAATCCCCAATCTATTAGATGGAAAGAAATAATTAATATTAAATCAGAATTAAATGAATTAGAATCCAAGAAAAAACACAGAAAGAATCAACAAAAGAAAGAGTTGATTAATCGATAAAATTAACAAAATTGACAGAACTTTAGCAAATCTTAGAAAAAGAAGAGAACACATACAAATAAATAAACTCAGAGATGAGAATGGAAACATCACCAGAGAAACAACCAAGATTCAGAAAATTATAAGGGAATACTTCTCAAAACTTTTTGCTAATAAGTTTGAGAACTTGGCAGAAATGGACCTTTTCCTAGCAAATATTGACATGCTGAAACTAAATCAAGATGAGATAAACCATCTTACCATGCCGATATCCAACATTGAAATAGAAACAGCAGTAAGAGTCCTCCCATTTAACAAAAGCCCGATCCCAATGGATATATATAGTGGAATTCTACAAGGCCTTCGAAGAAGAGCTCACACCAACATTCCTCCAAATTTTCAATGAAATTGAAAGAGAAAGTTCACTACCAAACTCATTCTATGAAGCCATCATAACCCTCATCCAAAAACCAGGCAGGGAGTCATCGAGGAAAGAGAACTATAGACCCATTTCTTGGATGATTATTAATGCAAGAATTCTCAACACACTTTTGGCCAATCGACTTCAACAATTCATCCAAAAAAATCATATATCACGATCAAACAGGATTCATTTCAGGTTTCATTTCATGCAAAGTTGGTTCAATATATGCAAATCAATTAATATAATTCATCACATCAACAAGAGCAAGGACAACAAACACATGTTTATCTCAATAGATGCAGAAAAAGGATTTGACAAGATCCAACATCCCTTTTCGTTGCAGATTCTGCAAAAATTAGGAATCCAGGAAATATTCCTCAGTACAGCAAAGGCTCTATATGACAAACCTACAGCCAGCATTATACTTAATGGCAAAAAGTTAAAGCCATTTCCTCTTAACTCAGGAACGAGACAAGGATGTCCAATCTCTACACTTCTCTTCAATTTAGAATTAAAATGCCTAGTATAACCATAAAACAAGATGCAAACATTAGAGGGATCCAAATAGGGAAAGAAGGAAAACTCTCCCTCTTTGAAGATGACATGATCTTGTATTTAAAGAATCCCACGGACTCCACTCTCAAATTACTCAAGTTGATTCAAAATATTGGTAAAGTAGCAGAGTATAAAATTAACCTTCAAAAATCAATGGCTTTTCTGTATGCCAACAATGAGAAAAGCGTGCTGAAACCCGGAAAACAATTCTATTTGTAATAGCCCCACAAAAGTAAAATACCTAGAAATTAACATACCCAAAAAAGTGGAGGATCTCTATGATGAAAACTTTAAAAACTTGAAAAAGGAAATCAAAACAGAACTTAGAAAGTGGAAAAAATCTCCCATGCTCCTATATTGTAAGGATCAACATCGTAAAAATGGCAATACTTCCCAAGGATAGCTACAAATTCAATGTGATACCTATCAATATTCCAACCTCATTCTTCAAGGAAAGAGAAAAGGCAATCCAAAAATTCATATGGAACAATAAAAGACCCTGAATAGCTAAAACGATCCTTAACAGAAAGAACAGTGCTGGAGGAATATCAATACCAAATTTAAACACTACTACAAAACCATTGTAATCAAAACAGCTTGGTACTGGCACAAGAACAGACCTCAGGACCAATGGAATAGAATTGAAAACCCAGAAATAAACCCACAGACCTATAGTCATCTAGTATTTGATAAGGGAACTAAAAAAATAGAATGGAAGAAAGACAGCCTTTTCAGTAAATGGTGCTGGCAAAATTGGTTAATCACTTGTAGAAAATGAAAAATAGATCCATACATGTCATCCTGCACCAGGATCACATCCAAATGGATCAAGGACCTCGAGGTCAAAACAGACACTCTGAAATCATTACAGGTCTGAAATCATTACTAGGTCTCCTTGGCATAGGCCAAAACTTTCTTAAAAGAGACGCAGAAACACAACAAATCAAAGAAAATTTGGAAAATTGGGATTGCATGTAATGGCACAGTTTCTGCATGGCAAAGGATATAGCTAGCAAGATCAATAGAAAGGCTACTTATTGGGAGAAGATATTCACTAGCCATACAATGGACAAGGTTCTCATATGTAAACTATACCTGGAACACAAAACCTTAAATCCCCCAACAACAAATCCTCAAAGAAACTACTGCCCAATAAATAAGTGGGCTACATTGCAACAATGAGATGTACAAGTAGTTATGTTGAAAACGAACTTTACAACTTTCGTGGGGAGGGGCAGGGAGGATTGGGGGTCGTGGGGAGGATGGGAAAGGATGGGAATGGGAAACAAAGGAGGAGGCTAAAATGCTTGATAAGAAATGTACTCATTATCTTGCCCATGTAATTGTAACTCCTCTGTACTTTATTTTCAAAATAAAAATAAATAAATAAATAAATAAATAAGTGGGCTAAAGATTTACAGAGAAAATTATGTGAAAAGGAAAGAAGGATTGCCAATTTACACATGAAGAAATGCCCGACCTCCCCAGCTATAAGAGAAATGCAAATCAAAACAACATGGAGATACCACATCACCCCAGTTAGAATGGCCATAGACAAGAACAATAATAACAGATGCTGGAGTGGATGTGGCCAGAAAGGGAACCTTACTTCATTGTTATTGGGAGTGTAAACTTGTTCAACCACTTTGGAAAGTTGTATGGAGGTTCCTCAAAAAACTCCTAGAGCTCTCCTATGACCCAGCAATCCCACTTTTGGGCATTTACACAAATGATCACAAACAAGACCATACTAAATCTTCCAGCGCAACTATGTTTATTGCAGCATTATTTAACATAGCTACGATATGGAACCAACCCAGATGCCCTAGAGTAGATGAATGGATCAAGAAAATGTGGTAAATATAAGCAAAAGAATTCTTTGCCTCCATCAGAAAGAATAACAATGCTCATTTGTTAGGAAATGGAAAGACTTAGAAAAAATTATATTATGTGAAGTAATCCAGCCCCACAGAAACATAGGTTCCATGTTTCCCTTGTTCAAGTATCACTTCTTGTTTTCACACACCCAGTCTGTGTGTGAGGATACTTTCTCCATGTTAAGCAATAGGGTAGTACTCACAATCTGAAGGGGAAAGTTCCACAGTTTAACCCTATGCCCACATTATAGGGTGTATAATTTAAAGTATTTTGAGACAAACAGTAATACTAGAACTGAAATGCTCCTTAGGGACATTTTCTTGGAGCTCATTAGTTTATCCAGGAGAAATATAAATATCCAAAAATTTTGGAGCTAATTAGTAAATATCCGAATTAACACTAGATCCTAGATGTTGCATTATTACAAGTCAACATTGTATTATTGTTACATCAGAATCCTTCCCTACTTGCCAATGTGTAAGAGAAAATGAAAGAAAGGCATTAAAGCAAAAGCCTTATCTTTTTAGGAATTTAATCCTAGTGGTGAAGATAATGTCTGAACTCTTCCATTAAATAAAAGCTTAAAGTTTATAAGAGCACTACCTACATATACCTGCACATGTAATTGTATCCCCTCTGTACAGTATGTTCAGAAATAAAATAAAATTAAATTAAATAAAAAAGAATTTGTGGCAAATTGTTTGACAGGGTTATTTCATCATGGAGATATCACCAAAACACTGTTCTTATTGAAATTGTCTATATCTTTTTAGTTTTCAAATCCAAATTGCATATTTCCTTCAATATCTCTGCAACAGTTTTGACCTTTTCTTCCTGCAAATTCTTTCCTTTCTTTACTTCTGTAAATCTGCATTTATTACTTTCTTGTTTCCTTATTTATCGCATTCTTCCAATCTTGTCCACACTGGTACACACATTGTTCAGAATTGTGTCAGAACTTTCCTTGTCCTCTTCCCTTTAATAATGCCCCCGATTTTATTATTCTTTTTCATATTCATGGTCATGGATATTTTGATAATGTCTAAACAATCCTATATTTGCATCTGTTTAATATAAACTTTAGAACTATCAGAGTTTTTTCCCCTAAATCCATCATTTCCACCTGCAATCCCTATCACCAAGAATATCACTAACACAGTTGCCTGGCCAGAGATATAGAACACTTTAGACTTCTTCTTACCCTTCTGCTCCCACCCATTAGAAAAGATGAATGATCAAGATTTTGTGAGTTTCTGTCACTTTTAGGATTTCTATGTAGTCTTTTTTATGCCCCTGCCACCAGCGTGTTTCATGTAATCATTACTGGTCACCTAGACATAAGCAACCTTTTACAAAGTATGTTTTTCCCCATAGTTTTTTCATATTGGTCCTTTCCATCACCAAATTACTTCTGCTTGTAAGCACACAGAGTGAAGAGCTCAGACACAAATTCTAGTATCATTATTTACTCATTACATTGACTACTGGCCTTTCATTTCTCATCTGTAAATGGATGTAATCTACCAGAGATATTGAAGAATATATTTTTTAACTTTTAGAGCAAAAAAAAAAGAAAAGTGAAGAGTCCTTACGTTTTGCCCCCTAGCTTACAAATAAGGAAAGAGTCAAATTCAGTTTGTTGGTATAAATATCACAAATTATTTCATGCAGAAATAAAAATAAATTTTCCTCCTGGCTCTAAGGACTGTGTCCTTTCAAGGTAACTCCAGATATTTAAGTGGTATTATGTAAATTGTGTCATGTGTTTACAGCTATATTGAAAAATATGTCATTGGAAAATATTGATTATTGAATGGTGTCTTTATGAGAACGGTATTTGAACTAACCACACTAAGTTGAAAACTACATCTTAGTCCATCAAAATTTTTCTTATTGCTTTATTTGTTGCCAAGTGTTCTTACTACATTTATACATAGATTTTCTCCAATTAACTGGATGGAAACTAAAACTGATCATGGATTTCTACCTAATGAGTGAAGCATGCATGAAGCATGTGTTGTTAACTTCTAGGGATATATAACTAAGCCAATGGCTATGTGGGTAGTGAAAGGCTTTCTCCTAAATTCCCAAGGCTAGAACAAACAAGATCATTTGTAATAGAAAGCACTCAGCTTATATTTTATCTATGTGGGATAATCAACATGTGCAAATAAATGATTTTATTTATAAGGAAACAATAGTACCAAGAAAAGTAAGTATATTTAGAGAGACTGAAAGTATAACATTAGGGTTTTTACTCTCGCACCTGTTTATGTGATTGTATTTCTTGTTATTGAAACTCTCCTCTTGTTATTCTTATTGTATTAATCCAATGCTTTTTAGTACTATGTATTCAATGTGGGAAATCTGGCTTAAAAGATGTCTAAAAATTTTTCCTTTTCAATCACAACCTTGTCATTATCAGGCTACACTTCAACTTCATCAAAATTATTATTAGAATCATAAGTGCTAACTATTGAACTTATGATACCTGTCTATGATTTTGCAATATTTATATTTTGATTAATAGTTTTAATGTTACCACTGTGCATGCATCCATGTTAAAATTTTGAATAAATTAAGAAATAATAAAAAAAGCTAAGCCATATCAGGTAGCTTGTCTATGTGCTTATAACAAATTATTGAATAGATTTTTGAGGCATTGCAAATTCCTAACCAGTATGAATTATCTTCCTCTCTCCCTGTCATTAGACACAAATATTTAAGAGTTTGAACAGAATTTTTTCAACTAATATATTATAAACGTTACTACAATAACAAGTGTGTATCTAAAATTCCCTTGAAATTAATAAACTCTAATTTCTATTGCAATATTAGTTGATTTACACTAGGAAACTTTTGTAAAAATAGACTGCCTATCTTTGAAATGAAAAATAGTTGAATAAAAGTTTCAGAGGGAGTTCTGGGATGATGGCGGAAGAGAAGCTGGGGCTAAACAAGCTCCCACATAGAAAGCAGTTTTTTTGTTCCAGTGAACAGTCCTAAGCCAGAGAATCATACCAAGTTTGCCATCACAGGACAGAAAGTTAGGCCAGACAGGGAAAATCCAGGCAAGGAGACAGATCTGAGCATTTGCCAGCTGCCACAGCTGCAGTGACAGCTGTGGTGGCTGCGGCAGCCGTCGCCGCCATACCTCAACACAGAGAGTCCGGGACGAAGGCACCAGAGGCAGAGGCGGCAGGTGAGCAGATTCTACTCTACACCAGCAAGAACTGACAAGGAGCAGATATCTTCATCCTGCAGTTCGCAGACCAGAGACGACACAGGAACCAAGATTCCGGCATGAGTAGAAGCCTGACATCCTCACTCCTTCTCAGGGATCAGAGGAGGGAAGGCCACCCCTCCCTTCTCCACTACCAGAGATCTCCATCTTTGATACTGACAAAGGCCTGCCTGAGCAGCTAGCTCCAACTCAGGCATTGGAAGAAAACAAGAGTAATTTAGCAAGTCACAGGAACCTAAACTGACCTGCTAGGCTCAGCTCCACCCAGGGAAATGTCACCCAGCACAGGCTGCAAGCCCCAGGAGTGGATTTCTTCACTGGGTACACAGAGACATAGGCTGCCCCTCCCTACAGCAGCCTTTAAAATCAATTGAAATACAGTAAACATAAACCCTGAAAAAGCCTCCAGGCTGGGCTCTGTGAGTGACTCAGAAGCTAGCCCCTCAGGGAAAAGCTACAGTTTGCTGAAAGGCCTCAACTCTACCCAGAACCTAGCCTCATCACAGCATCTCTAAGCTAGAGGAAACAGCCATCTCCCTCTTTTGTGATACTCAAAGCAGATCTCCCTCCCATTGAACTAGTCTGGGAGGAGGATCAAAAAATCCTGGGTAAGCAGAGCATTTTTCTGCCTGCTCATATTAACCGACTTAAGAAACCAACCAAGCCACAGCAAAATCAAACACCACAAGCCGACCAGAGACTCCAACTAGAGACAGGTTAAGGACACAAGGGAGATACAGGATCTACCTTTTATTAAAAAATTTTTTCTAAAACTTTTTTTTTTTTTGGTCGGTTGTGGGGCTTGAACTCTGGGCCTGGGAGCTGTCCCTCAGCTCTTCAGCTCAAGGCGAGCGCTCTACCACTTGAGCTACAGCGCCACTTCCGGTTTTCTGGTGGTTTTATTGGAGATAGGAGACTCACGGTCTCTCCTGCCCGGGCTGGCTTTGAACCGCGATCCTCAGATCTCAGCCTCCTGAGTAGCTAGGATTACAGGTGTGAGCCACCAGTGCCCGGCTCTTTTTTTTAATTTTTAATATTGAATTTTTTGGAAAAAAATTTGTTTTCTATTAACTTCATTTCTTCCTCTTATACTTTTTATTTTAAGGATATAAGTATGTGCTTTTTTTTCTCTTTTTTCTTTTTTCTTTCTTTTCTTTATTTTTTTTTTGTTTAGTGCTACTGACCTTGTGATAATTTTTTTGTTTCCTTCTCATTCTTTTCACCTTTTCTACTCTCAACCCTTAGGTGATTATTAGATCTTATTCCCCATTGTGTACATACTTAATCCATAAATGTATTACTCAATTCAAAACCTTTTAGACTTAAATTCTTTAATAGTAGTACTACCTCTTTATATCTATATAATATTTTAAGCATTTTTTAAAGTTTCCCACATCTCCTTTTTATCCCTACCCTTATCTTATCCTATACACGTTCTTCTCTGAAGATTACGTTTTTAAATTTGCATAATTTTTAAGTATTTAAGTGTTTCACTTTTTAATTTTTAATATTTGTTTTTCTATTTTTTCTCGTCTCTTTTCATATCGTTCTCTTCTTTTTTTCTCTCTCTCTCTACTATCATTCTATCCAATCTATTTCCCACTTTGAGATTAGGACTTATTTAAGTTAACTCACACTCTGCCTTTCCATATCCTTCTATGCCTATTTTTATCCACATCTCTCCCTAAACCTAATAATTTCTGGTTTGCCAAATTCTTCTTTGCGGTTTGTAATCCATTAATACATAGTTGTTTGATGTTGAATATATATATCTGTTGAACTAGAGTGTATCGGCAGACTTTGACTTAGCAACTACAGACGTTGGTTGATGCTTACCTTAAGATAGTGATCTAGCACAAAAGTGATGTTACTTTCATCCCAAATGGGCAGGGCAAACAGGAAAAACACAAGACAAATGGCAAGTCCGGGTATCTCAACTCCAAATCATGACAATCAGTGGACAGAACAGACAATTAATAATCCAGGGGAGAGCTCCCTAAAAGCTCTACAAACATTACTGGTAAACATGGTAAATGAAAAAATTGAAAACCTGCAAAGGACTATGTATGAGCGTAATAGGGAGAGAGAGGAGGCAAAAGAAAGGCCAATACAGGAATATCGTGAGCATGAGGAAGCTACTGAAAGATTGATACAGGAATTGCGTGAGCAGCTCAAGAGCACTCAAACAGAAATGAATAAATAACAGGCTAAAATCAGTCAAAGAGAGCTACAGGAATCCCATGAACCAGAGGAAGCTTATCAAGGAGTAATACAGGAATTGAGAGAGTAGGATGAGAATACACAAAGATGATTAAAGGCATTCATGGAATCCATAAATGGAGAACTGAAAGAACGCAAGGAGTCCAAAAAGGGAATGCTGAATGGAACCCAGCAGAAGGAATGGTAGTCCAAGGAAACCATAACCAATCAACTAAGTGATTTGAGAATAAACAGCGAACACCAAATTAAGGAAGTAAAGAAGTCTATACAAGATCTAAAGCAAAGCTCCAACAAAGACTTTGAAGCCATCAAAGCCAACCAACTAGAAAGAAAAGAAAAAAAAAACAAAGTAGAAGTCTTGATAGTAGGTTAGAACTTGCAGAAGATTGAATCTCGGGGATTGAAGACAGCATGGATATTATAGAGAAAAAACATAACCATCCAAGACAAATCCAAGAAATATGATAGATCTATTCAGCATTTGGAAGACACCATCAGAAGGCCTAATCGGAGGATAATGGGTATAGATGAGCACTTAAAAAGAGAAGTTAATGGTCTAGGAAATTTGTTTAACAGGATGCTAGCAGAGAACTTCCCAAACATGAAAAAAGATAGGCCTATTCAGTTACAAGAAGTTTTAGGACTACAAATAGATCAGACAAGAATAGGACATCCCACTGTCACATTATAATCCACACTGGATAAATTCAGATCCTTAAAGCTGTCAAGAAGAAAAGATCAATCACCTATAAAGGGAAACCAATGAGAATCACCTCAGATTTCTCAGCAAAGGCAATCAAAACAGGAAGAACCTGGAATGATGTATGCCTTGCACTACAGACAAACAACTATCAATCAAGAATACAGTACCCAGCTTTGCTCTCCTTCATAACCGAAGGTAAACTAAAAACCTTTCATACCGAAGAACAACAGAAACAATATATCTCCACCAAACCAGCCCTACAAAAGATTTTTAATGATTTCCTACACAGAGAAAACCAACAAGACCACAATAAATGCCAAGAAACCACACCTAAACTGAGAATTCAAGAACCATAGGAAGAACTCAGTTGCTGCAGCCCCCAAGAAGGTGAATAAAATGGCAGAAACTCCCAAATACCTCTCAGTCCTATCTGTCAACATTAACGGACTTAACTCTCCAATTAAGCAATATAGACTACTCAGTTGGATTAAAAAGCAAGATTTTTCTATCTGTTCCCTTCAGGAGTCACATCTTGCCCATAAAAACAAGCACATTTTCAACATGAAAGGCGGGAACCAAATCTACCAACCAAACGGCCCCCATAAACAGGCAGGAGTTGCAATCTTAATATCAGATAAAATAGACTTCAAATTAAAATTAGTAAGAAGTAATAAAGAAGGTAGCTACATATTAATAATTAAGGGATCTCTCCTCCATGAGAATATTACAATTGTAAATACCTATTAAACAAACAACAGAGCACCCAAATTTATCCAAGAAACACTACTTTCCCTCAAATCCCACATAGATCCAAAGACATTAATTGTTGGGGACTTTAACACACCACTTTCCCCACTAGATAGATCAACTGGAGAAATCGCATATTTAACAACTGTATAGATCAACAAGATTTAACAGACATCTACCGAATATTTCATCCAGTAGCATAAGAATACACGTTTTTCTCAGCAACACATGGAACATTTTCCAAAGTAGTCCACATTTTAGGCCACAAAGCAAACTTGTCCAAATTCAAAAACATTGAACTTATACATTGCATTCTCTCAGACCACAAGGGAATAAAATTAGAACTCATGACCAAAAGCCACCAAAGAAAGTCCAGTAACACATGGAGGCTGAACAACACACTGCTGAATTACGAGTGGGTCATGGAAGAGATTAGAAAGAAAATTCAAATGTTCATGGTATTCAACAAAAATGAACACACAAATTACCAGCTCCTCTGGAACACAACAAAGACAGTACTCGGGGGCAAGTTTATAGCTCTGAGTTCCTACACCAACAAATTGGAGAGATCTGAAACCAACAGTTTAATACGACATCTGAGCCTCCTTGAATAAGAGCAGCAATATAAACCCCAATGAGGTAGAAGAAAAGAAATAATTAAAATAAAATCAGAATTAAATGAATTAGAATCCACAAAAAATCATAGAAAGAATCAACAAAACAAAGAGTTGGTTCTTTGAAAAAATTAACAAAATTGACAGACTCTTAGCAAACCTTATCAGAAAAAGAAGAGAACAACCCAAATAAATAAACTCAGAGTTTAGAATAGAAACATCACCAGAGAAACAACCAAGATTCAGAGCATTATAAGGGAATACTTCTCAAAACTTTATACTAATAAATTTTAGAACTTGGCAGAAATGGACCTTTTCCTAGCAAATATTGACATGCCAAAACTTAACCAAGATGAGTTAAATCATTTTAACAGCCCCATATCAAGTATTGAAGTAGAAACAGCAATTAGAGTCCTCCCATCTAAGAAAAGCCCAGGACCAGATGGCTTTCCAGCAGAATTCTACAAGGCTTTCAAAGCAGAGCTCACACAAATACTCATCCAACTCTTCAATGAAATTGAAAAAGAAAGTTCTCTACCTAACTCTTTCTATGAAGCCATCATAACCTGTCTGGTCTTTGTCCATCCCAGGAATGATGGATGGGGGCCAAGGAAAGGTAATGCGGCTGCTCGCCTGTTACCCAGCCTCGCTTAGCCCGTGAGATAATCAGACCCAGCGGTTAGTCAAGTCAAGCAGGAAAGCTCATTTATTAACACAGAGCAGGCCCTTTTTAAAGCAAAAAAAAGCAGCTGGTGGCGTGGCAGTGGAGGAGAAGGAACCAATCACTGTCAAGGTCACACCCTATCATGCACCTAAGCTTCCACAGGCTGGTTACACACTCAACGTAAACCAAATTGAGCTCTGCCCACTCAACTCCCTCTCAGTGCCATATTTGGTGCCCAAGTGCTCTACAGATTCCCCCTTTTTTGTTGTAATGGCAGACCCACCTCCCAATTAGTTATCCTTTTCCCTCCTCTGTAAAGGTTATTTTAACCGGATTACATTGGTAAGAATAGCATTGGCCACACTGGGGGTTCGAGGCAAGTCTGGGGGGCCTGATTCGCCAGACAAGGATAGGGAGGGTCCTCGTGCATGATCCAAGAGCCTGTCCCAGTTACCTCACATCCCCACCTAGCACAGAAATAAACATCAGTCCCACCACAGTTAGAAATATCCAAAGCAGTTCAATTAGTTCCTGGGCATATATAAAAGTCAGTATCTTTTAAGGTCGTTCTCTTCAGAACATGGGAGCAGCCTGGATATTGGGAGTTCTACACATGCAGCACGGTGCATCCTCGTGGGCCCCCATACTCAGGCAATTCTACTATAGACCAGAAAAACATGGAAAATAAAAAACAAACTGCAGATGTAGCAAAGTAATCCTGGGCACCTGGTGTCTTTTAAGTAAGCTAGTTCCTTGTACGTGCCTTTAAGAGAGCACAGGGGTCAAGAGGACCTTTGAGCTTTACTCTCAGCTCCCAATGGCTCCCAAATTCTCCCCCTTCTTTGTTTAAAGAAGTGAACCCGCCTCTCTTAGGTTGGTGGATTGCCTTGTCTGCCTTACCCATCATCAGGAACTTCTTCAGAGAGAAGCTGAAGGCCCTGTCTTTGGTTGGTCAGACTGACACCCCTTCTTACCCGTCTCTGTCTGCGATTCCTCTCGAGGGAAATACATTCCCTTGGAGCTTGATCTTATGTAACTGGCTGGCTAAGCTCATAAGAGTTTTGTAGTGCACGTATAATGCAAGGAAGGCATAGAAAAACCATCAGCAAAAGCATTACCAGGACAAGCAAAGTCATTAGCAGTCCTTTAACATTAGTCAAGAATGGGATAGCAGTCTTTGCTACTTCAGAGTACAGAGGTGGGGCTTGTTCTAATCCAGCTATTTGTCTGTGGGGTTGAAAAAGATCTAAACTGAAAACATAACAAAAGGTAATTGTTTAACAATAAGTTAGCAATAATGCCATTATACAAGCAATTAGTAAAAGGACAATTAAAGCAGGTAACATTAAAATAATTAGCTCCTACAGAAATATTAAACGGTCCAAACATAATTACATAGGGTGTGATCAAAGTGAAGGTCAGGCCACCAGGTCGATGGGACAGCTTCTATTGTGGTGCTACTGATGATTTCTACATTGCCAGCGCTGATCACTGCCCAAGTCACCCTTGAGGTTGATGCAGATTCTGTAAGGCCATTGCCAAGACTGGGAGGGTCAGGACAGCCAACAGCTGGAGTATTGCTATCTGCAATTGTTAGAGAACACAAGAGCTTCTTAAGGGCTGGCTGCCCTTGGGGATGGTTAATGGTTATCTTTCTTGCTTTCCTCTTTAAAACACAAGCCTCAGCCACCATAGCCGTTTTTCTTTTCTTGTTGGTTAGTTTATCCTTGGACATCCTCCTGCATAGAGGAAATGGGTAAAAACTTAAGGCTCCTGGCAGGTATTCAAATGGGCGCTGTCTCCCCTATTGGAAAAAACGCATCCTGCCCATAATAACTAGGGGATCAGGTCCTCTCCATTGTTGTGTCAGGGGGCCCTTTCACCTGACTTTTACTTGGGGCTTAGAGTTTAGTTGTCCTCAGTGCTTCTAAAATCATGATTCAGTTGCCCTTTTTGAAAAATTTAAAATATTAATGGTAAACAAAGCTATGGAACTGCAAAAATATTGCCTGATGGCTTTCTGTAATTGTAATAACTTCTTGGGGCATCCTGTCTTTTAGTAGGGCAAATAAGGGCACAAGACTATCTTTAAAGACAGAAACCCATGGCAACATCCCATTGATTTCCCCTAAAAGACTCTGAAGTTGGATTAAGGTTAGAGAGGCTGCAATATCCAGCAAAGGCTTAAGAGGGCTGGCCTGAGTCAAGGTAAGGTGGGACCCGAGCATTTTAAAAGGAGGTAGCTTTTGAATTTTGTTGAGGGCTATGGTAAAATCCCCCTTTTTCAATATGGCAAGAACCTGGGCCAGAAGCCACTCAAGGTGTCTGGGGTCTTGTTGCCCCAGAATTGTGTTATCCTTGTAGCCATAAGCAATGGAGGTATCTAAACCCAGCACAGGCCCTAAAAGTGTAGCCATGTATTGTTGGCAAAAGGCGGGGCTATTGGCCATTCCCTGTGGCAACAAAATCCGTTCAAACCTACAATCAGGCTGGGAAAATTAATAGAAGGAATGGAGAAAGAAAACTTCTCACAGTCACCTGGATGCATGTTTCAGTGTGTTCTCCATCAAATTTGACCCATTCTTTTTCCTTCTCAATTCCCAAGTCCTACTTTACTCCTTTTACTCCTGATGTTGCCTCCTCCTCCTTCTTCTGTGAGATAGCATTACACATACTAAGGGTTTCACTTACCCTGAGAGACCATTTAGCCTCAGCTGGTATCTTTTCCTTTCAAGACCCAACTTGGGAGCCAGATGTCCAGTCTTCGTCCATTCCACAAAAGATGGACTTGGTCTGAGGAAAGATAACGCGGATGTTCGCACGTTCCTCAGCCTCCCTTAGCCTGGGAAACAATCAGACCCAGCGGGGAGCCAAGTCAAGCTGGAAAACTCATTTATTAACACAGAGAAAACCCTTTTTAAAGCAAAAAAAAAAAATAGCAGCCAGTGGCATGGCAGTGGAGGAGAAGGAACCAATCACTGTCAAGGTCACACCCTATCATACACCTAAGCTTCCTCGGGCTGGTTATGCACTGAAAGTAAAGCAAATTGGGCTCTGCCCACTCTACTGACTGTCAGTGCCATCTTTGCTGCCCATGTGCTTTACAATAACCCTCATCCCAAAACCAGGCAGGGACTCATCAAAGAAAGAGTACTGTAGATCCATTTCTTTCTTTTTTTTTTTGTAGACCCATTTCTTTGGTGAATATTTATGCAAAATTTCTCAACAAAATTTTGGCCAATCGATTTCAACAATTCATCCAAAAAATCATACACCACGATCAAACAGGATTCATTTCAGGGATGCAAAGCTGGTTCAATATACGAAAATCAATTAATATAATTTATCACATCAACAGGAGCAAGGATAAGAACCACATGGGTATTTCAATAGATGCAGAAAAAGCATTGGACAAGATCATACACCCTTTTATGATTAAGGTTCTCAGAAAATTAGGAATCCATGGAACATTCCAAAATACAATAAATGCTGTATAAGACAAACCTGCAGCAAGCATTATACTTAATGGTGAAAAACTAAAGTAATTTCCTCTTAATACAGGAAGGGGACAAGGTTGTCCATTGTCTCCAGTGCTCTTCAATCTAGTATTGAATGCTTAGCTACAGCAATAAGACAAGATGCAAACATAAAGTGGATCGAGACAGGGAAAGAAGAAATAAAACTCCCCTCTTTGCGGATGACATGATCTTGTACTTAAAGAATCCCACAAACTCCACTCCCAAATTACTCAAGCTGATTCAAAACTTTGGCAAAGTAGCAGGGTATAAAATTAACCCTCAAGAATGGATGGCTTTTCTATAGGACAACAATGAGAAAAGTGTGGCTGAAATTAGGAAAACAACTCCATTCCTAATAGCCCCACAAAAATAAAATACCGACAGAAAGTTAGGTCAGAGAGGGCAGCCGCCACAGCGGCAGCAGCAGTGGCAGCGGCAGTTTCCGCTGCCATACCAGAATCACAAAGAGTCCGGGACGAAGGAGCCAGACATGGCGGGCGAGCGGTTCTACTCGACACCAGCAAGAACTGACAAGGAGCAGACATCTTCATCCTGCAGTTTGCAGACCAGGGACGACCCAGGAACCAAGACTCGACATGAGTAGAAACCTGACCACCTCACTCCTTCTCAGGGAGTAGAGGAGGGAAGAACACCCCTCCCCCCCAGTACTGGAGATCTCCATCTTGGATACCGACAAAGCTCAGCAGAGCCGCTAGCTCCAACTCAGGCCCTGGAATAAATATAGTCATCTAGCAGGTCACAAGAGCCTAATCTGACCTGCCAGACTCAGCTCCACCCAGGGAAAAGTCACCCAGCTCGGGCGCCAGCCCCAGGAGTGGCTTTCTTCACAGGGTAATCAGAGCCAGAGGTTGCCCCTCCCTTTAGCAGCATCAACAATCAACTGAAATTCAGTAAGCAGAAACCCTGAGAGTGACTCCAGGCTGGGCTCTGTGAGTTTCTCACATACCAGCCCCTGGGAAAAGCTACTCTTTGCTGAAAGGCCTCAACTGTAACCAGAACCTAGCCTCATCACAGCATCTCCAAACTCGAGGAAAAAGCCATTTCCTCTGATTGAACTAACCTGGGAGGAGGATCGCAGAGCATTTTTCTGCCTGTTCAAAGAAACTGACTTAAGTAACCAACCAAGCCACAGGAACCAGAGACTCCAACAAGAGGCTGGTTACAGACACAAGGTAGACACAGGATTTTTCCCACCCGTCCCAAAAAAATCAAAGAACTTTTTTTTTGTAACTTTTATAAAAAATTTTTTTCTAAAAATTTTTTTTAATCTTTAATTTTTACCTTTTTTGAAAAAAATTATTTTCTAGTAATTTTCTTTTCCTCTTACAATTTGATTTTAGGGGTATAACTGTGTGTGCGTTTTTCTTCCTTTTTTTGTTTTTTGTTTTGTTTTGTTTTTTGTTTAGCTCTACTGAACTTCTGATCTTTTTTCTTTCTTTCTTATCCTTTTCACCTGTTCTTCTCTTTCATTCTTTATGTGACTTAATTGCTGCTCTGCACATCCTCAGATACACCCATAGTCGATTATTAGACCTTATCCCCCATTGTGTACACACTTAATCCACAAATTTATTATTCAATTCAAAACCTCTTAGACTTAAATTCCTTAATAGCAGCACTACCTTTTTATACCTATATAATATTTTAAGTATTTTTATTTTTAAATTTTTCACATCTCCTTTATACCCCTCCCCTTCTCTCATTATATTCATGTTCTTCTCTGAACAGTTTGTTTTCAATTTGTATAATATTTTTAATTTTTACCTTTCTATTTTTTCTGGAATCTTTTTGTTCCCATTCTCTTTCTTCTTTTTTTTTCTCTCTCTCTACTTTCATCCTATCCAACCTATTTCCTGCTTTGAGATTAGGACTTAGTTAACGCTCCCTGTGCCTTCCCACATCACTCTATTCCTATTTTTTACCCACATCTCTTCCTAAACCAAATAATTTCTGGTTTACCAAATTCTTCTTTGCAGTTCGTAGCCCATTAATATATAGTTGTTTGATGTTGAATAGATGTATCTGTTGAACTAGATTGTATCTGCAGATTATTGACTGTACAAATACAGACTTTGGTTGATGCTTGCCTTAAGATAATGTTCTAGAACAAAACTGGTGTTAATTTCATCCTAAATGGGCAGAGTAAACAGGAAAAACACAAGAAAAATGGCAAGTCCGGGTATCTCAATTCCCACTCATGATAACCAGGGGACAGAACAGATAATGAATAATCCAAAAGAGAGTTCCCAAATAGCTCTACAAACACTGCTGGCAAACATGATAAATGAAAAGAATGAAACCATACAAAGGACTCTGTATGAGCGTGATAGGGAGAGAGAGGAGGCAATCCAAAGTTTATACAGGAATTTCATAAGCATGAGGAAGCTACTCAAAAACTTATACAGAATTTGCGTGAGCAGCTTGAGAATACTCAAAGAGAAAGGCAGGAATTGCATGAGCAGGCTGAGAACACTCAAAGACAACTACAGGAATCGCACAAACGAGAGGAAGCTAATCAAAGAGTAATAGAGGAATTGAGAGATCAGGATGAAAATACACAAAGATCACTAAAGGCATTCATGGAATCCATTAACAAAGAGCGGAAGGAAGTCAGGGAGACCACAAAGAGAATGCTGAATGGAAACCAACAGAAGGAATGGGAGTCCAAGGAAACCATAAACAATCAACTAAGTAATTTGAGAATACACACTGAAGACCAAATTAAGGAAGTAAAGAAGTTCATACCAAATCTAAAACAAAGCTTCAAAAAAGAATTTGAAGCCAACAAAACTGACCAACTAGAAGGAAAAGCAATAAAAAACAAAGTAGAAAGTCTTGACAGCAAGTTAGACCATGCAGAAGATTGAATGTCGGGGATTGAAGACAGCCTAGACTTTATAGACAAAGTACATACAACCATCCAAGACAGGTATAAGAAATATGATAGATCTATCCAACATTTGGAAGACACCATCAGAAGGTCTAGGGTGTAGAGGAGGGTGTAGAGGAGCACCTAGAAACAGAAGTTAATGGTCTAGGAAATTTGTTTAACAGGATCCTAGCAGAGAACTTCCCAAACATGCAAAAAGACAGGCCTATTAAAATACAAGAAGCTTTTAGAACTCCAAATAGACCAGACCAGAATAGGACATCCCACCGTCACATTATAATCCACACCGGATCAACTCAGACCAAGGAAAAGATCCTTAAAGCTGTCAAGGAGAAAAGCTTAATCACCTATTAAGGGAAACCAATTAGAATCACCTCAGATTTCTCAGCAGAGACAATCAAAGCAAGAAGAGCCTGGAATGATGTATGCCATGCCCTAAAAACAAACAACTATCAACCAAGAATACTGTACCCAGCTAAACTCTACTTCATAACTGAAGGCCAAATAAAAACCTTCCTTAGCAAAGAATTGATAGAATACATCGCCACCAAAACAGTATTACAAATATTCTTAAAGACGTCCTACACATAGAAAACCAACAAGACCACAATAAAGGACAAGAAACTGCACCCAAACTGAGAATCCAAGAACCATAGGAAGAACCCAGTTTTCACAGCCCCCAAGAAGGTGGATAACATGGCAGGAACTCCCAAATACCTCTCAGTCCTATATCTTTACATTAAAGGAATTAACTCTCCAATTAAGGGACATAGACTGTCTAGTTGGATTAAAAATCAAGATCCTTCTATCTGCTGCCTTAAGGAGTCACATCTTGCCCGTAAAAACAAACACATTTTCAATGTTAAAGGCTGGAACAAAATCTACCAAGCAAATGGCCCCATAAACAGGCGGGAGTTGGAATAATTAAAATTTGTGAGAAGATATAAAGAAGGTCGCTACATACTAATTAAGGGATCCCCCTTTCAGGTGGATATTACAATTCTAAATACCTATTCGCCAAACAACAGAGCACCCAAATTTATCCAAGAAACACTACTTTCCCTCAAATCCCACATAAATCCACAGACATTAATTGTTGAGGATTTTAACACACTACTCTCCCCACTAGAGAGATCAACTCGGCACAAACGAAACAGAGAAACCACAGATCTAAACAACTGCATAGATAAAAAAGATTTAACAGACATCTACTGAACATTTCACCCAGCAGCATTAGAATACACGTTTTTCTCAGGATCACATGGAACATTTTCTAAAATACCACATATTAGGCCACAAAACAAACCTGTCCAAATTCAGAAACATTGAAGTTATAACTTGCATTCTGACAAACTCCAAGGGAATAAAATTAGAACTCAACACCAAAAGCCACCAAAGAAAGTACGGTAACACATGGAGGCTGAACAGCACACTGCTGAATCACGAGTGGGTCAAGGAAGAGATTAGAAAGAAATTCAAATGTTCATGCTATTCAACAAAAATGAGCACACATATTACCAGCTTCTCTGTGACACAGGAAAGGCAGTACTCAGAGGCAAGTTTATAGCTCTGAGTTCCTACACCAACAAATTGGAGAGATCTGAAACGAACAATTTAATGGCACATCTGAACCTCCTTGAAAAAAAGCAGCAAGATAAACTCCAATCCAGTAGATGGAAAGAAATAATTAAAATTAAATCAGAATTAAATGAATTGGAATCCAAAAAAACTATAGAATGAATCAACAAAACAAAGAGTTGTTTCTTCGAAAAAATTAAAAAAATTGTCAGACCCTTAGCAAATCTTATCAGAAAAAGAAGAGAACACACCCAAATAAATAAACTCAGAGAGGAGAATGGAAACATCATCACGGAAACAACCAAGATTCAAAATATTTTAAGGGAATACTTCTCAAACTTTATGCTAATAAGTTTGAGTACTTGGCAGAAATGGACCTTTTCCTAGCAAATATTGACATGCTGAAATTAAACCAAGATGAGTTAAATAATCTTAACAGGTCCATATCAAGCATTGAAATAGAAACAGCAATAAGAGACCTCCCAGCTAGGAAAAGTCCAGGACCAGATGATTTTACAGTGGAATTCTACAAGTACTTCAAAGCTGAGCTCACAAAAATACTCCTCCAACTCTTCAATGAAATTGAAAGAGAAAGTTCCCTACGGAACACATTCTATGAAGCCATCATAACCCTCATCACAAAACCAGGCAGGGACTCATCAAAGAAAGAGAACTATAGATGAATTCCTTTGATGAACATTGATGCAAATCTTCTCAACAAAATTTTGGCCAATCGACTTCAACAATTCCTCCAAAAATGATACACATTGATCAAACAGGATTCATTTCAGGGATGCAAAGCTGGTTCAAAATATGGAAATCAATTAATATTATTCATCATATCAATAGGAAAAAGAATAAGAACCACATGGTTATCTCAATAGATGCAGAAAAATCATTAGAAAAGATCCAACACCCCTTCATGATGAAGGTTTTGGAAAAATTAGGAATGCATGGAACATTCCTCAATACAATAAAGGCTGTATATGACAAACCTACAGCCAGCATTATACTTAATTTTGAAAAATTAAAGCCATTTCCTCTTAACTCAGGAACAAGACCAGGATGTGCACTCTCTCCACTTCTCTTCAACCTAGTGTTAGAATGCCTAGCTACAGCAATAAAACAAGATGCAGACATAAAGGGGATCCAAACAGGGAAAGAAGAAATAAAACTCTCCTTCCTTGCAGATGACATGATCTTGTACTTAAAGAATCCCAAGACTCCACTCCCAAATTACTCTAGCTGATTCAAAACTTTGGCAAAGTAGCAGGGTATAAAATTAACCCCCCAAAAGCAATGGCCTTTCTGTATGCCAACAATGAGAAAAGTGGGGCTGAAATTAAGAAAGCAACTCCATTTGTAATAGTCCCACCAAAAATAAAATACCTACTAATTAACTTAACCAAAGAAGTGAAGGACCTCTATGATGGAAACTTTAAAAACTTGAAAAAGGAAATCACAATAGAACTTAGAAAATGGGAAAAACTCCCATGCTCCTGGATTGGAAAGATTAACATCGTGAAAATGGCAATACTTTCCAAGGCTATCTACAAATTCAATGTGATACCTATCAAAATTCCAACCTCATTCTTCAAGGAAATAGAAGAGACAATCCAAAATTCATATGGAACCATAAATGAGCCCTAATAGAAAAAGCGCTCTTCAACGGAAAGAACACTGCTGGAGGAATATCAATATTAAATTTCAAACTCTACTATAAAGCCATAGTAATCAATACAGATTGGTACTAACATAAGAACAGACCTTAGGACCAATGGAATAGAATAAAAAACCCACAAATGAACCTACACACCTATAGCTATCCAATCTTTGATAAGGGAGCTAAAAAATAGAATGGAAGAAAGACAGCCTCTTCAGTAAATGGTGCTGCCAAAATTGGTTAAATATTTGTAGAAAACTAAGGCTAGATCCTTATATATCACCTTGCACCAGAATCATCTCCAAATGGAGCAAAGACCTCGGAGTCAAAGCAGACAATCTGAAAACATTACAGGATGGAATAGGAGAAACCCTAGGTCTCTTTGGAGCAGGCCGAAATTTTCTTAATAGAGACTCGGAAACACAACAAATCAAAGGAAGGTTGGACAAATGTGATTGCATGAAGTTGCAGAGCTTCTGCATGGCAAAGGACATAGCTAGCAAGATCAATTGAAAGCCCACAGATTGGGAAAAGATCTTCACTAGCCATACAACGGACAAGAATCTCATATCTAAAATATACGTGGAACTCAAAAAATTAAATCCCCCAACCACAAATCCTCAAAGAAACAACTGCCCAATAAATAAGTGGGCTAATGACTTAAAGAGAAACTTCTCTGAAGAAGAAAGAAGGATGGCCAATAGACATATGAAGAAATGCTCAACCTCTCTAGCCATAAAAGAATTGCAAATCAAAACAACATTGAGATACCACCTCACCCCAGTTAGAATGGCTATAATCAAGAACTCTAACAACAACAGATGCTGGAGGGGATGTGGACAGAAGCAAACCTTACTTCATTGTTGGTGGGAATGTAAACTTGTTCAATCACTTTGGAAAGTAGTATGGAGGTTCCTCAAAATACTCCACATAGAGATCGCCTATGACCCAGCAGTCCCAAATATTTTAAGGGAATACTTCTCAAACTTTATGCTAATAATTTTGAGAACTTGTGCTGGTAGCTACCAGCACAACTATGTTTATTGCAGCATTATTTACCATAGCGAAGATCTGGAACCAACCCAGATACCCCTCAGTAGATGAATGGATCAAGAAAATATGGTATATATACACAACGGAATTCTATGCCTCCATCAGAAAGAATGACATTGCCCCATTTGTTAGGAAATGGAAAGACTTAGAAAAAATTATATTAAGTGAAGTAAGCCAAACCCAAAGAAACATAGGTCCCATGATTTCCCTTATTTGCAATATATAGTATATGTATGAGTCAAGCAGAAAAGGTCAGATAAGGTGATGTTAGGAAAATGAACAGTAAGAAATGTATTTAAATGTTTTTTCTCTTTCATGCATTTGTTTCTAACGTATTCATAAGATTATTTCTTTGTTGCTTTGTCTGTCCCTCCCCCACAATATAACCCCTGCTTTAACTATATTTGATGTCTGTATAATTTGTGGAGGGGAAGGGGAAAACAAGTCGTTTAAATAAGGATATAGGTGGACCTGTTCCAACAATGAGAAGTATTCGTTTTTATGTCAAAAACGAACTTTACAACTTGGAAGAGGAGGATTGGGGGGTGGGGGAGGATGGATGAGAAGGGATCAGAAGGGTAAAAAAAGGAGGCTACAATGCTTGATAAGAAATGTACTCACTATCTTGCCCATGTAATTGTAACCCCTCTGTACAGTATTTTCACAATAATAAAAATATGAAAGTAGAAGAAAAAAATAAAATAAAATAAAATACCTAGGAATTAACTTAACCAAAGAAGTGAAGGACCTCTATGATAAAAACTTTAAAAACTTGAAAAAGGTAATTAAAACAGAACTTAGAAAGTGGCAAAAACTCGCATACACCTGGATTGGAAAGATCAAAAGCCTGAAAATGACAATGATTCCCAAGGCTATCTACAAATTCAATGCAATACCTATCAATGTTCCATCCTCATTCTTCAAGGAAATAGAAGAGGCAATCCAAAAATTCATATGGAACAATAAAAGACCTCGAATAGCTAAAACTGTCCTCAACAGAAAGAACGGTGCTGGAGGAATATCAATACCAATTTTCAAAGACTACGACAAAGCCATAGTAATCAAAACAGATTGGTACTAACACAAGAACAGACCTCAGGGCCAATGGAATAGAAATGAAAACCCAGAAATGAACCTACAGAGCTATAGCCATCTAATGTTCAATAAGGGAGCTAAAAAAAAATAGAATGGAAGAAAGACAGCCTCTTCAGTAAATGGTGCTGCCAAAATTGGTTAACTAATTGCAGAAAATTAAGCTAGATCCTTATGTATCACCCTGCACCAGAATCAACTCCAAATGGAGTGATGACCTCGGAGTCAAAGCAGACACTCTGAAAACATTACAGGATGGAATAGGAGAAACCGTAGGTCTCCTTTGGAGCAGGCCGAAATTTTCTTAAGTTGCAGAGCTTCTGCATGGCAAAGGACATAGCTAGCAAGATCAATTGAAAGCCCACAG
Organism: Dipodomys spectabilis; assembly: GCF_019054845.1. Classification (NCBI taxonomy): domain Eukaryota; kingdom Metazoa; phylum Chordata; class Mammalia; order Rodentia; family Heteromyidae; genus Dipodomys; species Dipodomys spectabilis. Next base: position 1,170,075 of record NW_024871098.1, on the reverse strand, counting down.
ATTGGGAGAAGATCTTCACTAGCCATACAACAGACAAGGGTCTCATACCTAAAATACACCTGGAACTCAAAAAATTAAATCCCCCAACAACAACTCCTCAAAGAAACAACTGCCCAATAAATAAGAGGGCTAAAGACTTAAAGAGAATCTTCTCAGAAGAAGAAAGAAGGATGGCCAAAAGACACATGAAGAAATGCTCAATCTCCCTCGCCATAAAAGAAATGCAAATCAAAACAACATTGAGATACCACCTCAACCCAGTTAGAATGGCTATAATCAAGAACTCTAATAGCAACTGATGCTGGAGGGGATGTGGCCAGAAGGGACCCTTACTACATTGTTGGTGGGAGTGATAATTTGTTCAACCACTTTGGAAAGTAGTATGGAGGTTCCTCAAAAGACTCCACATAGAGCTTCCCTATGTCCCAGCAATCCCACTTTTGGTCATTTACCCAAATGATCACAAACAAGGCCACACTAAAGCTCCCAGTACAAGTATGTTTATTGCAGCAGCATTTGCCATAGCTAAGATATGGAACCAACCCAGATGCCCCTCTGTAGATGAATGGATCAAGAAAATGTGGTAAATATACACAATGGAATTCTATGCCTCTATCAGAAAGAATGACATTGCCCCATTTGTTAGGAAATGAAAAGAATTAGAAAAATTATATTAAGTGAAGTAAGCCAGGCCTAAGAAACTTAGGTTCCATGGTTTCCATTATTTGCAATATCTAGTTTATGTCTGAGTCAAGCAGAAAAAGTCAGGTAAGTTGATGTCAGAGAAATGAACCCTATGTTATGTATTCAAATGCTTTTTTCTTTCAGGTGATTGTTTCTAACACATTTATAAGTTTTTTTTATTGCCTTTTATGTCCCTCCCCCATGGTATAACCCTTGTTTCACTGTATTTTAGGTTGGTATAATTTGTGGAGGAGAAGCAAAAAAACAAATAGTTTAAGTAGGGATACAGGTGGATCCATTGCAACAATGAGATATACAAGACGTTATGTGCAAAAACGAACTTCACATATTTGGTGGGGGGGAGGAGGTTTGAGAGGAGGTAGGGGAAGGATGGGAAGGGATGGAAAGGGGAAACAAAGGAGAGGAACAATGCTTGATAAGAAATATATTCATTATCTTGCCCATGTAATTGTAACTCCTCTGTATGGTATTTTCACAGTAAGAAAAAATTCAAAAATAAAATAAAAAAAATAAATGCTTGAAGACCTTAAAAAAAGAAATTGTAACTCCTCTGCAGGTATTTTCACAATAAAAAAATTAGTAATAATATTTTTAAAAAAAAGAAAAAGAAAAACAAGAAAATTATTCCAGGGCTGAGAAGGTGGCTCAGTGGTAGACTGCTTGTGTTGCATGCATGAGGCCCTGGGTTCAATTCCTCAGCACCATATAAGCAAAAAGAAAAAAGGCAGAAGTGGCACTGTGGCTGAAATTGTAGTGTGCTAGCCTTGAACTGAAGAGCTGAGGGACAGAACCCAGGCCCAGATTTCAGGACCCAAAACCGGACCCCCTCAAAAAAAGATTCCAAGGCTGGTTTGCTCTAAGACTATATTTCTTTTCTTGTCTAGTTTTCATGTTCGTAGAAATTAAAATTCCAAAAATTGAATGGATGTTGGCATTCAGAAACATCTTCATAGACACTAATATTGGAAGCCCTTAAGTGGAATTGCTTTATTTCATTTGTTATTTTCCCAAATAAATCACCATGATTGTGTATTTTGTTTCTTTTCACTGTTACTAGCTCTTATGTGGAGAATACTTTTTTCCTAGCAAAGTAGAGAAAAGCAATTTGATTGAGCAAGTAGCATATGGCTTTCATAAAATGTAGATGCATATATTTGTGTCTTCAGTCATTTCTAAAATTTCTTCCAGAAAAAGTTATTAATTACTCATAAAAGATACCTAATTTCAAGGTATTCCAGTTATTGCATACACTTTTTGATTGAGTTATCTCTGTATGAACTCAAAATAAACAGAAATCACATTTTCGTTTTAAAAACTGTAGTTTACAAAGAGTTTTTACCCAACACCAAAATATTTCTAAGTATTCTGCATTTTGTGTGAAGTATTTTAAACAATAGATTTTTTGTTGACATGTAATTCATATGCAATATATTATCTCCTTTTATTGTATACATTTTAGTGGTTTGGAAGCGAATTGTACAATCATGGGTTTTTCAAGCCTAATTTTCACAAACTTGCATTTCTTCAAATAGAAAATCTGTAAACTTTAGGACAGACATTAAAATAGGTATAAAATTCAGTTACAGGTATTTGTCCAGCATACATCCTCTATAGCGTGTCTTTTCAAAATTTGTTTTTGCAGATTATTTCTAGGGTCTAACATATACTGTTCCAGTGTACTGTCAATGAACTACATTAATTGTGCAAACAAGTTTTTTACTTCTGTATACATCCATACAAGTGTAATGCATGGATCCTATACAATTCTCTTTGACCTTTTGACGACTTGAAAACTTGCTTGCTAAAATGATTGCAGTATTATATAAATCGATCTGCTATGTGGAGTATAGCAATTTCTCCACAAATGCATTAATATATTTTGTGTCATCTTCTTATATAATGGTCACGCTACTCACTTTTCTTTTTCTTTTTTCTTAGATACTAAAGAGGAGCTCATTTCATATGTTTCTCCTATTGACTGTTAATTTACATATGTTCTTTAAAGACATATCATATTCAGAAGACATATCATATTCAGAAATAATTTATATAGAATTAGAAGATATAAAAATACTTAAGTCTCAGGATCATTGTAGCATTAAAATTGTAGCATTAACAAATATATGCCCTCTATCTGTTGCATATATTTACACTTCTGTTATACTGTCCTTTTTTGAAATATGAAAGGTTATCAGTTGATGTTATCTAATTTATTCTTGCTTGTCTTTAGCGACTAATGAGCCTCCTGAGCATCTAGGATTACAGGCATGACCGATTGGTGCATGTTTGTCTTTCAATATTTTAAGTGTTTTCCTCTTTCTTTTGAATTCAAATATTGTCCTTTCAGGAATTCTGCAAATTCTCAGACTGTTGTTCTCCAACTGTCAAGATGATAAGCATCTGTTTGATGGGTAATTGTCCTTTTTATTGTGTTTGACATATTTTTAATGATATCTATTGTTTTATCCTTCCTAATTATTGCATATTATGATTAGAATATTTAATATATAGACTGTAGCTTTGCCTCAAAAGAGATGGTAGAAGTCATGTCAAAACAATGGTTTAAGGAAGTGGTGCCATAACTCAATTGGTAGAGCACTTACCTTGAGCTGAAGAGCTGAGGGACAGCGCTCAAGCACAGAGATCAAGCCCCATGACTGACAAAAAAAAAAAAGAATGTTTGAAAATATTCTTTTTTTTTATTGTGAACATACTGTACAGACAGGTTACAATTACATGGGCAAGATAAGGAGTACATTTCCTATCAAGCATTGTAGCCTCCTCCTTTGTTTCCCCTTCACATCCCTTCCCAGCCTTCCCCCGACCCCCACCCAATCCTCCACCCCCACCAAGGTTGTAAAGTTCATTTTCGACATGACAACTTGTACTTCTCATTGCTGCAACGGGTCCACCTGTATCCTCATTTAAACAACTTGTTTTTCCCCTTCCCCTCTACAAATTATACCGACATCAAATACAGTTAAAGCAGGGGGTATACTGTGGGGGAGGGACATACAAAGCAACAAAGAAATAATCTTATAAATACGTTAGAAACAAATGCATGAAAGAAAAAAACATTTAAATACACATCTTAGGGTTCATTTTCTTAACATCACCTTATCAGACCTTTTCTGCTTGACTCATACATATAATTGATATTGCAAATAAGGGAACCATGGGACCTATGTTTCTTTGGGCTTGGCTTACTTCACTTAATATAATTTTTTCCAAGTCTTTCCATTTCCTAACAAGTGGGGCAATGTCATTCTTCCTGATGGAGGCATAGAATTCCATTGTGTATATATACCACATTTTCTTGATCCATTCTTCTACTGAGAGGCACCTGGGCTGGTTCCATACCTTAACTATGGTAAATAATGCTGCAATAAACATAGTTTTGCTGGTAGATTTAGTGTGATCTTGTTTGTAAACATTTGGGTAAATGCCCAAAAGTGGGATTGCTGGGTCATAGGGGAGCTCTATGTGAAATCGTTTCAGGAACCTCCATACCACTTTCCAAAGTGGTTGAAAAAGTTTACACTACCACAAACAATGCAGTAGGTTTCCCTATCCACATCTCCTCCTGCATCTGATGTTATTAGAGTTCTTGATTATAGCCATTCTAACTGGGGTGAGGTGGTATCTCAATGTTGTTTGATTTGCATTTCTTTTATGGCTAGGGAGGTTGAGCATTTCTTCATGTGTCTATTGGTCATCCTTCTTTCTTCTTCAGAGAAGTTTCTCTTTAAGTCTTTAGCCTACTTATTTATTGGGCAGTTGTATCTTTGAGGATTTGTTGTTGGGGGATTCAATTTTTTGAGTTCCTTGTATATTTTAGTGCACAAACTACTGATTCAAGGATGAGATCAATAGCATACTATGACTCTTCCTAGGTCCAGAACTGAGTAGCTTATGATCTCCTGCCATTCCCTCCTCATAGCGGGCGCTTAATTCAAGATTCAGGCCTGGAAAAGATACACCTTATATACATTTTAAAAGTAGGATTTATACTTCCATACAGATGTTCAGTCCATATTGTGTTTGGTGTAGTTATTCATTTTATTTCTTATTTTATTCATTTATTTCCCATTTATTTTATTGACTCTGATGACACCTATACCATTTATTAAATTGTTTACATCCTATCATATAGCATCTAGATTTTAGATGTGTTCTCCATCATGCTTGGCAATGCTAGGATCTGAACTCAGGGTCTAGCAGGCCCAATTCATGAATGGGTGAGTTTGATCATGTCAGCCTCTTGCCAATGAAGCTGTGAGGGGGTTCCCACATGATGAGATTGACCCCCATGTTTGGCCAAAACAACGATACATGGATAGGCAGACAGTGGTATACAAATAAATATATATTAGTAAAGAGTGCCAGAGCCGTCTATCTATGATAGAATGACACCTACTATGTTCCTACCAACTCTTAGGTATTTATTATACTGCCAGTGAAGGAACATTATTCGTTTCATGCTTAATAAACTATTAATTAAGATCAATCAGCATTCTAAGATTATTGCATCCAATTTTAGACTAGACCAAGGCATGAAGTACTTTTTCAACCAGTATTCCTATGCATAGGAATGAGTCTTTTGTGATCTTCTGCCATTGGTGTCAGGACTGAGATTTGAAACTAGGGTCTATGTTGACAGGTTGGCCTATGGCTTCCCTGAGAGCCCACCAGCCAACAGCAATGGCAGGTCAGGTCCACTTTACAGCCGTGTCATTCAGACCCAGGATGGTCACTGTGTAAAGAAAAAAAATAATAAAAACCCAGGCCTCTGCAGCTCAATACTTTTTGTGTTTTCCAGCTTTTTCTTTTCTTCCTGACAGCCCCCTGGGCCTTGAATCTCAGGATCAGAGACTGCATCTCAGCTTAGGGAGATCCAAGCAGAGGCAGTTTCCATGACCTGATTTCAAGCTCCATATTTGGCCAATAAATAAATAAATAAATAATTTAACAAAATTAAAAACTAAAGCTCCCTGGTTTGGAATTTCTGCCAGTTTTATTTCCTGGCCTGGGATTTGAACTCGAGTTCTTGGTAAATCTGTAGCAATGTGAGGGAAGAGTTACCACTAGTTGAGTTCAAACCCCATACCAACCAAAAATGAAAAATTAAGTCACTGATATTGGCAGGGGGAGCTAGTTTTCAAGATGGGAGGGAAGGGATGGTAATGGGAATGCAAAGGAGGAGGCAACAATGCTAAATAGGAAATGTACTCATTTCCTTGCTCATGTAACTGTGACCCCTCTGTACAAAATTTTTACAATAAAAAATACAAAAAAAGAAACATATTAGTTTTCAGAGAAGCACTTTGGGGGGTAAGGGAAGGAAATGTGAATAGCTGTACAAAATTCTATGCTACCTATTTTTAATTTTCAGTATGGATCTGAATAAACATAACTGCTTCCATTAAAAAAATTAAGTCACTGTCTTGGAACTTGGGCCAGTATTTCTGCCATTGCTAGGATTTGAGCTCACCATCCAGGTAACTCTTTTGCAAGGCAAAGCTCACTATCCTTGAGGAAAAGGAATTCAGGCTAGAGTTCCCAGGGCCTGAATGAAGGCCCTGCAATGGAAAAACAACATTTCTATACATGTGTAATGAATGTATGATATATACTTACATATGTATGTTAATTTCATATTATGATTTTTATTATTGATTTTGTATTTTATTTTTATTTGATTCATTTATTTATTGATTATTGTATTTAGTATTATTATACACATAATATTTATTACATTTTGCACAGCTCTTATAAAATTATACACAATAATTTAGGACATTGACTCACTTTTCACTAATAATTTATTAAGAGTTGAAATATAATACATAATTAAATGGAGCCATTTGTCACAGTCTTCACATGTTTAGAGTCTCTCCCAAATATGAGCTTTTACTTTTTTTTTTTTTTTTGGTCTTTTTTCTTTTTCTTTTTATTGTGAAAATACTGTAGAGAGCGGTTACAATTACATGGGCAAGATAATGAATACATTTCTTATCAAGCATTGTAGCCTCCTCCTTTATTTCCCCTACCCATCCCTTCCCATTCTCCCTGAGTTTTTTCTGAGCTTTGCACATCATCTTATAGAGATTTCTTTAGATGATTTATACTCAGAAGCCTTTTCCTGAGGATAGGCAAATTGAAGGATAAAATTTTAAGGGTGGGGCTAGAAATGTGGCTTAGTGGTAAAGAGCTCGCTCCCTCAGCATGCATGAATGCCAGGGTTTGAATCCTCACTGACACATACTCAGGAAAAGCCAGAAGCTGTGGAGTGGTTCAAGTGGCTAACCCTAAGAAAAAGAAACACAGAGATAGTACCAAGGTCCTAAGATCAAGCCCCAGGACTGACAAAAACAATAGGCCAGATGCCAGTGCTCACACCTGGAACGCGAGCTTCTCAGCAGGCTGAGAGCTGAAGACTACAGTTCAAAGGCAGCCTAGGCAAAGCCTGTTAGAGTGTTATCTCCAGTGAACCACCAAAAGACCCCACCTGGCGCTGTGGCTCTAGTGGTAGAGTGTTCACCTTGAGTTGACGGGCCCAGGGACAGTGCCTAGGCTTGAGTACAAGACACATAACTGGAACAAAAGTGAGGATTAATCAAAGTACTTTCCTATTTGCTAATTATGAGAACGTTCTCTGGAAAATGAACACTGATGTACACCAGAATTGGAGTTAGAGCTCCAGGTTCAAATGTAGCAGATTTATATTCCCAGCCTCTTAGACTCTAGCATTGTAACCTTGTGTCCTACATGGTTCTTAAAGGTCCATTGTTGAAAGGCTTAATATGCTTCCCGAACCCTATGTGATAAGCAGTTGACTTGTATTGTCAATGTCATTACATTTCTGAACCTAGCCCTAGCTCAAGAGGCTGAGGTCTCAGGATCACAGGGTGAAGCCAGCCAGGGCAGAAAGGTCTATGACACTCTGACTTCCACTTCTGAAAGGTCAGATGTTCAAGAGCTTCCTGTGTTTCCCTTGATGATGAGAAGCTACTTGCACTCTAAATGTTCTTAGTGTTCTCGAGCTATAGGAGCAAGAAAGAAACATTATTGAACCATCCTGGGTTTAAAAGAAGTTATCAGGATCCAAGCCCTTGAACTGTTTGCAGAAAAACTCCAGTGTAACACTGTAATTGAAGGACATAAAATGGTTGCAAAAGCCAGGCTAGGTGCAGAAACGTAGGCCTACAGGATTAGGAGGCAGAATGTACACACTCAACAGGGAAGTCAGCTGCAAAAGCCAGCAATGGGAGGAACCCTGAAACATTTGTTAGAGTTACACCAGGGACAGGCTTTTCTCACCCTCTTCAAAAAATGACTGATTAACCTTCTTTCCTCAGGTGAATGGAGTCTCAGGCTATCTTTAGGGGAAAAATAGAGAGCCAGTTTAGTGGGGGAGAGGGGAGGAACAGAGAAGAAAAACCCTGCTCTTTGGTCTTAAGAAATGGGGTTTTGACTGTCCATCTGTCAGATTTAAAGACCATTCTTCTTCCTCTGCCAGTTCATTCTCCTTCCTTCATTCTGCACATCATTAATGCAAATTCCCAGTCCAAGGAGAAGCAGGGCCCTTTCTCTTCTGTCTCCAAGCACCTGAGTTAGAACCTGGCTCTACCCTCTTGGCTCTGGGGTATTTGGCTGCCTGAGAAGTGGGAAAGAGACAGTCTTCCTGCTCTGTGGTTGTGTGAAGGCAAAGCTGGCAGCCGGAACATTGCAGAAGGCATCATGACTGGGAATTGTTCCTTTCATTCCTCCTGACATCCAAGACCAGGTTAATCTATCATGTTTCATTCTGTCTATATGTTTATCTGTCTATTTTTCTTTCTATTTATCTATCTTTCTTTTTATCTATTATCTATCATCTATCTATCTATCTACCCACCTAGCTACCTACCTACCTACATAGGGTTCGTTTGCCAGGTCTAGCCACAGCACCAACTCTGGCTTTTTCTGTGTATGTGATACTGAGTAATCATACCCAGGGCTTCTTGCATGCTTGGCAAGCACTCTTTCACTAATCCAAGTCTGCAGCCACATCTTTTTCTTCATGGTAGATTTTACATAAGTATGCTACCATTTTACATCCCCAAATTTAATTTTCTGAATACTAGTTATTTCTACAAAACCTTATCTTCTTTTCCCCTGCCTGATTTATGGCTGTTCCTACATTGGCCTCATAATAAAATGTAAATAAAGACTGCTGAGAGCTTAAGTGTGCATCATATAAGGACATAGGCCTGAAACCCTAGAAGAGAAAAGCCATGGGTCTGAAATAAAGAGAATGGTGCAGTATGTGCAATGAGCATATCTGAAAAATGAACCAGTAAACAAAAGGAGAAGCATTGCATATGGTCTGTTTGTACTCAGGGAGGTCATATACACACATAAGTAGGTAGTGGACTGATACATAAACTTGGCCTTCTCTTTTTGAAAAGAGAAGCCATCCCAGTGCTGAAACACAGGGCCCAATGCATTGCTCAGCTGTTTCCTACAAGGCTGAGGCTTTACCACCACCACAGCTCCACTTCCAGCCATCTGGTCATTAATTGGACATAAGTGCCTCCCAGGCTTTCCTGCTTGGTCTGGCCTGTGTCCAGTGCTCGGCTTTCTCTCTCAAAGCTGGAACTTTACCCTCTGGGACACTGCTCCACTTCTGGGTTTCTGGTGGTTTATTGGCGATAAGATTCTCACAGACTTTCCTGTTCAGGCTGTCTTTGAATTGAGATCTCTCCAGGAGACTGAAATCAGCTTTTTCAGGGATTCCCTGAGGAGCCCCTCCACACAAAATCTTAGTCTAAATCTCGGGAGGTACTAGAGAAAAACAGAAACATGTAGATGCTTCTAGTGTGTTCTAGATAATGAAGATTGGAGACACACAACACTCATAATTATTAGATCATTTTATAGGCAAAAGGAGCAATGCAGACAGTATGAGGATTGCTCCAGCTTTCGGTTCTCTCATCCTTAGACAGTAAATTCACTGCAGCTCAATGCTAAGTGACAGAACTGGCATGTAATGTAGACATTAGCTGCCAAATCCTGTGACACTCATTTCTCACTTTTGGCTTCAAACCTGTGACTAGAGGAGAAGATGAGGAGAGAAAATCCTTCTCAGAGAAAGCAGCTATAAAGAACATTGGAAAGCTTTCTTATAAATTCAAACCACTGGAATGACCCTGTTAAGAAGTCAGATTGTACAGATTAAAAAATGAAGAAGAAAAGCAAGGCAAAAGCCAGTGGTGGCTGACTATAATCCCAGCTCCTCAGGATGCTGAGATGTACAGAATCTGAGTTTGAATCCAGCCAGCATAGGAAAGTCCATGACACTGTTATTTCTAAGAGATCACAGAAAAACCCAGAAGTGGGGCTGTGATTCAAGGTTAATGCAATATCCTTGAGTAAAAGGAGCTCAGGGACAATGACTAGGCTCATAGTTCAACCCCAGGACCTGCCCCCTCAATAAGAGCCTGTACCTCCATGTCTCTGTGTATATGGACATATTCCTATAGGTGAATCTCCAGAGTGGCTATTATGAATTGCACCAGTCTAGAAAATTTGTTTTCAGTTCAATGATTTCATAACAGAGACTCCTTTCATGACAGTGCATGTTCCGGGGCTTCCTTCACTGTTCCCAGTGTAGCCTGAGGGTTTCTCTGCATCCCAGGCCTGCTGGGAAAAGTCTCTCTCATTGTTTCTCTGCATCCCAGGCCTGCTGGAAGAAGTCTCTCTCATTGTCTGGATATGTAGACAAATGGCCTCACTCCTGTTCAGCTGTTTAACAAACAACTCCATTTGTGTCAGTTAGTGATGATGAGTGTAGGCAGGCTTTGAAGGCCAGGAGAAAAAGGCCTCTTTGTATCCCAAGCGATCCCTGTCCCCAGTGCTCTGCTTTGACAGGAAGCCTTCATTTGTGCCACCTCCCGTGGCCAGCCAAGTCCTGTGCACTTATCCTGCCTTTGTGAGACTATATTCCGGTGTTCAGATACAGTGCCCAATATAACTAAGGAGACCTTCTGGCAGACAACTAGGGCACTGAACCTAATGAAATGTTTCATTGTTGGAGATGATGGGCCTATGATGCCTCTCCCAGGTTTCTGGAAGCTTGGGAAATCCAAACACATGTCGGATATCTCAAAGCTTCCTGTCATCTAGGGCTGGTGAAGCTCATCAGATATTGAAACTTTTGACCTCTCCTAATTAGGCCCTGGGTGGCTAGGCTTGGGGGTTGAACACAGGGCCTGGGTACTGACCATGAGCTCATGGCAGAAGCCCAGTGTTTTACCATTTTGTGTCACAACTTCACTTCTGGTCTGTGTGTGTGTGTTCGTGTGTGTGTGTGTGTGTGTGTGTGGCTGTGCAAGTGCGCATATACCAGTCTTGGAGCTGGAAATCAGCACTGTATCTAGTTTCTCTTGTACGAGTATAGCCCTCTCCAAATTGAGACACTGAGCCACTGCAGCCTTTTTCTAGTGTTGTGGTCCTGAGAAATAAAGTCCAGGGTTTCATAGATGCAAAGCACTCTACCCGTAAGGCACATTCCCAGCCCTCTACTTCAGGTTTGTTAGTTTGTTTCTGTCTTTTTTGTTGTTGTTGGTTGTAGGAGTTGAAGTCTGGGCCTGGGTGCTCTCCCTGAACTCTTCAGCTCAAGTCTTGTACCCTACCACTTGAGCCAAAGCTCCACTTCATGTTTTCTGGTGGTCCATTGGAGCTAAGTGTCTCAAAGAATTTCCTCCCCAGGTTAGCTTTAAACCATGATACTCAGATCTCATCCTCCTGAGTAGCTAGTATGACAGGCATGAGCGACAAGCACCCAGCTTCAATGTCAGGTTTCTTAGTGGTGAATTGGAGATAATAGTCTCATGGGACCTTTGTGTCTGGGACAGTTTGAAACCCAGATCCTCAGATCTCAGCTTCTTGAGAAGGCAGGGTGACAGACCTCAGCTATCGACACCTAGGTGGCACTCTGCTGCAAGGGGGTCCTTGGCTCCACGTGGTGGAGTGCTAGCCATGTTCCCAGGAGGTAAGGGTCAGTGCCTAGGCCCCGAGTTCAAGGTTCATGACTGTGAAAAAACAGAAAGAAAAAAAAACACAATTGTCTACAGGAGCCAACTTACTAGCCTTCAGTAATACATAATTTTGTCCCTGCCATGGGGACATATCTGAGCCTCAATATTCTTGTCTGCATAATCATCTCAGTTGTGGAGCTCTTACAAGGACCCAATGAAAGAATGCACCTGTGAAGGACACAGCACATGGCACTCTTTGCATGACTCAACACACAGCATCTTGTGAAAGACCCAGAACACAGCACCCAATGCAGAACTCAGCACACTGCACCCTGTGAAGGACTCAGTACATAGCACCATGTGGAGAACTCAGCACAGAGCACCTTATGAAGGACTCAGCATTTAGCTCTATTCCACAAGCTGTTATTAGAATTAGGGTGCTTTCATCAGTATCACCATTCTTTGAGGAACATTTCACAAACCACACAAGTTCACATCTAATGGTTTATTGTGGTGGGTTTTTTTTTTGGGGGGGGGGGGTTAGGCATATGGTTTGAACTCAAAACATGGAGATTATACTCTAATAACATTTGCTCAAGGCTAGAGCTCTACCACTTGAAGCCACATTTTAAAGAGTCTCACAGAATTCCTGCCAGGACTGGGTTTTAAAGCCCCTGAGCAGCTAGGATGATGGGGGTAAGCCTGTTGTGTCTGGTTCCATGGAGCTGGTTGCAGCGTTTATATCTGGCTAAGTCAGGTTAGGTGGCAGCTGTCAGCACCAGACTCCTAGCTTGCTCTGTGATGTGGTATTTGAAGTTCTGTCCTAGTATAGTTGCAGTTAGAACATTCTACCTTTTTGTGGCGGCAGTCCTGGGGCTTGAGTAAGGGCTTAGACACTGTCCCTAAGCATTTGTTTTCCAGGCTAGCACTCAATTGATTGAAAGACCTCAGAACTTCCCAGTATTTTGTTTATATGGCACTGAGGAATCAAACCAAGGGCTTGGTGCTTACTAGGTGAGCACTCAACCACTGAAACCAGGAGTGACCAGAGATTGCTGTATATAAATATGATATAAACAGAGAGATGTCTGTATATTATTAAATTATAGATAATATTACTAGCAATTATTAGGTATGAAATTATGTCTCCATTCAATGGTGTGTCCCAGTGGAACAATTAATAAATCATTAATTAATAATTACTCTATATCTTGTTATTATCCATACATATAATTACATATTTTATAGAATGAGACAGATGTCTATATATAGTTAAATTATGCACCATGTGTTACTATCAATTAGGTATTTAATAATATCTCCATGTCATTTTATTCTGTTAATGCTTAAGAAAATATTAATTAAACTTAATCCACCTCCTATAATTACTGTGTCTAATTTTATCCCAGAATGATTCACTATTAATTCAATCTCTTTTTCATTTATTTTAGTGACAATTATTCCACTTATGACATTTTTTACCTTTATGACATCCTATTACATAGTATATAGATTTGCACCCGAATTATACATCCTACCTGACACTGAGCACTTTCAAAGAAAAGGAAAACATGGGTCCCGCTCAGCTTTCTTACTCCAAGATTCTATTTTTGGCAGTGCTAGGATCTTGACTCAGAGCCTAGAAGGCTCAGTTCATGAATGGGTGGTTGTCAGCAAAGCAGCCTCTAGCCAATTCATCTGCCAGGCAGTTGCCAGGCCCTGAGTTTGAGCCCTGTATGTTGACTCCATATTGCGCTTAGTGTAGTTATTCATTTAATTTTTTGTTTTATTCATTTATTTACCATTTATTTTATTGACTTATTACACGTGGAATAATTACTACATTTATTACATAGCATATAGATTTGCCTATGTATGAAACTTCACACCTGACACCCAGGATGTTCACAGAAAAGGAAAACGTGTCACCCTGGGCTTTTTACTCCACACTTCAATTTTTGTGAGTGCTGGCATCTGAACTCACAGCCTACAAGGCTCAATTTATGAATGGATGAGTGTCAGCTTGGCCAGCATGGGGCAGATGGAGCTGACAAGCAGTTCCCAGCACTGAGATCAAGCCCCAGGGGTTGACAAATTAAGAAAAGATTGGCATGCAGATGGTAGTACACAAAGCAGTATGGAGGTTCCTCAAAAGACTCCACATAGAGCTCTCCTATGACCCAGCAATCCCACTTTCGGGCATTTACCCAAATGATCACAAACAAGACCATACTGAAGCTACCAGCACAACTATGTTTATTGCAGCATTATTTACCACAGCTAAGATATAGAACCAACCCAGATGCCCCTCAGTAGATGAATGGATCAAGAAAATGTGTTATATACACACAATGGAATTCTATGCCTCCATCAGAAAGAATGACATTGCCCCATTTGTTAGGAAATGGAAAGACTTGGGAAAAATTATATTAAGTGAAGTAAGCCACGCCCAAAGAAACATAGGTACCATGGTTTCCCGTATATGCAATAACTGGTATATGTCTGAGTCAAGCAGAAAAGGTCAGATAAATTGATGTTAGGGGAATAAACCCCAAGATAAGTATTCAAATTTTTTTGTTTTTTTTTTTTCCTTTCATGCAATTGTTTCTAACATATTTACAAGATGATTTCTATGTTTCATTGTATGCCCCTCCCCCATGCTATAACCCCTGCTTTCACTGTATTTGATGTTGGTATAATTTGTGGAGGGGAAGGGATACAGGTGGACCCATTGCAACAATGAGATGTACAATTCATTATGTCGAAAAACGAACTTTACAAGTTTGGTGCGGAGGGCGGGACAGGATCTGATTGGGGGGACGGGTAGTATGGGAAGGGATGGGAAGGAGAAATAAAGAGAAGGCAACAATGCTTGATACAAAATGTACTCTTTATCTTGACCATGTAATTTTAACTCCTCAGTAAGGTATTCTCACAAAAAAAAGCCCTGAAAAAAAAAAACAATTAATATAGATCTTTATAGAGTGCTAAAGGTATCTATACATTCTTCAGTTATATAGACTACATTCTTACCAACTCTTGGGTATTTATTATGCCTCTATGCAATTAATATGACTGTTTCCATCCTTAATGAATTTTTAATTGAATCAACCACTGTTCTGAAACTATTCCATCCATGGAATTAAAAGTATTCTTTTAATATGTCAAAAATATTCATTAAAATCCATTGGTCTCCTAAAATCACTCTGTTTAATTTTATAGTAGTATCTTTCAGGAACAACTAATTCAGCCTTGACATTCGTAAAATTCCATCAGTATTCCTATGAATAGGAATGAGACCCTTAGGATTTCCCTCCATTGGTAGGGGACAGGAACGGGCTTCTAACACAGGGCTTATATTGCCGAGATGGCCTATGGCTTCCCTGGTAGTCCGCTAGCCTTCAGAAATACCAGTTTACAAACAATTTTCAGCCATGCCATTCAAATCCAGGATGGTTACCTTGCAAAGAAGGCAAATGTAAAACTGGAGCCATCTGCAAGTTGCCGGATTTTTACCTGTCTTTTCATTTTTTTTCCTGTCAGTTTTTGGGGCCCAGGAACTCAGGTTCAGCTGTGGGTACAGTGGCTGCACCCCAGCCTAGAGTGATCAAGGCTGAAGCAGAGTTGCCACTACCTGAGTTCAAGCCCTGGGCTTGACAAAACAAAAATAAATAAATAAATTAATTAATTAATTGAAATATTTTAAAAATTGTGAGGCTCCTTGGCTTGGAATTCACGCCATTTTTTCTCCAGGCCTGGGATTTGAACTCAGGGTCTGGGTAAATCTGCAGCATTGTGGGGGAACGGGAAGCTCACTGTGCTGGAGGACAAGAAAGTCAAGCCTGTTCTCAGGGCCTGAATTCAAGTCCTAGCACTCGAAAAAAAGTAATATTCATATACATTTTAAATACAAGATTTATATTTACATGCACTTTTAATGCATATTGTGGTTATTGTAGTTATTAATTTTATTTTGTGTTTTATTTATTTTTATCTATTTAATGAGTATGATTGCACATATAACATTTTTTACATCCTATTACATAGGACATAGATTTGCCTATGTATTATACATCATTCCTGAAACCCAGGACTTTCACTGATAAGGAAAACAAGTGAGACAATTGGCTTCTTCCACCAGGATTAAGTTTTTGGCAGTTCTGTGATTTGAACTCCAGGCCTAGAAGGCCCACTTCATGAAGGGGTTAATGTTAGCACAACAGTCTGATGCAAGTGAAGTTGCTGAGCAAATTTGAGGACCTGAGGTCAAGGCCTAGGAGTGACCAATACATAAACAGATAGATGTGTAGCTTGCTGTGTGTGTGTGTGTTTACATATGTATATTCATCTATAAATAAATGTATATATAGAGAGACAGACATTTATGTAGGTTCTAGTGTATAACTCTATATAAAGTGATATCTGTCTATATCTTATTTTTATATATTCTATTACTACCAATTATTTGTTCTAAAATTATGCCCCTATTGATTGCTCATGGTAGAAGACTTAATAAGGTACTAATTAAATTAATCAATGACTTATATTTATTGCATACAATCTTATACTAGAAAGACTAGCTAATTAGTAATTAAATTAGTAAATGTCAAACATTCTATTAGTGTTCCTATAGATAGGAACGAGTCTCCTAGGATCTTCAGCTG
Source organism: Dipodomys spectabilis (assembly GCF_019054845.1). Taxonomy (NCBI): domain Eukaryota; kingdom Metazoa; phylum Chordata; class Mammalia; order Rodentia; family Heteromyidae; genus Dipodomys; species Dipodomys spectabilis. The sequence goes on along the minus strand of NW_024871098.1, from coordinate 1,153,685 downwards.
TGTGTAGGTGGCAGTCCCAGGATCATGGAACTCAGGGCCTAGGTATCTCTGTTGGGCTCAAGCTTCACTGACAGCCCAGAAGCCTTAGGCCATGCAAGGTGACATACAATTTCCAGCCGAGTCATTGAGACCCAGGATGGTCACAGTGCCAAGGAAAAAGAGGTAAAATGGTTGTGTAAACATTCTGTTTTTTTCTTTCTCCGTTTTTTTCTCTTTGGTTTGATGTATTTTTGCCAGTGCTGGGAGTTGAACTCGGGTCCTAGGATCCCCGGATCATCTGTGAGTGTAAATGCTGTACCCCAGCCTATGGTAATCATGGTTTAAGACAATAAAGTGCTTCCTTCAGCAAAAGGAGCTCAGGGACAATGTCTAGGCTCACAGTTCAAACCTCAAAAAAAGCCACTAAAAAAGCCATGAAAAAGCCACAAAAAAGAGCTGTTAACTCCATGTGTCTGTGTATGTATGCATGTATTTCTATCGGTGAACAAGGTCGCTGTGAAGAAAGGCACCAAGCTAGGAAATTTGCTTTGGATAGAATGATTTCATAACACAGACAGTGTTTTCAAGACAGTGCATGTTCTGGGGCTCCCCTCACTCTTCCCAGGTTATCCTGAGGGTTTCTGTGCACCACAGGCTGCTGGAGGAAGTCTGACTCACTGCTGGAACAGGCAGACAAAAAGCTTCACTCCTGTACAGCTGTGTAACACACAATTAATCCGGGGCAATTAATGAGGATGAGTGTGGATGGGCTCTGAAGGCCAGGAGAAAAAGGCTTCTTTGTACTCCAAACTAACTCTTTCCCCAGTGCTCTGTTTTGACAGGAAGCCTTCATTTGTGCCACCTCCTGTGGCAGGCCAAGTTCCCTGCACTTGTCCTGTCTTTTTGAGACTATGTTCCAATGTTGAAACAAACTGCTACCATTAATTCAAGAGTCCCTCTCGCAGACAACTACGGGGCTGAACCTAATGAAAAGATTCCTAATTGGCAATGGTGGTGCTTCCCTAAGATTCTGGAAGTTTGCTAAATCTAAGCACTTGTGCAAAATCACAATCCTTCCTGTCATCTAGGTCTGGTGAACCTTATCAGGTTTTGAAACCTTTGTTCTCTCTTAGTCAGGCTCCGGGTGGCTAGGTTTTGGGGTTGAACACAGGGCCAGGGTGATGACCATGAGCTCAGAGCAGAATCCAGGTGCTTTACCATTTTGTGTCACAACTTCACTTCTGCTCTATATGTATATGTGTGTGTGTGTGTGTGTGTGTGTGTGTGTGTGTGTGTGTGTGTGCATACACTAGTCCTGGAGCTTGAACTCAGGACATGAGCATTGTACCTGTTTCACCTGTTCAAGGATAGCACTCTACCACTTGAGCCAGAGAGCCACTTCAGACTTTTTTTCTAGGGATGTAGTACTAAGGATTCAAACCCAGGGTTTCATACATGCAAAGCACTCTACCCCTAACACAAGTTCCCAGCACTCCACTTCAGATTTCCTTCTTTATTGTAAGTTGGAGTTGTTCAAGTCTGGGCCTCGGTGCTACCTCTGAGCTCTTCAGCTCAAGTGTAGCGCTCTACCACTTGAGCTACAGCGCCCCTTCAGGCTTTCTGGTGGTTCATTGAAGATAAGCATCTCAAGGAATCTCCTGCCCATGCTGGCTTTGCACCATGATCCTCATCTCTCAGCCTCCTAAGTAGCTAGGATGACAGGCATGAGTCACCGATGCCCAGCTTCCACTTCAAGTTTCTAAGTGGTGAATATAAGATAATAGTATCATGAGACATGTTGTCAGGTTAGATGGCAACTGTCAGCACCAGACTCCCAGCTTGCTCTGTGATGAGGTATTTGTAGTCCTATACTTGTGATGAGGTATTTGTAATTCTATACTTACATCATTGCAGTCAAAACATTCTATCTTTTTTTTTTGTGCCAGTCCTGGGTCTTGAGTAAGGGCCTAGACACAGTCCCTAAGTTTTTATGCTCAAAGCTAGTGCTCGACTGCTTGGTTGACAGCACGACTTCTGGATTTTTTTGTGTACACAAAAATCGCCGGGTTTTGTAATTACTAGGCAAACATTCTATCATTAAGCCCCAGGAGTGACAATTGTATGAACAGATAAATGTATAGATTGGTAGATAGACAAATAATTGCATATGGATAAAACAAGAGAGAGATGTCTATATATTATGAAATTGCATATACAATATTACTACCGATTATTGGGAAGTAAATTATTCCTTTTTAAGTATCATGATTGAATACATATTAAAGTACTAATTGAAAATTAGTCAATATAGTATAATTGCGTATAATTTTATAATTTCGTACACTAACTACTAATTTAATTGTTACATTTATAACATTCCATTTGTATGGATATATATGGGAATAGGTTTCTGAGTATCTCCATTCATTAGTGACAGTCCTGGGTTTCGACCTCCAGGCCTAAGTTGCTGTTTTTGGCTATGGCTTCCCTAATACCCTGCCAAACATCAACAAAGCAAGATAATGTACGCTTTCTGGGCCTTGTCATTTAGACCTAGGGAGGTCACAATACGAAGGAAAAAAAAGGACAACTACCTCCTTGAATTTCTCAGTTTTATGCTGGGATGCCACCACCAGCTGTGGCAGACATGCCAAGACCTGGGTTCAAGCCCTGTGCTTGGCCAAAATAATAACAACAATAATAATAATAACAACAACAATTATTATTATTATAATTATAATAAGGCCCTGATTTGGAATTTGCACCATTTTTCTAGTAGGCCTGGGATTTGAACTCAAGGTCTGGGTGAAGAGGAAAGGCTCACCGTCCTTGAAGACAAGAAATTCAGACCAGTTCCCATTGCCTGAATTGAAGCCCCAGCATTGGAAAAAGTAATATTAATATATGAGATCTATTTACATACATGGATTACTGCATATGACATTTATTACCCTTATTTATTTATATTTAGTATATACACCTGTAAATTTCTTTTATTACATCATATCACATAGGATATAGTTGCATATGGATTATACATCATATACTGAGACCAAGAACTTTCACAGAGAAGGAAAATAATGTGTCAAAAATTGGCTTCTTACTCCACGAATAAATTTTTGGCCATGCTGGGATTTCATCTCACAGCCTACAATGCCCAATCCATAAATAGGGTCACAGTCTTAGTAGACCAGCCTCCTGCAAACTGAGCTGCCAGGAAGTTCTGAGTACCTGTGATCAAGCCACTAGTAGTGCCCCATATATATATACATATATATATATATATATGTATGTATACATTGATAAATGTATAGATTGAAGTAGATAGAGAAATAGATATAAACATATATACATATATATACATTACAGAGAGTGGGACTGTGAGGATATTAAATTATATACATTATTACCAATTATTAGTTATTAAATTTTGCCTCCATTTAGTGAAGTATCTGGGTTGAATACTTATAAAAGCATTAATTAAGAATTAATCAATATCGGAAGATGGCGGAGGAGAAGCTGGAATCTGAACAAGCTCTTGCATAGAAAACAGTTTCAGAGTTCCAGTGAACAGTCCCAAGCCAGAGAATCACACCAAGTGTGCCATCACAGGACAGAGAGTTAGTCAAGAGAGGGGAAGCCAAGCAGACACATCTGAGCAGCTGCCGCTGCGGCGGCAGGGTCGCAGCGGCGACCACCGCCGCGGAGGCATACCTGAGACGCAGTCCGGGACGAAGGAGCCAGACGCAGCGGACGAGCGGATTCTACTCAACACCAGCAAGAACCGACAAGGAGCGGACAATTTCATCCTGCACTTTGCAGACCAGAGACAACCCGGGATCCAAGACTCCGCGTGAGTAGAAGCCCCACTTCCTCACTCCTTCTCTGGGAGCAGAGGAGGGAAGGCCACCCCTCCCCCCCCAGCACCGGTGATCTCCATCTTGGATACCGACAAAGCTCGGAGGAGCAGCTAGCTCCAGCTCAGGCCTTGGAATAAAACTAGTCATTTAGCAGGTCACAAGAACTTAACGGCGAAGTGACCTCACAGACTCAGTTCCATCCAGGGAAAAGTCACCCAGCTCAGGCGCCAGCCATTGGAGTGGCTCTCCTCACCGGGTAACCAGAGCCAGAGGCTGCCCCGCCCTCTAGCAGCCACCACAATCAATTGAAAAACAGAAACCCTGAGAATGGCTCCAGGCTGGGTGCTGTGAGTTTTTTTTTCACAAAATAGCCCCAGGGAAAAGCTACGGTTCGTTGAAAGGCCTCAACTCTACCCAGAACCTAGCCTCATCACTGCATCCCCCTCTTTTGTGATTCTCAAAGCAGATCACCCTCCCAGTAAACTAACCTGGGAGGGGGATCTCAAAATCTTGGGTAAAGCAGAGCATTTTTCTGCCTGTTCCAACAAACTGACTTAAGAAACCAATCAATGGAATTCTATGCCTCCATCAGAAAGAATGACATTTCCCCATTTGTTATGAAATGGAAAGGCTTGGAAAAAATTATATTAAGTGAAGTAAGCCAGGCCCAAAGAAACATAGGTCCCATGGTTTCCCTTATTTGCAATATCTAGTATAGGTATGAGTCAAGCGGAAAAAGTCAAATAATGTGATGTTAGGAAAACGAAACCTCAAATATGTATTTTAATGTTTTTGTTTCTTTCATGCATGTGTTTCTAACGCATTTATAATATTATCTCTTTGTTGCTTTGTATGTCCCTCCCCCACAGTGTAACCCCCGCTTTCACTATATTTGATGTCAGTATAACATGTGGAGGAGATGGGGACAAACAAGTCGTTTAAGGATTCAGGTGGACCTGTTGCAACAATGAGAAGTACAAAATGTCATGTCAAAACCAGCTTTACAATGTCGGGGGGGGGGGAGGGGTGGTATGATTGGGTGGGAGGGAGGGGGGAGGCTGGGAAGGGAGGTGAAGGGTAAACAAAGGAGGAGGCTGCAATGCTTGGTAAGAAATGTATGCATTATCCTGCCCATGTAATTGTAACCCCTCTGTACAGTATGTTCCCAAATAAAATAAAATTAAATTAAAAAAAAAAAAAAAAAAAAAAGAAACCAATCAAGCCACAGGACCTCAAGCTGACCAGAGACTCCAACCAGACTCTGATTACAGACAAAAGGGAGATACAGGACTCTTCCCACCCCTCCCAAAAAAAAAAAAAAAATCAAAGAACTTTTTTTTTCTTCTTCTTCTTTTCTTTTTTTTCTTTTTCTGGTTTTGTTTTTTTTTCATTTTTTGTTACCTTATATATATATATATAATTTTTTTTTGCTTTTCTAAAACTTTTATTAATCTTTAATTTTTGCCTCTTCTGAAAAAATAATTGTTTTCCATTAACTTTTTTTTTTCTCCTCTTATAATTTTTATTATAGGAATACGTGAATGTGTTTTTTCTTTTCTTTGCTTGTCTTCTTTCTCTTTTTCTTTCATTCTTAATTATCTTTTTGATTTTTTTTTCTAGCTCTACTGAACTTCTGATCTTTTCTTCTCACTTTCCTATCCTTTCCATCTTTTCCTCTTTGTTCATCTTTATGTGACTTAACTCTTGTCCTGCACATCCTCAGATAAACCCGTAGTTAACCAGTAGACCCTATCCCCCATTGTGTACACACTTAATCCACAAACTTATTACTCAATTCAAAACCTCTGAGACTTAAATTCATTAATAGCAGTACTACCTCTTTATACCTATATAATATTTTAAGCATTTTTTTAAAGTTTTTCTCATCTCCTCTATGTCCCTCCCTCTCTCTCAACATATTCATATTCCTCTATAAATAGATGGTCTTTTAATCTCTAAAATAACATTAATTTTTACGTTTCTATTTTATTTTCTGGTCTCTTTTCATTCCCCTTTCCCTTTCTTCTTTTTCTCTCTCTCTCTACTTACATCCTACCCAACCAATTTCCTGCATTGTGATTAGGACATAGTTAACTCTCCCTGTGCCTCCCCACACCAATCTATTCCTATTTTTTACCCACATCTCTCCCTAACCCTAATAATTTCTGGTTTTCCAAATTCTTCTCTGCGGTTCGAAGTCCTTTAACATATAGTTGTTTGATGTCGAATAGATGTATCTGTTGAACTAGATTGTATCTGCAGACTATTGACTGTACAAATGCAAACTTTGGTTGATGGTTGCCTTAAGATAGTGTTCTAGCACAAAACTGGTGCTATCTTCATCTCAAATGGGCAGAGTAAGCCGGAAAAACACAAGAAAAATGACAAATTCGGGTATCTCAATTCCCAATCCTGATAATCAGGGGTTAGACCAGATAATGAATAATCCAGAGGAGAGTTCCCAAACAGCTCTACAAACACTGCTCGCAAACATGATAAATGAAAAGTTTGACAACGTACAAAGGACTCTGTATGAGCGTGATAGGGAGAGAGAGGAGGCATCCCAGAAGTTTATACAGGAATATCATAAGCGTGAGGAAGCTACTCAAAAACTGATACAGGATTTGCGTGAACAACTTGAGAATACTCAAAGAGAAAGAGAGGAATGGCGTGAACAGGCTGAGAACACTCAAAGAGATCTGCAGGAATCCCACGAACGGGAGGAAGCTAATCAAAGAGTAATACAGGAATTGAGAGACCAGGTAGAGAACACACAAAGATCACTAAAGGCATTCATGGAATCCATTAACAAAGAGCTGAAGGAAGTCAGGGAGACCACAAAGGGAATGCTGAATGGAACCCAACAGAAGGAATGGGAGCCCAAAGAAACCATAACCAATCAACTAAGTGATTTGAGGACAAACACTGAACACCAAATTAAGGAAGTAAAGAAATTCATACAAGACCTAAAACAGAGCTTCAACAAAGAACTTGAAGCCATCAAAGCTGACCAACTAGAAGGAAAAGAGATAAAAAACAAAGTAGAGAGTCTTGACAGCAGGTTAGAACATGCAGAAGATCGAATCTCAGGGATTGAAGACAGCCTAGATATTATAGAGAAAGAACATACAACCATCCAAGACAAGTCCAAGAAATATGATAGATCTATCCAACACCTGGAAGACACCATCAGAAGGCCTAATCTAAGGATAATGGGTGTAGAGGAGCACCTAGAAACAGAAGTTAATGGTCTAGGAAATCTGTTTAACAGGATCCTAGCAGAGAACTTCCCAAACATGCAAAAAGATAGGCCTGTCCAGATACAAGAAGCCTTTAGAACCCCAAATAGACCAGACCAGAATAGGACATCCCACCGTCACATTATAATCCACACAGGATCAACTCAGAACAAGGAAAAGATCCTTAAAGCTGTCAGAGAGAAAAGGGTAATCACTTATAAAGGGAAACCAATTAGAATCACCTCAGATTTCTCAGCAGAGACAATCAAAGCAAGAAGAGCCTGGAATGATGTATACCACGCCCTAAAAACAAACAACTATCAACCAAGAATACTGTACCCAGCTAAACTCTCCTTCATAACTGAAGGCCAAATAAAAACCTTCCATAGCAAAGAAAAATTGAAACAATACATCTCCACCAAACCAGCCCTACAAAAGATTCTTAAAGATGTCCTACACATAGAAAACCAACAAGACCGCAATAAAGGCCAAGAAACTGCACCCAAACTGAGAATCTAAGAACCATAGGAAGAACCCAGTTTTCGCAGCCCCCAAGAAGGTAGATAACATGGCAGGAACTCCCAAATACCTCTCAGTCCTATCTCTTAATGTTAACGGACTGAACTCTCCAATTAAGCGACATAGACTGTCTAGTTGGATTAAAAAACAAGACCCTTCTATCTGCTGCCTGCAGGAGTCACATCTTGCCCGTAAAAACAAACACATTTTCAATGTTAAAGGCTGGAACAAAATCTACCAAGCAAACGGCCCCCATAAACAGGCGAGAGTTGCAATCCTAATATCAGATAAAATAGACTTCAAATTAAAATTCGTGAAAAGAGATAAAGAAGATCGCTACATACTAATTAAAGGATCTCTCCTTCAGGAGGATATTACAATTCTAAATATCTATTTGCCAAACAATGGAGCACCCAAATTTATCAAAGAAACACTACTTTCCCTCAAATCCCATATAGATCCAAAGACATTAATTGTTGGGGATTTTAACACACCACTCTCCCCACTAGATAGATCAACTCGGCAAAAACTCAACAGAGAAACCGCAGATCTAAACAGCTGCATAGATCAACTAGACTTAACAGACATTTACCAAACATTTCACCCAGCAGCATCAGAATACACGTTTTTCTCAGCAGCACATGGAACGTTTTCTAAAATAGACCACATTTTAGGCCACAAAGCAAACTTGTCTAAATTCAGAAACATTGAAGTTATACCTTGCATTCTCTCTGACCACAGGGGAATAAAGTTAGAACTCAACACCAAAAGCCACCAAAGAAAGTCCGGTATCACATGGAGGCTGAACAACACACTGCTGAATCATGAATGGGTCATGGAAGAGATTAGAAAGGAAATTCAAATGTTCATGCTATTCAACAAAAATGAACACACAAAATACCAGCTCCTCTGGGACACAGCAAAGGCAGTACTCAGAGGCAAGTTTATAGCTCTGAGCTCCTACATCAACAAATTGGAGAGATCTGAAACTAACAATTTAATGACACATCTAAACCTCCTTGAAAAAGAGCAGCAAGATAAACCCCAATCCAGTAGACGGAAAGAAATAATCAAAATTAAATCAGAATTAAATGAATTAGAATCCAAAAAAACTATAGAAAGAATCAACAAAACAAAGAGTTGGTTCTTCGAAAAACTTAACAAAATTGACAGACCCTTAGCAAATCTTATCAGAAAAAGAAGAGAACACACCCAAATTAATAAACTCAGAGATGAGAATGAAAACATCACCACGGAAACAAGCAAGATTCAGAACATTATAAGGGAATACTTCTCAAAACTTTATGCTAATAAGTTTGAGAACTTGACAGAAATGGACCTCTTCCTAGCAAATATTGACATGCCAAAACTAAACGAAGATGAGGCAAACTATCTTAACAGGCCCATATCAAGCATTGAAATAGAAACAGCAATAAGAGACCTCCCAGCTAAGAAAAGTCCAGGACCAGATGGTTTCACAGCGGAATTTTACAAGGCCTTCAAAGCAGAGCTCACACCAATTTTCCTCCAACTCTTCAATGAAATTGAAAGAGAAAGCTCACTACCGAACACATTCTATGAAGCCATCATAACCCTCATCCCAAAACCAGGCAGGGACTCATCAAAGAAAGAGAACTATAGACCCATTTCTTTGATGAACATTGAGGCAAAACTTCTCAACAAAATTTTGGCCAACCGACTTCAACAATTCATCCAAAAAAATCATACACCACGATCAAACAGGATTCATTTCAGGGATGCAAAGCTGGTTCAATATACGCAAATCAATTAATATTATTCATCACATCAACAGGAGCAAGAATAAGAACCACATGGTTATCTCAATAGACGCAGAAAAAGCATTCGACAAGATCCAACACCCCTTTATGATGAAGGTTTTGGAAAAATTAGGAATCCATGGAACATTCCTCAATACAATAAAGTCTGTATATGACAAACCTACAGCCAGCATTATACTCAATGGTGAAAAACTAAAGCCATTTCCTCTTAAATCAGGAACAAGACAAGGATGCCCACTCTCTCCACTCCTCTTCAATCTAGTATTAGAATGCCTAGCTACAGCAATAAGACAAGATGCAGACATAAAGGGGATCCAAATAGGGAAAGAATAAATAAAACTCTCCCTCTTTGCAGATGACATGATCTTGTATTTAAAGAATCCCATAGACTCCACTCCCAAATTACTCAAGCTGATTCAAAACTTTGGCAAAGTAGCAGGTTATAAAATTAACCCCCAAAAATCAATGGCTTTTCTGTATGCCAACAATGAGAAAAGTGTGGCTGAAATTAGGAAAGCAACTCCATTTGTAATAGCCCCACAAAAAATAAAATACCTAGGAATTAACTTAACTAAAGAAGTGAAGGACCTCTATGATGAAAACTTTAAAATCTTGAAAAAGGAAATCAACACAGAACTTAAAAAATGGCAAAACCTCCCATGCTCCTGGATTGGAAAGATTAACATCGTGAAAATGGCAATACTTCCCAAGGCTATCTACAAATTCAACGCAATACCTATCAAAATTCCACCATCATTCTTCAAGGAATAGAAGAGGCAATCCAAAAATTCATATGGAACAATAAAAGACCCCGAATAGCAAAAACGCTCCTCAACGGAAAGAACACTGCTGGAGGAATATCAATACCAAATTTCAAACTCTACTATAAAGCCATAGTAATCAAAACAGCTTGGTATTGGCATAAGAACAGACCTCAGGACCCATGGAATAGAATTGAAAACCCAGAAATGAACCTACAGACCTATAGCCATCTAATCTTCGATAAGGGAGCTAAAACAATAGAATGGAAGACAGACAGCCTCTTCAGTAAATGGTGCTGGCAAAACTGGTTAACTACATGTAGAAAACTAAAGCTAGATCCTTATATATCACCCTGCACCAGAATCAACTCCAAATAGATCAAAGACCTTGAAGTCAAAGCAGACACTCTGAAAACATTACAGGATGGAATAGGAGAAACCCTGGGTCTCCTTGGCTCAGGCCGAAATTTTCTGAATAGAGACCCGGAAACACAACAAATCAAAGAAAGGCTGGACAAATGGGATTGTATAAGGTTGCAGAGCTTCTGCAGGGCAAATGACATACCTAGCAAGATCAATAGAAAGCCCACGGACTGGGAGAAGATCTTTACTAGCCATACAACGGACAAGGGTCTCATATCTAAAATATACTTGGAACTCAAAAAATTAAACCACCCAACAACAAATCCTCAAAGAAACAACTGCCCAATAAGTAAGTGGGCGAAAGACTTAAAGAGAAGCTTCTCTGAAGAAGAAAGCAGGATGGCCAATAGACACATGAAGAAATGTTCAACATCCCTAGCCATAAAAGAAATGCAAATCAAAACAACATTGAGATATCACCTCACTCCAGTTAGAACAGCAAAAATCAAGAACTCTAACAACAACAGATGCTGGAGGGGATGTGGACAGAAAGGAACCTTACTTCATTGTTGGTGGGAATGTAAACTTGTTCAACCACTTTGGAAAGCAGTATGGAGGTTCCTCAAAAGACTTCACATAGAACTCCCCTATGACCCAGCAATCCCACTTTTGGGCATTTACCCTAATGTTTACAAAAAAGACCACACTAAAGCTACCAGCACAACTATGTTTATTGCAGCATTATTTACCATATCTAAGATATGGAACCAACCCAGATGCCCCTCAGTAGATGAATGGATCAAGAAAATGTGGTATATATACACAATGGAATTCTATGCCTCCATCAGAAAGAATGACATTGCTCCATTTGTTAGGAAATGGAAAGGCTTGGAAAAAATTATATTAAGTGAAGTAAGCCAGGCCCAAAGAAACATAGGTCCCATGGTTTCCCTTATTTGCAATATCTAGTATAGGTATGAGTCAAGCGGAAAAAGTCAGAGAATGTGATGGTAGGAAAACGAAACCTCAAATATGTATTTTAATGTTTTTGTTTCTTTCATGCATGTGTTTCTAACGCATTTATAAGATTATTTCTTTGTTGCTTTGTATGTCCCTCCCCCACAGTGTAACCCTCGCTTTCACTATATTTGATGTCAGTATAACAAGTGGAGGAGATGGGGACAAACAAGTCGTTTAAGGATTCAGGTGGACCTGTTGCAACAATGAGAAGTACAAAATGTCATGTCAAAACTAGCATTACAATGTCGGTGGGGGGGGTGGGGGTGGGGGGGTATGATTGGGTGGGAGGGAAGGGGGAGGCTGGGAAGGGAAGTGAAGGGTAAACAAAGGAGGAGGCTGCAATGCTTGGTAAGAAATGTATGCATTATCCTCCCATGTAATTGTAACCCCTCTGTACAGTATGTTCTCAAATAAAATAAAATTAAATTAAAAAAAAAAAGAATTAATCAATATCCTTAATTATACCATGGTGCTAGAATGGAAGACATAAACCCAATAATTTTTGTGTGTCATTCTAAAATAGGGTCATGAATCCACTGTACATTTTAATTGTTACGTTAATAACACTATATAAGCATTCCCATGAACAGGAATGAGTTTGTCAGGCTCTCCCTCCATTTGTGGGTGGCAGTACTAGCATTCAAACTCCAGGCCTGGGTCGTTTAATTCGAATGCAAACCATTGGAATGACACCGTGAAGATTTCAGATTGTGGGGCTGGGAAGGTGGCTCAGTGGTAGAGTGCTTGCCTTGCATGAATGAGGCCTTGAGTTCGATTCCTCAGCACCACATAACCAAAAAGAAAAAAGCTGGAAGTGGCGCTGTGTCTCAAGTGGTAGAGTGCTAGCCTTGAGCTGAAGAGCTGAGGGACAGTGCCCAAGCCCAGAGTTCAGGCCCCACGACCAGACTCAAAAAAAAAAAAAAAAAAAAAAAAGATTTCAGATTGTTACGATTTAAAAAAAGAAAAAGAAGAAAAGTAAGCAAGATGCCGGTGGGTCCTGCTTGTAATCCTAGCTCCTCAGGAGGCCAAGATGTAGAGAATGCCAATTTGAATTCAGCCAGGTTGGGAAAGCCCACGACACTCTTCTTTCCAAGAGATCACAGGAAAAAAAAAACCCATGCATGGGGTTGTGGCTCAAGGGCAGAGCACTACTCTCGAGCAAAAGTTGCTCAGGAACAGAGCATAGGATCATAGTACAACCCCAGACCTGCCAAAATTAAAAAAGGAGCCATTAACACCATGTATCTGTGTATTGATAATGGGCATTCAGCAGGTTGCCCATGCCCAGCCCCCCAACCTGGGCAAGCTGGGACAAGTCCTCAGAGAGTACAAAGTCTGAGCGGGCAACAGGAACAAAGCCTCCTTCTCTGCCATTTAAGAACTGAAGCCTTATATTCTGGCTGAGGTGTCTCATTGGGACACCATGAAGCCAGACACTGCCTCCAGGGAAAGCACAGTTCCTAGGGTGTAGGAGTTGTCAAACGTTCTGGCGCCATATTCTCTATCCTTCTGTAGGATGTGAGCCTAGACTTCTGGGGTCTGTGGTTATCACTCATTTATCATTCCTCTTTGATGAGTCACAGGCTGGTCCCAAATCATGGCAAAGATATGAAATAGACATTTCTACACCAAAGGGGGTAAGCCAATAAACCCCACCCTCATAACTCCCGTTAGAAGGGAGCCTTGGGCTAAGATTGTGGTTTAGTAGTAGAGTGCTTACCTAGCACGCATGCACAAACCCTGGGTGCGATTGCTCAATATCACAGAAACAGAAAAAGCCAAAAGTGGTATTTTGGCTTAAGTGATAGAGTGATAGCCTTGAGCAAATGAAGCTCAGGGATATGCTGAGACCCTGAGATGAATCCCCAAGACTATCAAAAAGAAAAAAAGCCATCCTGGTGTGATATTTTGTTCTGGGACTCAGAGGAGGGCTGAGGTTATAGGTAAGAGGTAGAGTAGAGGACAGGTGCTGGTGGCTCACCCCTGTAATCTTAGCTACTCAGGAGGCTGAGATCTGAGGATCCCAATTGCAAGCAAGAAAGTCTATATGAGACACTTTTCTCCAATTAAACACCCAAAAAGCCAGAAGTAGAGCTGTGGTTCAAGTAGTAGAACACTAGCCTTGAGCACAAAAGCTCAGGGATTGGATAGCATCCAGGCCATGAATTCAAACCCAGGACTGGCACACACATGCACACACACACACACACACACACACACACACACACACACACACACACACACACCCCAAGATAGAGCATTTGCCAGTCGGCCTGCACTAGTTTCATCTCTAGAAACTCAATATTTAAAAAAAAAAAAAGAGGGAGAAGGGAAGGAAAGACTTGCTCCACGAGGTGATATAACCAATGCCAAAATTCCACAGGTGTTCTAAGATGTGGATTTAGGACAGAGGGCCTCAGGCAGAAGGTACAGCATGGGCAAAGCTCCTGAGGTGTGGTGTAGAGCAGATGGTGTGGTGGAATGATGGTGATGTGGCTTCAGACAAGTCTTGTAGGACATTCAAGGCTGGGTTAAGTTTTTAATTGAGTCACAAGTAGGGCAGAGGGTGGGGTCCCAGAATGGGGCCCAGGGGGAAGATTAGTTGGCTTTTTACCAGAGACCCCAGCCATTTCCGGTGGCTGGAAGCTTATTTTTCACAGCTCCTGACCCTCAGACCTCCTTTGCATGGAGGAGTCAAGACAAATGCAGGGAAGGATACTTGCTTAAGAAATGCTTCTAGCCCAATGCCACCAGTGGCTCAACCCCTGTAAATCCTAGCTACTCAGGAGACTGAGATAGAGATTGTGGATCAAGCCAGCTCAGGGGAGGAAAGTTAGTGAGACTCTTCTTGCCGATGAACTACCAAAAGCCCAAAATGGAGCTGTGGCTCAAGTGGTAGAGTGCTAACCTTGAGGGAAAAAAATTAAGAGACAAGAGCCTAACCCCAGAGTTCAAGCCCCAGTACTGGCACCTAAAAAAGTAAAGAAAAGCTTTCAGAAGCTCCTACTCTACTGTGGTGAAAGGCCAGATCAGCCGGACAGTGGTGTCTCACACCTGTCCTCCTTGCTCCTCAGGAGGCTGAGATGTGAGGATCACGGTTCAAAGCCAGACCAGGCAGGAAAGTCCAGGAGACTCTGATCTTCAAGGAACATCCAGAAAACCAGAAGTGGTGCTGTGGCTCAAGTGGTAAGCCGAACAGCTCGGGGACAGCCCGCAGGCCCAGAGTTCAAGTCCCATGACCAACACCTGGCCTGCTTGGACCTACTTTCCAGTGGGCCACTGAGGGGCTCCCAATGTCTAAGTTTCCTACAAGTCTTGAGAGCAGCATCTTTGGAGGGCTTTGCCTACAGAGCAGGCCACAGTATCAGAGAAGGTTTGAGCCTTGGAGCACGGAGGTCATTAATCTGTTCATTAGAATGGCATCTGTCATGGATGCACTGTGGATCTGAGCAGTAAATCGAAGTCTCAGACCATGGTTCTGGACCAGGAGGGGAAGTAGCTGCAAGATGGCACAGCAGATAATGCCCACTCACTCGAGTATCACAAGAGTGTGAATCTGTGAGGAACATCTTGGGCTGGTGTTGAGTTGGGCTCATGAATGACTTGTAGTCTCAGGTATCCACAGCCAGCAGGCTGCTGCTGGTAGCAGTCACTATCCCAGGAGTCACAGGGCTCAGAGCCTTACTTTCCTCACCAGTGCTCGGGGGAGATGAAGGTATGCAATCGTAGGCCGACTACAAACGAGCATCCACAGTGTCCTTCCCTTGGTCCTGTGGCCCCGTGCATGGATGGAGGGGCAGGTTCCATGGAACTAATTGCCATGACACAGACCCCTCAGCCCAAGAATTACTTAGGGAAAAACTACTTGATCTGCCTTGAGAGTTTACTATGACTATGCCTCAGGAGTGCCCCAAGTTTTCTAGCTGAGCTCAACATTAAAACCTTCTTCTTGTGTGTGTGCATGTGTGTGTGTGTGTGTGCATGTGTGTGTGTGTGTGTGTGTGTGTGTGTGTGTGTGTATGCATGCACACACGTGCACACATCTTAGTACTAGGGCTTGAACTCAGGGCCTGGATTCTGTCCCTCACCTTTTTCATTCAGGGCTAGCACTCTACCACTTGAGCCACAGCTTTTCTTCCAGCTTTTCAGTGGCTAGCTGCAGAAGAGAGTCTCACAGACTTTTCTAGCTGGGCAGCCTCTGAATGGCAATCCTCAGACCTCAGACTGCTGAGGATGCTTGGAATAGGAAGGCATGAGCTATTAGCAACTGGGCATACTTTCCTTCTTGGCTAAAAAAGACTACCTCTCCCCCAGCCGAGCACCTCCAGCTACCCTCCTACCCCAGGCTACAAAAGAAACATACCCTCCCATGAGGACAAAAACATGGAATTAGATTTGTGCTTTATGTTCTCCACACAGTCAAGGGCTGGTGGGAGCTGATGTGTAGGTCAGAGATCTAGGCCAGGGCAAGTAGACACTGTTAGAACAGAAGAGCATATGAAAAGACATCCTTGCAAATGGGTGCTCGTGGCTCATGCCTAAAATCCTAGCTACTCAGGGCTGACACCTGAGGATCAATCAAGATTCAAAGCTACCCTGGGCAGACTCTTATCTCCAATGAATCACCAAAAGCTGGAAAGCAGAGCTTCAAGTTCAAGTGGTACAGCAACAACCTTGTGCAAACAAGCTAAAGGATACCACCTAGGCTTTGAATTCAAGTCCTGGTAATCACACACACATATGCACACACGCATGCACGCAAACACGCACGCAAGCACATGCATCGACTATCATCCTTAACACTAGCCAATTGCTCATACCAGCAATCCCAGCAATTCAAGAGGCTGAGCTCTTAGAATGGCAGCTTGAAGACAGCCTAAGCAAGAAAGTCCGTGAGACTCTTCTTTCCTCTAACTACTAAAAAAGGTGAGAAGTGATCTGTGATTCAAGTGGTAGAGTGTTAGCTCAGGGACAGTGCCTAGGCTCTGAGTTCCAGCTCAGAGATGTTTTTTATTTTTTAATAGGCACCCTTTGTCATCCCCACCCCTACAGACCATAAATCCAGATTCTGGACATCCTAGATCTCACTTTCGCTCCTGCCACTTCCATAGCACTGCCACAAATGGCCAGTGTGTGGCCAGCCATGACTTAAGAAGTGAACTTACGCAAGGAGGGCATAACTAGGTCAAGGCTAATGCCCCAGAACATTGAGGTACTGGCCATACCAGTCTCTCATCCCCCAGTTCCCTGGCCCTGGAATCTTAAGTCTGTGCCTCTGTATTCTGGGTATCCGGAATTGTCTAGAAGGACCTGAGAGGTCCAGCTGGGCCTGGAAGATAGACTTGGCTGTGATAATGTTCGTTGACATTTCCTAGACATCAACAGATACTTCCAAGCCACCTGGGTCTCACCTCCCATTCAGCCCAAGATCCTTCTTGCTTGGACAGCCTTCAGTCAGCTATCAAGTTCAAGTTGGTCAGAGTCACTGGCAACCACCCTTCTCCCACTCCACTGCCAGCCTGATGGGAGGGACATGCAGCCAGATGCTCAGCTGAGAAAAAGGACAAGACATCACATGACTGAACCCCACCCTTCCAGAGGTAAGGGAGAACCTATGCCAGCCGGCCCTGCTGACCCAGAATCCCCTGAAGGTGGCCAAATATATGGACAACCGGACATGGGCCCCAATGAAAAGCTGGAATATGCAGGTCTCTGACAATTTAGGACTCATTTTAGACCCTGACAGGGGGCTAAAGGCAAGGCTGTAATGGAAGAGGGGCAACATCCGAAGTCAGGAAGAGGAAGACAGGCACCCAGGAAGGCGACAGAGAAAGATGAGGGAAACACACACACACACACACACACACAAACACACACACACACAGGGGTAGCCCAAGGCCTTATCAGTCCCTGAGCACCGGAACATCCCAAACCCCAAGAAGATGGAACTACCGTCTTCAAACCAACTGCAGACAAATCTCAGCCTCTCACACGTCTGGAATGGCTCATAACACAGCATGGCATTTCCTACTGTACACAATCCTATGTAGAAAACTCATCCACCTTATTTTTGGTTGTCGGTCATGGGGTTTGAACTATGGGCCTGCACGCAGTCCCTCAGCTCTTCAGCTGAAAGTGTGTGCTCTACCACTGGAGCCACAGCACCACCTCCGGTTTTCTGGTGGTTAATTGGAGATAAAATCTCACAGACTTTCCTGCCCAAGCTGGCTTTGAACTGCAAGTCTCAGTTCTCAGCCTCTTGAGTAGCTAGGATGATAGTTGTGAGCCACTGGCAGCACCCGGCTTCAGTTATGTTCTTATAGCCAGGTGAAACCCAACTTATCAGGCTACAAACCACATGCAACCCTTCACTTCAGACTTTGACACCAGCATCCAAAACTATATTTCCATGGATGGAGAGAATATAATTGACAATACCCTCCCATCCTTGCTCCCATTAGCCCACTCCCTGCCTAAGACAGGCCACGACCTCTGGAATTGTTTGTAAGGCAACGCCGACCCTGCTGTGACTTCACACTGGGGCAAACCTGGAGAGTTCTTAGAAATTTCTGTACAATTATGCTAGCATCTGGTCTCCCAACCAGAGTACCCCCATTGCTTCACCATCATTTGCAGGCAAGGGGTGTCTTTCTGGGTTTGTTGTTGTTGTTGTTGTTGAGGGGCTTGAACTCAGGGCTTGGGAACTGTCCCTGATGATGATTTATGCTCAAGGCCAGTTCTGTACCTTTTGAGCCATAGCGCCATTTCTGTTTGGAGATTGGGGATGACACTCTCATGGGAATTTCCTGCTTGGGCTGGGAAACGAGATCCTCTGTATCTCAGCCTCCTAAGTAGCCAGGATGACAGGCGTAAGCCATCAGCACATGGCTTACGGTGTCTCATTCTTTAGAATTTCCATCTAGTCCTCCTCTATACACTACCACCTAGACACTCCTCTATCTCCCTCACAGAAAGCAAAGGGAGGCTTGGAATCTGGTTAGGGCCATGGGCATTAAAGTGCCCCCTCCACATCTCTACTCCTCTCTAAGCTCCCATCCGCCTCCTCTGGATGGACTGGTCCTCTGGGGCAGGTGAGACCCACTAGGACTTCTGGAGGCTGCCCCTATATCCCCCTGCCCCAACCAACCTGTACATGAGGATTTCTGGGGCCAGCTATTCCATGTCCTGATGGAAGATGTTGGGAGGGTTGCTAATAACCACCTCCAGGGGTGTCCAGGGCACAAGGAATGTCCAAGTCCCCTCTGTCAAAGAAGGAGACACTAAGCATGGATGGATCTACTAAGAGCTACAGGGCATAGCCAACCACCTGTCACCAAGGTCCATTGGAGTGCTATTTTATTTTCACAGTCCTGGGGCTTGACCTCAGTGCCTGGGTGCTGTCTATTAGCTTCTTCTGCCCGAGGCAAGCACTCTTCCACCTGAGCCATGGTGCTGCTGCCAGCTTTTTCTATGTATGTGGTACCTAAGAATCGAACCCAGGGTTTCCTGTGTGCTAGGCAAGCCCACTACTGCTAAGACACATTCCCAACCCTGGATAGCTGTTCTTCTATGAACCCTCAGGCCTGTCTCGGGTTAGTCTTGCCCATCAGTGTTGAGTTTCTTACCAGCAGCCCTGGCTGGAACTAAACATGCTCAACTATGTTGTAATTTATTTACAGCATCTTTGCTCTCTCTGCTTCCTGTCAGATCCTCCTTGTTAAGCAAGACCCCCTTTCAAGTTCTGCCTCTAAAAAGCCCGCTCCAATCACCCTGGCAGAGCAAGATCTTCTCCGCTCTGCAGGCTGCCTGCCTTGTCACGCTCTGCCTTCCAGCTGCTGTGGGTTAAGAGCGTACAAAGGAGTAGGCCTGGCTTCCACCACCCAATTTCTGAAGGCTCTGATACACTACCCAGGACCTGTGCTGTATCACATTCTGTGAGAGTACACTCAAGGCCCAGGCAGTCTGGGGGCAACAAGATGGGGCCATTTTTGTGTGTGGGCTTGAACTCATGTTCTGAGAGCAGTCTCTCTGAGTTTTCATACTCAAGGCTGGTGCTCCACAACTTGAGCCACAGCTCCACTTCTAACTTTTTGGTGGTTCCATGGACAGTGGATGGATTCTCACCAGCTTTCCAGCTTATGGCTGGCTTCGATCTTTGATCCTCAGATCTTTGCCTCCTAATTAGTCAGGGTGTCAGACATGAACCTGAGCCAGAGGTGATGGGCACCAGACTCTTTCTTTGTTTATCTCGTGCCAACAAGCAAGCACTACTTAAAATAGTCATTTACAAGGCATCAAGTTCCTCTGCTAGGTCACTTAATCCAAGGAGATAAAGTGCCTTTGGAAAAGGTTAGTCTAGTTGGCCTAGGTGAGTGTTTGTGTGTGTGTGTGTGTATGTGTGTATGTGTGTGAGTTTCGAAGATACCTACCCCCATCCCTGCAGTGCCTCATCCTCCCAGTGGTGAGTATATCCAGGATCCCCACCCCAAGGAAGGTGGGGAGGGGAGGGTACATAAGGTCACATTGAGTGGAATGATCTGAATTCTATCCTGAAAATGAAGCCAGTAGAGCTAATGGAGAGAAGGGGAGGTTTAGAGGAGCATCAAAGGAAGCCCCTTACTTTTGGCTACAAGTACCAGAGAGAAGACTAAATCCATTCTTTTTGGTAGTAAGATAACAGGTGCCCACTATTCATTTATTTTATTATTTTTTTGTGAGTCCTAGGGCTTGGATTTAGGGCCTCGGTGTCATCCCTGAGCTTCTTTCATTCAAGGCTGAGCCACTACCACTTGAGCCACAGCACCACATCTGGCTTTTTCTGGTGGGGGGAGGAGGTTTTGGGGAGATAAGAATATCACAGTCTCGGGGCTGGGAAGGTGGCTCAGTGGTAGAGTGCTTGCCTTGCATGCATGAGGCCCTGGGTTCGATTCCTCAGCACAACATAAGCAGAAAAAAGCTAGAAGTGGCGCTGTGGCTCAAGTGGTAGAGCACTAGCCTTGAGCTGAAGAACTGAGGGACAGTGCCCAGGCCCAGAGTTCGGGCCCCACGACTGGCAAAAAAAAAAAAAAAAGAAAAGAAAAGAATATCACAGTCTCTCCTGCCTGCGCTGGCCCTTAGACATGACCATCAGACCTCAGCCTCCCGAATATCCAGGATGATGGGTGGGAGCCCCCAGTACCTGAATGCCACCATCCATTTATATTCCCCTAGGGCCAGTGCCGGCCACCTGTGCTGCACCTCCCCCCCTTATTGTGAGTGGGAAGTAATCATGGGTGGGTTTGATACTTCAACAGCCTGTCTACTTACCTTTGAGCATTGTTCCTGATCAGTTTGATGGTGCCTACTTCCTTATCCACAGCAATGACTTGGCTCTGTCACAAGAAGAAATGTACCCCAAGAGCTGTCAAGTCCAGAGTCTTTCCTCTGCACACTGCCCCCCTCCCTGAAATGACACACCCCAGCAAAGCGAAGTAGACATACAGTGAATTCATTTTCTTATAACTGGGGTCTGACCAGATAGATGGCAGTGAGGATTAGAGGCCCAGGATCGTGCTGGGCAGTTGGACAACACAATGCCTCCTCATCCACTTTCCTTTAATTGTCTTAGCAGAGGGTAGTGGGGAAGTACTCAGAGGATGGATGGATAATGAACAACCATCATGTTCTAGCCCAGGCACAGAGGGGCTTACCTCAGGGAGCTATTTCAACAAGCTGAGCAAGACAGCTCCTGACCCACAGCCCACCTCCAGAATGAGAAGGTCACCGTGGGTCCCAGCCACATGGAGATGCTGAGCCACCTCCTCCAGGACCCATTCAACCAGTTCCTGAAAGAGAGAGAGAGAGAGAGAGAGTGAGAGAGAGAGAAAAAGAAAGAAACAAAGAAAGAAAGAAACAAAGAAAGAAAGAAAGTCAGAATTGGACTTATGCTTGATGCCAGTGGCACAGGCATCATGCTATACAGGAAGCCGAGATATGAGGATCATGCTTTTTAGACAGGGCAGGCAGGAACGGTCTGTGAGACACTTATTTCCAAAGAACCACCAGAAATCCAGAAGTGGTGCTGAAGGCTCAAGTGGGAGAGTGCCTGCCTTGAACTGAGGAGCTTGGGGACAGTGCCCAGGCCCAGAGTTCAAGCCCCAGGACTGACAAGAAGTGGAATTTCCACAAAAACAAGTGGACTGTATAGCAGCCATTGTCATAGGGAGCATGGCAGAGAAGTCAGGCTGAGCTTCCTGTAAACTGGCGGTCATGAATAGGTCATCCAGCTTCTTCGTGCCTCATTTTCCCCAGCTGCAAAACTGAACAGTGAAGGATCCCCTTCCACATAGGGATAGGGTAATGATGAAAGAGAGCCATGTTTTGTTTCATAATCCCATACCTGTTGAATGATAAATAACAGGCCCCATCTGAGCCCTTTCCAGCTATCTTCCTGTCATATGCTCACAGAATTTCCAAGGACCATATCTGGCGACCGCTCCTTCTATGCCTGGCACTGCCCCAGTGATCCCCCTATATTGATTCCTTGTTTCCTCACAACTGTCCCAGGAGGATACTGAGGTCTGATGGTCAAGACCCAGAGCTTCACCTGTGGTCAAGAATCAGCTGCTATGTACTAAGAGTTTGTGACAATCCATCTAAACTGATGACTAAACGTGGCACTACCTGTCTAGCATCTCAATACAGAGAACCAGTCATGGTGGCCAACACCTGTCACAAGAGGATCGTGATCCAGCCCAGCCTGAGCATATATTGACTCTCTATCTCGGAAATGCCCAAGACAGAAAGGCTTGGCTTTCATGGTAGAATACCTGACTGGCAAGCCTAAGGCTTTGAGTTCAAACCCTAATATACCAAAATGAATCAGAGGCCCGGTGCCAGAGGCCCATGCCTATAATCCTAGCTATTCAGGAGGCTGAGATCTGAAGATCATAAGTCAAGGTTTAAAATAGGTTTGGCCTCACCCATCAGACCTCATGATGAAAAGACCCAGAGTCTAACCCATCCAATGCGCTCCATACTAACAGAGCTGGCATCCTTACTAAGTGCTGGCCATGCTCTCTGTCCCCCTGGGGAGCCACCCCCTGCGGGCCCCACCACCAGGTCCTCCCAAGCTCCCTCTGCCACCAACCAGGACCAAGGGAATACACAGCTCCAGGGAACACAGATCCCTTGGTATTATAATTTAAACGTTTCACCCATCCAGGCCCCAAAACCTAAGACACAACATCCATGCACCTCCCCCCAAAGATAGCAGTTAGAAGTTACCCAAAGGGTCCAGCGCTCCTTGTTACAACCCACTTCTACACACACACATACACACACACACACACACACACACACACACAAATCTGGCACAGGTGGTTCATGTCTGTCATCCTAGCTACTCAGGAGGCTGTGGTCTGAGGAATACACTTCAAAGCCAGCCCAAGCAGGAAAGGCTCTGAGGCTATTATCTACAGTGTACTACCAAATAGATAGAGATGCACCTGTGGCTCAAGTGTCAGAGCACTAGCTTTGAGCTCAGAAGGTCAGGAACAACACGTATGCCCTGAGTTAAAGGCCCAATTCTTATACCTACAAACACACACAGACACAGAAAGACACAGACACAAACACAGACACACAGACACAGACACAACACACACACACACACACACACACACACACACACACACACACACACACACACACACACAGTGACAGCCCAAGGCTTCAGCAGTCCCTGAGAATAGAACCAGAACTCATTCCATTAGGATCATATACCATCCCCAAGAAAGTGGCACTACCGACCTCAGACCCACTATAGACAAACCATTGAGCCTCTCACATATCTGGAATGTCTCATAGACCAGCATGGCATTTCACACTGTACACACTGCTATGCAGAAAACTTAGCCACCTATTTTTTTGTTGTTGATCATGGGGTTTGAACTCTGGGCCAGGTCACTGTCCCTCAGCTTTTCAGCTGAAGGTGAGCACTTTCCCACTTAAGCCACAGCACCACTTCCTGTTTTCTGGTGGTCCATTGGACATCAAGTCTCACAGACTTTCCTGCCCAAGCTGGCTCTGAACATGGTCTTCACATCTCAGCTTTCTGAGTAGCGAGGATGACAGTTGTGAGCCACTGGAGACTTCTGGATTCAAAACCTTCACATACCCAGAGGAAAACCATCTCATAAGGCCACAAACTTCTTGCAACCCTTCACTTCAGACTTTGTCATCAAGCATCCAAATCCATCCTTTATTGGAGAGAATACACACACAGCAATCCCACCCCTGCACCCATTCGCTCACTCCCTGCCTGCCACAAGCTCGGTCCTCTTGAAGCTGTGGCTTCAAGCTGGGGTAAACTTGGGGAGCTCTTAGAAATGTCTGTACAGTGGGAAGAGCACCTTGTCTCCCAACCACAGCACCCCCCCTCTTCGTCCCTCCCACACCTGGACCATCCTTTGAAGGCAAATATGTTTTACTTTCTTTCTTTTTTCAATTGTAGGGCTTGAACCCTAGGCCTGGGTGCTGTCCCTGAGCATTTCAGCTCTAGGTGAGCACTCTACTACTTAAGCCACAACACAACACCACTTCTGCTTTTCTGGTGGTTCGTTGGAGATAAGAGCTTCAAGGTTTTTCCTGACCCGGCTGGCTTTGACCCCTGATCCTCAGATCTCACCTCCAGAGTACCTAGGAAGACAGTCATGAGTTAGTGCCACCTGGCCAAAGATACTTTCCCATGCCTGTCATCCTATCCCCTCAGGAGGCTGAAATCTGTGGACTGCAGTTGGATGCCACCCTTGGCAACAAAGTCAATGAGAACTCTTTATCTCCAATTATAAAAACCCAAACAAGTTGGAAGTGGAGCTGTGGCTCAAATGGTAGAGTGCTAGCTTTGAGTATAAATGACAAGGGATAGGACCCAGTCCCTAGTTTCAACTTTTGCTAGTAAAACCCCACCCAAGAAAGGGAAGCAGGTGGGCGTACGGGAGCTGAAAGTTCACACATAATACTCAAGACTCCCAGAACAGACCCCATCCTGCTCTGATTCTTTAGATTCTATGTCCTATATCATGGTAATCTTAGATGGAACTTGCCATGCACCAAGTTAGGATGATCAAGTACAATCGCATATTCAGGATCCCCTGACCTTATCAAAGACTCAAGATCTCTCACTGTCCTGCCTCTACACTGGGTAGGTAGGTGAGTTCTAGTTATCCAACCACAGGATGTGGGAATGAAAGGATTTCTTGGCCAAGGGACGCAGACTCAAGGGCTCCAGGTCCCTCTCACTCAGGAAGGAGAAAAGGGCTGATCTATCCCAGGAATGTTCCTGGGTTGTGAGTACTCTCAAAGGAACAACCTTGCTCAGAGACCAGTGCCTCTGGTTTTCCCACCAGCCTCTATCCAAACCTGCCCCACCTTCAGTCTGCCATCTCTGAATCCCAGATCTGCCATCTAGACTAAAGGCTGAGCCTGCAAAGAGACCCATCTCTCCCTCTGAGAATGGCAATCACGGGGTCCTCGCGCCCCCTAGAGGAAGTTTGGGGCAACAAGGGTCCTTATTCCCACCTTCATTCCTTGGCTGTCCTGTGCTAGTGGCCAGCTTACTTCTGTCTCTGGTGGAGGAAAGAACAGGGTGTGTGTGGGGGGGGGGGGTGTCATCTTCAGATTGAGCCCTGGAAAGTTCCAGTCCCCAAGGATGTACTGCATAGGCAACCTGCAGTGGATGATAGCCAGGTGGTCAATGGTGAACCCAATGTGCCAGGACTCTTAATAGCAGTGTGGCTGGGTCCAAGGGTCTATCACTTTTGGTCTAGGTTGTCAGGCGAAGTCATGGCTCCAATGTCATGACACTCCTTATCTGTGATCGTCCTCCCTCTTCATCTTCCTTCTTATCCCTTGTTGCCCCCTCCTCAACACTCCCTCACACCAATACCTCCCTAGCGCTTGGACAGCTTATTCTTATCTGACCAGAAAATAAACTCATTGGCGCCAAGGATGATTGAAGCCTGGTGACCTGCCCTGAGTCCTAGTGCCTACCCGAGGCTGCTTACCTCTGCAGTCAGGTACCACACAGCTCCTGGATGTCAGAAAGTTGCTGAGGTGTCAGTAGCATGGTCCTACATACTGGCTTTATGCTCTGAAATTGTCCCCACATAAATTGTGAATGGTTGGCTCCCTTGATCCAGGGACTCCAAACCATGGCTCACATGTTCTCCCTTCTTCCTTCCTTTCCTCCTTTTCTCCATCCGGCCTTCCCTCCTCTTTATCTCTTTCCTTCTTTTCTCTCACTCCTGGGCCTTGAACTCTGAGCCTAGGTGCTGTCCCTGAGCCTTTTTACTCAAGGCCAACAGACTACGACTTGAGCCACACATCCACTTCTGGTGTTTTCTTTTTGGTAGTTAGCTGGAGATAAGAGTCTTACAGGCTTTCCTGCCTGGGCCTCAAGCATCGATCCTCCCATCACAGCCTCTTATGTAGCTAGGATGACAAGCATGAAGCACCAGCATCCAGCTCAAACCAAGATTTCTTCATGTGCTCCAGCAATGGAAACTCTCATTGTCTATGACCCCTCCAGAGCCTGGCACACACTGTGACTCTTTCTTGCATAAATAAATGAGCATCTGTTTACAAAAATACTACAGAAAAGTCCCATCCCATTCAGGTAAGCATCATGGTGGGCGGGGCAAAGCCTGATGTAGCTCTCCCACAATTCTCCTCTTCCCTCTTCCCAGACTCCTGGTGCCACTGAACTTAACTGTTTTGGCTCTGAAGACATGATCCATGGTGTACTCGCTGGATTCCGGGACCTCTGGGATGCCTATTTTCTCAAAGATCTCTGGCCAGTGGCTGACCAGCTCTGTGGCACTCAATTCCCCACTCAGGAGTGAATGAGGTTGCCATCAGCTGAAGGCCAGGCTCAAGGGACCTACTCTCCTATCCCTGGAGCCAGCCAGGATGGCCCACCACATCTGGCCCCCAAGTTTCATGTTGCAGAAAAAGGTCCTCCAGGCATCTTGGGTTTCTGAATCTCCCAGAGTCCAGTGCAGGTGCTGAGAATCCTCTCTACTCACAGCTGGCAGGCTAGGGATGGTGAGGTCACAATCTCTTCTCCTCATGACATCCTCAATGTTATGCCTAGGTCGCAGGACCCCCACCAAGAAGACCACCGAGAGTCAGGCTCTACAGCTGTTTTATTTAAATGGGCTGCAGCCCGGGCCTCGTACTACACTCTGACACAGCGGAGCCCAGGAGGAGAGCTCTGAGATAAGGATTTGCAGGTCTTATAAAGGCACACAAGGAGGTGGTTTAGCACCACGTGTTGCTCTGCTCTGAAACGAGCAACAAATTGTCACTGCTTCAAGTACTTTAACCCTTCACTCAACTGTGGTGGTCACACTAGAGATAGTCAGAGGAGAATCAACAGCTGCTGCATAAAAGCAATCAAGGCACGACGTTCATAGCAGGAGACCATCTGGCTTGGGAACTCTGCTTGTTATACTTGGAACGTCATTGATTGTTGGCTGAAATGGTCCATCTAATTTGACCTATAATCCCAGGCGTTAGTGGAAATTGCCAGCTTCCAAAAAAAAAACCCTGAAAAAGGTGGCATTTCAGTTGTCCCAATCAAACTTAAAGGTTTCTAAAGTTAGTGGTCCCCTTTTCTTTCCAGACAGCCCACAGCAGGTTACAGAAACTGGCATTCAGCAAGCCCTAGCTAACTGCCACGGCCTGATACCGGGCAGGCTCCAGCACGAGGAATACACTTGCCTACCACTGCCCAGCTGGAATAAGCACAGGCAGGACACAGATTAGAGTCTGCAGGATGCCAGGGAGGACTTCAAACCAGTGCACTCTCCCGGGAGGGAATCCACACCACCAGTGGGGTCCCAGAGCCCCCTGCCCAGATGCCCATGGACACCGTCAATGCCCTGGGTAAGGTTACCCTCTCATCTTCGGTAGTGGTTAACCATCTGCAATGTCACACCGTTCACCACTTCCCAGACCCTCCTAGATTTACAGCCCCTGCTCTACATCCCCCTTGAATTAGCTCCACCCAACCCTTGCATTAGCTCCACCTATACAAATGAGAGCAGACTGTCTGGCTGGAAGAGTGCGGCTGTGGTCACACTCATCTCACAAGCCTTCAGGCTTAAGACAGAAGGTGTCCACTTTGGTCTGTGGTTCACACAGGCCTCCTAGGGGAGACCCACGCAGGCCCAGCAGTTACTGTGGGTTATAGGAAAGGGGGAAGTGAGAGGTGGAAAGAACATCTACTGAAATCTTCCCCATAGGAGCTATGAAACAGTGAAGGTGAAAACAAAAATTATGGCTGGTCTCATACTTGGCATTGATGAAAAAAGAACAACAAATACACACATACAAATGCAGAACAGTGACTGTAGACTCATCCATGCAGCACCTGCAAATTGCCAACTGATCACTCACCTGAGATCAGTCAGGTTCTCTCTCTCTCTCTCTCTTTCATGCACACACACTCTCTCACACACACAAACACACACACACACGCACACACACACACAAACACACACAACAATCCATAATAGTTACTGTAGTCTTATCCATGCAGCACCTGCAATTTGTCAACTGATCACTCACCTGAGCACAGTCTCTCTCTCTCTCTCTCTCTCATGCACACACACACACACACACACACACACACAGACTCAGAGTAGTGCCCCTCCTGAGTTTGTTGGTTCCTCATCTGGGACAATGCACAAGCTGGAACACGGGAGTTCCCTTCTCAGAACCAGGGACTCGACCCAAGGAAGCACAGCTCCAATAATGCTGAACCACCCTGCCTCTCCCTTTCTCCAGGGCCAGACACTTTCCCTTGGGAATAACCAGCCTTGACTCCCCATTCACCAAAACCCTAGACCAGGACTCTGGGTGAAGGAGTCCTGAGACAGTTGGCTCTTCAGACTGGACTGAAAAGAAGCAGGAGGTCATTGTGCCCCCAGAGAAGTGTCTGACCCGTGGTAGGGGCAGTGTTGGGTAAATGGATGGGGTCCTAAAGGCTATATACATGGATACACTTCCTACTTCCAGCCTAGATGCTTCTGGGTGACTTGGGGAAGATGAGGAAATCAGATGGACTTGGAGCACCAGGAGATGGTGGCAGAGCTGGGAAATGTGTTCACCCTATGAGTGCTGTTGACAGCTGGAGTGGGGGGTCAGGCAAGGTGTAAGTGTGTTAGAGGGGCGTGTTCTTCCCAGACATTCACCTTCTATCTGACCCCCAGTGCCCTCACCTCTCTAGTGGGCTCTTGTGGGACCCTCCTCAAGTAAAATTATGACCGAGCACAAAAGACAAGGGCTCACACAACAAGGAGGGTCTATCTTCTGAATCCAACACCACCCACCCTCAGAGAAAAGGAAATATCCCAAAAAGGCTGGTGTGGAAGTGCTGCTTCCCACCTCTGAGTAAAGCCACCAGGTTCCCCCCAGTGAGAGGAAGGGTACAGATTCATTGCTCTGTGGCTCCCACTGCTCTAGGCCAGGGGCTAAGTGGTGCCCCCTCTTCACCCATACCTGCATCTGCCCTTTTCCTGGGACACTGTCCACTAGGGATGGGGGTGGGATCCCAGGATCAACATCCACTCCCCCACTCTCCACTCCTGGTGCACATTTGTGGCAGAGTCAGGGCTGGCCTGCCTGGTGCTGTGGAGGTGCTTTGGGACACAAGAGGGGAGGCAGGAGTCATGGGTCTGGGTCTGGGGAGGTGGAGGGTAAGGGGAGGTCGTGAGGTGCAGAGCCGCAGGGCTACCACTGGGGACCCGGACCGGGTCAGGGCAGCAAGGAGGACAGGGGTGCACCATCGCTGGATGACTCCAAACGGTGCCATGGGTCCAAGCTGGCAGCAACCTGTTTCAAACGTGGTGTCACGGGGAGGGCAGGGGAAGGGCCCAGGGCAGGGGCTGGCAGGTGGCAGGGCTGAGCTTGCCCCCTCCACAGATGAGCTCCTGGTGCAGGGGCCCTGGATTCAGGGCCTACTTGGCCTCTGAGCCTCCCTGGGGCTGTAAGAGGGATGTGCCTGCTGTGCTGGCTTTGTGTCCTCTGTGCTCCTGGCCCAGACCTGTGCTCCTACAGCAGCAGAGGTCAGCCATTGATGCTGCCACCCCTGGTGCGTGTGCCTGCTCTTCTCTGCTCTTTCTCTGCCCCAAATTCTCACCCAGGCTGCCCAGCTCCTGCTGCGCATTTATGCCAGCTCCCATGTGCCCCTAGCTGCAGCAACTATGTGCCCCTTCAGCCACGCCCTGTCCTCCTCTCATTCACACTCCCTCCCCACCTCGGGCATGCCCCCGCTCCTGGCTTTGTGCTGCCCTGACTCTCCATTAAGGCTATCAGGCTATGGCAGAATCAGCCTCACCTCAGCTCAGGGCTTCCCTCCAACCGCAGCAGCTGCCTGGGGGAATTGAAGATCCCCTCAGCCCAACCACTGGGGGAGACTCTACTCCATCCACCCCACACACAAATTAGGTGCAAGGTAATGCTCCATGTGTGTGTGTGTGTGTGTGTGTGTGTGTGTGTGTGTGTGTGTGTGTGTGTGTGTGTGTGTGTGTGTGTGAGTGTGTGTGTGTGTAAGTGTGTGATTGTCCTCTCAAGGATTCAGAACATTGAAACTTTTGAGATGACAGTACACAGCACACTTAAAAAACAATACAAAGAACCCTGTGTAATGAATTCAGCACAATGTGCCTTTCGAAGGACTCAACACATAGCAACTTTTGGGATCCTCATGGTAATTTAATTACCAATAAGATGAGACATGCCATTTTGACATCACTAAACTTAAATATCATAATATTATGACATTATATGTCATAGTGACATTAAAGTCATATTGTGAACTCCTATTTTGTGATTTCATCCTATTACAAGCTATCAATATTGGTGAATATCAGAAATCCATTGTGACCTCAAAGCCATTGTGACATGAAAATCCCTTTGTGACATCAGAGTGCCATTGTAATATCATTAACCTGTTCTGACATCACAAACCTGTCCTGTCCATTGTGACCTTACCACCAATGTGACATCACAAAGCCATTGTGATATCACATTGCTATTGTGACATTACAATCACCTTGATTACCACCCAAACCCATTATGACATCGTTAGAACCTTTGAAAAAACACATGGCCTTTGTGACATCACAGTCCCTTTGTGTATCCATATCCTCATTGTGAAATATCAATTGAGATCAGATATGCCATTATAATATCACAAAGCATTTACAATATAATCATTGGTGTGACATCACATTGTCATGATGACAACATCAGGTCATTGTGACATCACAAATAGGTAATGACATCATACCTCTATGACACCATATTGTCAATGTGACAACATATTATGAAGGCTTATTATGTGATTTTGTATTTCAAATGTGGGTTCATATCAAAAACATATTTTGACTTCATAACCATTGTAATATGACAATCCTTTTGTGATGTAACATTGCCATTGTGATATCTCTAAACAACTGTGACAACTCAAACATGTCCTGTCCTCGTAAGTTTTGTAACATGTTGCCACTGTGTTAGGCCCATTGAGAACTCATCTATTTTTGACCTCATATTATTTCAGGTATGACATTAAATATTAGAAATATACTGTGATATTATGAATATTGTGACATCACACTGCTAGATGTAATGACCATTTTGTCACATTGCCACATCACAAATCTGTTCTGACTTCATCACATTTGTGCCAACAAATGACTTTGGAATCCTCACAATCCCATTCTAAACTCATATACTCATTATGAGTTAATGACAATTGAGGTCTGGAATGCCATTCTACTGTGACATCACAAAACTAATTTGAACTCATCACTCTTATGGCATTACCAATTAATTGTGACATAACAAGAATCTTATGACATTATAATTTGACATCATATTGCAATTGTGATATTACTGAACTATCATGCTTTCACAAATCTATTATGATCTCATCACATCTTAGACAATTATGGCCTTTGAGACATCAAGTTCCTTCCATGAACTTGTATCATTGTGCACTTGTAGCAATTGAAAATTGAAATAAGACGTGATATTGCAAACTAGTTTTGACATCACTAAACCATTTTTATATCATTAACACTTTGACAAACAGAACCTGTTAGGAACCTTAGCACTTTTGACAAAAACATGGCCTTTGTTTCATCACAGTTCATTTGTATATGTCATTGTGACTTCATTCTCATATCCTCACTATAAACAAATGGCAATTAAGATCTGACATGCCATTGTGACATCATAAACCCTTTGTGACATCATCACTATTGTGACATCAGACTGTTGTGATGACACAATCAGCTCACTGTGACATCACCAAGCTACAGTGACATCATAGCATTATGACATCGCATTGCCATTTTGCTGTCATAGACATATTGTGAATGAATATCTTGTGATTTCATTCTATTTCAAATGTGGCATATCAGTTGATATCAGAAACACATTGTGACCTCATAACCATTTTAAGATAATAAACCCTGTGTGACATCATAACCAGTGTGACATTATATTGACCCTGTGTGACATCATAACCAGTGTGACATTATATTGTTGTTATGATATCTTTAGCTTATGGTGACATCACAAAATGATAATGACAGCATAGCATTTGGCATTGTCATTGTGACATCATTGTCACATTATGAGTGCCAAATCTGTGATTTCATTGTATTTGAAATGTGGCACGTGGGTTGATATCAGAAACTCATTGTGATATCATAACCATTGTCACATCAGAATCCCTTTTTGACATCAATTTGGCAATGTGACATCACACTGGCAATGTGATGCTAGTAAGGCATCGTGATATCACAATGGTCATGAACTCACAATGGATTTCTGGTATCAACTGACATGCCACATTAGAAATAGAATCAAATGACATAATAGGCAAACACAATGTGTCTATGACATCAGAATGATAATGTGATGTTACAATGCTATGATGTCATTGTAGTTTTACATGTCAAAATGAGCTGATCGTGTCATAATGGCAACATGATGTCACAAATATTATTATGTCAGAAAGGATTTGTTATGTTTATATGGTATATCTGATGTCAGTTTTCATTTGTTCCCCATGAGGCTAGGATACAAAAAGGTTCTGTGATGTCACAGAGGCCATGTGTGTTTTCAAAGGTGGTTATTAATCATAATAGGTATGGGATGGCACAATGTGATCCATAATGTCACAATGGAAATGAGATATCTTATTGGGTTTTTGATGTCACAGTGGTGATGAGGTCACAATGGTTTTGTGATGTCACAGTTTGTTTGTAATATCAGAATGATATAATCAAATTTCAATGACTCATAATTCAATATGAGGATACCAGGTGATAGAAGCAGCTCCATAGTATGAGGTCATACTATGTGAAAACCCAATGGGACAGTGATTTCACAATGACAATGTGATATCTCACTATCATGTTATAAGAATGTTTTGATGTCACAATTGGTGATGCAATACTGATGAGGAGGTCGCAATGGATTTGAGATGTCCCAAGGGGTTGGTAATGGCACAATGGCATGTGGGATCTCAATTGTCATTAACACACCATGAGTATATGAGTTTGGGAAGGGATTCTGATGTCAGCAAAGCATATGTAGTGAAAAAGCTGAATAACTAACAGGTCTGAGATGTCACAAAGTGAAACAATGGTTATGATGTCCAGCGGTGTGAAATCATGATGTTACACTGGATTTTAGATATCTCATGTCATATCTGAAATACGAGATCGAACACAGATTTTCAACTCACAAAGGGCCTAAAATATCACAATGGCATGTCACAAAATTACGAGAACAAGAGAGGTATTTGAAGTCACAGTGGGTTAGTGATATAACAAAGGCAATGTGCTGTGACAAAGAGATTTAGATCTCACAAAGGTTGTGAGTTCATAATGGTTTCCTGATATCAACACAGATGGCACATTTGAGATAGAATGAAATCAAAGAGTAGGCATTTGAAATGGGTCATGACATGAAAATGACAATGTGATGTCAAGGCATCAATGTTTGATAGTATACGTACTCATTGCCGTGCTCATGTAACTGTAATCCTTGTGTACACTGTATTTACTATAAAAAATAACTCACAGAAGAAAAAAAAGAAAAATATGGTATGGTGTCATTGGGGTTTGGTGATGCACAATGAATGGTGGTGTCATGATGACAATGTGATTTCACAGACATAATTATTACACAAAGTATTTGTGATGATATAATGCTATGTGTGATAACAATTTTCATTAGTTCACTATGAAGATATGAATACACAAAGGGTCTGTGACGCCACAGAGGTCATGTGTTGTTTTTTTTTCGTCTTTTTTTCATGTTTTTTTTGTGTGAAAATACTGTATAGAGGGGTTAAAATTACATGGGCAAGATAATGAGTACATTTCTTATCAAGCATTGTAGCCTCCTCCTTTGTTTCCCCTTCCCATCCCTAACCATCCTTCCCCTGCCCCCCACCCAATCCTCCCCACTCCCCCTCCCCCCATCTGCATGAAAATTGTAAAGTTCGTTTTCGACATAACGACTTGTACATCTCAAGAGTTCACAATAGTTTTGTGATGTCACAATTTGATTTTGAAGGCACAACAGCAATGTGATGTCACAATGGTTTTGTGATGTCACAGTGGTGATAAGGTCACAATGAGTTTGTGATGTCACTATGAGTTTTTAATATCACAATGACATGTACAATTTCAATTTCTACTAGTTCACAAGGAGGATACAATTTCAAAGAAAGAATCTTAAGCTCCAAAGGCCATGAGTTTTTAGTCATAACTTGTGTGATATGCTGCCATTAGGATATTTTAAGCCTTTAGTAAGCTTATAAGCTGTTTTCAAACTCATAATAATTCAGGTATGATATATGATATCAGAAATGGACTCTGACACGAGCATTGTGACATCACATTGATAGACATCAAGAGCATGGTGTCACATTGTGAACTCACAAATTTGTTAGGACTTAATCACATTTGGGCCAACACATGACTTTGGAGACAACACAGTCCCTTTGTGAACTCATATCTTCATTGCGAATTAATGACATTTGAGATCCGGCATGCCATTGTAACATTTCCAACCAATTGTGACAGCACAAACCTATTATAGCAGAAACACATTGTGATCTAATAGATATTGTGGTAGCACAATCCCTTCATCACCCCACATTTCCATAGTGATATCACTAACCCAATGTGAAATTCCAATCCTCTCATACCCAATCCAGGTATGAAATGTGATACCCGAGTCCAGTGTGACATCTTCATCATGGTGACATCACACTGATAGATGTTATAAGCATTTTGTTACATTCTGACACCTGTTAGAACTTCATCCCTTTTGTGACAACGAATGCCTTTGGAGACATCACAGTCACTTTGTGAGCTCATATACTGATTGTGGGTTTATGACAATTGATATCACATGTGTCATTTTGATATCACCAACCAATTGTGACATCACACACCACTTGTAAACTCATCACCAGTGTGGCATCACCAATTGCGATATCAAAACATAATTAAGTCATCATATTGCAACATCACATTGCCATTGTGATGTCACTCTTCCACTGTGTTTTCAAAAACCTACTGCATTTTAGAAAATTCATAGCCTTTTATACTTCAGTCTTCTTCTGTGAACTCATATCCTCATTGTGAAATAGTAGCAACTGAAATTGGACATGTGATTATGAGATGTGACTTCACAAAACTATTTGATTTCATAACCAATGTGACATCACAAACCCATTGTGAGCTTTCATTACCATTTGACATCACTATCACATGGTGACATACAAAACCTATTAGGACCTCAGCACCTTTGAAAAAACACATGGCCTTTGTGACATCACAGTCCCTTTGTGTAACTATACCCTCATTATGAACTGACACTTGATATCAAACATGCCATTGTAACATCAAGAACCCTTTGTGACATCACCAGTGTGGTATAATATTGTCATTATGGTAGTATCAATTAGTTTTGACATCACAAATCTACAATGACAAGATAGCATTATGAGATCACACTGCCATTGTGATGTTATAAATAGATTATGAATGCCTGATTTTAATCTTTTTTTTCCGGTCATGGGGCTGGACCTCTGGGCTTGGGTGCTGTCCCTGTTCTTCAGCTCAAGGTGAGCACTCTATCGCTTGAGCCACAGAGCCACTTCTGGATTTCTAGTGGTTTTCATTGGAGATAAGAGTCTCATAGACTTTCCTGCCTGAGCTGGCTTTAAACTGTGATCCTCAGACCTCAGCCTGCTGAGTAGCTAGGTTTAAAGGCATGAGCCACCGGTGCCCGGCTTTTTCATACTATTGCAAATGTGACATGTGTGTTGATATTAGAAACATAATGTGACCTCATAACTATTGTAACATCATAAATCAGCAGTGACAATAAATTGTCATTATGACACCATAAGCTCATTGTGACATCACCAAACAACAATGGCATCATAGCATTAAAAATCAAAGTGACATTGTTATGACTTAAGAGTGTGAAGGCCTATTCTGTGAATTCACTCTGTTTCAGAAAGCCATTTTGACCATATAACCATTCCGATATCACAATCTTTTGTGACATCACATTGCCTTTGTGATATCATTAACCTGCTGTGCCGTCACAACCAGTCCTGTCCTTGTAGTTTTGTGACATGCTGTCATGGTCATATAGTAGGGCCTTTGTGAGCTCATAATCTGTTTTCAATCTCATATTTCTGGTTTGACATGTGATATCAGAAATACCTTATGACATCATACTGCCAGATGTCATGACCATTGTGTCACATTGTGACATCACAAAGCTGTTAGAAAGGCATCACATTTGTGACAACATATGCCTTTGGAGACATTACAGTCCCTTTTCGAACTCATATATTCATTGTCAATTAATGACAATTGAGATATCCCATGCCACTCTGAAATCATGGACCTATTGTGACATCACAAACTTATTGTGACCTCATCACGAGAATGGTATCAACAACTAATTGTGTTATCAAAGCATTATTTTGAGAAGATATTGTGGTATTGGCATTGTTCTTTCAATGTCCTATTGTGTTTTTTTTACAAACCTATTATGGCCACATCACATGTTAGAAACTTCATGGCCTTTGAGACTTCAAGCTCTTTCTGTGAACTCGCGTACTTATTACCTCTAAGGCAAGGAGACAAACCATTGAGTCACATTTAGTATAATAAACCAATTTACACTAGAAAGGAGACTGTGATCACTTTATCCTGGACTGGATAACCAGGTACAAGATCAGCCTTGACCACCAAACCTCAGATTTCCAATGGGCAGCCCCACCCTATCTTAATTTATCTGCAAGCCACCAGCCAAAAAATTATGATCTCCAAAGCTCCAAACCTCAATGGGCAAGGCTTTTAACTTTTCCATTAGTCCCTCCTTCACTATAGACCTATCATTCCTTTCTGGTCTTTCTGTTTTTCCCTTCCATCACTTCCTTCTTCTCTTCAGGCCTCTCCAGTCTCCACAGACCTGCACTACTCTGCCCTAATGACCACTTTTCTGCTTCCTCTCTTCTCAGGTTTTTCCCTTCCTGCTGTATTACCACTTTCTTCCATCTGGGTAGCTCTCATTTTTATCTCCCCTTCCAATGCTCTAAAAATGCAACTTATATATAGGTTGTACCCCTCCTCACTCCAATGGGTCTTCTGCCTAACAGTTTTCAACCTTTATTTCCCAAACTGACAAATGCTCAATCACTTCTTGACAGCTCACCATGTGAGGCTTGAAACCTCGACCTTTGGTGGCATTCCCCACACTCTCCGGTGGACCAGGCCAAGAATTTACAATGATTAACGGCTCCCACAGATAATTCTGGCTCTACTGGTTATTATAGTATCATCATAGTGAATTAGAAGAAATTGAAATTGTTTATGCCTTTGTTATATTACAAACTTGATGAGACATCACTAAACCATTGTGACCTCATCACTGCGGTGACATCACAAACTCATTGTGATATCACATTACCATTGTGCCACCATGATCATATTGTGACATCCCAAACCTCAGAATCTTTGAAAGAAAGCATGGCCTTTGTGACATCACAGGCCATTTGTGTACCCATATCCCCATTTTGAGCTAATGACAATTGAGATCATACATCCCACTTTAACATCGAAAACACTTTGTGATATCATTACCAGTGTAACATCACATTGTCATTATGACTACTTCAGCAAATTGTGACATCCTAAAACAATGACATCATAGCATTATGACATCACATGCTAATTGTGATGTCACAGGTATATTGGAATGCCTATTCTGTGGTTCCATTCTATTTCAAATGTGGGAGATTTATTGTGACCACATAATCATTATGACATCACAATACCTTGATGACACCACATTGCCTTTATAATATCACTAGCCCACTGTTACATCACAAAACTGTCCTATTCTCACATATTTTTTGACATGCTGCCAGTAAGATCTCTTTGGCATCTCTGAGTTCATAAATTGTTCAACTCATACTTCAGGTATGACGTGATATCAGAAATCCACTGTGACAGAATCACCACTGTAACATCACACTGACAGTTGTCATGACCACTGAGTGACATTGTGACATCACAAACCTGTTAAGACCCATTACACTTGTGCCAACATATACCTTTGGATACATAATTATCCCTTATGAACTTATATATTCATTGTCAATTAGAGATCTGGCATGAGATTGAGACATCACCATCCCATTGTGAAATCACAAACCTATGTGACCTCATCACCTGTATGGATCACCAACTATTTGTGACTTCAAAACAATACTATCTCATGTAATGGTAACATCACATTACCAATGGGATATCTCTGTCCCATTGCATTTTCACCAACCTATTATGTCCTCATAATATTTTACAAAATTTAGGGCCTTTCTGACTTCTAGCTCCTTATGTGAACTTGTATCTTCATTGTGATCTAGTAGAATGAAATTGGACATGTAATGGTGATATTACAAATTCATTGTGACATCACTATCAAAGTGTGACCTTATCACCACTGTGACATCACAAATCCATTGTGACATCACATTGCCACAGTGATATCACGATCACCTTGTGATATCCCAAAACTGTTGTGACCTTTTAGCACCTTTGAAAAAGCACATGGTGTTTGTAACACCACAGTCCCTTTGAGTAACCATATCCTCACTGTGAACAAAGGACAACTGACATCAGACATGCCATTGTACCATTACAGATGCTTTGTGACATCATCTACAGAGTGAGATGATATTTTTGTTAGGATACCATCAGACCACTGTGAAATCCCAAAATGACAATGACAACATAGCATTATTACATCACATTTTCATTGTGAGGTCATAGAGACAATGTGATTGCCTATTCTGTGATTTCATTCTATCTCAAATGTGGCATATAGGTTGATTTCAGAAGCCCATTGTGACCACATTACTATTGCGATATTGCAATCCCTTTGTGACCTCATAGTGATATTGTGATATCATTAATGCAATGTAACATCACAAACCTGTCTTGCCTTCATAAATTTTGTAACAAGCGACTAGCTTGACCTGGGTTGGATGCCCAGAGCTAATTGCAGCCTCAACCATGAACCCTCAGACCTCCAAAGAGCAGCCCAGCCATTTGTTAACTGGCCTTCAAACAACCAAACCCCAAAATAATCATCTCCAAAGCTCCACACTTCAAAGGACAAGGCTTTTTCCTTTCTCTTCATCCTCCTTCTCTACAGACCTGTCCTACCTTTCAGGTCTTTTCATTTTTTCCTTCCATCATTCCTTTCTTCTCTTCAGGTTGCTGCACTCTTGACAGGCCTTCCCTGCCATGTCTAGGTGGCCAGTTGCCGTCCTTCACCTCCTGCTCTCCGACAATTCCCTCTCCTCCCAGGTCTTTACCCTCCTGCAGTCTCATCATTTCTTTCCTTCCAGGCCTTTCCCCTTTTCATTCCCCCTTCTGTTGCTCTGAACATGCAACCTATATATAGGCTGTACCCTGCCCCCACTAAAATATGTTTCCTGCATAACAGTTTTTAATCATCACTTCCCAAATGTCCATGCCCAATAACTTCTTGGCAGCTCACCATGTGGGACTTAACATCCTATCTCTTCAGCAGCATGTCCTGCCCACTCCAGCAGCATGTACCCCCCCTCTCTGGTGGTCCAGTCTAATAAGTCATGATGACTATCTGTTATAGGGGTACTGCTGGTTATTACAGAGTCCTCATAGTGAACTAGTAGTGATTGAAATTGGACAAATAATTGTGATATTACAAACTCATGACCTAACCAACCCATTATGACCTCAAAACCACTGTGACATCATGAACCCACTGTGATATCACATTGCTATTTAGATACCAGGATCACATTGTGATATCCCAAATCTATTATGACCTCTTATAACCTTTGAAAAAATACATAGCTTTGTGACATAACAGTACATTTGTTTACCCAAACCCCACTGTGAAATATTGACAATTGAGAATCAGACATGACATTTTAACATTAAAATGTTGTGACATCACATTGTCGTTGTGATACCATCTACTCATTGTGAAATCACAAAACTAAAATATGATAAAATTATAATTTCACATTGTCATTGTGATATCATCAATACATTATGAATGCCTTTTCTGTGCTTTCATTCTTCTTCAAATATCGCATATAGGTGGATATCATAAACAAATCATGAACTCATAACCATTGTGACATCACAATCCCTTTGCACATCACATTTTCATTGTGATATCACTAACACACCGTGACATCACAAACCTGTCCTGTCATCATAACTTTTGTGACATGATTTTTTTCCCTCATAATCTGTTGGCAACCTCATTAGATTTCACATATGACATTTGATATCACAAATTCCCAGTGACATCATGACCATGGTGACATCACACTGCCAGATGTCATAACCATTGTGTCAAATTCAGACATCACAAACCTTTTAGGATTTCAATATGTGACCACACATACTTTTGGAGAAACCACAGTCCCTTTGTGAACTCATGAACTCATTGTAAGTTAAAGACAATTGAGAACTATCATTTCATTGTGACATGGCCAGCACATTGTGACATCATCTATCTTTTGTGACTTCATCCCCAATGTGGCATCATCAAATATTTGTGACACCAAAACAATATTCTGACATGATGAAGTGTGTTGACATTGACATGGTGATATCATTGTCCCACTGTTTCAAAATATGACCTAATATGACCTCATAACATTAAAAACAATTCATTTCCCTTAGGTCTTCATGCTCCTTCTGTGAACTTGTATGCAGATTGTGAAATAGTAGCGATTCAAATTGGACTTGTGTTTGAGATATTACAAAAACATTATAGCATCAAAAACCCATTGTGACCTCATCACAACTGTGAATCATAAAGCTATCATGTCCCCTAAGTACCTTAGAAAACACATATGACATTTGTGACCTCAGTCCCTTTGTGTACCCATATCATCAATTTGAACACATGACAATTGAATTCATATATACCATTGTAACATCACAAACCCTTTGTGACCCCATAACCAGTGTGACAACACATATTCATTATGACATCATCACCTCCTTGCAACATCACCAATTTACAATGACCTCATAGCATTATGACATTATATTGTCATTATGAGGGAATAGACACATTGTAAATGCCTATGCTCTTATTTCATTCTATTTTAAATGTGGCATATGGGTTGATATCAGAAAATCATTGTGATCCCATAAACATATGGCATCACAATCACTTTGTGACATCACAGTGCCATGGTGATATCACTAACAAACTGTGACATCACAAATATGCCCTGTCCTCATAAGCATTGTGACGTGCTGCAATTGTGATGTCTTAGGTCATTTTTGAGCTAGTAATCTGTTTTCAAACTTATAATAATTCAGTTCTGATATGTGATATTAGAAATCCACTGTGACATCATGACCATTGTGACATCATACTGACAGACATCATGACCATTGTATCACATTATGACATCACAATCCTCCACGACTTCATCACATTTGTGAAAACACATGCCTTTGGAGATACCACTGTCCTTTTGTGAACTCAAATTCTCTGTGATTTCATAATAACTCAGAACATTTATGCCATTTGGATATCACCAACCAACTGTGATATTATAGACCTACTGTGACCCCTTACCTGTATGGCATCATCAACTAATTGGGACATCAAAACTTTTTGTAATTTCACAATGTGGCACGATGTTCATGACATCTGTTAGTGTGATGTCACAATGGTTATGATGTCACAGTGGATTTCCGGTATCTCATGTCATACATGAAATATGAAGTTGGAAACAAATTATGAGGGCAAAAATTTCTAAGATATCACAATGTCAGCATGTCACAGAAGTTATGAGGATAGGAGAGGTTTGTGATGTCACATGGTATTAGATATATCACAATGGCACTGTGATGTCACAACGTGATTATGATGTCAAAATGGTTACGTAGGCACAAAAGTGTGTTTCTGATATCAACTCTCATGCCACATTTGAAATACAATGAAATCACAGAATAGGCATTCACAATGTGTCTACGATGTCACAATGACAATTGTTGTCATACTGCGATTATATCATTGAGTATGGTGATGTCACAATGAGCTGATGTTCTCATAATGAAAATGTGATATCACAATGAAGTTATAATGGCATATCTGATCTCAATTGTCATTAGTTAACAACAAGGATATGGGTACACAAAGAGACTGTAATGTTGAAAAGGGTATGTGATTTTTCAAAGGAGCTAAGATGTCATAATAGATTTGAGATGTCACAATGGAATCATGATGTTACAATGACAATATTGTCACAATGGCTTTGTGATGTCGTGCTGATTATGATGTCAAAATGGGTTTGTGATATCACAACGAGTTTGCAATATCACAATCAAATTTCCAATTTCAATTACAACTAGTTCACAAGGAGGATACTGTAATAATCAGCAGGGCCCTGATAATTTATAGGGTCCGATAATCAGTGTGGCCACAACTCCTGGCCAGCTGGAGAGGACAGGGCATTCTGTGGGAGGGGATGGTACATTAATCACCAAGAGTTGAGCTGTTAAGAAGTGATTGGGCTGTGGGGAGCTTGGGATGTGATAGTTGAAAACTGTTAGCATTTGGAGTGGAGAAGGGGTACAGACTTTACATATACTGTTTGTTCAGAGCAATGGAAGGGGAGATACAAATTGAAAAGTCCTGGAAGGAAGGAAGTGGTGTGATAGCAGAAGGGGAAAGACCTGGGAGGAGAAGAAGTTGAGGGAGAGCAGGAGGTGAAGGATGGCAACTGACGACCCAGGCAAAGCAGTTCAGGCCTGTGGAGAGTAGAGAGGCCTGAAGAGAAGAAGGAACTGGTAGAAGGGATAAAGGGAAAGACTTCAAAGGAAGTATAGGTCTGTAGTGAAGGAGAGACAAAGGGAAGGGGAAAAAAAGGCTTGGCCTTTGATATTTGGAGCTTTGGATATCATAATTTTGGGGTTCAGTGGTTTGGAGAATATTTATTATATTAAATATGTCTAGATGGATTCCCTTGAACATTAGAGTTCTGAATTTTTGGAGTCCCCATGAAGATTAATCCATTTAGATGGCATCAGGCCTTGGCCCCAGGGCAAAATCCCTATAGGTGAGTGTGTCAGCCTTCAAGGCCTCGAGTGTTTGTCTCCAGAGGACCAACATGGACAAAAGTCTTATAGGTACCTCTAGGGGTGCGTTTGGGCAAGCTTGCCAGCCTGTTTTTGGGACCCCCTCTAGAGGTAATTTGTGGCTTTCTTGGGAAGCCATCTGAGAAATTTTGAGAGGTCATTTGGGGCTTCCTTGTGAAGCCATCTGGAACCTCCTTAAGAGGTCATGTAGTGCTTCCTTTGGAAGCTATCTGGAACTTCATCAAGAGTGCATCTGCAACTTCCTTGAGAAGCTATCTGAGACCTACCCTGGAGGTCATCTTGGGCCTTCTCCAGTGGCCATCTTGGACTTTCTCCAGAGGTCCTCTGGGGCTTCCTCTGAAGGCCACCTGAGACCTATTCAAAAGTAGTCATTGGGGATTCCTTAAGAGGCAAGTTAAGACGACCACCTGAGGTCATGTGGAGCTTCTTTGGGAGGTCATCTCGGGTTACCTTGATGAAAAATCTGACTGTCTTCAGACATCATCTGGGAATTACTTGAGAAGCTATATAGGACCTTCTCTGGAGGTCATCTGTCTCTTTCTCAAGATGGTTATCTAGAACCTCCTTTGGGGTTCATATGTGGCCTCCTTGAGTGGCCATCTGGCAGCTACTCAAGAGTTAATCTCATCCTCATTGAGAGGATATCTGGGGCCTCCTTTTGAGGTCATCTGACACTTCCTTGGGGAACCGTTTGGATCCTCCATGAGAGGTCATCTAGGGCCTCCTAGGGAGGATATATGTGACATCCTCCAGAGGTCATCTGCAACATCCTCAAGAGGCAATCTGGGATGTTCTCTCTGTCACCTCAGATCTCTGTAGAGGTCAAAATTGAGTGGTGTGGACATGTGGGTTTAGTGTCTGTGGCTATTGGTCTGTGTGTGTATGCTGATAGTTCTATCTGTGTCCTGTATGCACCTCTGTTTACTCCCTTTCTCAGGATGGGAGAACAGGCCTAAAGTTGTCATATCCAAAAAAATATTCTCTCCCAGTGTTACAGAATCCTTCAGAGGAAGATGCACTGATGTAGTCTCTCTCCTATTCTTTGCAATCAACACCTCTAATCTAAAGTCCTCCCATACCAAAAGTGGTTACTTGTACCAGCCTGAGGTGGTACAATGTGGTATGTTATCCTTATTACCCTTGAGACAAGAACATGGAGGAGATGGTGAGCAGGCCCCCTTTCTAATGTATTTTCCCTTTACAACTAGTGACCTGTATAACTGGATACAGAAAATCTATCCTTTTCAGAAAAAAATAAAACCAGGGGCTCATTCTCTCATTAGAGACAGTAATTTTCACACACAAGCACATCTGGGATGAGTGTCGGCAAATTTTACAGGTGTGTTTCACCTGGTAGAAAAGGGAG
The DNA here is from genome assembly GCF_019054845.1 of Dipodomys spectabilis. Taxonomy (NCBI): domain Eukaryota; kingdom Metazoa; phylum Chordata; class Mammalia; order Rodentia; family Heteromyidae; genus Dipodomys; species Dipodomys spectabilis. Next base: position 1,108,992 of record NW_024871098.1, on the reverse strand, counting down.
TGAATTCTACTCAGTGACTTAAAGGTGGTCCTTGGACCACACAGTAGCCCCACTATTGAACCAGACCATTTGGAACAAGTCTTTCCCAAGACTTACTCAAGCTGAGGCTGGGAAGGTGGCTCAGCGGTAGAGCGCTTGCCTTGCATGCTCGAGGCCCTGGGTTCAATTCCTCAGCACCACATAAGCAAAAAGAAAAAAGCCGGAAGTGGGGCTGTAGCTCAAGTGGTAGAGCTCTAGCCTTGAGCTGAAGAGCTGAAGGACAGCACCCAGGCCCAGAGTTCAGGCCACACGACCGGACCTCCCCCCCCCCAAAAAAAAAACTTTCTGGAAGTGGCGCTGTAGCTCAAGTGGTAGAGCACTCGCCTTGAGCTGAAGAGCTGAGGAACAGCGCCCAGGCCCAGAGTTCAAGCCCTACGACCGACCAAAAAAAAAAAAAAATCTATACTCAAGCTGAGACTAACAGCTATCGAGGTATGGAGGTGCTTACCAATTATTGCCAGGTTCGGTTAGCAGGGATACCACAGTATCTAGAAAGCCAAGTCATCAATCTAAGGTGAGTGAAATGGGACAGTTCCCCAGTTAGTACTCTAACATTTTCTGGAACTTCTCCCAGAAGCCTATAGGACCTATAGGCCTGGCCTATAGATCTTGAAGACCTGGAGAATCAAAGATCCCTAAATATGGCCTTTGGTACTCAGTCGGCCACAGATATTAGAAGAAACCTTCAAAAGTTAGAAGGTTTTGAGGGAAAAGTGTATTCTAAGTTGGAAGTGGTTGCCCAGTGGGTGTTTGATACCAGAGATACCCTGGAAAAAAAGAGTCTAAGAAGTGAGTTTGAATTTTTGGTAGGAGCACCAGAATATGGATCAAGAAACCTTTAGCAAAGACAGTACAATTCATTTGAAAATGTCAGTAGGGATCCTCTAGGACTAAACCAGTGTGCTTATTGCAAGCAAAATGGACATTGTGGAAAAGAATGTCCAAGGAGGAGAAAGATAGAAAATAACAGGGTAAGTAATCACATTAACCACCTGGAAAATGTATTCATTTCTCTGGAGAAACATGCAAAGGAGCTTTGGGCCCCAAATTCCAACTGTGTTCAATTTAAAAAGCAGCCCTCTGAACTTAAGAAGAAATATGTTAAAGAAAAAAATTTACCCACTTCTAACTCAAAACACAGGCTTATAAAAGAATGAATCTCCTATAGGTGCCAGTAAAAACCCACCAAGAGATTAAAAGCACATAGAGCACACAGGAGATAATAGAGAGAATTATTTAACATGAAGAAAAGATTTGAAGATATAAATTAGGAACTTGTGAGAGTCAAAAATGAGAAGAAAATCCTCAAAAGGAACCTAGAAAACACTCAGAATCAAATGAAATTCAAGTACATTAGCCTGGGTGAGCATGAGGCAAATTAGGGGACTACAAGTCAGAGGCCAACAGAAGCACAGGACAGCAATGCTGCCATCCTTGCTAACCACAAGTGAGGCCAAGAAAAGATCTGGATGTTGCATTAAGAAATCATAGCCATGAAAAAGGAGTTGGATCTGATATAAGAATGTATTAGGGTGAAGTACATGTTGATTATAAGCCTTGAAGAGTGTCACCAGAAATTCAAGGCAACAGAGAAAGAAGGAAAGAGTAGTTGGCAGAGAAGACGGGGAAGTGCTGTGTCATAGAAGATCAGGCCAAGAAAAGTGAACAGGAAAATATCAGGCTGAAGATTGTTACTCTTCAGAAAGATTTAAAGGACCACATGCTCTGATAGGGAAAGAGCATTGGGAAGAAAAGCAGAAAAGCTAAACAAAGAGTTGCAAGATCTGTCACAAAATTACACTTAAGTGGAAAACCAGAAAGATAAATTACTAGAGTAAAAGGCCAAAACGACTGCTGAGACCTTCACCATAAATGTAATGCAGAAGCACCGAGTCCCTATGGAACAGATGGAGGTGGGAAAAAATACCTCTCAGTAGCACCTTTTTGAACTTAAGGGAGGAGTTGAAGAGCAAGCAAAGGTGATGTGAGAAGGAGAAGCAGATGACCAGTCAAAGAAACTCTCCTGTGACCCTGTCAAAATATTTGCAGATTAAGGAGCACATTGAGAAGGAGAGTAAGATCATGAAAGCAAGTTTGAGAGAAAAGGAAGAGAATAAAATGGAAGAAGTCTCCAAGGTTCAGCGTACTATACAGGAGTTAAACTAGAGACCCTAAGATACAGGGAAACATCTGAGCTGATCAGGTAGCTTGGGAGACCACTCTAAAACCAGTGGGGTCTCTAGAGCTACTAGTCGTTAAGATTAAAGTAAGAAGCAAAAAGAGTAGTAATAAATGTGCAAATGTTGACACTGAACTTGTGAAAAATTCATACAGGCTCAAGCTTTCTGTCAGTTTACATGTAGATATTTGCACTCTGGTAAATTGCCCCGGGCCACTGCCTATAACTGTTCGAAAAACCAGTGGGGCCTCAGCCTGACAATCCTTTGTAAAGTGTGTAGATAATTACCAACAGGTAAATACTGAAAAGCCGGAACGTATGGAAAAAATTCATATGTGAGGAACCTCAGATGGTGAATTTGGGAAAGTGAGCTTCACCGAGGTAAAGCCTGGAAAGTATGGTTATTTGTACCTGTTACTAATTGTGGACACTTTTTCAGGCTGAGCTGAGGCATGTGATAATTTGTTGATTTGGCTTACCTTTAGCTATGGGGTCCAAAGATGCCCCTTCATTCAGGGCCAAAGTTCTCAATTATTAACTAACGCCCTAGGAATAAATTAGAAGTTACAATCCATTTATAAATCTCAGAGTTCAAGGGACTAGAAAGAATGAATATGACCTTAAAGGAAACATTAACTAAATTAAATACAGGGACTGGCCATGGCTACGTAAGCCTCCTGAACTTTGTTCTCCTTCGAGCAATATGTAGCCCTTATGTTAAACGATTTAATCCCTTTGAAATACTTTAGGGTAGAACACCCCCTTTGGTTGCTAAACTTGGGAAGGCTATAATAACATAAATGTCTAACTACAATCTGCAGGCTTTACAACATATTCTTTTATGTACCTATCCTTTGGTAACCAAGGCCCACAGGCCACCTATGAAAAACTCCACCTGAAGGAGAGGGGTCAAGATGGCGATGGAACAGCAGGGAAACACCATAGCTCTCTCCAACCAAATACAGATTTCAATGCTCTGTTTCTCCAAGTGACCCACCAGAAAAAGGGTGATTACTCAGAGAGGAAGTGAAAAAAGAAAAGGGAAAAACTTACACAGACATTAAAGGGGGAAGACCCTTCCCAAATCCCTTGTTGTTGATGGGGCTCCATGCTGAGTAGCTTAAATGGCAGGGCTTCTTACCAGGCTGCTTAAGCAGCCCCAGCTCTGGACCTTCAGAGGACCACACACTCGCAAGCATCCCAAGGCCTCCAGAAGACTCCAAAGAGCCACTGCCAACCAAGAGAATACAAATAGAAATCTCAGAAGGTAGAGCCAGCCGAAAGACTTCCCTCACCCTCCCTGGCACAGTGCCTCTGCCTGGCTGGTGCAATCAGCTCAACCGAGTCAGGAGCAACAGTAACTGTTAGCAGTGGGGAACGACCCTAGACTCTCAGCATGGCACCTCTGTCCTGCTGATGTAAATAGCCTAGCCTAACCTGGAGCACCAGTGGCAGCTGGCAGTGGCAGCAAACCACCCAGACTCTGTGCACAATGCCTCTTGGCACTAGCCACAGGAACATCCCAGAGCAGCCCAGGGAGGCAGCGGTGGCTGGGGTGGGGACAATTGCAGTGAACAACTCCAGACCCGTGGCAGTTTGTGCCTCTCCATACTGGCCCGCATCAGCAGCCCAGCCTAGCCTGAGACAGCAGCAGTGGTTAACACCTGACTTGTGCTGTGGTACCTTCCTTGAATAAGTGGCCCAGTTGATCCTGCAGTGGCAGCACCTGGGGCAGTGTCAGCAGCTGCGGTAGCAGCTTTGGCGGCAGCAGCATCGACAGCAGCAGCAGACGACTCTGGACCCTTAGTGGGGTGCAGCACCTCTCCAAACAGGCTAGCACAAGAAGCCCAGTCCAGCCCATGGTGGCAAAGGTGGTGAACAACCCCATACTTGAGGCAGGGTGTGGTGCTGAAGAACCCCAGAAAAGCCTCATGAACTTTGATGCCTGGGCTGGCTTTGAACCTGAATACACAGATCTGAGCCTCCTGAGTAGCTGTAATTACAGGCATTCACACCAGCAGGGTCTTATTTTTTCCAACCCCCTAACTTTTTCTAAAATAAATAATTTCTTAGTTCATACAAGGAATTTAAGCAAATACAAGAAGATCGACATAATATCCTGTATTCTATCTGACCATAGTGGAATCAAACTAGTTCTCAGTAACAAGGCATAAAGTAGAAAAAACTTAAACACATGAACATTAAACAGCACTCTGTTGAACAATACATGGGTCACAGAAGAAAATAAAGAAGAAATTAAAAAGTTCCTACAATTCAATGACAATGAAGATATATCACAAAGAAACCTATGGGACACAGCGAAAGCAGTCCTGAGGGGCAAATTTATTGTTCTCTGTGTGCACATCAAGAAAACATAGACCAATTAAACAATCTTATGATTTAAATGAAACTGTTAGAGAAACAAGAAAAATTGAACCTAAAGTTGCTAGACAGAAAGAGATAAGCGAAATAAGAGCTGAAATTAATGAGATACTAAGAAAATTATAAGTAAAATTAATAAAACAAAGACCTGTTTTTGTTTTTTAAAAAGTCAGTAAAACTGACGGACCACTGGCAAGAGCAACAAAATAGGAGAGGAGACCCAAATCAATAATATCAGAGATGCCACAGGGAAAATTGCAACAAACATACAAGATATCCAAACATTCATAAAGAAATAATTCCAGACTCTACTCACAAAGGAAGGAAAACCTAGCAGAGACGGATGAATTTTTACAAATATACATATCGCTATTTCTCCCTTTCCTTTTCAGGCATGCTTCTCCAACATGTATGATGGGGGCAGAAGTTGATTAAATAAACTTCTTTTCCTGCCTAAATAGCATGTGGTGTTCTCTTCATCAGCTACCTAATGAAACTTACCTATTTAATATACCTTATATATGATGCTCTGTCTCGGATGGGGTTTTAGAGTTGGAAATGTTAGACTTTCCTAACCACCCTCTTTCTGCGAACCAAACTGCCTTGAGATACCACATGAGACTTTTTACCAATACCATTGTTGGCCTTGACATCCACGTCCACACCACTTCTCTACTCTGGTGAGTGAAACTAGTCTCTATGGCTCTCTGTTTCTCAATCTCTTTTCAGATGTGCCACCACGCCAAAGAGCTCCTATGGCCTTTAGTCGAAAGGCTGGTCGCTCTGAAGCCAAGGATGCTTGGTTTGGGGGGTTGGACATTTCTCTCTAGAGGGCTCCGGGGGAAGTTGGGACGCCACTTCTGCCTGGTCAGCTCTCCTTCATTCAACAGACTTACTGTCCTACACATTTAATAGGGTGCTGCGAGCCATGCCTAAGCAGAGAAACCCCTCTGAAATGCTTCCTGCACTCCCTGGATAGACGGCACACCTAATATTTTTATGCTGTTGTCAGATTTAGACAATTTTTGCCTCTGCAATGGTACATGGTCGAAGTCTGTTTACTTTCAGGCTCCATTTGCCCTCTGCTATTCACGTCCAACTTTCCATATCTCTCCCTTTTCTACAACTTTTTGGATTGTGCCCTGGGTCCTGGGGACCCCTCTAGTTCCCTACCAAAGGCTGGTCAAACAAGGCTTGATTTTTGTTAAGGCTTTCTTTGCATTTTTTCAGAAATTTGCCAACTTGAGTTTGCCATCTTGGCCACATGGTGGGTTAAGGGATTGGCCCAATCCAACCCGTACCGTTCCACCAAGCTTACTACTCCTCCATTCATCTATTTCTAATGTGCCTTGCTAAGAAGTTGCTCTTTTCATAGACACTGCTAACTGATGCTCAAACATCTGATGTGATTTGTTAGCAGAGATGTCTAAATTTTGTTGTCAGAAATATTAAGTTTTGAGTTTTGCCTTTTTTGTTTTGTGTTGTGTAGTTTGGTACTGACTATGTGATTCTAAAATATTGGGTATATCTGTGCTAAGATTCTCACGTCTAACGAGTTTTGTCATTGTAGAATATTTGTTCAATTCTTGATTAGGACCAGGTAAGCCCTACTTATTCTATTTGATGTCCTTGTTGCTTTAATTAGAAATAACAAAGGGCTTTTGTGGCAATGATTGCAGTTCAAAGCCAGCCCAGGCCAAAACATCCCTTAGACTCCATCACCCAACTAACCTGCAAAGACAGGCTGGAAGCATTGCTAGAGCCTCTTATCTCTAACCAGCAAACACTGCAAGTGGTACTATAACTCAAAGTGTTAGTGTGCTAGCCTTGAGCAGAAGTGCTCAGGGACAGTGCCCAGGCCTTAAGTACAAACCTCCTTGAATACCAACTGGGACAAACCATTCCAGCAATGAGCAGCTAGACTCGGCTGGTATGGGGATCAAGGGAACATGGAGAGGAGTAAGAGGAGATGATATCACATCAGCAACTTTGTGCCTGCCCTTTCAAAATAAACCAGAGTCATAAGATCAATAGAAGTAAGAAGTCTGACCATCTAATGTTCATTCCTGTCTAACTTTCAATTGGACAGGAATTTATATTCTTGCCTTTATCACTTGTCTTCTTCTCTACCTAGTTGCCAGATGTCAGAAATAGCTAGAACATTTCTACCAACATTTTCAGCCCCAAGTCCTTCCTCTTGCCATTTATTTGCTCTCTAGTACATTTTTCAGTCCCTCAATGCCTCATGAGACTTCTCCAGACTTCATCCAAGACTCCAAACTTCACCTAAGGACTTAATGCCCAAGTGACAGCTGTTGCCTGCTTCCTTCGCCCAGAGGGGACCATATCTCAGCCTTTTACCCCTTCTGTTGACGGCCCTTGCAAACAAGAAGTAGCCAGAGAGAATGTTCGTCCTTTTTCATAATAATCAAAAGTCTGGAATATCAGGTCTGAACAGGGAAACCTCCTTCCCTCTTGGCTAAGTTTCTGCCCTCCCATCTGACCTTAGGAGGGTCCAAGACCCTGAGGTCACATCCAGTGTGGCCACACCTTTCCCCCACCTAGCCACACCTCTTCCTGTCCCTGGCCTAGATAAGTCCTGGCCCAGAGGTGGGTTGCCCTCCTTCCTTTTCAGCCATACTTCTCCACCATGCATGGTGGGGGCAGCAATTCAATAAATAAACATCTTTTCCTGCCTGAAAAACAAAAGAAATACAAATTGCCCAAACAGAACCAAGAAGAAATAAATCAATTAAACATGTCAATAACCTGCAATGAGATAGAAGAAGTAATAAGAAATCTTCCAACAGGAAAATGCCAGGACCTAATGGATTCACTACAGAATTCTATATGGCCTTTAAAGAGGAACTAATAACCATACTCCTCAAGATCTTCAGAGAAATAGAAACAGAGAGAGTAATCCTAGACTCATTCTGGGAAGCCAATATCACATTCTTCCCCAAACAAGGCAAAGACCCCCCCAAAAAAAACTACACACCAACCTCTTTGATTAAGACAGATGCAAAGCTCCTCGATAAAATTGTAGCCAACAGAATCAAGAAACATATATAAAAATAACTACATTATGACCAAGTAAGCTTTATCCCAGAGATGCAGAGGTGGTTTAACATGTAAGTCAATAAATGTAATCCATCACATAAACAGATCCAAGGTCAAGAACCACATGACTTTCCCCATTGATGCGGAAAGGCTTTTTGATTAAGTTCAGCACCCATTCATGCTAAAAGCTCTGGAAAAAATAGGAATAGAAGGAATATTTCATAAGACAATAGAAGCTTTACATGGCAGATCAAAGGCCAATATTATACTTAATGGGGAAAAACTATAAGCAATTCCCTTAAAAACAGGAACAAAGCAAGGATGCCCACTCTCTCCACACCTCTTCAATATAGTTCTGGAATTCTTAGCCAGAGCAATAAGGCAAGAAAAATACATTAAAAAGATCCACATAAGAGAGGAAGAAGATCAATCCATATAGGAGAGGAAGAAGATCAACTACCTCTTTTTGCAGATGGCATTATTTTATAAATCCATGATCCCTAAAGCTCCATCCCCAAACTCTTAGAGCTTATAAACCAATTTGGCAAAGTAGTAGGATGCAACAAAAATCAGTCACCTTTCTAAACAGCAACAATGTACAAGCAGAAACGGAAATCAAGGAAACAACCCCATTCACATTAACCTCAAAAAAATTATCTAGGAATTAACCTAACCAAAGATGCAAAGGGTCTATTCCATGAAAACTATAAAAGCCTAAAGAAAGGAATCTTAGAGGATACCAGGAAATGGAAAGACTTCCCATGTTCCTAGATAGGTAGAATTAATATGGTAAAAATAGATATACTGCCAAAATTAATAAACACATTCAATGCAATTCCCATTAAAATTCCAATATCCTAGTTTACTGAAATAGAGAAAATAGTCCAGAAAATCATATGGAACATCAAAAGACCTAGCATAGCCAAATCAATTTTAGACAAAAGAAAGAATACAGGAGGGATCATGAAACAGGACTTCAAGCTCTAATATAGAGCCATAATAACAAAGACACCGTGGTACTGGCACAAAAAGAGACCTGAAAATCAATGAGACAGGTTAGAAGACCCAGAAATATAGCCGCATATGTACAGCCAGTTGATATTTGACAAAGGAACCAAAGACATACAGTGGAAGAAACATAACCTCTTCAACGACTGGTGTTGGGAAAACTGGCCACATGCAGAAAACTAAAAGTGGACCCTAGTCTTGCAACATGCACTAACATCAACTCAAAATGGATTAAAGACCTTAACATCAACCCTGAAACTCTGAAACTACTGCAGGACCAAGTATGATAGACACTTGAAGTTATAGGCACAGGCAGGAACTTCCAGAACAGATTCCCAGGGTCACAACAAATTGGAGAATGACTCGATAAATGGGACTACGTTAAAATAAAAAGTTTCTACACAGATAAAAAGTAGCAACTAAGTAGAAAGAAAGCCAAATTATTAGGAAAAATATTTACCAGCAATATATCAGACAAGGGTATAATATCCATTATATATGGTGAACTCAAGAAACTAACCTTTCACTAACCTAACAAACCAATCTTGAAATGGTCAAGGGAGCTAAAGAGAGACTTCTCAGAAGAGAAGTAAAGTAACACATGAAGCAAAGTAACACATGAAGAAATGGTCATCATCCCTGACTGTAAAGCAAATGCAAATAAAAACAACTCTGAGATACCACCTTACCCCAGTCAGAATAGCCCACATCCTAAATTCAGCCAATGACAAATGCTGGAAGGGATGTAAAGAAAGAGAAACAATACTGCAGTGCTGGTGGAAATATATACTAGTACAACCACTTTGGAAAGCACTCTGGAGGTACCTCAGAAAGCTAAATATCGACCTGTCCTATTAACTGGCTATACCACTCTTAGACATCTACTCTGAACAAAAGGAACCACTATACAAACACACACACACACACACACACACACACACACACACAGAGACACACACACACCCCTCTATGATTATTGAAGCACTGTTCATAATAGCCAAGATTTGGAAACAACCCAGATGGGACACTACTGATAAGTGGATCACAAAAATATGGTACCTATATACAATGGAATACTATGCAGCCATTAGAAAGGACAAAATGATGGCATTTGCATGGAAATAGATGGAACTAGACCAAATTGTTTGAATGAGGTAAGCAAAGAACCTAGAGACAAACGGCACGGGGTCTACCTGATACATGGATGCTAAAGCCAAAATGCAAGAAGGTATGACAGAGTATACAGGACTCGAGAAACAAAGGACAGCCACTCATTTTGTTGTACCACCATTAATGACTCCATGTTATTGACCATGTAGATGATAGAAATATGCACACAATGGAAGAAGCCAGGAGGAGGAACGGAATAAGTGGGAAATGGAACAACATACAACAAAGGGGCCCATCAGTTGCACGAGACATAGAAGAAAAATAACTAAGCAACCCAAACACAGTGATGGGAAGGGTGGAATGAGAGGGAAAGAGGGAATAGCCCAAACTAAGCAAGATGAAAAAATGTAAACATCACCTGAGGTGGGAAAAATAATTTGTATTGTTGAAGCTCATAGAATTAACAAACTTTAGACCATAATAACGATAATTTGCCTTGTCAAGGTTAAAAAGTGTTTGTGACTTTAAGCATCACAATTCCACAATACTGCGAAATATGTGAAAGATATGTAATCACCTATCTCAAATTTTAAGGGAAAGGTTATGAGGGATGGGTGACAATGTTGTCAGACACCTTGCATTCATGTACTGTTTTGTAGAATGGGAACTTCTCTGTACAACTACTTAAAGATTATAATAATAAAAATTGTTTAAAAATAAATAAACATAAGGATGACAATAAAAATATTCAAATATAAAATAAGAAATTAAATCCAGTTGGAAGGAAAATTTCTTTGGGGGGAGTAATGTAGTTTATTCTATAGCAAGTCTCACTTCAGAAATAAATTCAAAAGCTAGACCTCAAGTAAGTGAAATAAACTAAGAAATAGAGTTTAAAAAAGAAACTCCACCCATTCTTTCTTGCTTGGACAGCTGGTGTAGGTAAAAATGCATCATGCTCCTGAATTGGAACTGAAGTGGCAAGGACCTTACTTGGTGGTGCTAATTTCACTGTCTTCTATTAAATTAGTAGGAAAACAATATTAGATCCATCAGTCTCAAGTGAAACAGGCAATGAACCAATATACAGAGAAGGCTGCAAGATTGACTGGTGAGAGACACTCAGAGGATCCCTTAAGGATAAGGCTTACTAAGTGTTAATTAGTGCTAACTAGTATGTTTCTATAATTTACTTGCTTTCTATTAAGTTTACATTTTAAGCCTGTTTGTTTGGAGGAGAGAAGGGATTTTTTAGGATTTGGTAAGAAGGAATCACGATTTGAATGGACATGAAAACCAGTGGGGGATGTATAAAGCAGTGGGGCCCTAATAATAAGCAGGGCCCACTAATCAATGTGGCCACAAGTCATGGCCTACTCGAGTGCATGGGGCATGCTGCTGGATGGGGTAGTATGTTGTCATCACATGACGAGCTGTGAAGAAGTGATTGGGTAATGGGCAGTTTGTGAAGTGATGGTTGAAAACTGTTAGGCAGGAGACACACTGGAGTGATGGAAAGGTTCAACTTATATATAGGCTGCATGGTCAGAGCAATGGAATTGGAGAAAATCAAGGGAAGACCTGGAAGGAAGGAAGTGGTGTTACAGCAGGAAGGGAAAGACCTGGGAGAAGAGGAATTTGTGGGAGAGCAGGAGGGGAAGGATATCAATTGGCCACCAGGCCAGAGAAGTGTAGGCCTGTGGATAGTGGAGAGTCCTAAAGAGAAGAAGGAAGTGATGAAAGGGAAAAAGGGAAATGAAGGAAAGGTCTATAAAGAAGGAGAGAGTAAGGCAAAAGGGAAAAGCCTTACCTTTTGAAGTTTGGAGCTTTAGAGATGATAATTTGGGGGGTTGGTGGTTTGCAGACCAATTAACTCTGTGTGGGACTGCCCATTGGAGGTCTGAGATTTGGTGGTTGGGGCTGGCTTGTCACTGACTGCGCAGCCCAGGACAAGGTAAACGCATGCCCATTTCTAGTGTAAATATAGTTATTTTCAATATGCCTCATTGGATTTTCTTGTGCTTTATGCATCATAAGTAAATGAGTTAAAAAGTTAATCATCTCAAAGGCCATAAATTTTGTAAATGGTTATGTCATAATAGGTTTACAAAACCCAAGGAACACTGATATCACAAGGGCAATATGGTGTCACAATATCAAGTCATAATAATATTTTGATGTCATAATTAGTTGGTGATGCCATAACAGTCATGAGGTCACAGTAGGTTTATGATGTCACAATGACATACTGGACTTCAATTTTCATTAACTCCCAATTAGAATATGAATTCAGAATGGGATTGTGAGATATACAAAGTCATGCATTGGCCGAAACATGATGAACTCCCACCAGGTATGTGATGTCAAAATGTGACACAATGCTCATGATATCTGACAGAGTGATGTCAAAATTTTCATATCAGAGTGCATTTCTAATATCACATGTCACACCTGAAATATGAAGTCAAAAACATTTTGAGATCACAAAGGGCCTATGTATCACAAGGACATCATGTCAAAGTTATGAGGAGAGGACTAGTCAATGATGTCACACTGGTGATCCTTTCTCCAATGTTTTGTAATATTACAATAGTATAACTGATTTCAATTTTTAGACCACAATGATTATATGGGTAAACAACTGAACTTTGATATCACAAAGGCCATATGCTTTTTCAAAGGTGCTAAGAAGTCATAACGGATTGAAATGTCACAATGTGATTGTGATGTCACAATGGAAATGTGATGATGCAATAGGTTTGTGTTATGGTGGTAATGAGTTCACCCATGCAATAGTGATGTCACTATGAGTTTGTAATATTACAATCATGTCAGATTTAAATTGCTACTAGTTTACAATGAGGATAAGACTTCAAGGAAGGAGCTAGAAGTCCTAAAACCCATGACTTTTCTAACATGTGATGTCATAATAGGTTTGTGAAAACAGAATGGCACAGTGATATCACAATGTCAGTGTGATGTCACAACATTATGTCATACTAATGTGTAAGGGAGTTCAGAGGAAGATGGCTGAGGAGAAACTGGAAGCTAAACAAGCTCTCACATAGAAAGCAGTTTTAGTGTTCCAGTGAACAAGCATAGGCTAGAGAATCACACCAAGTGTTCCATCACAGTACAGAGAGTTTGGCCAGAAAGGGAAAATCCAGGCATGGAGACAGATCTGAGCACTTGCCAGTTGCTGCGGCTACAGCAGATGTGGTGGCAGCTAGAGAAGCTGTAGCCACCAAACCTACAATGGAGAGATTCCAGGACACTGCTGCCAGACACAGCAGACAAATGGATTTTACGCAACACCAAAGAAATGACAAGGAGCAGATATCTTCATCCTGCAGATTGCAGACTAAAGATGACCCATGAACCAACACTCTGGCGTGAGTAGAACCCTGACATCCACACTACTTCTCAGGGAGCAGAGGAGCAAAGGCCGCCCCTCCCCGCCACAACCACGGGAAATCGCTATCTTTGATACTTACAAAGGCCCAACTGAGCAGCTAGCTTAAACTCAGGCCATGGAAGAAAACAAAAGAGTTATTTTGCAGGTCAGAGGAAATAGAAGTGACCTTCCAGGCTCAGTTTCACCCAGGGGAATGTCACCCTGCACAGGGAGAAAAGATCCGCCCCCGGAAGAGTGACTTTCTTCACTCGGTAAACAGAGCCAGAGCCTGCCCCTCCTTACAGAAGCCTAGACAATCAATTGAAATTCAGTAAACATAAACCCTGAGAATGGCTTTAAGCTGGGCTCTGTGAGTGTTTCAGGGAAAAGCTACTGCTTGCTGAAAATCCTCAACACTACCCAGAACCTAGCCTCATCACAGCATCTCCAAACTAGAGGAAATAGCTATCTCCCTCTTTTGTGATACTCCAAGCAGTTCTCCCTCTCACTGAACTAGTCTGAGAGGAGGATCACAAAATCTTGGGTAACACATAGAATTTTCTGCCTGCCCAAACAAACTGACTTAAGAAACCAATCAAGCCATAGGAAAACCAAACACCATAAGCAGACTAGAGATTCCACCAAGAGACTGGTTGTGGACACAAGGGATACACAAGGGATTCCCACCCCCCCCAAAAAAACCCAAAAAAATCAAAGAACTCTTTTGAAACTTTTATATAATTTTAATTTTTTAAAGTGTTTTCTGTAAATCTTCCTTTTCTCATAACTTTTATTTGTGGTACGTGTGTGTGTGTGTGTGTGTGTGTGTGTGTGTGTGTGTGTGTGTTTAAACTCTTTTGATCTTTTGGTTCTTTTTATTGTTTTCAAATTTTTACTTTCTTATTTTTGCATGACTTAAATGGTGTTCTGCTCATCCCCAGATATATACCTGTTGTCAATTATTAGACCTTTTTCCCCATTGCGTACATACTTAATACAGTAATTTATCACTCAATTCACAACCTCTTAGGCTTAACTTTTTAATAGCACTATTTTCTCTTTATATCTATATAATTTTCTAGTAACTAATTTTAAAAATTTTTATTTTTTAGTTTTCATGTTTCCTTACTAACCCTCCCCTCCTTCCATCCTATCCTTTTCTTATATCAATATCATTTCTTTACACTTACATATTTTAAGTGTTTCACTTCTTAAATTTAATTTTTTGGTATTCCATTTGTTCTTTTTTTTTAATCTCTCTCCTAATATTCTGTCCAATCCATTTCCCTCTCAGAGATTAGGACTTGGTTAAATTTACTCTCCCTTTACCTCTCCACATCCCTTTAGTCCTATTTTTCCCCACATTTCTCCCTAAAGCCTATAATTTCTGATTTTCCATATCCATCTTTGCTGTTCTTAACTCATTAACACATGGTTGTTTGATGTTGAATAGATTGTATCTGTTGAACTAGATTATATCTGCATCCATTTTGATTGTGCAACTACCGGACTATGGTTGATACTTGCCTCAAAATAGTTTTCTAGCACAAAATTGGTGTTAAGCTCTGAGTTCAAGGCCCAGGAGTGAGAGAAAGGAAGGAAAGAGAGAAAGAGGAGGGAAGGCTGGATGGAGAAAAAGAGGAAAGGAAGCAAGAAGGGAGAACATGTGAGCCTTGGATTGGACTCCCTGGATCAAGGGAGCCAACCATTCACAATCTAGGTGGGGACAATTTCATAGCCTAAAGCCAGTATGTAGGCCCAAGACACTGACACCTCAGCAACTTTCTGACGTCCAGGAGCTGTGTGGTAGCCGACTACAGAGGTAAGCAGCCTCGGGTAGACACTAGGACTCAGGACGGTTCACCAGGTTTCAATCATCCCTGGCGCCAATGAGTTTATTTTCTGGTCAGATAAGAACAAGCTGTCCAAGGGCTAGGGAGGTATTGGTGTGAGGGAGTGTCGGGGGGGGGGGGCAAGGGATAAGCAGGAAGATGAAGAGGGAGGACAATCACAGGGCAGGAGTGTCAGGATATTGGAGCCATGACTTCACCTGACATCCTAGACCAAATGTGATAGACCCTTGGACCCAGCCACACTGCTATTAAGAGTCTTGGCACATTAGGTTCACCATTGACCACTTGGCTATTGTCCACTGCAGGATGTCTGTGCAGTACATCCTTGGGGACTGGGACTTTCCAGGGCTCAATCTGAATTTGACACCCCCCGCACTATTCTTTCCTCCACCAGAGACAGAAATAACCTGGCCACTAACACAGGGCAGCCAGGGAATGAGGGTGGGAGAAAGGACCCTTGTTTCCCCAGACTTCCTCTAGGGGGCGCGAGGACCCCGTGATTGCCATTCTCAGGGGCAGAGATGGGTCTCGTTGCTGGCTCAGCCTTTAGTCTAAATGGCAGATCTGGGATTCACAGAGATCAGACTGAAGGTGGAGCAGGGTTGTATAGAGGCTGGTGGGAAAACCAGAGGCACTGTTCTCTGAGCAGGGTTGTTTCTTTGAGGATACTCACAACCCAGGAACATTCCTGGGAGAGTTCAGCCCTTTTCTCCTTCCTGAGAGAGAGGGACTTGAGTCTGCATCCTTTGGCTGAGAAATCCTTTCATTCCCACATCCTGTGGTTGGATAACTACACCTCACCTCCCTACTAGTGTAGAGGCAGGACAGTGAGAGATCTTGAGTCTTTGATATGGTCAGGGGATCCTGAATATGCGATTGTACTTGAACATCCTAACTTGTTGCATGGTAAGTTCCATCTAAGATTACCATGATGTAGGACATAGAATCTAGAGAATCAGAGCAGGATGGGGTCTGTTCTGGGAGTCTTGAGTAATATGTGTGAGCTTTCAGCTCCTATATGCCCACCTGCTTCCCTTTCTTGGGTGGGTTTTTGCTAGAAAAACTTGAAACTAGGGACTGGGTCCTATCCCTTGTCATTTATACTCAAAGCTAGCACTCTACCATTTGAGCCACAGCTCCACTTCCAACATGTTTGGGTGTTTATAATTGGAGATAATGAGTTCTCATGGACTTTGTTGCCAAGGGTGGCATCCAACTGCAGTCCTCAGATCTCAGGCTCCTAAGAGGATAGGATGACAGGCATGGAAAAGTATGTTTGGCTGGGTGGCACTAACTCATGACTGTCTTCCTAGGTACTCAGGAGGTGAGATCTGAGCATCAGGGGTCAAAGCCAGCCTGGGCAGGAAAAACCCTGAAGCTCTTATCTCCAACCAACCGCCAGAAAAACAGAAGTGGTGTTGTGTTGTGGCTTAAGTAGTAGAGTTCTCGCCTTGAGCTGAAATGCTCAGGAACAGCAACCAGGCCTAGGGTTCAAGCCCCACAACTGAAAAAAGAAAGAAAATAAAACATATTTGCCTGCAAAGGATGGTCCAGGTGTGCAAGGGATGAAAAGAGTGGTGCTGTGGTTTGGAGACCAGGTGCTCACCCCAGTGTACAGATATTTCTAAGAACTCCCAAGTTTACCCCAGCTTGAAGCCACAGCTTCAAGAGGACATGGCTTGTGGCAGGCAGTGAGGGGGTGAATGGGTGCAGTGCTGGGATTGCTATGTCTGTTTTTTCTCCAATAAGGGATGAATTTGGATGCTTGTTGACAAAGTCTGAAGTGAAGGGTTGCAAGAAGTTTGTGGCCTTATGAGATGATTTTCCTGTGGGTATGTAAAGGTGGCTGAAACTGGAAGTCGCCAGTGGCTCACAACTGTCATCCTAGCTACTCAGAAGGCTGAGATGTGAAGACCATGGTTCAGAGCCAGCTTGGGCAGAAAAGTCTGTGAGACTTGATGTCCAATGGACCACCAGAGAACAAGAAGTGGTGCTGTGGCTTAAGTGGGAGAGTGCTCACCTTCAGCTGAAAAGCTGAGGGACAGTGACCTGGCCCAGAGTTCAAACCCCATGAGCAACAACAAAAAAAGAGGTAGCTAAGTTTTCTGCATAGCAGTGTGTACCATATGAAATGCCATGCTGGTCTCTGAGACATTCCAGATATGTGAGAGGCTCAATGTTTTGTCTACAGTAGGTCTGAGGTCGGTAGTGCCAGGTTCTTGTGGGTGGGATGTGATCCTAATGGAATGAGTTCATGGTTCTGTTCTCAGGGACTGCTGAAGCCTTGATCTGTCCCTGTGTTAGAAGAACTGAGCCTTGCAGTGAGGGCATAGGTATTGTTCCTGACCTTCTGAGCTCAAAGCTAGTGCTCTGACACTTGAGCCACAGGTCCATCTCTATCTATTTGGTAGTTCACTGAGGATAAGAGCCTCATAGCCTTTCCTGCATGGGCTGGCTTTGAACTGTGATCCTCAGACCACAGCCTTCTGAGTAGGTAGGATGACAGACATGAACCACCTGTGCCAGATTTGTGTGTTTGTGTGTGTGTGTGTGTGTGTGTGTGTGTGTGTGTGTGTGTGTGTGTGTGTGTGTGTGTAGAAGTGGGTTGTAACAAGGAGCGCTGGACCCTTTGGGTAACTTCTAACTGCTATCTTTGGGGGGTGCATGGATGTTATGTCTTAGGTTTGGGGGCCTGGAAGGGTGAAAAGCTTAAATTATAAGACCAAGGGATCTGTGTTCCCTGGAGCTGTCTACTCCCTTGTCCTTGGTTGGTGGCAGAAGGATCTTGGGAGGACCTGAGGGTGGGGCCCACAAGGGGTGGCTCCCCAGAGGGACAGAGAGCATGGCCAGCACTTAGTCAGGATGCCAGCTCTGTTAGTATGGAGCGTACTGGGTGGGTCAAACTCTGGGTCATCTCATCATGAGGTCTGATGGGTGAGGCCAACCCTATTTTAAATCTTGACCTATGACCTTCAGATCTCAGCCTCCTGAGTAGCTAGGATTATAGGCATGGGCCTCTGGCACCGGGCCTCTGATTCTTTTTGGTATATTAGGGTTTGAACTCAAGGCCTTAGGCTTGCCAGTCAGGTATTCTACCATGAATGTCAAGCCTTTCTGTCTTGGGAATTCCCGAGATAGAGATTCAATATATGCTCAGGCTGGACTGGATCACGATCCTCCTGTGACAGGCGTTGGCCACCATGACTGGTTCTCTGTATTGGGATGCTAGACAGGTAGCACCACGTTTAGTCATCAGTTTAGATGGATTGTCACAAACTCTTAGTCCACAGCGGCTGATTCTTGACCACAGTTGAAGCTCTGGGCCTTACCATCAGACCTCAGTATCCTCCTGGACAGTTGTGAGGAAACAAGGGATCAATATAGGGGGATCACTGGGGCAGGGCCAGGCATAGAAGGAACGGTTGCCAGATATGGTTCTTGGAAATTCTGTTAGCATATGACAGGAAGATGCCCTGTAAGGGCTCAGATGGGGCCTGTCATTTATCATGCAACAGGTATGGGATTATGAAACAAAACATGGCTCTCTTTCATCCTTACCCTATCCCCATGTGGAAGGGGATCCTTCACTGTGTTCAGTTTTGCAGCTGGGGAAAATGAGGCACGAAGAAGCTGGGTGACCTATTCATGTCCCCCAGTTTACAGGAAGCTCAGCCTGACTTCTCTGCCATGCTCCCTATGATAATGGCTGCTATTCAGTCTACTTATTGTGGTGGAAAGACCACTTCTTGTCAGTCCTGGGGTTTGAACTCTGGGCCTGGGCACTGTCCCCAAGCTCCTCAGTTCAAGGCAGGTGCTCTACCACTTGAGCCCTCAGCACCACTTCTGAATTTCTGGTGGTTCTTTGGAGATAAGAGTCTCACAGACCGTTCCTGCCTGCGCTGGATAAAAACCATGATCCTCATATGTCAGCTTCCTGTATAGCATTATGCCTGTGCCACTTGCATCAGACATAAGTCCAATTCTTTCTTTCTTTTCTTTTCCTTTCTTTCTGTCTTTCTTTCTTTCTATCTTTCTTTCTTTCTTTCTTTCTTTCTTTCTTTCTTTCTTTCTTTCTTTCTTTCTTTCTTTCTTTCTTTCTTTCTTTCTTTCTTTCTCTCTCTCTCTCTTTCTTTCCTTCTTTTTCTCTTTCTCTCTCCCTCTGCCTCTCTCTCTGTCTCTGTCTCTGTCTTTCTCTCTCTCTTTCAGAAACTGGTTGAATGTGTCCTGAATGAGGAGGTTTAGCGTCTCCATGTGGCTGGGACCCACGGTAACCCTCTCATTCTGGAGGTGGGCTGTGGGTCAGGAGCTGTCTTGCTCAGCCTGTTCAAATAGCTCCCTGATGTCAGCCCTTCTGTGCCCAGGCTAGAACGTGATGGTTATTCATTGTCCATCCATCCTCTGAGTACTTCCCCACTACCCTCTGCTAAGACAGTTAAAGGAATGTGGATGAGGAGGCATCCTGTTGTTCAACTGCCCAGCATGATCCTGGGCCTCTGATCCTCACTGCCATCTATCTGGCCAGATCCCGGTTATAAGAAAATGAATTCACTCTATGTCTACTTTGCTTTGCTGGGGTGTGTCATTTCAGGTAGGGGAGCAGGGTGCAGAGGAAAGACTCCAGACCTGACAGCTCTTGGGGTACCTTTGCTCTTGTGACACAGCCAAGTCATTGCTGTGGATAACGAAGTAGCTGCCATCAAACTGATCAAGAACAATGCTCAAAGGTATGTAGGCGGGCTATTGAAGTATCAAACCCACCCATGATTACTTCCCACTCACAATAAGGGCGGGGTGCAGTGCAGGTGGCCAGCACTGGCCCTAGAGGAATATAAATGGATGGTGGCGTTCAGGTGCTGGTGGCTCCCACCCATTATCCTGGCTATTTGGGAGTCTGAGGTCTGATGGTCATGACTAAGGGCCAGCGCAGGCAGCAATGTCTGTGATATTCTTATCTCCCAAAAACCACCTCCCCCCACCAGAAAAAAAGCCAGATGTGGTGCTGTGGCTCAAGTGGTAGTGCCTCAGCCTTGAATGAAAGAAGCTCAGGGACGACACCAAGGCCCTGAATCCACGCCCTAGGGCTCAGAAAAAAATACTAAAATAAATGAATAGTGGGCATCTGTTATCTTACTACTAAAAAGAATGGATTCAGTCATCTCTCTGGTACTTGTAGCCAAAAGTAAGGGGCTTCTTTGATGCTCCTCTAAACCTCCCCTTCTCTGCATTAGCTCTCCAGGCTTCAGTTTCAGGATAGAATTCAGATCATCCCACTAAAAGTTACCTTATGTACCCTCCTCTACCCAACTTCCTTGGGGTGGGGATCCTGGATGTTCTCACCACTGGGAGGATGAGGCACTGCAGAGATCAGGGTACGTATCCCCGAAACTCACACACACACGCACACACACACACACACACACACACACACACACACACACACACACACACGCACACACACACACACATTCACCTAGGCCAACTCAGACTAGCCTTTTCCAAAGGCACCTTATCTGCTTGTATTAACTGACCTAGCAGAGGTACTTGATCCCTTGTAAATGACTATTTTAACTAGGGCTTACTTGTTGGCACGAGATAATCAAAGAAAGGGTCTGGTGCCTATCACCTCTTGCTCAGGTTCACGTCTGATACCCTGGCTACTTAGGAGGCAAAGATCTGAGGATCAAAGATCAAAACCAGCCATAAGCTAGAAAGCTCGTGAGAATCTACTCTCAATGGAACCACCAAAAAGTTAGAAGTCGAGCTTTGGCTCAAGTTGTGGAGCACCAGCCTTGAGCATGAAAACTCAGAGAGAAAGCTCCAAGAACATGAGTTCAAGCCCACACACAAAAATGGCCCCATCTTTTCGCCCCCAGACTGCCTAGGCCTTGAGTACCCTCTCACATAGTGTGATACAGCACCGGTCCTAGGTAGTATATCAGAGCCTTCAGAAATTGCATGGTGGAAGCCAGGCCTACTCCTTCGTGTGCTCTTAACCCACACCAGGCAGAAGGCAGAGCATGACAAGGCATGCAGCCTGCAGAGCGGAGAAGACCTTGCCCTGTCAGGGAGATTGGAGTGGGCTTTTTAGAGGCAACAATTGAAAGAGGGTCTTTCTTAACAAAGAGGATCTGACAGGAAGCACAGAGAGCAAAGATGCTGTAGATAAATTACCACATAATTGAGCACATTTATTTCCAGCCAGGGCTGCTGGTGAGAAACTCAATACTGATGTGCAAGACTATCCCGAGACAGACCTGAGGGTTTACAGAAGAACAGATATCCAGGGTTGGGATTGTGTCTTAGCAGTAGTGGGCTTGCCTAGCACACAGGAAACCCTGGGTTCAATTCCTAGGTACCGCATACACAGAAAAAGCCAGAATCGGCACCAGGGCTCAGGTGGAAGAGTGATTTGCCTCGGACAGAAGAAGCTCCTAGACAGTGCCCAGACCCTGAGGTCAAGCTCTAGGACTGTGAAAATAAAATAGAACTCCGATGGTCCTTGGTGACAGGTGGTTGGCTATGCCCTGTTGATCTTAGGAGATCCATCCATGCTTAGTGTCTCCTTCTTTGACAGAAGGGAGCTAGACATTCCTTCTGCCCTGAACACCCCTGGAGGTGGTTATCAGCAACCCTCCCAACATCTTCCACCAGGACATGGAGTAGCTGGCCCCAGAAATCCTCAGGTACAGTTTGGATGGGGCGAGGGCATACAAGGCAGCCCCCAGAATCCTAGTGGGTCTGACCTGCCCCAGAGGACCAGTTCATCCAGAGGAGGTGGATGGAAGCTTAAAGAGAGGTAGAGATGTGGAGGGGGCTCTTTAATGCCCATGGCCCCAACCAGATTCCAAGCCTCCCTTTGCTTTCTGTGAGGGAGATAGAGGAGTGTCTAGGTGGTAGTGTATAGAGGAGGACTAAATGGAAATTATAAAGAATGAGACACTGTAAGCCATGTGCTGGTGGCTCATGCCTGTCATCCTGGCTACTCCGGTGGCTAAGATCCAGAGGATCTCATTTCCCAGCCCAGGCAGGAAATTCCCATGAGAATGTCATCCACAATCTCCAAACCGAAATGTCGCCATGGCTTAAAAGGAACAGAACTGGCCTTGAACAAAAATCATCATCAGGGACAGTTCCCAAGCCCTGAGTTCAAGCCCCTCAGCAAAAACAACAATAACAACAACAACAAAAAAAAAAACAGAAAGACACCCCTTGCCTGCAAGTGATGGTGAAGCAATGGGGGTCCTGTGTTTGGGAGACCAGATGCTAGCCTAAGTGTACAGAAATTTCTAAAAACTCTCCAGTTTTGCCCCAGTGGGAAGTCACAGAAGGGTGGGCGTTGCCTTACCAACAACTCCAGAGGTCGTGGCCTGTCTTAGGCAGGGAGTGGGCTAATGGGAGCAGGTATGGGAGGGTAGTGTCAATTATTCCCTCCATTCATGGAAATATAGTTTTGGATGCTGGTGTCAAAGTCTGAAGTGAATGGTTGCATGTGGTTTGTAGCCTGACAAGTTGGGTTTCACCTGGCTATAAGAACGTAACTGAAGCCGGGTGCTGCCAGTGTCTCACAACTGTCATCCTAGCTACTCAGGAGGCTGAGATCTGAGGCTTGCAGTACAAAGCCAGCTTGGGCAGGAAAGTCTGTGAGATTTTTATCTCCAATGAACCACCAGAAAACCGGAAGTGGTGCTGTGGCTCCAGTGGTAGAGTACATACTTTCAGCTGAAGAACTGAGGGACTGGGTGCAGGCCCATAGTTCAAACCCCATGACTGACAACCAAAAATAAGGTGGATGAGTTTTCTGCATAGAGTTGTGTACAGTAGGAAATGCCATGCTGTGTTATGAGCCATTCCAGACGTGTGAGAGGCTGAGATTTTTCTACAGTTTTTGTGAGGACGGTAGTGCCATCTTCTCGGGGTTTGGCATGTTCCGGTGCTCAGGGACTGATGAGGCCTTGGGTTACCCCTATGTGTGGTGTGTGGGGTGTGTGTGTGTGTGTGTGTGTGTGTGTGTGTGTGTGTGTGTATTTCCCTCATCTTTCTCTGTGCCCTTCCTGAGTGCCTGTCTTCCTCTTCCTGACCTTGGATATTGCCCCTCTTCCATTACAACCTTGCCTTTAGCCCCCAGGCAGGGTCTACAATGAGTCCTAAATTGCCAGAGAACTGCATAGTCCAGCTTTTCAGTGGAGCCCAAGTCCGGCTATCCATATCTTTGGCCACCTCCAGGGGATTCTGGGTCAGCAGGGCCAGCTGGCATAGGTTCTCCCTTACCTCTGGAAGGGTGGGGTTCAGTCATGGGATGTCTTGTCCTTTTCCTCAGCTGGGCCTCTGGCTGCATGTCCCTCCCATCAGGCTGGCAGTGGAGTGGGGGAAGAGTGTTTGCCAGTGGCTCTGACCAACTTGAGCTTGATAGCTGACTGAAGGTTGCCCAATCACGAAAGATCTTGGGCTGCATAGGAGGTGAGGCCCAGGTGGCTTGGAAGTCTCTGTTGTTGTCTAGGAAATGTCAACGAACATTATGACAGCCAAGTCTATCTCCCAGCCCCAGCTAGACCTCTCAGGTCCTTCTAGATAATTCCGGATACCCAGAATACAGAGGCACAGACTTAAGATTCCAAGGCCAGGGAACAGGGGGATGAGAGACTGGTATGCCCAGTACCTCATTGTTCTGGGGCATTAGCCTTGACCTGTTTATGCCTTCCTTGTGTAAGTTCACTTCTTAACCCATAGGTGGCCACACACCGGCCATTTGTGGAAGTGCTATGGAAGTGGCAGGAGTAAAAGTGAGATCTATGATGACCAAAATCTGGATTTATGGTCTGTGGGGGTGGGGAAGGCAAAGGGTGTCAATTAAAAAAAAAATCTCAGAGCTGGAACTCAGGGCCTAGGCACTGTCCCTGAGCTAACACTCTACCACTTGAATCACAGATCACTTTTCACCTTTTTTAGTAGTTAGTGGAGAGGAGTCTCACAGACTTTCCTGCTTGGGCTGGCTTCAAGCTACCATTCTGAGAGCTCAGCCTCTTGAGTCGCTGGGATTGCTGGTATGAGCAATTGGCTCCAGTTGAGGATGACAGTGGATGCATGTGCTTGTGTGCGTGTTTGCGTGCATGTGTGCATGCATGTGTGCGTATGTGTGTGTGTGTGTGTGTGTGTGTGTGTATTTACCAGGACTTGAACTCAGAGCCTAGGTGGTATCCTTTAGCTTGGTTGCACAAGGTTGGTACTTTACCACTTGAACTAGAGTATCTCTGCTTCCCAGCTTTTGGTGATTCATTGGAGAGAAAAGTCTGCCCAGGCTAGCTTTGAATCTTGATTGATCCTCAGGTGTCAGCCTTGAGTAGCTAGGATTATAGGCATGAGCCACTGGCACCCAGTTGCAAGGTTGTCTTTTCATGCGCTCTTCTGTTCTTACAGCTGTCTACTTGCCCTGGCCTAGATCTCTGACCTCCACTTCAGCTCCCAGTATCCTGTGACAGTGTGGAGAACATAAACCTCTAACATGATCCCATTTCTTTGTACTCATGGGAGGGTATGTTTCTTCTGTAGCCAGGGGAAGGAGGGTAGCTGTAGATGGGTGCTCGGCTGGGGGAGAGGTAATCTGTTTCAGCCAAGAAGGAAAGTGTGGCCAGATGCTAATAGCTCATGCCCTCCTAATCCAAGCTCCTCAGGAGTCTGAGATCTGAGGATTGCCATTCAGAGGCAGCCCAACTAGAAATGTCTGTGAGAATCTCCTCTGCAACTAGCCACAGAAAAGCTGGAAGAAAAGCTGTGGCTCAAGTGGTAGAGTGCTAGCCCTGAATGAAAAAGGTGAGGGAGAGAGTCCAGGCCCTGGGTTCAAGCCCTAGTACCAAGATGTGTGCACGTGTGTGCATGCATACATACATACACAGACACACACAGACACACACTCACACACACACACACACACACACAAAAGAAGGTGGTAACGATGAGCTCAGCTACAAAACTGGGGGCACTCCTGAGGCATAGTCATAGTAAACTCTCAAGGCAAATCAAGTACTATTTCCCTAATTCATTCTTGGGCTGAGGGGTCTGGGTCATGGCAGTAAGTTCCATGGAACCTGCCCCTCTATCCATGCATGGGGCCACAGGACCAAGGGAAGCCACTATGGATGCTCGTTTGTAGTCAGCTCACGATTGCTCCGAGCACTGGTGAGGAAAGTAAGGCTCCGAGCCCTGTGACTCCTGGGATAGAGACTGCTACCAGCAGCAGCCTGCTAGCTGTGGATACCTGAGACTACAAGTCTTTCAAGAGCCCAACTCAACACCCGCTCAAGGTGTGCCTGACAGATTCACACTCTTGTGATACTCGAGTGAATGGGCATTACCTGCTGTGCCATCTTGCAGCTCCTGCCCCTTCTGGCCCAGAACCTTGGTTTGAGAGGTCGATTTTTTGCTCAGATCTACAGTGCAGCCATGAGAGATGCCATTCTGATGAACAGATTAATGACCTCCGTGCTCACGGCTCAAACCTTCTCTGATACTGTGACCTGCTGTGTAGGCAAAGGCCTCCAAAGAGGCTGCTCTCAAGACTTGTAGGACACCTAGAAATTGGGAGACCCTCAGTGGCCCACTGTAAAGTACTCTCCCTAGAGCCACAGAGTGAGGTCCAAGCAGGCCAGGTGTTGGTCATGGGACTTGAACTCTGGGCTTGGGGCTGTCCCCCAGCTGTTCAGATTACCACTAGAGCCACAGCACCACTTCTGGTTTCCAGGAGGTTCCTTGAATATCAGAGTCTCCTGGACTTTCCTGCCTGGGCTGGCTTTGAACCTTGATCCTCACATCTCAGCCTCCTGGGGAGCTAGGAGGACAAGTGTGAGCCACCGGTGCCTGGCTGATCTGGCCTTTCACCACAGTAGACTAGGAGCTTCTGAAAGCTTTTCTTTATTTTTTTAGGTGCCAGTACTGGAGCTTGAACTCACGGGTTAGGCTCTGGTCTCTTAATTTTTTTCCCTCAAGGTTAGCACTCTGCCACTTCAGCCACAGCTCCATTTTGGGCTTTTGGTAGTTCGTCGGCAAGAAGAGTCTCACTAACTTTCCTCCCCTGGGCTGGCTTGACCCACGATCTCTATCTCAGTCTCCTGAGTAACTAGGATTTACAGGGGTTAAGCCACTGGTGGCATTGGGCTAGAAGCTTTTCTTAAGCAAGTGTTCTTCCCTGCGTTTGCCCTGACTCCCCCATGCAAAGGAAGTCTAAGGGTCAGTGGCTGTGAAAAATAAGCTTCCAACCACAGGAAATGGCTGCGGTCTCTGGTAAAAAGTCAACTAATCTTCCCCCTGGGCCCCATTCTGGGACCCCACCCTCTGCCCTACCTGTGACTCAAGAACAAATATTGACCCAGCTTTGAATGTCTGAAGCCACAGAACCTTCATTCCACCCACACCATCTGCTCTACACCATGCCTCAGGACCTTTGCCCATGCTGTACCTTCTGCCTGAGGCCCTCTTTCCTGAATCCACATCTTAGAACTCTTGTGGAATTTTGGCATTGGTTATGTCACCTCGGGAGCAAGTCCTTCCTTCCCTTCTCCCTCTTTTTTTTAATATTGAGTTTCTAGAGATGGAACTTGTGCAGGCTGACTGGCAAATGCTCTATCTTGGGCTGTGTGTGTGTGTGTGTGTGTGTGTGTGTGTCAGAGTGTGTGTGTGTGTGTGTGTGTGTGTGTGTGTGTGTGTGTGTGCCAGTCCTGGTATTTGAATTCATGGCCTGGAAGCTATCCAATCCCTGAGCTTTTGTGCTCAAGGCTAGCGCTCTACTACTTGAACCAAAACTCTACATCTGGCTTTTTGGGTGTTTAATTACAGAAAAGTCTCTCATATAGACTTTCTTGCTTGCAATTGGGATCATCAGATCTCACCCTCCTGAGTAGCTAAGATTACAGGGGTGAGCCACCAGCACCTGTCCTCTACCTCTTATCTATAACCTCAGCCCTCCTCTGAGTCCCAGAACAAAATATCACACCAGGATGAATTTTTTCTTTTTGACAGTCTTGGGGATTGACCTCAGGGTCTTGGCATACCCTTGAGCTTCATTTGCTCAAGGCTATCACTCTATCACTTAAGCCACAGTACCACTTTCGGCTTTTTCTGTTTCTGTGGTACTGAGCAATCGAACACAGGGTTTGTGCATGCGGGCTAGGGTAAGCACTTTAGAACTAAGCCACAATCTCAGCCCACGGTTCCCTTCTAATGGGAGTTATGAGGGTGGGGTTTATTGACTTACCCACTTTGGTGTAGAAATATCTATTTCATATCTTTGCCATTATTTGGGACCAGTCTGTGACTCGGCAATGAGGAATGATAAATGAGTGATAGCCACAGGCCTCAGAATTCTAGGCTCATGTCCTAAAGAAGGATAGAGAATATGGAGCCTGAACCTTTGACAACTCCTACAGCCTAGGAACTATGCTTTCCCTGGAGGCAGTGGCTGGCTGCATTGTGTCCCGATGGGACACCTCAGCCAGAACATAAGGCTTCCGTTCTTAAATGGCAGAGAAGGATGTTTTGTTCATGTTGCCTGCTCAGACTTTGTACTCTCTGAGGGCTTGTCCCAGCTTGCCCACGTTGGGGGGCTGGGCATGGGCAACCTGCAGAATGCCCATTGTCCATACACAGATACTTGAAGTTATTGCCTCCTTTTTTATTTTTGGCAGTTCCAGGGTTGTACTATGAGCTTAGGCTCTGTCCCTGAGCACCCTTTGCTCGAGAGTAGTGCTCTGCCCTTGAGCCACAGGCCCATGCATGGGTTTTTTCCCCTGCGATCTCTTAGAAAGAAGAGTGTCATGGACTTTCCCACCCTGGCTGAACTCAAATTGGCATTCTCCACATCTTGGCCTCCTGAGGAGCTAGGATTACAGGCAAGAGCCACTGGAACCTTGCTTACTTTTCTTCTTCTTTTTCTTTTTTTTAATGGTAACAATCTGAAGTCTTCACGCGGTCATTATAATTAAACTACCCAGGCCTGGAGTTTGAATGCTAGGACTGCCACCCACAAAAGAAAGGAGAGCCTGACAAACTTATTCCTGTTCATGTGAATGGTTATGGAGTGTTATTAATGTAACGATAAATGTGCAGTGGATTCATTACCTTATTTTAGAATGCCACACAAAAATTATTGGGTTTATGTTTTCCATTCTAGCACCATGGTATAATTAAGGATATTGATTAATTTTTAATTAATGCTTTTATAAGTATTCAACCCGGATACTTCATTAAATGGAGGCAAAATTTATTAACTATTAATTGGTAATAACATATATGATTTAATATCCTCACAGTCCCACTCTCCGTATATGTATATATATATGTGTGTGTGTGTGTGTGTGTGTGTGTGTATGTTTATGTCTATCTATCTCCTTCAATCTACATATTTATCAATGTATACATACATACATACATATATATGTACATATATGTATATATACATATATATATGGGGCACTACTTTGGCTTGATCACAGGTCCTCAGAACTTCCTGGCAGCTCAGTTTTCAGGATGCTGGTCTGCTAAATCTGTGACCCTATTTATGGATTTGGCATTGTAGACTGTGAGATGAAATCCCAGCATGGCCAAAAATTTACTCATGGAGTAAGAAGTCAATTTTGACACATTATTTACCTTCTCTGTGAAAGTCCTTTGTCAGTATGATGTAAAATCCATATGCAACTATACCCTATATGATATGATGTAATAAAAGAAATGTTACATGTGTATATATTAAATACTAAATAAATAAGGGTAATAAATGTCATATGTAGTAACCTATGTATGTAAATAGATCTCATATATTAATATTACTTTTTCCAGTGCTGGGGCTTTAATTCAGGCCCTGGGAACTGGTCTGAATTTCCTGTCTTCAAGGACGGTGAGCCTTTCCTCTGCACCCAGACCCTGAGTGCAAATCCCAGGCCTACTAGAAAATCCAAAAAAATCCAAAGCCTACCAGGGCCTTTTTACTATTATTATTATTATTTTGGCTAAGCATGCACGGGGCTTGAACTCAGATCTTGGCATCTCTGCCACAGTTGGTGGTGGCATCCTAAGACCCGACTTCAAATCTCAGGGTGGAAAAAAAATTTAAAAAACTGTAAAGGAGAAGCCTAAAACTGAGAAGTTCTAGTAGGTAGTTGTCCTTTTTTTTCCATTTGTATTGTGACCATCCTGGGTCTAAATGACAAGGCCCAGAAAGCATACATTATCTTGCATTGCTGATGTTTGGCGGGGTATTAGGGAAGCCATAGCCAAAACCAGCAACTTAGGTCTGGAGGTCGAATCCCAGGACTGCCACTAAGGAATGGAGATTCTCAGAAACCTATTCCAATATATACCCATACGAATGGAATGTTATAAAAGTAATAATTAAATTAGTAGTTAGTATACGATATTATGAAATTGTACACAATTATACAATATTGACTAATTTTCAACTAATACTTTAGTATGTATTCAATCATGAAACTTAAAAAAGGAAGGAATATTTTAATTGCCAATAATCAGTATTAATATTGTACATGCAATTTCATAATATACAGACATCTCTCTCTCTTATTTTATACATATAGATCTATTTGTCTATCTACCAATCTATACATTTATATGTTCATACAATTGTCACTCCTGGAGCTTAATGATAGAATGTTCGCCTAGTAAGTACAAAGCCCTACATTCGATTCCTCACTACTGTGTACACAAAAAAAATCCAGAAGTGATGCTGTCACCCAAGCAGTCAAGCACTAGCTTTGAGCTTAAAAACTTAGGGCCTGTGTCAAGACCCTTACTCAAGAGCCAGGACTGGCACCAAAAAAATAGAATGTTCTGACTGCAACAATGTAAGTATAGTACTACAAATACCTCATCACAAGTATAGGACTACAAATACCTCATCACAGAACAAACTGAGAGTCTGATGCTGAGAGGTGCCATCTACCCTGACAAAATGTCCCATGATACTATTATATTCACCACTTAGAAACTTGAAGTGGAAGCTGGGCATCGGTGACTCATGCCTGTCATCCTAGCTAATCAGGAGACTGAGAGATGAGGATTATGGTGCAAAGCCAACCTGGGCAGGAGATTCCTTGAGATGCTTATCTTCAATGAACCACCAGAAAGGCTAAAGTGGCACTATAGTTCAACTGGTAGAGCGCTAGACTTGTGCTAAAGAGTTCAGAGACAGCACTGAGGCCCAGACTTGAACTCCTCCAACTTACAAGAAAGAAGGAAATCTGAAGTGGAGTGCTGGGAACTTGTGTTAGGAGGAGAGTGCTTTGCATGTATGAAACCCTGGGTTTGAATCCTAAGTAACACATCCCTAGAAAAAAAGTCTGAAGTGGCTCTCTGGCTCAAGTGGTATACTTGAACAGGTGAAACAGGTACAATGCTCATGTCCTGAGTTCAAGTTCCAGGACTAGTGTATGCACACATACACACACACACACACACACAAACACACACACACACACACACACACACACAAACACAAACAGAGCAGAAGTGAAGTTTTGACACAAAATGGTAAAGCACCTGGATTCTGCTCTGAACTCATGGTCATCACCCTGGCCCTGTGTTCAACCGCAAAACCTAGCCACCCAAAGCCTGACTAGGAGAGGACAAAGGTTTCAAAACCTGATAAGCTTCACCACACCTAGATGACAGGAAGCATTGTGATTTTGCACAAGTGCTTAGATTTACCTAACTTCCAGAATCTTAGGGAGGCATCACCATTGCCAATTAGGAATCTTTTCATTAGGTTCAGCTCCCTAGTTGTTTGCCAGAAGGATTCGAATTATTGAAGCAGTTTGTTTCAACATTGGAACATAGCCTCACAAAGACAGTACAAGTGCAGGGAACTTGGCCTGCCACAGGAGGTAGCACAAATGTAGTCTTCCTGTCAAAACAGAGCACTGGGGAGAGAGTTGCTTGGGGTACAAAGAGGCCTTTTTCTCCTGGCCTTCAGAGCCCATCCACACTCATCCTCACTAATTGCCCCCGATAAATTGTTTGTTACACAGCTGTATAGCAGTGAAACTTTTTGTCTGCCTGTTCCAACAGTGAGGCAGACATCCGCCAGCAACCTGGGGTGCGCAGAAACCCTCAGGATAACCTGGGAACAGTGAGGGGAGCCCCGGACCATGCACTGTCTTGAAAACACTGTCTGTGCTATGAAATCATTTTATTCAAAGCAAATTTCCTAGCTGTGTGCCTTTCTTCATAGCAACCTTGGATGTTCACCAATAGAAATACATGCATACACACACAGACACATGGAGTTAATGGCTCTTTTTTGTGACGTTTTAATGGCTTTTTGTAATGGCTTTTTTTTTTGAAGATTGAACTGTGAGCCTAGACATTGTCCCTGACCTCCTTTTGCTGAACGAAGCACTTTATTGTCTTAAACCATGATTACCATAGGCTGGGATACAGCATTTACACCCACAGGTGACCCGGGGATACTAGAACCCGAGTTCAACTCCCAGCACTGGCAAAAATACATCAAACCAAAAAAAAAAACAAAAAAAAAAAACGGAGAAAGAAAAAAACCAAGAAGTTTTACATAACCATTTTACCTCTTTTTCCTTGGCACTGTGACCATCCTGGGTCTCAACGACTGGGCTGGAAAATTGTATGTCACCTTGCATGGCCTAAGGCTCGTGGGCTGTTAGTGAAGCCTGAGCCCAACAGAGACACCTGGGCGCTGAGTTCCATGATCCTGGGACTGCCACCTACACACAGCTGAAGATCCTAGGAGACTCGTTCCTATTTATAGGAACACTAATAGAATGTTTGACATATACTAATTTAATTAATAATTAGCTAGTCTTTCTATTATAAGATTGTATCCAATAAATATAAGTCATTGATTAATTTAATTAGTACATTATTAAGTCTTCTACCATGAGTAATTAATGGAGGCATAGTTTTAGAACAAATAATTGGTAGTAATAGAATATATAAAAATGAGATATAGACAGACATCACTTTATGTAGAGTTATACACTAGAATCTACATAAATGTCTGTCTCTCTCTATATATACATTTATTTATAGCTGAATATACATATGTAAATACATACACAGCAATCTACACATCTATCTGTATATGTATTGGCCACTCCTAGGCCTTGATCTCAGGTCCTCAAATTTGCTCACCAACTTCACTTGCATCAGACTGTTGTGCTAAAATTAACCCATTCATGAAGGGGCCTTCTAGGCCTGGAGTTCAAATCACAGAACTGCCAAAAACTGAATCCTGGTGGAAGAAGCCAATTGTCTCACTTGTTTCCTTATCGGCGAAAGTCCTGGGTTTCAGGAATGATGTATAATACATAGGCAAATCTATGTCCTATGTAATAGGATGTAAAAAATGTTATGTGAAATCATACTCATTAAATAGATAAAAGTAAATAAAACACAAAATAAAATGAATAACTAAACTAATCACAATATGCAATTAACTTGTTTGTAAATATAAATCATGTATTTAAAATGTATACGAATATTATTTTTTTTCGAGTCCTAGGACTTGAATTCATGCCCTGAGAACAGGCTTGACTTTCTTGTCCTCCAGCACGGTGAGCTTCCTGTTCCCCCACAATGCTGCAGATTTACCCAGACCGTGAGTTCAAATCTCAGGCCTGACAGAAAAAATGGCGTGAATTCCAAGCCAAGGTTCCTCATAATTTTTAAAATATTTTTAATGTATGTATGTATGTATGTATGTATTTATTTTTGTTTTGTCAAGCACAGGGCTTGAACTCAGGTAGTGGGAACTCTGCCTCAGGTTTGATCAGTCTAGGCTGGGGTGCAGCCACTGTACCCACAACTGAACCTGAGTTCCTAGGCCACAAAGACTGATAGGAAAAAAAATGAAAAGACAGATAAAAATCCGGCAACTTGCAGATGGCTCCGGTTTTACATTTGCTTTCTTTGCAAGGTAACCTTCCTGGATTTCAATGACATGTCTGAAAATTGTTTGTAACCAGGCATTTCTGAAGGTTGGCGGGCTACTAGGGAAGCCATAGGCCAACTCGGCAACATATGCCCTGTTTTAGAAGCCCATTCCTGTCGCCTACCAATGGAAGGAAATCCTAAGAGTCTCATTTCTATTGCTAGTAATACTGATGGAAGGTTATGAATGTCAAGGTTGAATTAGTTGTTCCTGAAAGATACTACTATAAAATTAAACAGAGTGATTTTAGGAGGCCGATGGATTTTAGTGAATATTTTCTGACACATTAAAAGAATACTTTTAGTTCCATGATGGAATAGTTTCAGGACAGTGGTTGATTCAATTAAAAATTTATTAAGGATGGAAACAGTCATATTAATTACATGGAGGCTTAATAAATACCCAAGAGTTGGTAAGAATGTAGTCTATACAACTGAAGAATGTATAGAAACCTCTGGCACTCTATAAAGATCTATATTTAATTGGGTTTTTTTTGAGAGCTTTTTTGTGAGAATACTGTACAGAGGAGTTACAATTACATGGTCAAGATAAGGAGTACATTTCGTATCAAGCATTGTTGCCTCCTCTTTGTTTCCCTTCCCATCCATTCCCATACTACTCCCCTCCCCCCACCATCTCATTGTTGCATTGGGTCCACCTGTACCCTTCCCCCCCACAAATTATACCAACATCAAATACAGTGAAAGCAGGGGTTATACCGTGGGGGAGGGACATACACTGCAACATAGAAATCATCTTATAAATATGTTAGAAACAATTGCATGAAAGGCAAAAACAAAAACAAAAAAATTGAATACTTATCTTGGGGTTTATTCCCCTAACATCAACTTATGTGACCTTTTCTGCTTGACACAGACATATGCCAGTTATTGCATATATGGGAAACCATGGTACCTATGTTTATTTGGGCATGGCTTACTTCACTTAATATAATTTTTTCCAAGTCTTTCCATTTCCTAACAAATGGGGCAATGTCATTCTTTCTGATGGAGGCATAGAATTCCATTGTGTATATATACCACATTTTCTTGATCCATTCATCTACTGAGGAGCATCTGGGTTGGTTCCATATCTTAGGTATGGTAAACCAGCAATAAACATAGTTGTGCTGGTAGCTTCAGTATGGTCTTGTTTGTGATCATTTGGGTAAATGCCCAAAAGTGGGATTGCTGGGTCATTGGGGAGCTCTATGTGGAGTCTTTTGAGGAACCTCCATACTGCTTTGTGTACTACCATCTGTATGTCAATCTGTTCTTATTTTGTCAACACCTAGGTCTTGATCTCAGTGCTGGGAACTGCTTGTCAGCTCCATCTGCCCCATGCTGGCCTGACACTCAGGAATTCATAAATTTTGCCTTGTAGGCTGTGAGTTCAGATGCCAGCACTCACAATAATTGAAGCGGGGAGTAAGAAGCCCAGGGTAACACATGCTTTCCTTTTCTGTGAACGTCCTGGGTGTCAAGTGTGAAGTTTTTTACATAGGCAAATCTATATCCTATGTAATAAATGTAGTAAATATTCCATGTGCAATAAGTCAATAAAATAAATGGTAAATAAATGAATAAAACAGAAAATTAAATGAATGACTACAATAAGCTCAATATTGAGTCAACATACAGGGCTCGATCTCAGGGCCTGGCAACTGCCTGGCAGATGAATTGGCTAGAGGCTGCTGTGCTGACAGCCACCCATTCATGAACTGAGCCTTCTAGGCTCTGAGTCAAGATCCTAGCAATTGCAAAAGTATAATCTTGGAGTAAGAAGCTGAGCGGGACCCATGTTTTCCTTTTCTTTGAAAGTGCTCAGTGTCAGGTAGGATGTATAATTCGGGTGCAAATCTATATACTATGTAATAGGATGTCATAAAGGTAAGAAATGTCATAGGTGGAATAATTGTCACTAAAATAAATGAAAAACAGATTGAATTAGTAGTGAATCCTACTGGGATAAAATTAGATTCAATAATTATAGGAGGTGGATTAAGTTTAATTATTATTTTATTAAGCATTAACAGAATAAAAATTAAATAGAGATATAATTAAATACCTAATTATTGAAAGTAACAAATGATGTATAATTTAACTATATATAGACATCTATCTCATTCTATAAAATATGTAATTTTATGTATGTATGTATGTATATATATGATAAACAACAACAGGATATTGAGTAATTATTAATTAATGATTTATTAATTGTTCAACTGAAACATATCATTAAATGGAGACATGATTTAATACCTAAAAATTGTTAGTAATATTATCTATAATTAAATAATATACAGACATCTCTCTGTGTATATAATATTTATATACAGGAATCTCTAAGTATAACTTGTTCAGTCCTGGTTTCAGTTGTTGAGTGCTCACCTCGCAAGCACCAAGCCCTTGTTTCGATTCCTCAGTGCCACATAAACAGAGTACCGGGAAGTTCTGAGGTCTTTCAATGAATTGAGTGCTAGCCTGGAGTACAAATGCTTAGGGACAGTGTCTAAGCCCTTACTCAAGCCATAGGACTGCTGCCACAAAAAGATAGATTGTTCTAACTGCAACTATACAAAGACAGAACTTCAAATACCTCATCACAGAGCAAGCTAGGAGTCTGGTGCTGACAGCTGTCACCTAACCTGACTTAGTCAAATGTAAATGCTGCAACCAAGCTCCATGGAACCAGACACAACTGGCTTACCCAGATCATCCTAGCTGCTCAGGGGCTTTAAAACCCAGTCCTGGCAGGAATTCTGTGAGACTCTTTAAAATGTGGCTCCAAGTGGTAGAGCTCTAGCCTTGAGCAAATGTTATTAGAGTACTATCTCCGTGTTTTGAGTTCAAGCCATATGCCTAACTCCCCACCCCCCAAAAAAACCCCTCCACAATAAACCATTAGATGTGAACTTGTGTGGTTTGTGAAATGTTCCTCAAAGAATGGTGATACTGATGAAAGCAACCTAATTCTAATAACAGCTTGTGGAACAGAGCTATGTGCTAAGTCCTTCATAAGGTTCTCTGTGCTAAGTCCTGCACATGGTGCTATGTACTGAGTCCTTCACAGGGTGCAGTGTGCTGAGTCCTGCATTGGGTGCTGTGTGCTGGGTCTTTCACAGGATGCTGTGTGTTGAGTCATGCAAAGAGTGTCATGTGAAAAGAGTGTCCTTCACAGGTGCATTCTTTCATCAGGTCCTTGTAAGAGCTCCACAACTGAGATGAATATGCAGACAAGAATATTGAGGCTCAGATATGTCCCCATGGCAGGGACAAAAATTATGTATTACTGAAGACTAGTGAGTTGTCTCCTGCAGACAATTGGGGTTTTTTTTCCTTCTTTTTTTTCACAGTCATGAACCTTGAACTTGGGGCCTAGCCACTGACCCTTACCTCTTGGGCACATGGCTAGCATTCCACCACGTGTAGCCAAGGACCCCCTTGCAGGAAAGTGCCACCTAGGGGTCGATAGCTGAGGACTGTCATCCCGCCTTCTCAAGAAGCTGAGATCTGAGGATCTGGGTTTCAAACTATCCCAGACACAAAAGGCCCCTTGAGACTGTTGTCTCCAATTCACATCTAAAAAACCTGAAGTTGAAGCTGGGTGCTTGTCGCTCATGCCTGTCATACTAGCTTCTCAGGAGGATGAGATCTGAGTATCATGGTTTAAATCTAGCCTGGGGAGGAAAGTCTTTGTGGCACTTAGCTCCAATGGACCACCAGAAAACATGAAGTGGTGTTTTGGCTCAAGTGGTAGGGCACAAGACTTGAGCTGAAGAGCTCAGGCACAGCATCCAGCCCCAGACTTCAACTCCTACAACCAACAACAACAAAAAAGACAGAAACAAACTAACAAACCTGAAGTAGAGGGCTGGGAATGTGCCTTAGGGGTGGAGTGCTTTGCAACTATGAAACCCTGGACTTTATTTCTCAAGACCACAACACTAGAAAAAGGCTGCAGTGGCTCTGTGGCTCAATCAGGAAAGGGCTATCCTTGTACAAGAGAAACTAGGTACAGTGCTGAGTTCCAGCTCTAGGACTGGTGTATGCGCACTCACACAGACACACAGACACACAGACACACAGACGCACACACACACACACACACACACACACACGAAAACGCACACACACAGACCAGAGTTGAAGTCGTGACACAAAATGGTAAAGCCTTGGGCTTCTGCACTGAGCTCATGGTCAGCACCCAGGCCTTGTGTTCAACCCCAAAACCTAGCCACCAAGGCCCTAACTAGGAGAGGTCAAAAGTTTCAATATCTGATGAGCTTCACCAGCCCTAGATGACAGGAAGCTTTGAGATATCCGACATGTGCTTGGATTTCCCAAGCTTCCAGAAACATAGGATAGGCATCATAGGCCCATCATCTCCAACAATGGAATATTCCATTAGGTTCAGTGCCCTAGTTGTCTGCCAGAAGGACCCCTGAATTATATTGAGCACTGTATCTGAACACCAGAATATAGTCTCACAAAGGCAGCATAAGTACACAGGACTTGGCCTGCTATGGGAAGTGGTACAAATGAAATCTTCCTGTCAAAACAGGGCACTGGGGAGAGAGATCATGTGGGATACAAAGAGGTCTTTTTCTCCTAGCCTTCAAAGCCTGCCCACACTCATCATTACTAACTGACATAGATGGAATTGTTTGTTAAACAGCTGAACAGGAGTGAGGCCATTTGTCTACATATCCAGACAATGAGAGAGACTTCTTCCAGCAGGCTTAGGATGCAGAGAAACAATGAGAGAGACTTCTTCCAGCAGGCCTGGGATGCAGAGAAACCCTCAGGTTACACTGGGAACAGTGAGGTGAGCCCCAGAACATGCACTGTCATGAAAGCACTCTCTGTGTTATGAAATCATTGGATTGAAAACAAATTTTCTAGACTGGTGCAATTCATAATAGCTACTCTGGAGATTCACCTATAGGAATATGTCCATATACACAGAGACATGGAGGTACACGTTCTTTTCGAGGGGGCAGGAACTGGGGTTGAACTATGAGCCTAGGCATTGTCCCTGAGCTCCTTTTGCTCAAGGGTATTGCATTAACCTTGAATCACCTCCTCACTTCTAGGTTTTTCTGTGATGTCTTAGAAATAACCGTGTCATGGATTTTCCTATGCTGGCTGGATTCAAACTCTGATTCTGTACATCTCAGCTACCTGACCAGCAGTGATTATAGTCAGCCTCCACTGGCTCTTGTCTTTCTTTTCTTCTTCAATTTTTAATCTGTACAATCTGATTTCTTAACAGAGTCATTCTAGTGGTTTGATTTTATAAGTAAGCTATTCCAATGTTCTTTATAGCTGCTTTCTCTGAGAAGGATTTTCTCCCCTCATCTTCTCTTCTGATCACAGGTTTGAAGGCAAAAGTGAGAAATGAGTATCACAGGATTTGGCAGATAATGTCTACCTTACATGCCAGTTCTGTCATTTAGCATTGAGCTGCAATGAATTTACTGTCTAAGGATGAGAGAACTGAAAGCTGGAGCAATCCTCATACTGTCTGCATTGCTCCTTTTGCCTATTAAATGATCTAATAATTATGAATGTTGTGTGTCTCCAAACTTAATTATCTAGAACACAGTGGAAGTGTCTGCATGTTTCTGTTTTTCTCTAGTACATCCCGAGATTTAGACTAAGGTTTTGGGTGGAGGGGCTCCTCAGTGTATGCCTGAGAAAGCTGCTTGCAGTCTCCTGGGGAGATCACAATTCAAAGTCAGCCCGAGCAAGAAAGTCTGTGAAATTCTTATTGCCAAAAAACCACCAGAAAACCAGAAGTGGAACAGAGTCCGAGAGGGTAAAGCTCCAGCTTTGAGAGAGAAAGCCGAGCAGGAGACAAAGGCCAGACCAGGCAAGAAAGCCTGGGATGCACTTATGTCCAATTAACGACCAGATGGCTGGAAGTAGAGCTATGTTGGTGGTAAAGCTTCAGCCTTGTACGAAACAGCTGAGGTATGCATTGGGCCCTGTGTTTAAGCACTGGGATGGCTTCTCTTTTCAAAAAGAGAAGGACAAGATTATGTATCAGTGCACTAACTACTTATGTGTGTATAGTACTTCCCTGAGTGCAAACAGATCATATGCAATGGTTCTCCTATTATTTACTGGTTCACTTTTCATATATGCTCGTGGCATATACTGCACCATACTCTTCATTTCAGGCCCATGGCTTTTCTCTTCCAGGGTTCCAGGCCTGTGTCCTTATATGATGCACACTTAAGTTCTCAGCAGTTTTATTTACATTTTATTATGAGATCCATGCAGGAACAGACCCAAATCAGACAGGGGAACAGAAGATAATTTTTTTTTGAAATAACTAGTATTCACAACTCCAAATGGATCAAAGACCTCGAAGTCAAAGCAGACACTCTGAAAACATTACAGGATGGAATAGGAGAAACCCTAGGTCTCCTTGGCACAGGCCGAAATTTTCTGAATATAGACCCGGAAACACAACAAATCAAAGAAATGTTGGATAAATGGGATTGCATGAAGTTGCACAGCTTCTGCATGGCAAAGGACATAGCTAGCAAGATCTATAGAAAGCCCACGGATTGGGAGAAGATCTTCACTAGCCATACAACGGACAAGGGTCTCATGTCTAAAATATACTTGGAACTCAAAAATTTAAATCCCCCAACAACAAATCCTCAAAGAAACAACTGCCCAATAAATAAGTGGGCTAAAGACTTAAAGAGAAACTTCTCTGAAGAAGAAAGAAGGATGGCCAATAGAAATGCTCAACATCCCTAGCCATAAAGAAATGCAAATCAAAACAACATTGAAATTCCACCTCACTCCAGTTAGAATGGCAAAAATCAAGAACTCTAATAACAACAGATGCTGGAGGGGATGTGGACAGAAGGGAACCTTACTTCATTGTTGGTAGGAATGTAAACTTGTTCAACCACTTTGGAAAGCAGTATGGTTCCTCAAAAGCCTTCACATAGAGCTCCCCTATGACCCAGCAATCCCACGTTTGGGCATTTACCCAAATGTTTACAAACAAGACCACACTAAAGCTACCAGCACAACTATGTTTATTGCAGCATTATTTACCATAGCTAAGATATGGAGCCAACCCAGATGCCCCTCAGTAGATGAATGGATCAAGAAAATGTGGTATATATACACAATGGAAATCTATGTCTCCATCAGAAAGAATGACATTGCTCCATTTGTCAGGAAATGGAAAAACTTGGAAAAAATTATATTAAGAGAAGTAAGCCAAGCCCAAAGAAACATAGGTCCCATGGTTTCCCTTATTTGCAATATCTAGTGTATGTATGAGTCAACCAGAAAAGGTCAGATAATGTGATGTTAGGAAAATGAACCCTAAGGTATGTATTTTAATGTTTTTTTCTTTCATGCATTTTTTCTAACGCATTTATAAGATTATCTCTTTGTTGCTTTGTATGTCTCTCCCCCACAGTATAACCCCTCCCTTCACCATATTTGATGTCAATATAACTTGTGGAGGAGATGGGGAAAAACAAGTCGTTTAAGGAAACAGGTGGACCTGCTGCAACAATGAGAAGTACAAGTTGTCATGACGAAAATGAGCTTTACAACGTTGGTGTGGGGGGAGGTAGGGTTGGGTGGAGGGGTGGGAGGGGGAGGCTGGGAAGGAATGTGAAGGGTAAACAAAGAAGGAGGCTGCAATGCTTGATAGGAAATGTGCGCATTATCCTGCCCATGTAATTGTAACCCGTCTGTACAGCATGTTCACAAAAAAATATAAAAAAACTAATATTCAGAAAATTAAATTTGGGGATGTAAAATGATTGTATACTTATGTAAAAAATACCATGAAGAAAAAGATGGGGTTGCGGACTTGGGTTATTGAAAGAATGTTGGCCAAGCATGCAAGAAACCCTGGGTATGATTACTCAGTATCACATACACAGAAAAAGCCAGAATTGATGCTGTGGCTAGACCTGGCAAACAGAAACCTACGTAGGTAGGTAGGTAGCTAACTAGGTAGGTAGGTAGGTAGATAGATAGATAGATAGATAGATAGATAGATAGATAGATAGATAGATAGATAGATAGATAGATAGATAGATAGATAGATAGATAGATAGATAGATAGATAGATAGACAGACAGACAGATACATACATACATACATACATACATACATACATACATACATACATACATACATACATACATACATACTACATAGATACATAAACAATAGATAGATAGAAAAAAGATAGATAAATAGAAAGAAAAATAGATAGATAGAAAGAAACATGATAGATTAACCTGGTCTTGGATGTCAGGAGGAATGAAGGGAACAATTCCCAGTCATGATGCCTTCTTCAGTGTTCCGGCCACCAACTTCACCTTCACACAACCACAGAGCAGGGAGACTGTCTCTTTAACACTTCTCAGGCAGCCAAATGCCCCAGAGCCAAGAGGGCAGAGCCAGTTTTTGACTCAGGTGCTTGGAGACAGAAGAGAAAGGGCCCTGCTTCTCCTTGGACTGGGAATTTGCATTAATGATGTGCAGAATGAAGGAAGGAGAATGGACTGGCAGAGTTAGAAGAATGGTCTTTAAATCTGACATATGGAGAGTCAAAACCCCACTGCTTAAGACCAGAGAGCAGGGTTTTTCTTCTCTGTTCCTCTCCTCTCCCCCACTAAACTGGCTCTCTATTGTTAACCTAAAGATAGCCTGAGGCTCCCTTCACCAGAGAGAGGAAGGTTCATTAGTCATTGTTTGAAGAGGCTGAGAAAAGCCTGACCCTGTTTTAACTCTAACAAATGTTTCAGGATTCCCCCCATTGCTGGCTTTTGCAGCTGACTTCCCTGTTGAGTGTGTACATTCTGCCTCCTAATCCTGCAGGCCTAGGTCTCTGCACTTAGCCTGGCTTTTGCAACCATTTTCTGTCCTTCAATTACAGTGTTACACCGGAGTTTTTCTGCAAACAGTGCTAGGTCTGGGATCCTGAGAACTTTATTTGAACCCAGGATGGTTCAATAATGTTTCTTTCCTGCTTCTATAGCTCGAGAACTCTAAGAACATTTAGAGTGCAAGTAACTTCTCATCACCAAGGGAAACACAGGAAGCTCTTGAACATCTGACCTTTCAGAAGTGGAAGTCAGAGTGTCATAGACCTTTCTAGCCCTGGTTGGCTTCACCCTGTGATCCTGAGACCTCAGCCTCATGAGCTAGGGTGTTGGGCATGAGCTACTGGTGCTCTGCTAGGTTCAGAAATGTAAGGACATTAACAATACAAGTCAACTGCTTATCACATACGGCTTGGGAAGCATATTAAGCTTTTCAACAATGGACCTTTAAGAACCATGTAGGACACAAGGTTACAATGCTAGAGTCTAAGAGGCTGGGAATATAAATCTGCTACATTTGAATCTGGAGCTCTGACTCCAATTCTGGTGTATATCAGTGTTCATTTTCAAGAGAATGTTCTCCTAATTAGCAAATAGGAAAGTACCTTGATTAACCCTCATTTTTTTCCAGTTGTGTGTCTTGAACTCAAGCCTGGGCACTGTCCCTGAGCCCTTCAACTAAAGGCAAACAATTTACCACTAGAGCGACAGCGCCAGGTGGGGTCTTTTGGTTGTTCACTGGAGATAACTATCTAACAGGCTTTCCTTGCCTAGGCTGTCTTTGAACTGTAGTCTTCAACTCTCAGCCTCCTGAGAAGTTAGCATTCCAGGTTTGAGCACTGGCATCTGGCCTATTGTTTTTGTCAGTCCTGGGGCTTGATCTTAGGGCCTTGGTACTATCTCTGTGCTTCTTTTCCTCAAGGTTAGCCACTTGAACCACTCCATAGCTTCTGGCTTTTCTTGAGTATCTGTCACTGAGGATTCAAACCCTGGCATTCATGCATGCTGAGGAGGGAGCTCTTTACTACTAAGACACATTTCTAGCCCCTCCCATAAAATTTTATCCCTCAATTTGCCTATCCTCAGGAAAAGGCTTCTGAGTATAAATCATCTAAAAAATCTCTATAGGAAGATATCCAAAGAAAAGAAAAAACTCAGGGAAGATGGGAAGGGATAGGAAGGGGAAACAAAGGAGGAGGCTACAATGCTTGATAAGAAATGTACTCATTATCTTGCCCATGTAATTGTAACCCTTCTCTATAGTATTTTCACAATAAAAAGAAAAAGAAAAAAAGGAAAAAGAAAACAAAAAGCTCATACTTGGGAGAGACTCTAAACATGTGAATACTGTGACAAATGGCTCCATTTAATGATGTATTATGTTTCAAAACTTAATAAAATATTAATGAAAAATGAGTCAATGTCCTAAATTATTGTGCATAATTTTATAATAGATGTGCAAAATGGAATAAATATTATGTGTATAATAATACTAAACACAATAATCAATAAATAAATGAATCAAATAAAAACCAATAATAAAAATCATAATATGAAATTAACATACATATGTAAGTATATATCATACATTCATTATACATGTATAGAAATATTTTTTTCCATTGCAGGGCCTTCATTGGGGCCCTGGGAACTCTAGCCTGAATTTCTTTTCCTCAAGGCAGTGAGCTTCGCCTTCACCCATGTTGCAAAAGAGTTACCTGGATGGAGAGCTCAAATGCTAGCAATGGCAGAAATACTGGCCCAGTTCCAAGGCAGTGACTTAATTTTTTTTAATGGAAGCAGTTATGTTTATTCAATTCCATACTGAACATTAAAAATAGGCAGCGTAGATTTTTGTACAGCTATTCGGATTTCCTTCCTTTACCTCCAAAGTGCTTCTCTAAAAACTAATATGTTTCTTTTTCGTATGTTTTTCATTGTAAAATGTTGTACAGAGGGGTCACAGTTACATGAACAAGGTAATGAGTACATTTCTTATTGAGCACTGTTGCCTCCTCTTTGTATTCCCCTTACCATCCCTTCCCTCCCATCTTGACAACTAGCTCCCCCTACCGAGGTCAGTGACTTAATTTTTCATTTTTGGTGGGCATGGGGTTTGAACTCAAGTAGTGGCAACTCTTCCTTCACATTGCTACAGATTTACCAAGAACCTAAGTTCAAATCCCTTTCTAGGAAATAAAACTCACAGAAATTCCAAACCAGGGAGCTTCATTTTTTAAATTTTGTTTATTTATTTATTTATTTATTTATTTATTCATTTATTGGCCAACCATGGGGCTTGAAATCAGGTCGTGGAAACTGACTCTGCTTGGATCTCCCTAGGCTGGGATGCAGTCTCTGGACCCATAGCTGATCCTGAGATCCTAGGCCCAGTGGGCTGTCAGGAAGAAAAGAAAACGCTGGAAAACACAAAAAATGGTGAGCTGCAGAGGGCTCGGTTTTTATGATTTTTTTTTCTTTACACAGTGACCATCCTGGGTCTAAATGACACGGCTGTAAAGTGGACCTGAACTGCCATTGCTATTGGCTGATGGGCTCTCAGGGAAGCCATGGGACAACCTGTCAACATAGACCCTAGCTTCAAATCTCAGTCCTGACACCAATGGCAGAAGATCACAAGAGACTCGTTCCTATGCATAGGAATACTGGTTGAAAGAGTACTTCGTGCCTTGGTCTAGTCTAAAATTGGATGCAATAACCCTAGAATGCTGATTGATCTTAATAGTTTATTAAGC
Source organism: Dipodomys spectabilis (assembly GCF_019054845.1). NCBI lineage: Eukaryota > Metazoa > Chordata > Mammalia > Rodentia > Heteromyidae > Dipodomys > Dipodomys spectabilis. The sequence continues at coordinate 1,064,359 of NW_024871098.1, read as the reverse complement.
ATGAAACGAATAATTTTCCTTCACTGGCAGTATAATAAATACCTAAGAGTTGGTAGGAACGTAGTAGGTGTCATTCTATCATAGATAGACGGCTCTGGCATTCTTTACTAATATGTATTTATTTGTATACCACAGTTTGCCTATCCATGTATCGCTGTTTTGTCTAAACCTGGGGGTCAATCTCAGCATGTGGGAACCCCCTCACAGCTTCATTGGCAAGAGGCTGCCATGCTCAAACTAACCCATTCATGAATTGGGCCTGCTAGGCCCTGAGTTCAGATCCTAGCATTGCCAGGCATGATGGAGAACACATCCAAAATCTAGATGTTATACGATAGGATATAAACAATTTAATAAATGGTATAGGTGTCATCAGAGTCAATAAAATAAATGGTAAATAAATGAATAAAACAAGAAATAAAATGAATAACCACACCAAACACAATATGGACTGAAAATCTGTATGGAAGTATAAATCCTACTTTTAAAATGTATATAAGGTTTATCTTTTGCAGGCCTGAATCTTGAATTAAGCCCCCGCTATGAGGAGGGAATGGCGGGAGATCATGAGCTACTCAGTTCTGGACCTAGGAAGAGTTATGGTATGCTATCGATCTCATCCTTGAATGAGTAGTTCGTGCAAGATGAGAGTAGGAAATGATAGGCAAGACTTATGAGGTATAGATTAATGGGGTAAAGAAGAGTTGATGAAGCTGACAATAGTCATCACAGTCATGAAATGGAGGCATCAGGAAAGATCCAAGAATCAGTAGTCCCATGGTAGATTGGATTCCATCACAGGACACCATCTCTCCTACCCTATACAAATATGTACTTATTTGCATACTACTTCAGCTTATGAATGGATGACTATTGTGCTTCACACTCTTCCCCCCATGGTGGGGGGCTCAATCTCAGGTCCTGGGAATGGCCTAGCTCCTTCGTGCCTCACAGGCTGGTGTGCTCATGTGGACCAAATTTCCAATTGGGACTGCTAGGCCCCGAGTTCAGATCCCAGCCCTGCCAAAAGATTCATCTTGATGTCAGAAGCTAATCATTGCACTTGTTTTCCTTTCCAGTGCAAGTCGTGGGTCTCAGCTAGGATGGAGAATGCATGGGCCACCCTGTGGCCATGGGAATAAGTTGTTATCAATGTCAACCCAGTTATATCTCTCATCATATACTCAAGAAAATACACAATACATCCATGAATAACATACAAAAGAAAGAATAACTACACTCAATGCACAATGCAGTCCACACACGGATGTGAATATATATCTCATGTTTCAATGATGCATTGAGGACTATTTTGGCCTCCTTGGGGCTCAATCTTAGTTCCTGGGAATGATCCAGCTCCTTAGTGGCTCACAGGCTGGTGTGCTCACCTGGACCCATTGTGCAGTTGGGCCTCCTAGGCCCTGAGTTCAAATCCCAGCTTTACCAAAAATTCACCTTGATGAGAGAAGCCAGTTGTTGCACCTGTTTTCCTGTGTTGTGCAAGTTCTGGGTCTCAGCTAAGATGGAGAATGCATAGGCAACTCTATACTCATTGGAATAGGTTGTAATCCAGTTCACCACAGTTATATCTGTCTCCCTATACTCAAGAAAATACAAAATACATCAATGAATGAGACACAAAATAAAGAGAGTGACTATACCGAATGCAAGATGATGCCCAGCCATGTTTGGAAATATAGATCTTCTGTTTAATTATGAATTTATGACTATATTGCCCCCGACCAGGGCATGATCTCAGGTCCCTGGGATGACCTAGCTCCTTAGTGGCTCATAGGCTTCTGTGTTCATCATGACCCATTCATCAATTGAGTCTGCTAGGCGTTGAGTTCAAATTCCAGCACTGCCAAAAGATTCATTCTAATGTGAGAAGCCAGTGGTTGCCCATGTTTTCCTGTCCTGTGAATGTCCTGGGTCTCATCGAGGATGGAGAATGCTTTATAGGAAACTCTATAGCCATGACAATAGGTTGTCATCCATATCAGCAGTTATATCTGTGACCATATTCAACAAAATATAAAATACATCCTTGAATAAAACACAAAATAAAAAGAATAACTACACTGAATGCAAGATGCATACCACACCTGTAGGTAAAGAGAGATATTATGTTTAAAAAAGGTGGGCTTGTTGTGCTGGGGCTTCAAATCAGGCCTTGGACCAGGCCTGAAATTCTATCCCTCAAGGATGGTGAGCTTCCCCTTCTCCCCTAGTACAACAGAGCTGCCCAGACCTGAGTTCAAATCCCAGAACTGACAAAACATTCATGCTGATGTCAGAAGCCAGCTATTGCACAGGCTTTCCTCTCACGTGAATGTCCAGTGTCTAACTAGAATGGAAAATGCATAGGCAACCTTATAACCATGGGAACAGGTTGTCATCCATGTTAGAACAGTTATACCTGTCACCATACTTAGTAAAATAAGCAATACCTCCTAGAATTTGAGACAAAATAAGAAGTACACCAAACAGAAATCGTGTCCACACATGTATGTCAATATAGATCCTAGGTTTAAGTAATGAATTTATGACTATAGTGGAACACCCTGGGGGTCATTGTCAGATCCTGGGATAGTTGCTCACACCTTGACTTATTCTCCAATTGGTCCTGCTAGTCCCTGAATTCAGATTCCAGCACTACCAACAAGTGGATCATGGAATAAGAAGCCGAGTGTGAAATAGGTTTACCTTTTCTCTGAGAATCCTTGGTGTCAGGCATGATGGAGAACATTTCTACAAATCTAGATGCTCTGTGATAAGATGTCATCAATGTAATAAAGGGAGTGGGTTTCATCATAGTACAATTGATGTTAAATAAATGAATAAAACAAAAAATACAAGGAACAATCACATCAGACATGAATGTACTGAACATCTATAGGTAAGTATAAATCTTATCTTTACAATGATTATAAATAGTATGTTTTCCAGGATTGGGGCTTGAATTCAGGCCTAGTGAACAGGCCTGACTTTCTTATCTTCAAGTATGGTAATCTTCCCCTTCATCCACATTGCTGCAGATTTACCCAGATCCTGAGTTCAAATTCAAAGCCTGGAAGAATGAATTGCAGGAATTGCAAGCCAAGTAGTTAATTTTTTTACTTTTTAATTTTGTTTTTATTTTTATTTTTTTTCTCAGCACAGGGCTTGAACTCAGTTCGTGGTAACTCTGCCTCAGCTCTGATCACCCTAAGCTGCGGTGCACCCACTGGTCCCATAGATGCTCCAGGCCTTGCCTGGAAAAAAATGCACAGAAAAAATGTGGCCTTTTTATGTTTTCTTCCTTTGCATGGTGACCCTCCTGGGTCTGAATGACACTGTTGCAAAGGGTACTTCACCTTGCATTGCTGAAGGCTGCCAGACTATCAGGGAAGCCATAGGGCTACGTGGCAACATAGGCCCTGATTTTGAATCCCCATTCTGACACCAACTAATGGCAGGAGATATTAAGATACTGGTTCTCATCCATAGGAATAACAATGGAATGGTGTCAATGTCATGGTTGAATGAATTGATCCTGAATGATGCTCCTATAAAAGTAGACAGCATCATTTCAGGAGGCTGATTAATTTTATTTAATATTTATGAAGCATTGAAAGAATATAATTACTTACAGGAATGCAATAATTTCAGGACAGTAATTGATTTCATTAATATTTTAAGGATGAAAACAATAACATTAATTATGTGGATCCATAATAAATACCTAGGAATTGGTAGGAATGTAATCTGTATAACTGAGAAATGTATAGACGACTCTGGCACTCTATAAAGATATATATTTATTAGCATAATGCCATCTGCATGTTAATCTGTTCTTATTTTGTTAACACCTGGGGCTCTATCTCAGATCCTGGAAACAGCCTGTCAGCCCAATTTGCCCTAGGATGTCATGATGACACTCACCCATTCATGAATTTGGCCTTGTAGGCCATAAGTTCAGATGCCAGCACTCCCAAACAATGAATCGTGGAGTAAGAAGCTGATGGCAACACATGTTTCCCTTTTCTGTGAATGTCCTCGGTGTCAAGTATGAAGTACAATACATATGTAGACCTATATCCTATTTAATCAATGTAATCAATGTTCTATGTGCCATAATAGTCAATGAAATAAACGGTCAATACATGAATAAAACAAAAAATAAAATAACTATACTTAACACCTATGGAGTCAACATATGGATATAAATATAAATCATATATTTAAGTTGTACATAGATAGGATGTTTTCTAGTGGTGGGGATCTATTTCAGGCCTAAGGATCAGACTAGAATTTCTTGAATTCAAGGAAGCCAGCTTCCTTTTCCCACACAGTGCAACAGAGTTACCCAGATCATGAGTTTAAATCCCAGTCCTGGCAGAAAAATGGAACCTTTATATTATGTACGGCCCAATTCTTAGGTATTTCATTATGCCTCCATTATATGTATGTGATTGTTTAAATGCTTAATAAAGTATTAACTAAAATTGACCAGTGTCCTATAATTGTGAATAATTTTATGCTAGAATCATTCAAGATCTGCTCATGAAATCAAGACATATATCACATTCCATTAGTAATCATATGGATAGGAACAAGTTTCTTAGTATCTCCTGCCATTTGGAGATGGCAGGGCCAGGATTCGAAATGTGGGCTCCAGCTTCCATGACTTCCACCCGTGGATAGGGAACTCACTTGTCTGTACAAGAACATCAGCAAGACCAATTATGAGGCAGGCACCAGTGGTTCTCAGCAGTCCTCCTAGATACTTACCAGGCTGTGATAGGAGAATCAGGGTCACTCTAGGCAGGAAAGTCCTTGAGACCCCTGTCCAACTTCATTGCCAACAAAGCCAAAAGCCTTGTGGCTCCAGTGTACAGGGCCAGCCTTGAGAAAAAGGAGCTCACAGACTGCCCAGATCCTGAGTTAAAGTCTGGGACTGGAAACAAAGAGACATACACAACAATCTGTGCAGCTATCTGGCTAAAGCAGTTCATCTTCTTGTACCCAACTGAACTGGACAGAGTTCTCTGGGAAAAGGGCTAGGGGAGACGCTGTCATCTTTACTCCAGCCATGCTGCTTGCATCTCAAAATTCCGGCTACACTCCCATTCTTTCATGTTTCTTTCTGAACAATGGGATCCAAGAATGGTGGCCACGCCCACATTCTATGCTTCCAGGTAGCACAGGGATTCATTCTGTTGGTTGACACCACTACCAGCAGTTGAGGAAGGCAGAGGTGGCTGAGTGGTGCACAAGAGAATTTGAGTATAGTAGGATATTCATACTCCTGGTGGCGCCCTGGGCCCCTCCTCTGCTTCCCCGCAGTGCTGGGTACCATACCTCAGGCAATGGCTTGCTGCCAGCTAGCCTAAGGCCCCCACCTGGTCCTCTGCCCCAGGTGCTCTGCTCTGGGCCCATGTACCCGCAATGCTGCTGCCATTGCTGCTCACCCCACCCGGAGCAGCCAACAACAGCTTCTCCCAGCAGCACAGGTGTATGCCCCCCCCAACACCATCCCTACCCTAGTTCAGACATGCATCTAGAGGCACCATGATCCCCTGCTTGTTTCATCTCCCCAGCTTTGAGGAGCCACCTTTCTGTATTGGGAATTTCTGAGATAGAGAATCAATATATGCTCAGGCTGGGCTGAATCATGGTCCTCCTATCTGTGAAAGGTATGCTCCACCAGGCTTGGTCCTCTGTAGTTGGGATGGTAGGCATGTAGCGCCATGCTCAGTCATCAGTTTAGATGGATTAACTCAAACTCTTACTCCACAGCAGCCAATTTTTGACCACAGGTGAAGCTCTGTGTAGGGCTTCAAATATAGGACCTCAGTCTCCTCACAGAACAGTTGTGAAGAAACAAGGGATTTATACAGAGGGATCTCGAATATGGCTAAGCTCAGAGGGAGTGGCCTTCATGCAAGCTTCTTGACAATTCTGGGAGCATATGACAAGAAGATACCAGGAAAGGGCACAGGTGGGACCTGTTATTATTCATGCAACACCTCTGGGATTATGAAACAAAACATGGCTTTCTTTCATCCTTATCCTATCTTCATGAGGAAGGAGATCCTTCACTGTGTTAAGATTTGCAGCTGAGAAAATCAAGGCATAGAGAAGCCAGGTGACCTACTTATGACCTCAAGTTCAGAGGAAGCTCAGCCTGACTTCTCTGCCATGCTCTCTAGGACAATGTGTGCTATTCAGTCCACTTCTTGTGGTCAAAAGTCCACTTCTTGCCAGTCCTGGAGCTTGAACTCTAGGCCTAGGAGCTGTTCCCAAGCTCCCCAGGTCAAGGCTAGCACTCTAACACTTGAGCCCACAGCATCACTTCCGGTTTTCTCATGGTTCTTTGGAGATAAGAGTCTCACAGTCGTTCCTGCCCGGGATGGCTATGAACCATGATTCTCAAATCTCAGGCTCCTGTCTAGTTAGGATGAGAGTTCTGAGCCATCAGCACTGACTTAAGTGTAATTCTGACTTTCTTTCTCTCCCTCACATACAGGAACTGGTTGAATGGGTGCTGGAGAAGGTGGCCCAGCATCCCCATGTGGCTGGAACCCAAGGTGGCCCTCTCATTCCGGGGGTGGGCTTTGGGTCAGGAGCTGTCTAGCTCAGCCTGTTGAAACAGTTCCATGAGGTAAGCCTCTCTGTGCCCTGGCTAGACCATGATGGTTATTCATTGTCTATCCACCCTTACTGGACTTAGTATTGTTTTCAACATCATTTTGTAGCACCTGGCCAAAATTATGATACATAGTTATGGAATGAAAATATAATGCCATATTAAAAAAAAGTTATTTAGGGCACTAGGAATGTGGTTTCATGGTACGGTGATTGCCTAGCATTCATGAAACCCTGGGTTCAATTCCTCAGTACCGCATAAACAGAAAAACTCTGGAAGTGGTGCTGTGCCTCAAGTGGTAGAGTACTTACCTTGAGTAAAAAAAGAAGCTCGGGAATAATTCCCTATCCCCGAGTTTAATCCCCTGGACTGGCAAAAACAAAACAAAACAAAACAAAACACATTTAGTTAGTTAATGCAAAATAAAGAACCCATACTTGGAATATATATAATTGCTCCTTCCATACTGACACCTGAAAATAGTCTCTAATTCATGTACTTTAATCATATTAGGATACTGTGTTGAAATAAAAAGTTTTGTTTATTAGGTCACAGGAATTAATGCCAGGAATGTGCTTAGATGTCAGGTGAAGATTAATTCTGGAAATTCAATGATTCCAGGCTTTTGGGTGGTCATTGCTAATCACAAAGAGAAGGGTAGTCAAAGTGTGATTTGGAAATCTTTTTGGTCAGTCATGGCACCAAAAAGGCAGTGGCTAATTACCAGTTGTGACAGAAGAGAAGGAAAAAATCCAGATGGAAGGAATAAAATGGTAGGTAAGGTATATCAGAAGCTGTTCTAGGGAACCATTTCTGATTATTGAAGCACTAGTTATCAACTAGGATTGTTCCTCATTGCCTATGCCATTCTAAATCTCTTAGGATAGTTTTTAAGCTCTGTGTGATAAAAAAAAAATGTATCTCCTATGCTGTTCTTTCATACCAGATCTCCTTTGCTTTCTAAAAGTCTGTCTTTCTGTATTTCTCTATGAACATTTCCTGATACTACACATATACAGATGGCATGAGATACTAATATAAGGGTCCCATAGCTCATTAGTCCTTAATGTAACAACTTGGAAAAGGAGGACATAATTATTGCTAACTCAAATTTTCTGAAAAGCTTCAATGTCATCATTTGGTTCAAGTTTTCATACTTTGTCTGGATATTTGCACATAAATGCAAATGTGAGATGAGTGCTGGTTACTCACACCTGTAATCCTAGCTATTCAGGAGGTTGAGACCAGAGGATTGTGGTTCAAAGGCAGATCAGGAAAATCTATGAGACTCTTATCTTCAATTAACCACCAAAAACCTGTAAGTGGTGCTGTAGCTAAAGTGCTAGAGTGTTCAACTTGAACTGAACTTCTTAGGGACAGTGCCTAAAATCAGAGTTTAAGCCCCAAGACCAATAAAAAAAGTGAAATATGACTTTTAGTTTCCCCCAAAAGAAGGGCAAGGTCAATCTTCCCAAGCAGAAGAAATAATTCTAAAATGATTCAGTGCACCTACTTTTGCTGAGTTAAAATTTAATTTATGGCTTCTTTGCTGGACATATTCTCTTCTCTTAAAAATTGCCAAATATTAGTTTGACAATCATTTACAAATAATAATTTTTTCTTTTCTTTTTTTTTGGGGGGGGGGATCTGGATGTGGGGCCTGTACTCTGGGCCTGGGCGCTGTCCCTCAGCTCAAGGCTAGCACTCTACCACTTAAGCCACAGCGCCACTTCCTACATTTTTTTCTTTTTGATTATGTGGTGCTGAGGAATCAAACCCAGTGACTCATGCATGCAAGACAAGCACTCTGCCACTGAGCCACTTTCTCAGCCCTCAACTAATATTTCTTGTTTCAAAAGATAAGTCCATACAGTTGATGTCACTTAGCTTTCTTACTATCTTAGTTCAGCGCCCACCCAGACAGGGGAGTCTGCCCAACTCCTATCTGTAATTAAAAAAAATAAAAAAAAAGCAGTAGGTGCAGTTTGGCTCAAGCAGTAGAGTACTAGCTTTGTAGGCAGGTGGGCAGGAAAGACAACTGTTCAGAGACAGGGTATAGCCTCTGGATTCAAGCCCTAGAACCAACACAAACTAAACAAACAAACAAGGAAACAAAAATAACCCCACATATTTATTTGGGACCATCCTTAAAGGAGTACTGGTCTGAGAAGAGGCTCCTTTTGCTGATCATACTCACTCGATCCTGCTCTGGAGAACTCAGAGCCAGACTAAAGGAATTGATAACTGTCTCCTGCAACAAGAGAATCATCTCAGGAGTGAAATATCCATCCATAAGACACTTTAAAACTTCCATGTCTTTGTTTCTTTGCTGTAGAACACTTTTCAAACAACGTTATTTCCTTTTGTTCTATGCTGGCCTTCAAATAGCACATTATTTCTTTTTGTAATACTCTCAACTAGAAGTTTACAGAAAAGTTTTATATGAGTATAGAACACACTCGAAAATGTCAGGGACAGAGTTTCCTTCAAGCCTTGGGATTCTTTTTTGTACAGTAAAAAGGAAAGCAGAAGTTAACATGAACTTTATCATTCCTCTATGTTCATTTCCTCTCCTGGGAGTTTCCACATTCAGCAGCAGTTATTTCCAGTAACAATCTATGGTGCTGCCTGAGGTATGATGAAATTTTCTGGGTTCACTGAAATAACACAAGGACCACAAGGACCTCTTTGGACCTGAGGTAACACGTGTTTCAGAGACAACTTAGTAAAGAGAAAATATGAAATTTATGTTGCTTATAAATATATTATCAATGAGTACCTTGAGTTCAAACTTTGTAAGTTCTCTGTAAATTAAGGCGAATTTTTAATGGGAAGAAGGTTCTCAGGTCCTTCTTTTTGTGAGTATATGTGCTGCGCATTATTTCCCAAGTGTACATGAGTTAACAGTAAGAGAACAATAGCAATAATAGGAGAAAATGAAGTTCTGTTTTTAAGTCTAAGGGTTCAATACACTATAGAAGACTCTACAAATAAGACAATAATGAAACAATAAAGCCATTTCCAGTATGTAGATTTATGGGAGTGATATACAGAAAGCATTATTCCTAAGTGGAACACGAAGTATGAGGCCACTCCCTTTCTAAATCACACGTGCTAATCATGCAAATTTGTTAAAAGTAGAATGGAAGAATAATTCTTTTTCCAATGCAAGTCAGATAAAAGAGCATGGACTTAACTGGGGAAAAAATGCATCTTGAGAGAACAGGGATTATACTAGCAATGAACGGTTGGCTAAGATTACATTCCTTTTTTTTACTTATATATATTGTTTTGTTGGTGGTTGTGGTCTTGAACTCTGGGCCTGGGCACTTTTCCTCTGCTATTCAGCTCAAGGCTAACACTCTACCACTTGAGCCACAGTGCCACTTCCCTTTTTCTTGTAGTTAACTGGAGAAAAGAGTCTCCGGGACTTTCCTACCTGGGCTGGCTTTGAAACCCAATCCTCAGATCCCACTGCCTCCTGGTTTAAGATCACATTTCTAACAGTGTACACTCAGTCCACGCAATGTGTATGTTCATCTATCTTTATATGAATTCCTGTGTGAAAAATCTGGTACACAGCTAAGACTTTACACTCACAAAAATGTTTGTAGTTGGAAAGTTGATACTCCTGGAGAAATAAAACCTTAGAATGTAAAGGAGTCTGGGAAGTTCAGTTTGTATCCAGTTTGGGCAGAACACTCTTTGTGACACTACCTATAATTAACCAGCCAAAAGCTGGATTGGAAGAATGGCTCAGGTGATGGAATACCAGTCATGAGCAAGACTGATGGATAAGAGCTTGGGGCTTTTGCATACATACATACAAAGATACACATACACACAGAGGCACTTACATATGCACACACGAATACACAAATGAAACAACTCTCAGAATATGTAGAAAAATTAGAAAACAATAGAAAATATGTCCTGAGTAACACTAGAATCAAGTAATAATTTTTAAAATTAGAAAGTACTCAAGTGAATTACCTTCAAAAAAGTTTGAGACTATTACATAGGTAGGTACCAGAGATAGTAAGAGAATCAAGTAATCATTATTAAAGGGATCGGATCCATGGAGAAATGAATCAGAGACCCCTGCAGGTGCATCTGAAAATTTTCATATCTTGTGTGAAATGTTAAAATATCTTGGAAAATAGTAGATAAACAGTCTGAACAGTCATTCTAGTGGATAATATCACTGGAGTAGTTCAGAATTGCAAGTCTGTATCTAGATTAAATAAACCAAGAAACTATGACAGGGCAATGTGATACAAGGCTAGAATTCTAGCACTCAGACTAAGACAGGAGAATAAAGAGTGCAATTACATAGTGATAGCTTCCCTAGATCAGGTAGTATAATTTTGTATTAATAAAACAAACCATTCAAGAAAGGATTACACAGTTGGAAGATTGGGCTAATTTTGTTATTATGTTTTGAAAAGTCAAGTTTCCTATTGCAATGCAACTCACGTATAATCCCCAGTTGAGTTTTAAATGCTCTCTTCATTACCGAACATTCCTAGATGCAAAATGGCTCATCATTCCCATCAAAAATTTGAAAAAGTAAGTAATCATCATTCTGTTGGATTCCAAAGAAATGATGAAGTAATACAAAAGGTTAAGCCTGGAGAAATAGCAAATTTCATCTGTAAGACTTTGAAGATATTGCTAAATTAGAATTTAGATTTAAAATAAATATTTTGGTTTTGTTTGTAATTTCATATTCTATAGGATAGTACAAAATTCTTTTTATGTAGATGGTTTAATTGATAAATTCACAAATGTTTCTGGCATTCTATTTGCCAAGAATATTCTTTCAAGAGAGTTATAATTAGAAATTAGTTAATAGATAATTCCAATAGTTTGTGTATAAAATGATAATGTGAATAATGTAGACAGAGTTACCAAGAAATAGATGTTATTAATTTAAAAATTTAGAAAAAGAGCAATTTTTTGAGGCTTTGGTATAACATGGAATGAAGAGAATGATTCTGTGAGATCGTCTGTCTTCTACCTATATGTAACACAGGAAGCAATCTCCTTAATTACATGCCTCTACGCAATGAGAAAAATGCTAGGTTTGGGGTTTGTTTTTATTTTTCTTTTGCTTTATTGGTTTGTCTTAGGGCTTGAACTCTGAGCCTGGAAACTGTCTCTGAGCCTGTTTTTGCTCAAGGCTCATGCCCTACCACCTCAACCTCAGTGCCACTTGTGTCTGTCTGGCTTTTTCTGAGAAATTTATTCGAGATAAGACTCTAAGGAACCTTCCTGCCTGGGTGGGTTTTGAACTGTAATCTTTCAATCTTAGCATCCTGCATATCTATGATAGTTAAAAAAGTATAAATATAAATAATATTTACAAGTGTTCTGATTTCAAGAATACCAGTGGGGGAACAATTCATGCAATCCAGTTTATTGTGGTGTTCGTTCCAGAACAAGGAGGGCATCACATTAGCAGAGGCTTAGTACTTTTTTCAGAATAGAGATAAGCTGTATTTTATGCAACTTATTTTTTTAATTTAATTTTATTGTCAAAGTAATGTACAGTGGGCTCACAGTAATTGTAATTTAGTGAATAAATAACTATTCAAACTTGTTACCCCTCCCTCGTTTTTCTCAGTTTTTCTTCACTCTAATAACCTCACAAGTTGTAATGTACATTTCCAACATATTGTCTTGTGAGAATTGCTGTTGCATTGGTTTGCTCTTTGTCTTTTGTCTTGCCATTTTGTTGTTTCCCTTCCCTTCCCTAATTTAGGTAAATGTATACACAATAAACACGGTACCAAAATCAAATACAGCAGGAAATGAACCATAGGGGAAAAGCCCAAAGAAAATAGAAATCACATAGTACATTAAAAAACAACAATCACAAATAAAAATCTGTTTCCATATCTTGGAGTACATTTTGCTCAGCATCAGCTTATATGGTCATATATACGCATAACAAAGTCACTGGAAAATAATAGTTTCATGGACACAATATCATCAAAACAACATGTTAACTGTTTTTGATGGTAAAGGTGGAATTAGGATTGGTGAATTCGCGATTCTGATAAAGGAATTTCAAAAGAGTTTAAAAATTATGACAGGTTGTAAACTTATTCAACCACTTTGGAAAGTAGTATGGAATTTTCTCAAAAGACTCCACATAGAGCTCCCTTATGACCCAGCAATCCCACTTTTGGGCATTTACCCAAATGTTTACAAACAACACCACACTAAAGCTACCAGCACGACTATGTTTATTGCAGCACCATTTACTATAGCTAAGATATGGAACCAACCCAGATGCTCCTCAGTAGATGAATGGATCAAGAAAATGTGGTATATATACACAATGGAATTCTATGCCTCCATCAGAAAGAATGACATTGCCCCATTTGTTAGGAAATGGAAAGACTTGAAAAATTATATTAAGTGAAGTAAGCCAGGCCCAAAGAAACATAGGTTCTATGTTTCCCTTATTTGCAATATCTAGTATATGTCTGAGTCAAGCATAAATGTCAAATAAGGAAATGTTAAGGAAATGAACCCTAAGATATATATTCAAATGTTTTTTTTTCTTTCATGTGATAGTTTCTACCACATTTATACGATTATTTCTTCATTGCTTTGTATGTCCCTCCCCACAGTATAACCCCTGCTTTCACTGTATTGATGTCAGTATAATTTATGGAGGGGAAGGGGAAAAACAAATCATTTAAATAGGGATACAGGTGGACCCATTGCAACAATGAGATGTACAAGTCGTTATGTCCAAAACGAACTTTAAAACTTTGGTGTGGGGGGAGGGAGGGGGAGCGGGGAGGATTTTGTGGGGGGGGCAAGGGGAGGATGGGAAGGGATGGGAAGGGGAAACAGAGGCTACAATGCGTGATAAGAAATGTACTCATTATCTTGCCCATGTAATTGTAACCCCTTTGTACAGTATTTTCAAAAGAAAAAAAAATGACAGGTAAAGTTTAATTGTTCAAAACTTTTAACAATTTAGCCTATTAATAAATTTTAAAATTGCCTGGGAAAATAGGCTTTCATGCAAAGAAATCCATGGAGAATTAGCTGAGAGGGAGCAATGTGGGTGAAGATGGCTCCTTTTCACTCTAAACAAACAAATCTCAAAAACCTTGCTATAAATAGTATAGGTTCCCTTGAGAATTGTCCTTATCCAGGAAATATACTCTCACTGTGTGAAACAAGGTTCTAATGGAATTTAAATTCAAAGTTCTTAAAAAAAATAAGACATCAAAATTTGTGAATTAACCTTTGATTACCAAACAGTAATTCTCTGAAAAAGATAATTTGGGTCAAAATATTTAGGGAGAAAGTGCCCTTCACAATGAAAGAATGTATTGGCTTTACACTTTTCTGTTTGCAATACTTTCCACAATGTCTTTGCACGTGAAGCAGTGAAACACAGAAAAACATCACATTGGACACTTCAAACCAATGATTTCAGATTTCTAAGTAGCTCACAAAATATAATATCCTTATTAACATGAGATAGTGAAGACTTCCCTTATTACATAAGTAAAAAGTTTTGGGATCAGAAAAGAATTGAGCAGGGCTGGGAAGATGGCTCAGTGGAAGAGTGCTTGCCTTGCATGCATGAGGCCCTGGGTTGGATTCCTCAGCACCACATAAGTAAAAGAAAAAAAAAACAACCATAAGTGGTGCTGTGGCTAGAATGCTAACTTTGAGCTGAAGAGCTGAGGGACAGTGCCCAGGCCCAGAGTACAAGCCCCACGAACAGAACACCCCCCCCCCCAAAAAAAGAAAAGAATCGAGCAAATTGAAAAGGTAAGAAAAGGCATTCTTAGAAGGCCTAGCTAAGCATATTGGCTTCAGCAGTGGAGGGAGGCCAAATTTTTTTATATAGATTGTGTTAATATTTTTGGTACCTAAAGTGATTTTATAGAGCCTATTTGGCTCACTATAATTCAGAACAGACTGAATGAAGACATGAAAATAAATTCCACATCCAAATAAAAGAGTTTAAAAAGAGAAACCATGAAGATGTAGTAGTGAGGTCGGCATTATAGTTCTTCAGCTTCACTAGACTTGAAGTCAACAAGCTGTGATTAATTGCAAATCAGGCTAGAGCTAAGAGGAGGACATCGAAGTAGGACAAAAGTATTGTCCATTGTAAGAGACACTGTCATACAAGGTATGGGTGATTTAAGTCTGGTCTTCTTCATGCAACTTGTTGAGCAAATGCAAGACCAAGAGAAAAATAATCTATTGAAATAATTTTACAAAGAATAACTTCACTGTTTCTGATATGTTATCTAAGGAGAGTATTAAGAGAGAAGATAAAAGTGGAGTATACTTCGGTTTCCTTTAAGCATCTTGCTAGCAAAATATATCTTTCAGTTTAGAAGTGTTTGAACCAAAAATTGGTGGAGTACTTTTTTGTGGGCACTTTAGACACAGGAAGACTTTAAAGGTAAAAGAAAAAATAAAAACGAATAGGTAAATATTTGTGATGTCAGCTTCTTGGACTGGTTTTTTGGAGACAAAGTTTTACATTAAAGTTTGTCATCATTAATATAGATGTTGGGTTTTCGTGGCAACCAAATACAAGGGTGAAGTTTAATGGACTTGCTTGGACAAGTAAACAGCATGATAGAAAAAAATGGCAAATAATATTTAGTTAATTATTTTGAACAATTACTAGCCAGAGTAAAGAAGGAAAGATATAATTCAAAACGACTTGACTTAAAAATATGAAAATAGAGTAGTGAAGAGAGATGAGAGAAAACATAGAGGACTGTTTTGTCTCCAGTGGAGTAATGAGTTCTTTATCTTGTTTAGTCCATTCTATCTTCACAAGCTATCATGTGTGTCTCAGGACTGGAGTACGCAGTTCAGACAAAGAAAACTCACAGAAGAAAATATTTGCAGCAAATATAGGTGATTTATAACCTTAGAAAATCTATTTTAATCTGTTCAAAATACTCCCATACCCCAAAGTGCCCTTTTGAACAGCTTTGTTTGCTTTTCCCAAGACTGCCCTTCATTAACTATTTAAAATTTTGAGAGGTCATATTCATACTCTCTAGGGATTGCTGTTTGGTTATGATTTTTGTGTGTTTTTGTTTGTTGTTGTGTTTTTTAACTGAATTTCAGAAGTTTGTGCAAGTGTGTTACAATTAAATATGTCCATCTAATTGTCCAATGCTCCTGGATCAGAATCACTCCTTCTATCATTCTCAACCAACTCCTTCTCCAAGATTTATTTCAGATTTACTACTTCCTTTATCACATGTGTACATTGAATATTCTAGCTTGACTTGCCCCTTGTTCCATTTTTCATTCATTCTATGTCTTTACAATTATTCCTCTCTGGTTTCAACTTCCTGATAGTCATTCTGTTAAACTGTCTGTTAATATTGTGAAAGGTTTATATACATTCCATGGAGTTTCAATCCTGCATATAACTGAACTGATGTCAGCTTATATTGCCATAATTCATTCATCTGCAATAACAATTTGCAAGACTGGAGATGTGAAGCACCTAGACATGATTTTATTCTCATCCATTTGGAAGATTAATCTTTAGTAAACAAGAAAATTTAAAAATGGCTTAGAATGTATTCCTACCAGTTTTTATAAATGGCTTTGTTCAATGGTGTTCGATTATTTTATTTTACATGGGATAATATTTTCTACTACCTACAAGATTTTCAAAAAGAAGAAAACTAGAATTTACTACTATAGAGGAATATGATGGAAATAGAAGACAGATTTTATGTCGTCACATCTCTGATGAGTACCCATATTCAAGACAAAATCATTTTTCTTACTATGTTAGACAGATAGGGAAAAACAAAACAACATATGATAACACAACTATTCATGACTTTTTAAAATGTACCTTATGTGATAAAATTTACTTTATTAACTACTGTTTGGGTTTGAAATATGGGTAGCTGATCTATTTAACACATTTCTGGAAGGCACCTACTGAACAAGACATATGGTGAGGGGTATTATTTCTACATTTTAATGAATGGTTGAGCCTGTTTGGCATTAGTGCTGGGTAAATAAATCCACTCTATTGTAATTTGCTCCCTACACATGAAAAACTTGTAATGTCACTAAGTATCATCTACTTGTCAAATGTTATTTTGGTGAATGAGTTTAAAATATTTATTTGAAAAGTAATATACTTTCAGGAGATTATATGTAGGTTATCATTGGTTTGAGAATGACAACATTTTTATACTACAGAACCAAGTTTTACTGAAGTACCAATGTTTTGAAGCACTAATGATCTTCTCAATTATTGTTTTACTGAATTATATTTGACTTCTAAGTCGTTTACCTAGCCTTGGTAGACCAATTATGGATCTATCGTTCCAGAAAATATTTTTTGGCCTACTTATTCTGGACTGAAATTTTTCAATAATCATTAGGGGAGGGGTATTAAGAATAATCTTGTGATATTTGTGATCTTGTTCACTCATATGGGCTGATCATTTGTAAATTGAAATTTTGAATTACTGTACTTTTTCTCAGATTTTGTGATATCTTTCATTTTAAGTAGTCTTGCACTTCACAATTGCTTACCACTACTTTCTGTGTCTTAAGGAATTGGGGCCCTGAAATATTATAGGAAAGGAGAAATTGAGATGGGTTTTCAAATACTTTTTGTTGGCATGTTGCATGGGCTTAGGTGAGAAGTCTTGCCCTTGTTATCTGATGATGCAGATAACTGGGACCTGCGATCCTAGGACCTGTGGGTCCTGCAGAAGAACAATACCCTTTAGACATCATATCAGCAAAATTTGGGTATAATCAGTAGGAATGCTTCAGAAATATGGAGAAAAACAGTTTGGGACCAGCGAGTTACAACAATAAAGAGAGCAGCAGAGTAAAATCCCTTATAGCTTAGAGGAAAACAACAAATTTTTACCATGCGAATTCAAAAGACCAAGAACACTTAGAATATATCACACGTTTATACCAAAGACACTGCATTCATACTTTTTATATCCTAATATATATTCTAAACCTATTTATTTATATTCCAATCTATTTATTTGCCGGGAACCGAGTGCTGTTTGCTAGAAAATACAGCTACTACCTTCAACCAAGTGCTGTTTGCTAAGAAAACACAGCTACTACCTTCGATAAGGGCTGTTAAGCCTTGGAGCCTATTGATAGCCTGTTTGACAACATTGCTTGGCGCCACCACTTTCCATAAGAACCATTAAGCCTTACAATTTACTGATGTCCTCTTTGACAACATTGCTTGGCACCTTCTGAAGATTCCTCACCTATGACCTTTTGCAAGTTATAATTTGCAGTTTTGGTGCTTAGCAACCCTATTGACTTGCTGATGCTAATTACCCTGCTCAGCGTGCTATATATACTGCTGTGTAAAAAATAAAGTTTGAGACCTTGATCAGAACCCTGTCTTGGTCTCCTTCCTCATGTCTGGTTTGTCTCTCATTCAGGTCAGTTCCTCTTCGAGCCCTTGTTGATCAACCCCGCGGGCCGGGGCATTTATTGGCTTAAATACCAATTTATTTGTCAAATTATCAATTAATTTTAGTAATATTCACTGTGTGAAATATAAAATCAGCACGTATAAATATAAAATATATAACTATATATAATATAAGAAAATGTTTTGCATTGTTCTGTTATGGTTAGGGTATCAAAAGCAACTCTGTTTTAAAGTATTTTTCATTATCTCTACCTCAGTGTTTGGTAGAGTTAGACCTAATGCTTTACCATTTGTAGATGTACAACCTAGAGGCAAGAGGAAATACTGTGATTAAACATTACCAATTTAAGGCCTAATATCAAGGAGAAACATATGGACTTCTCCTGGAACTATGGAAATATTTGGTGATAGAAAGTCATTAGTGTGAGTTCCTGCCTGGCTGGATGGTAGACAGGCCAGGATACTAGGTAATTATGCATATGAACAATTATTTCATCTTCTTGACTTTAGCTACTTTTGAAATGGTAGGTATAATAAATAATTACATTTTGATAAAATACCTTCTAGTCTGAACAGTTCTGTCTGAACTGTTCATCTCTCTATGATCCCTTGTAACATTTTAGTTTTGTTCCATTAAGACAATCTATGCTGTCAAGGTAAAATATTCTGGTTGGTGTGTTCCTACATGGAAGAAGGGTCAAGGGTCAGGTAGACATTTGTGCCAGTAAGACCTCATTTGGGAAATTTTAAGCTGTAGAAATTTAGAAGTAGCTCTTAAGCGAGGCTTATATTGAATCCATTAGCTCCACAAAGGTAACTCAGTTGATATATAAGTACTTGAAAAGTCATCACCTTTTTTGGGGGGAGGGTGGTCCGGTCATGGGGCTTGAACTCTGCATCTGGGCTCTGTTCCTCAGCTCTTCAGCTCAAGGCTAGCACTCTACCACTTGAGCCACAGTGCCACATGCCCCCAGCCCTAAATTATCCTGATTAATTTTCAGATAGAATCTGGTTTCCTACATGTGTATGATAATGGGCGATGTCCATTTGATGTTATTCTTCCTGGAAATTAGAATAACAGGTGCCTGGCATAGTGTATAGATCTTTCTGTTCAATCTGGGCTTTATCCACTAGCCTCACAACAGTAGCCTCCAATATAATCAGGATTTTCATAAGCTTATCATACCTGATTTTTTAAAAATCGTTGCCTTTCCTGCAGGTTCTTGAATACTGAATTAATTTGTGTCTTCTTGGGTTGTTTTGTTTCATTTGAATGTATGTGTTGACTTATTCCTCACTTTTCCTTTTCTTTCACGTTCTTACCTAAAGTGCTGAGAAACCAATTCTTCATTCTCAAGATTGTCAAGGTGAACATTATTTAGTCCAAAGCAATTTAAGTAATATTTAAACACCTTCATATCTATGAATGGTATATGCATGCTAAGCACTGAGAAGGGTCTTTTTATTTTCACAGCCGTCTTTGGCATACACAGACAGATCATGAATTATATGAAGATAATAAAACTACAGATGCTTGCCAGGAGGAGAAAAACCTATTGCTAATTGTTTGATAGAGGCTTCTCTTCTCGTGAAAGAAATATGCTGCTTGATGCAGGATTTCACAAAATCATACTGCTAGGAAGAGCCAAAACAATCTCCTAACACTATAGAGTTGAGGGAGATGAACTGACCCCTCTATGGTTCATTGGTCTTTTATTCGTTCCTGAGGTAATCACAAGCCTAAGTCATAATATGTCTAATTGCTTTAAAAATACTATTACTGCTTGGCAGCAGGGGCTCCAATCTGTACTCTTAACTACTTAGGAAGCTTGAGAATAGAAAACAGGCCAAATTTTAGTGGATTTCCTTCTCAATCTATAGCTGGGTGCATTGGATCTTTTCCAGCATCCTGGACTATATAGAGACTAAGATTGGAAGGATTGCAGGATCAAGGCCAGCCAAGGTAGGAATCTAGAAAGTTGATGTGGCAACTCTGATGCCATTGATGATGGGAAGGCTAAAAGGACAGATCAGGTGCATATTCTTGTGGAAAGGGAACCCCTATCCTAAAATTAACCACTGATAGGACGTCAGCCTAGCAAGAACAATGACTCAATTTGAAATCCCCATAATTGCCCACAACCAAAATAGGTATATACATTAACATCCATCAACGTATTATTGTCTGTTCTTTGCTCTAATATAATCTTTATCTGATTATCGTATGATGTGAAGCAATAGTTTCTTCATTAATTTATGATATATTTTAAAATACCTAGAAAATTCTTTCTCACGTATTAAGTGAAAACAAATGGCAAATTTCCACATTCCTTACATATTTGACTACCACTAAAAATTCATCTAATGATTATTATAGTAATAGATTCTGATTTATTACTTTACTTTGTAACAGTTTTTAAACTTTTGGCTTCTCTGCTGTAGTTTAAGTATTCGAATAGTATCATCAAAGTATATTCCTCGGGTACTTGGGGCAGTTTTGTACAAGGTTTTTAACAGATGGCTTCTAAGAATTCTTAATAGGTATATTATTTGGTTTATTTTTAATTTCAATTTAATTTCATTGTAAAGGTAATGTACAGAGGGGTTACAGTTACATAAGTAAGGTAATGAGTACATTTTTTATGGAAAGAACATTGTTATTCACTCCATCAATTTTTTTTGTACACTCAAAAAACTACTGATTCTTTTGCTGTTGCTATTGATCAATGGGTACTTTTGCTTTCATTGTTCATGCATTTTTTATTATAAAATTGGTATACGGTGGGTTTACAATTACTTAAGTCAACTAAAGAGTACATTTCATTTTATTTTCTAAATTTCAAATTTTGAACTTAATCATTTTCTTTTTTGTGGGGGGTAATTCTTTTTTCAGAGCTGTAAAATTAGTTAATTTAATTTTTCATGATTTTTACACATTTAAATTATTCATATACATATATTTTGCTTTAAAAATATTTAACATGTGAATTTTTAAGATTATTTTAATTTTTATATGGTTGGTGAATTTAAATAAATTTATTTTCTTAAAGTTCTAAACTTTTTTCCAGTTAACAAATACTTACTGTATTTTCAAGAAGCACAAACTTCATTAAGAAAGGCTTCATTACCTGTTCACTTTTTTGTAAATATTTGTACTTGAAATTTTAAAAAAAGTTTAGTCTGGGCATGATGATTTGTGGCTCCCATTTTCTAGCTATGGTAGGAACTGCAAGTAGGGTTTGTAAATAGGGAGAGCCTGAGAAACTATGAGACCTTAGTACAAAAATATCCAGAGTGGTGCTGGGAAGGTGGCTCAGTGGTAGAGTGCTTGCCTTGCATGCATGAAACCCTGTGATCGATTCCTCAGCACCACATAAGCAAAAAGAAAGAAGCTGGAAATGGCGCTGTGGCTCTAGTGGTAGAACACTAGCCTTGAACTGAAGAGCTGAGGGACAGCGCAAAAGCTGTAAGTTCAGGCCCCAGGGCAGGAACCCCAAAAAAAAAATATTCAGAGTGAAATAAATAGAGATATAGCCATCCCTAGCGCGATATAGAGCACCTGGTTATCATATTCTAAATCTTGAATTAAAACTCCAATAACATCAATCTTTGGTAAAAATAAAAGGATACATGTTTCAAAATGTTTATTGCATAAAACTCTTTGCAAAGGTTCTCATGTCTTCTATTTCTTTATTTTCAATATACTTAATCAATAAGAATCCAAGTATATCGTGACTATTTTATTTCTACTTAATTTTAAATAGTACAAGCAATATTATGATTCAACATATTAAACTAGTTTTACTATTTGTGATAATTTACTCTGTTAATATGATAATATCAATATTCCAAATGTATGTATGGGTTGTGTGTCTGTGTTTATGTCGTTTTTGTGTGTGTGTGTGTGCTTTGTGTGTGCTTTGTGTGTACTTTTTAATGCTTGGGTGATCACTCTACTGTTTCACATATGCTGGGCCAAGTTTTTACCACTGAACTATACTGTCTAGTTATAATGTAAATATTGTTTTAAATTATGACTTTTAAATTTTCATTCCTAATATGTTTTTTTCAAAATTATATATGATAAAATGTGATCCATATTCTATCCATGATAGCAATTTTTATTATTATTTTATTGTTTTTTAGAATATTTCCACTGCTTTTCTACTTCCAAACTCTTGTGTTTGTGATTGATAAAGGTTTTATTTTGCTTCTTTTCTCTCTTCATTCTTTTTGCCTTTAAAGTTTATCTATTCTTTCTTTTTTTTCTTTGGAAATTAGTCATCATATTCCTATTGCAATTTCTTTACATTGTAACAGGTCTATACAATGCTTTATTTTCTATTTTATTTTTTCCCATCTTCTCTGACTCTTAGTCCACACTATTAGGTGGAATAAAAAGAAACTTGATTCAGAATACTTTGATTATTTTCCTCCTCTTCTCTGAAGTCTTTCTGTTCTTTGAAACACAATAGCAATTACATATATCTCCTGTGTGGTCCATCATTCTATTCTATCCCCTCTCACTCTCCTCTGTAGTACAGCTCAAGTCGTTATTATTCAACTTTATTATTCTATTGTGTTAACTAAATCTTAACTCATTCCTAAATTAATTTTAGATGCTTCAAGCATTCTCTAAAGACATTTTTCTATATATAATATCTGGGGTCTTGTGTTTTCACAAGGTGCAAAATATGAGTGACTATCAAACATCTAGATATCTCTGTAGAATATTGGTCCACCTGTTCAATAAACTAGTATGTAAATTTAAGGAATACAGGTCAGTCAGAACAAATGTGTAAAATGGTGTAGCTTGAGCCCTCATATTAGATTTGAACCTTATTACCATGTTTAGTAGTGAAAGAACAGACACATAGAAGAATGTAACAGATTTATCAAAAATAAATTCTTAGTTCTATTGTCAATAGATATTGACCAGAATGCCATGACTTAATGAAATAAAAATAGAATCTTAAATGGGTGTATTGGCACTATTGCCTCTCTAGATTTAAAATGATCGTAGGCTAGTACCTCAAACATTATGCAAAAATTTAAAATAAAAATGATTATCAAACTAAATGTGAGATATAAAATCCTATAAAACCTAAATGTACAGGTTCATGATATTGGATCAGTAATGGTTTCTAAAAATTTGACATATAAAGCAATAGAGACTAAAGATAATCAATAATTAACTGGTTAATATCAACTGATAACCTTTCATAATTCTATGAAAGTAATGAAAACATATCCAACAGATAGAGGACACATATTTGTTAATGCTACAATGTTAATGCTACAACGATCCTGAGTCTTAAGTACATTCAAATCTTCTAATTCTATATAAAAATTTTCCCGAACAGGATATTTCTTAAAGAACGTATGTAAATTAGTAGTTAATAGGAGGAGCATATGAAATAAGCTCCTTTTTAGTATCTAAGAAAAAAGAAAAAGAAAACTCACTAGTATGACCATAAATATAAAAAGATGACACAAAATATAGTAATGCATTTGTGGAGAAATTGATATACTCTACATAGCACAATGATTTGTATAATACTGCAATCATTTTAGCAAGCAAGTTTTCAAGTCTTAATAAGGTTAACGAGAATTGTATATTATTCAGACATCACACTTCTATGTATATATTAAAGAGAAGTAAAAAAAAATGTTTGGACAGGGAATGTAGTTCATTGACAGTGCACTTGTATTTTGTGTGTGAGACCCTGGAAATAATCCCCCAAATCGAATTTGAAAAGACACACTATAGAGGATATATGCTGGACAAATTCCTGTAACTGAATTTTATGTCTATTTTAATGTCTGTTCTAAAATTCACAGCATTTCTATTTGAAGAAATGCAAGTTCGTGAAACTTAGTTTTGGAAAACCTATGAGTGTAAAATTCACTTCCAAAGCACTAAAATGTCTACAATAAAAGGAGATAGTATATTGCATGTGAATTTCATGTCAGCAAAAAAATTGCTTAAAATACTTCACACAAATTGCAGAATACATGAAAATATGTTTTCGGTGTTGGCTAAAAATTCTTTGTAAACTACACCTTTTAAAATGAAGATGTGATTTCTGTTTATTTTCAGTTTTTTGATCCGTTTTTTTGAGTTTATGCAGAGATAACCGAATCAAAAAGTGTATGTGATAATTAGAATATCTAGGAATTACGCATCACTTATAAGTAATTGATAACCTTTTCTGGAAGAAACTTTTAGCAAATGACAAAAGACCCAAATCTATGCATCTGCATTTTATGAAACCTATATGGTATTTGCTCAATCCAAATGCTTTTCTCTCCTTTGCTAGGAAAAAGTTTTCTCAAGATAAGAGCCAACAGCAGTGAAAAGAAACAAAATACACATTCATGTTGATTTATTTGTGAAAATAACAAATGAAATAAAACAATTGTACTTAAGAAACTCCAATGTTAGTATCTATGAAGATGTTCCTGATTGCCAACATGCATTGATTTTTTTTTTAGTTTTAATTTCTACGAATATATGAAAAGTAGAACACGAAAACAAATATAATCTTAGAGCAAACCAGCCTTGAAATAATTTTCTTAATTATTTTGAAATTACAAAAGAATTGATACCATTGAGGAAATGATCCTTTCCTATGGAAATTATTTAAAAATGTTTATCACTTAGTATAATTCAAATACAAAACAAGAGTAATTTTATATAATCATTACAAATATCACTTTATTACTATCATAAAGTAGAATAAAAGACCAATCCAAATATATTATCATATTCTTAATTTCTAATCATTACCTAGATAACTCAATCAAAATAGTCATGTCTTTAACATAGACGTAATTATTCTATAATTTTTACTTAACATTTTTCAGAGGCATGTATTAATGTTTCTAAGAAATGTTCACAGCAGTTAAAAAATGCTTTTGTGAAATTAATGTGAAATTAATTTGACATATTTTGTTGTGGTTGTTTGCAAGGCATGAGCATTGTCTCTAAACATTTTTATGCACAAAGCCAGCACTATACAACTTGAGGCACAGAGCTAATTAATGTTTTTAGTGGTTAATTGGAGATAAGAATCTAACAAATACTTTTCTGTCTGGGCTAGTTTCAAGCACAATTCTAAGATCTAATTACACAGAATAGCTCGAATTATAGGCTTGAGTCACTGGCACTTGGTTTGATGTATTTATTTAATTTTAATTATGTCTTAAAATTTTTGTTTCACTATAATGAGCATCGTTCTACACAATTATTTAGATATATGTATATATTTCTGATGACAATCTCCAAAAATGTGTCTTTCTACACATTTTATATATATAAATATATATATATAAATATATAAATATATATAAATATATACATATATATATATATATATATATTTCTGAAGACAAACTCCCTATAAAACTTTATGCTACTATTTTTGACCTTTTTTAATTTCAAAGATATGCAGTCTATTTTCCCTAACGTTTCCTAGAATAAAATAACTAATATTTAAATAGAATGTATTGTTTATTATTTTCAAGGGAATTTTCGAAATACTCATAATATTGTAGTAACATTGACAGTATATTACTTGAAATAATTTTGTTCAAACTCTTAAATATTTGTGTGTAGTGGTGGGGAGAGCGGAAGTTAATCCATACTGGTGAGGAATTTGCAATACTTCAAAAATCTATTCTACAATTTGTTATAAGCATATAGTCAAGCTACTTGTTATGGTTAAGTTTTTTTATTTCTTTATTTGTTTTAAATTTTAAAATGGATGCATGCACGATGGTAACATTAAAACTATTAATCGACAGACAAATGATTGCAAAATCATAGATACATATCAGACTTTCAATATTTAGCATTTATGATGTTAGTAATAATTTTGGTGGAAATGATAGTGACCACAGTGTACCCTAATAATTACAATGTTGTGATTGAAAAGGAAAAAAAACTTTACACATTTTTGAAGCTAGATTTCCCACATTGAATACATGGTAATTAACAGCATTGTATTACGTACAGTAAGAATACCAAGAGGAGAGTTTCAATATCAAGAAATAGAACCACATTAAACAGGTAGAAACAGTAAAAACCCTAATGTTATTCCTACAGACTCTCTAATGTATACTCACTTTTCTTGGTGGTTTTTTTTTTCTTATAATTAAAATCGTTAATTTCCACATTTTGATGGATTAAGATGTAGTTTTCAACTTAGTGTGATTAGTTCAAATAACATTCTCA
The DNA here is from genome assembly GCF_019054845.1 of Dipodomys spectabilis. Lineage (NCBI taxonomy): Eukaryota > Metazoa > Chordata > Mammalia > Rodentia > Heteromyidae > Dipodomys > Dipodomys spectabilis. The sequence goes on along the minus strand of NW_024871098.1, from coordinate 1,038,031 downwards.
TATAGATACTATTCAATAACTCTGTTTTCCAATGATATATTAAGAGTATGTTCTTCAATACAGCTGTAAACACATGACACAATTTACATAATACCACTTACTTATCTGTAGTTACCTTAAAAAGACATAGACCTTAGAGCCAGGAGGTGAAATTTATTTTTCTTTCTGCAGGAAACAATTTGTGGCTTTATACCATATACTTTATACCATATACTTTATAAGATAAGGTGTAAAATGTAAGGACTCTGGGGTTCAAGCCTAATGACCAAGAAAAGTAAAAAGGGAAAAAAAGGCAGTAAAGCAATATTTTAAAGCTAATGTGCACAAAAATGGTCTAGAAATAAAATTATAACAGCCCCTGGACTGGCAAAAAAAAAATTAAAATGAAATTACCTTCAATCATTCATTTAGACAAACTATACTGAGGGCAGGCTATTAGAGATCATATCACTAACTAGAATTTGAGAAAATCACAGTTCAGAACCAGTGTGCAAGGAACGTAGTAAGATTCTCATATCATCCTAAGCCTGGCATGCTGCAATGCATTTGTGATCGAATTACTTGGCAGACAGAGGTGAGGAACTTAGCCTCTGTTCAGCCCTCAGCACAATTGATAACCTATGAGCAAATAACTAAATTGAAAAAAGATTGTTCTAATGGTAGAATACTTGTTCAAACAACAAAGTATCTAAATTCATATTCACTTCCGAAAAGAGAAAAAAAGGAAGAAAAAAGAGGAAAGAAAAGAGAGTAGAGAAGGAGGAGGAGAGAAGGGAAGGAAGGAAGCAAGCAAGCAAGGAAGGTAGGAAGGAAAAAGAAGGAAGGAAGGAAGGAAAGACAGAAGGAAGAAAGGAAGGGAGGGAGAGAGGAAGAGAGGGAAGGAGGAAGGAAGAAGGAAAAGAAAAGAAAAGAAAGAAATGGTGGAAGAAAGAATGGGAGGGAGAAAGAGAGGTATAAATAAAAACCTCAGCATGTGTTCGATGTTAATAATGACCCTAAGTCATTTTAGCTATTATTGCCATCATTTAATTCCCTGGGAAGAGACATTTTGAATCAAGCCCTATTGTGTGGACTTGGAATCCCCGAAAGTCCACCAGAGAATATGACCAATGCAAACAGCAAAAGAGTCGTATATTTGCAAGCTCAAACTTGGTCCTTTGCACATCGGGTAACCGGTGAGGCTGAGTCCCTAAGCACAAAATCAGCACAGCTTTAATAGTATTGAACAAACAAGTTTAGGGAACTTCCACACAAGCAGTTACATGATTGGTTTGAGTCCACCCTAACCACATTGCCCTTTTTCTGAACTATTGGTATGTTCTGTTCCTGGAACACTTGGGCAACTGTTCTGCTTTCTTAAGGTTGGGCAGGGTTGTTGGAAAACTGTGTTTTTTTCTCTCTCTTTGAGTTACTCTGAGGGCAGCCTAGCACAAGATGGTGGGGGTAATCTCAAATTGGAGTTACTGTGGTTCTTCATTCTCTCCTCTTCTAGAGCATCAGGGACCAATCATGGTCCCCTAATTGGTACAGTCTTCTATATTTACAGTTTGGTATTGGGATCTCAGAACTAATAGATGGACTGTGCTGATCTACAAGGTCTACAAGGTCCAATTGTGAGTAACAAAAATTAACAGTACCAAAGGTCCTTATATTTTCTTCCAGCAATCCTGACTCCATATACCACAGCTAACTTACCATTACACCAGCTGTACTCGTAAACTCCAGTTTTAAGACATACTAATACCATTTACTACATACTTAAACTTTCTGAGGTTTTTCTTCTTTACAAACATTTTAAGACAATCCTTACTTTTTAAATCCTTTCTTATCTAGTGGATACCAAATTTCCCCAATTCCTTTCTAAGGCTTTCTTTACTACACTCCTATTCTTTACAATTTCTTGAGCTCCATTGTGGCTAGAGTTTAAAACTGCACATTTTTCTTTTGATTTGTGGAACCAAGTTATCTCAGAAAGCCTCAAGGCACCCGCGGGATGAAAAACTTGCAAGATTTTAAGGCTAAGATTAGGGCTGGCTGTCATTCCTCCTCTTACCTCCATTAATTAAAAAAATTCTCTCCTTTATCTTTAAAATACACCCAGGAGGAAGCAGATAATTACCATACCAGAGCCAAACTAGGTTGTGACCCTGAAGTGCCTAAGGCAAGGCAGTAATATCCTTGCCCCAAATATCCACTGTGGGAGTAGAGATGTTACTTGATATCACCAAAAGAATGTCCCACAAGATCTTAGTTTTAGCAGCTTTCAACCAGGAAGCATTCTCAGGTGATGGAATCAGGCAGGAGTTCAGTCTACTTTTACCAGGGTGGAGATGGTCTGGGTGATGATATAGATTTCCTCCAGGTGACTGTCAAGTTGTCGTTGAACTTTACTCATTAGGGTGTGCAGCAGCAGCAGCAGCAGGGACTCTCTGTGGATTCAAGGGACTGTCACACCTCGTTCTGGGCTGCAAATTCGTACAAAGACTGGTTAGGGATTCATTGCATAGGCTTGGCAGGCTATGACTCACCTAGTTTTTTAGACTATGTAAACAGTAGCCCAGGACAATTAACCAAAATGACAATTTTTTAAACTAGATTGTACTTTTAATAAGATTAGGATTTTCTAAGCAGATATAGAGGGCTCAGGCCTGTACTATTAATTCCCATGCCTTTTCCTTCTATCTATTCTATTTTGTCACATTTTTAAAAAAGATACTCTGGTCCCTTGTTCTTAAATGGAGATAATGGGCCAAGATTCATCTTCTGTCACTTCTTCAAACTGACTCAGGGGGTGTTGATCCTACCTAACCAGGAACATATAATCTTAGCCTATTTTACAAAGAGGTTACCAGGGTTAGATGTCATTAAGAACAATATTTTAACTTTTGAAAAATGCACAGACATTTTTTCTGGCTACAGCAGTGGTGCTTATTTAGCCATCTGCTTTGCAAAAGGATCTTCCAGGATGGCTTACGAATGTGATCTCTTGTAATCCTAACAATGTCTGAGTTTTCTCTGCAGGCCTTCAGACAGATATTAATAGAAAAAAAAACTCAAGTTATGAAACTTTCCTGAGCAGATGAATTTCTTGTAGCTGGTGTCAGCTCAAAAGCTAATGCCAATTAGAGCTTTTGGCACATACAGGCGTTGGGATTTAAACTATCCTCCACATTTTACAACCTTAGACTTTTAGTACTATCACAGATGACTGACAAGTTCCTGTCCCTTACAAGGTAGATAGTCATAGACATTAGACATGCTTAAAATCTATCTTGCCATGACCTGGCTCTGACCAATTTTTGAAGGGCCACACACAAATGACTCTAGGATCTGACATTATTTCTGCCATCCAAGCATTGGCTTACGGTCTCTGTATTCTCCTACATTGCTTTCATACAAGGAATGTTCTCTCCACATGGGGAAAAATGCCTTATTGACATTTCCCTTAGTTGGTTGCTGTACTTGAACTCAGGGCCTGACTGCTGTCCCTTAACTCTACAGCTCAAGGCTAGCACTCTGTCACATTGAATCCTAAAGCAGGTCTGCTTGCTTTTTCAGCCTTCTGGTGACTGAGTAGAGGTGACAGTCTCACACGGACTTTTTCTGCCCGGGCTGGATTCAAACCAGTTACAATTAAAAGCAACAAGGTGGTCAACATAGAAGTAGTTTTAAGCATATTCTTACATGAAACATATTAAGAGCAAAAGTTACATCTGACAAACTGACAAGAATCCTCACTCCTTTTTGTGGGCCTGATGAGAACTGTTACAAAAAAAACCATGACAGCAAACTGAAATAGGAATTAATCAATTATTTTGGTAATCCTAATTTTTTCCTTTTTGTATTTTGAGGCAAATGTTTAGAACAATTATACTTTTAAACTTTATATACGGAAACCCATTCTAATTTTAAGCCTCCTATTAATCTCTTTTTTAATATTCTATACTTTAGGTTTTAGTTGCATTTTGAAAAATCCCTTGAACTTTCAAGGCTAAGTGTGTCACCAATTTCCTCTTGGTTGCTTGTTTTAAAACAGATACACATGAAAACTTTTAAACTCAAATAACATTTTTTTCTTAATGCAAAAATTACAATTACCATCACTGTACCAAGAAACTAGACTTAACACCTTTATGCCTTAAAAAAAAAACATACACAATGGCAGAATATCTTTGAGAGCAAATAACATTATACAAATAAAATTTTAACCCTCTTTTTAAGGCCTTCTTAATTTTAATTTTAACACATCCAAGGGGCAGTTTAGCAATGCTAATCAGATCTTTATATCACTCATTTTTACCATCATGTTTCCAGTGTCTATGTGAAGGGAAAAGTGACAGAATAAAGATGGGCCACTTGGCCCTTCCTGTGGAATAGGTACACACACAATCCGACACTTTAGGTTTAGATGAACTGCTATTGAGCCAGTTTGCCCACTTTCACCATGGGAGGACTCCTCCCATGGCCTGTTCCACCATGCATGACGAGCTGAACTGCACTTCTGCCTGTTCACTGTTCACTCCTAAAAGAGGTTTTTTGTTAGCTTCTAAGTTTCTCCTTTTTGTTAAGCCCGATATCTTGAATACAGTATAAACAGCCTTATGCATTCTAAAATACCAGATTTTCTAATCTTCAAGTTAAAGTATCCTTAAAAAGCTATTTAAAACCATTTGAAAATGCCTTAAAATGTTTTGGTAATGTCCAAACCTCATAACCTTTTGAATTTTAAACTCAATTTCACCCAATTGTTACATCACCCTGGAAATTTCTATCATGAATATGATCACAAACACATACAAAACACACTCACATCTTTAAGCACCCAAAAATCAAATCAGTTGTACATACATTTTCTAAAGTCTTCAAACAAAACCTTAAGACAATATTTCTTTTAAACTAGGTAATTTTCTACAGCTTCATTTTCTCAGGGATTGATTTTTTAGCAAGCCATTTCACCAATTGATCTTTTCACTCACTTCTGTTGGAGAAAGGCTCAGGGGGGGAGGTGGTCACCTGAAAATAAACTGTCCTGAATTTTATCCAATTTTTATTTTTATTTTTTTCTTCTTAATGTTTTTTTAAATTGTGAAAGTACTCTACAGAGGGGTTAAAATTACATGGGCAAGATAATGAGTACATTACTTATCAAGCATTGTAGCCTCCTCCTTTGATTCCAGTTCCCATCCCTTCCCATCCTCTCCCCACCCCCCACCCAATCCTCCTCCCCTTCTAACCCTCACCACCCAAGGTGTAAAGGTCGTTTTTGACATAACCAATTGTATATCTCATTGTTGAAATAGGTCCGCCTGTATCCTTATTTAAACGATTTGTTTTTTGCCTTCCTCTCCACAAATTATACCGACATCGAATACAGTGAAAGCAGGGGTTATACTGTGGGGGAGGGACATACAAAGCACCAAAGAAATAATCTTATAAATGTGTTAGAAACAATCACATGAAAGAAAAATACATTTGAATATGTATTCAAATTATCTGACGTTTCTGCTTGACACAGACAAATATTAGTTAGTGCAAATAAGGGAAACCATGGGACCTATGTTCCTTTGGGCCTGGCTTACTTCACTTAACAAAATTTTTTCCAAGTCTCTCCTTTTCCTAACAAATGGGGCAATGTCATTCTTTCTGATGGAGGCTAAGAAATCCATTGTGTGTATATACCACATTTTCTTGATCCATTCATCTACTGAGGGGCATCTGGGTTGGTTCCATATCTTAGCTGTGGTAAATAAACCTGCAGTAAACATAGTTATGCTGGTAGTTTTAGTATGATCTTGTTTGTGAACATTTGAGTAAATGCCCAAAAGTGGGATTGCTGGGTCATAGGGGAACTCAAGTTGATTCAAAACTTTGGCAAGTAGCAGGGTATAAAATTAATCCCGAAAAATCAATGGCTTTTCTGTATTCCAACAATGAGAAAAGTGTGGCTGAAATTAGGAAACCAACTCCGTTTGGAATACCTCCACAAAAAAATAAAATACCTAGGAATTAACTAAACCAAAGAAGTGAATGACCTCTATGATGAAAACTTTAAAAACCTGAAAAAGGAATTCAAAACAGAACTAAGAATGTGGTAAAAAAAAAAAAAAAAAAAAAAAAAAAAAACTCCCACGTTCCTGGATTGGACAGATCAACATAGTGAAAATGGCAATACTTCCCAAGGATATCTACAAATTCAATGCGATACCTATCAAAATTCCAACTTCAGTCTTCAAGGAAATAGAAGAGGCAATCAAAAAATTCATAGGGAACAATAAAGGACCCCGAATAGCTAAAATAATTCTCAACAGAAAGAACAGTGCTGGAGGAATATCAATACCAGGTTCCTAACTCTACTACAAAGCCATAGTAATCAAAACAGATTGGTACTGACACAAGAACAGACCTCAGGACCAATGGAATTGAACCAAAAACCCAGAAATGAACCCACAGACCTATAGCCATCTAATTTAGCATAAGGAAGCTAAAAAAATAAAATGGAAAAAAGACACCCTCTTCAGTAAATGGTGATGCCAAAATTGGTTAACTACTTGTAGAAAACTAAAGCTAGATCCTTATATATCACTCTGCACCAGAATCAACTCCAAATGGATCAAAGACCTCGGAGTCAAAGCAGACACTCTGAAAACATTACAGAATGGAATAGGAGAAACCCTAGGTCTCCTTGGCACAGGCCGAAATTTTATTAATAGAGTTCCAGAAACACAACAAATCAAAGAAAGGTTGGACAAATAGGATTGCATGAAATTGCAGAGCTTCTGTATGGCAAAGGACATAGCTAGCAAGATCAATAGAAAGCCCACGGATTGGAAGAAGATCTTCACTAGCCTTACAACAGACAAGGGTGTCATATCTAAAATATACCTCAAACTCAAAAAATTAAATTCCTCAACAACAAATCTTCAAAGAAACGACTGCCCAATAAATAATTGTGCTAAAGACTTAAAAAGAACTTCTCTGAAGAAGAAAGAAGGATTGCCAAAAGACACATGAAGAAATGCTCAACCTCCCTAGCCATAAAAGAAATGCAAATCAAAACAACACTGAGATACCGCCTCACCCCAGTAAGAATGGGTATAATCAAGAACTCCAATAACAACAGATGCTGGAGGGGATAAGGACAGAAGGGAACCTTACTGCATTGTTGGTTGGTGTGTAAACTTATTCATCCACTTTTATCCAATTTTAGACAAGAGCAATTTCCATTGTCTGGACTAGCTGAAAAGTCAAAACTGGCACATATCCTTCTATATGACTGAACTCAGCTGGAGGCTGGAACTTTTATTTCACCAGAGATTTTCAAATAAATAACAAAAACACTAAAACCAAAAACCCACATTTAAAACTAGTACAAATTCTAAAACAGAACTAGAGAAGACAATAACCAAAGGCTGAGTTTATCCCTACCAGAACTTTGTGCCGTTCTCACTCAGCAAGCTGAATCCAGAGTCTGCTGAGTGAGCCTACCACACTCAAGCAGAACTTCCCTATCTCTGGAAACATACAACAGAGAACAATCAGGTCTCAGTGAATGGGCTGACATCTCATCAATATTTGTAGACCCAAGGGCCTTCCAAGGGGGAAGAGAAGTCCAAGTCATTTTGGGGCTAGGGAAATCAGTCCGTAGAGGCCATCCCCTCAGACTGGCAGAATCTCCCCCATACTCCGACCTCCCTGGGCCAAGGCCTAAGGCTAAAATAAACCCCAAATGACAAACAGAACACTCAACACAAAGACACAACTTACAAAGGCACACTGCAGCTTTGTAAATTGCCAACCAAAAAGTGCCAGTCTACAGACTTAGAGTTTCCCAAAAATGTCCGTCCTAAACAGCAATCTACCCAGAGGAGTCTGAGGACGTCTTACTCACAGACCCCATTGGCAGTCTTATAGCGTGTCTACCAAGACACCTTGCCAACCAGAGAATAGACCCCTTGGGAATCCAGAATTACAGGTACAGAACCTGCTGGCAACCAAATATACAGAAAGGCAATGACTTGACTCAAGAGCTGGGTTTTTTGGGATTCTGTGGAGGAGCGTCTAGAGGGTCCTATGAGGCAGGTACCAGATGAGCCCCCAGAAATGTTGTTTGGACTTGGGACCCCCAAAGATCACCGGAGACCATGACCAATGCGAATAGCCAAAGAGTTGTATATTTGCAAGCTTAAGCTTGGTCCCCTACACACCGGGTAACCAGTGATTCTAAGAGTCCCCGAGCACAAAATCTGCACAGATTTAAACAAACAAGTTTAGAGAATTTTCACACAAATAGTTACATGATTATTTTGAGTCCACAATAACCGCTCTGACCTTTTTCTGAACTACTACTATGTTCTGTTCCTGGAACACTTGGGCAACTGCTCTGCTTTCTTAAGGGTGGGCAGGGCTGGTGGCAGCCTGTGTTTTTTTACTCTCTCTTGGCGTTATTCTGAGGGCAGTCTAGCAAAAGATAGTGGGGTTAATCTCAAATTGGAGTTATTTTAGCTCTTCAGCCTGAATAAACAATACCATACCACATACAAAGCTCTGTAAAACACAGGTCTGGTTTACACTTTTGGACCAATAGGAGGGTATGTCTAGTACTGTTGCAAGTGTGTCTTAAGGTGTGTGGAGTTTTTCCTCTTGATAATCTTGAAATGATGAAATAGACTAACTACAGAATTAACTGGGCCGATACCTGCTGAGACCTATTTTAAGTCACAGCTTAACAAAGAGCAATATTTACAATGAAATATATAGAAGAACAAGACACTGCAACCGAAATTATTCACATATTTTCACACAATATGTATCTGCCGGGCAACAGAACCCCAAACTAAACTAAGGCATCTAAGAGCTATCTAATTATTGTTGCCTTTTTGCAATACTGCTTTCCTATCATATTGATTAGTATGAATTCTATGGCCAGTATAAAATCACATTTGTAATAAAAGTTACTAGATGGGACCTTCATGGATGAAGGTGGTGTGGGGTTTCTGGTGGAGGCTTGGCAGGTGAACTGGTTTTCAGTGAAGGAAGGACTGGTCACTGTGGAGGAGGCTGTTTGCGGCAGAGCTTTGAGAAGAAAGAACAAGGCTACAATGGAGGAGGTTAGCTAGAGAAGGGGTAGAGCACTGTGAGCCCTTGTGGGATATGTAGGGCGAGGTTTCCCATAAGGCAGGGCAGGAAATGGAGGCAAGAGGCTGACAGAAGGTGGGGATTCTGGTGCAGGAATGCGGAGATATGAGGTTGAGGCTTTTAAGGGTCTGGCTTTGAGAGGTCAGGGTAACACTAGGAAGACTTGGGCTAGTAAGGGGTGGGGTTTCTGGTGGAGAATGGCAGGCCTCCCACCCCTTGGTTTTTTCCATGATGATGTTTCCATTCTCATCTCTGAGTTTATTTATTTGGGTGTCTTCTCTTCTTTTTCTGATAAGATTTGCTACGGGTCTGTCAATTTTGTTAATTTTATCAAAGAACCAACTCTTTGATTTGTTGATTCTTTCTATAGTTTTTTTGGATTCTAATTCATTTATTTCTGGTTTAATTTTAATTATTTCTTTCCGTCTACTGGATTGGGGTTTATCTTGTTGCTGTTTTTCAAGGAAGTTCAGATGTGTTATTAAATTGTTGGTTTCAGATCTCTCCAATTTGTTGATGTAGACGCTCAGAGCTATAAACTTGCCTCTGAATACTGCCTTTGCTGTCTCCCAGAGGAGCTGGTAATTTGTGTGCTCATTTTTGTTAAATAGTATGAACATTTGAATTTCCTTTCTAATTTCTTCCATGACCCACTCGAGATTCAGCAATGTGTTGTTCAGCCTCCATGTGTTACTGGACTTTCTTTGGTGGCTTTTGGTGTTGAATTCTAATTTTATTCCCTTGTGGTCAGAGAGAATGCAAGGTATAACTTCAATGTTTCTGAATTTGGACAAGTTTGCTTTGTGGCCTAAAATGTGGTCTATTTTAGAAAATGTTCCATGTGCTGCTGAGAAAAACGTGTATTCTGATGCTGCTGGGTGAAATATTCGGTAGATGTCTGTTAAATCTAGTTGATCTATGCAGCTGTTTAGATCTGCTGTTTCTCTGTTGAGTTTTTGCCGAGTTGATCTATCTAGTGGGGAGAGTGGTGTGTTAAAATACCCAACAATTAATGTCTTTGCATCTATGTGGGATTTGAGGGAAAGTAGTGTTTCTTGGATAAATTTGGGTGCTCCGATGTTTTGCGGATAGATATTTAGAATTGTAATATCCTCCTGAAGGAGAGATCCCTTAATTAGTATGTTGCAATCTTCTTTATCTCTTCTCACGAATTTTAATTTGAAGTCTATTTTATCTGATATTAGGATTGCAACTCCCATCTGTTTATGGGGGCCGTTTGCTTGGTAGATTTTGCTCCAGCCTTTAACATTGAAAATGTGTTTGTTTTTACGGGCAAGATGTGACTCCTGAAGGTAGCAGATAGAAGGATCTTGTTTTTAATCCAACTAGACAGTCTATGTCGCTTAATTGGAGAGTGAAGTCTGTTAATATTAAGAGATAGGACTGAGAGGTATTTGGGAGTTCCTTCCATGTTATCCACCTTCTTTGAGGTTGCAAAAATTGGGTTCTTCCTATAGTTCTTGGATTGTCAGTTTGGGTGCAGTTTCTTGGCCTTTATTCTGGTCTTGTTGGTTTTCTATATGTAGGACATCTTTAAGAATCATTTGTAGTGCTGGTTTGGTGGAGATGTATTGTTTCAATTTTTCTTTGCTATGGAAGGTTTTTATTTGGCCTTCAGTTATGAAGCAGAGTTTAGCTGGGTACAGTTTTCTTGGTTGATAGTTGTTTCTTTTTAGGGCTTTGCATACATCATTCCAGGCTCTTCTTGCTTTGATTGTCTCTGCTGAGAAATCTGAGGTGATTCTAATTGTTTTCCCTTTATAGGTGATTAATCTTTCTTCTTCACAGCTTTAATGATCTTTTCCTTGGTCTGAGTTGACCCTGTGTAGATTATAATGTGACAGTCGGATGTCCTATTCTGATCTGTTCTATTTGGAGTTCTAAAAGCTTCTTGTATCTGAATAGGCCTATCTTTTTGCATGTTTGGAAAGTTCTCTGCAAGGATCCTGTTAAACAAATTTCCTAGACCATTAACTTCGGTTTCTAGGTGCTCCTCTACTCCCATTATCCTTAGATTAGGCCTTCCGGTGGTGTCTTCCAAGTGTTGGATAGATCTATCATATTTCTTGGACTTGTCTTGGATGGTTGTATGTTCTTTCTCTATAATATCTAGGCTGTCTTCAATCCCTTACAGTTCTCCTGTCCTGAAAAACTATTTACTGAACAAAATGGAACAATGATTGTACAGTCATATCACACTAGTCAAAACACCAGAGAAAAATAAGTAGAGGAATCATTATCTGCATTTCACCAGTGTCAATCGACCTACTGCTCCATATGTTTAAGTGGGACAACTAATAGATATTTTGCTAACTGCCAGTGGCTCACACCAGCAATCCTCGCTACTCAGGAGACTGAGATCTGAAGTTTGTGGTTCAAAGCGAGCCCAGGATAGAAAGTCCATGAGATTCTTACCTCCAATTACCTTCCAAAAAGCTGGAAGTGTTACTGTGGCTCAAGTGGTAGCGAAGCAGCTCAGGGACAGCACACAGGCCCCAGAACTAGCACACACACAAATACATATGCTTTTAGTGTTCCTGGCCATGTTCACTTTTATAATGCTTCTTTTGGTGAAGATTTTGTAAGTCAAATAATCTTGATGCCAATTAATAGCTATGCTGTCTTGGGCTTGTAGTCCTCATCTTCATCTTCCTTGCCTGTACAATGAAGAAAATTCTTTACAAAACTGGTGCAGTAGGCTAATACAGTCATAATGTAAATGTGTGAAAGTGTAATCAGGTAAATTGAGGGGTGGGTTGGGAGAGACAGAGAAGAATGATAAAATTGGTGACATCAAGATGTACTCACAAAATGACATTAAATTAAAACTCCTCAAAATTAAAAATTAAAACACCTTTTTACACTACTTAAGTATAATTTCTTAATTAGAAAAAAGTGTAACCAATACATCAGTGCAATCCACACCTCTTAGGTACATATTGCACATAGCTGTTTTTATTAAAGCATACAGAACAGAGAAGAGTGGAACAAATCATTTCCTGAATAAAACTGATCAACTCTACCCCAAAGTTATCATCAATATTTATGTTGACATACACCCTTGATTTCATGCACTGAGAGCATATTTCCCCTCCATCCCTCAATCCTGGGTTTGAACTCAGGGCCAAGATTCTGTCCCAGAGCTTCCCCTCAACCACATTCCTTCAAAGCTAGTGCTCTAATATTTGAGCCACAGCTCCAATTCTGGCTCTATTTAGTTAATTGGAGATGAGTCTCATTGATTTTCCTGCCCAGGCTGACTTCGAATCACAATCCTCAGATCTCAGGCTCAGAATATAGGTATGAGCCACCAGTTCCCAGTTTGACAACATACTTTTGCACTGTAATACTCCTCCCTGAAACCTCACAGCCACAATCTTAGGAGAAAAGATTCAGAGAGCCCCCAATTGAAGAACATTCTACAGAATGTCCTGTCCCATACTCCTGAAAAAGGAGAAATGCCATCCCTTTCCCTTTGGTGAAAACAAGAGATGTTAGATTATTATGACAATAATAATAGATATTACTATAAAGCTGACAATATGTATTCCCATCCCGATTGATACCAGGCTTTGGTTGCATAACTTACTTTGACAAATGACATGTGAGAAATGATGACATGTGTCTTTTCTGAGCTTTAGTCCTGTGGTTTCCACTCTTTTCTTCCCCTGGGAACATCCAGCAGTCAATGAATCCCAGAATGGACACCATGCTGAGTGGAAGTGGACCTGGGAAAGGCTTGTTAGCATGAGAGAGGGTAATCAAAGTTGTAAACTCTTGTGTCATTGTGTTTGGTTTCCCACAGTAAAATTAAGCTCACACTCAGGTCCCAGCTCTAGGTAATCTAGGCCTCTTTTTCTCCACTTCCTCACACCTCTTCTCATTCTTCTGACTATTTTCTCTTCTACCAGCTTCTCCTCAGGTGACACCAGTTCCTGAGTCTTCTTATCCAAGAAACTGTTTTTAGGGTTAAACATTGCAGCTTCCTATATTACATTCTCTCTTAGGTGTTTCCTCACTTTTGTCTTTCTGGAGTTTTCAGCCAGAAGCTCCCAAATGTAATGGATCCTGAGATAAAATCATTCTGCTGGGGTTGGGAAGGTGGCTCAGTGGTGAAGTGATTTTTTTGCATGCATGAGGCCCTAGATTCAATTCCTCAGCACCATATAAGCAGAAAAAGACAGAAGTGGCGCTGCAGCTCAAGTGGTAACGTGTTAGCCTTGAGTTGAAGAGCTGAGGGACAGTGGACAGGCCCAGAGTGCAGGCCCTACAACCGAACCCGAAAAAAATCCCTTTGACACATCTCCCTTGCTTGATTTCACTCCCCTCATGTTGGAATACTAAGAGGCCAGAATAAGATGAAGCTCCAGAAACTTTTTGGACAGAAAAAGATAGCAACACATGGGAAGTGAAGGGCGTTTTAGAAGAGATTGGGAGCTGAACACAGGCAGGAGCGCTCATGGCTTCAGCCTCAGCTGTCTTCTGAATCATTGCCCAGTTACCAGCTGTGAGTATTTGCTCCAAAATCAATGTGGCGAATTCTGCGTTTCTTATGGACCCATCCACATACACAGACCTAGTTAGGCATCCAGAATGACTTAAAATATAAATTTCCTAAATCAGAAAAATCTGTACCAGAGAAAATACGCAGAAAAGACTTCATTTAATCAGGTTCAATTCATTTTTACATGCTTACAATTTAACTGAAAGAACATCAAATTCACCCAGCCTTCACAAAATCAAAATATCCAAGCAACTACATTTAACAGGAAGTAAATATTCAGAGCACAAATCAGAGTCTCTGAAGGAGTAGTACTCTCAGAAAATAAGGAATTTGGGTTCAGGACACATGGCAGACATTTCACTTCAGCATCAAGATTAAATTCATTAGCACAGGCGGCAAAAGTTGCTTACTTGGGCTGGGAAGGTGGCTCAGTGGTAGAGCGCTTGCCTTGCATGCCTGAGGCCCTGGGTTCGATTCCTCAGCACCACATAAGCAAAAAAGAAAAAAAGCCAGAAGTGGCACTGTGGCTCAAGTGGTAGAGCGCTAGCCTTGAGGTGAAGACCTAAGAGACAGCGCCCAGGCCCAGTGTTCAGGCCCCACGACCGTACCCCCCCCAAAAAAAATGTTGCTTACTCTCAGCATGTAAGCACATATCAGTTTTTTCTGATCCTTAATAAACAAAAGATGGAAGAGTTTGATTTCCCTTCTCAATTTCAATCTTCAAATTCACATTTTCTTCTTAGGAAGTCATTTATCTTACTCACCTGAAAATAACGAATATGTGTTCAAAGGAGTGTCTTCTGGGCATCAGGAAGCAAAATAGGTGTGAAACAGTCTACAGGAAGTTTGATTGTTCAAGAATAAAAGATGTTTGTAATTCCATGGAAAGCCTTGATGGCACAGCTAAGCTAGTTTGAAAGGGCTGGTCCTTTCCACAACCTAGGTGGGAATGTGGTTAGGTGGGAGGGGAGCAATGTCTTAGTTTCAGAAAAAGGCAAAAGAATGGTGCATGGGTTTTCTTCTCAGAAGAGAACTTTTAAATAGGATACATTTTTCTCTTCACAAAACACTTAATTATACAGTAGTCCCCTTCACGGTAATTTCCCCTTCTGTAGTTAGTTAATTGTGCTCAACTGTGCTCTGAAAAGATTAAAAGGAAAAAAATGTCATTTTGAAAGAGTTCACATTCGCATAATACCTTTTTTGCTTTTTGTGGATGTAAGGTCTCACTGTAAATCTCTCTCATTATTTTCCTGCCTCGACTTTGTATTCTGGGATTACAGGTGTGCACTTCCATACCTATTTCACATTACTTTTTTACAGTATATTGTTACAATTCTTCTATTTTATTAGTTACTGTTATTATTGTTTTACTGTACCTAATTTATAACTTAAGCTTTATTGTAGCTACATTTGTCTGGGTAAAAGCACAAAATGGTCATCTTGGTATTTATAGGGTGGCTTCCAGAACTGATTGAGTGTACTAAAATCAGCATAGGCTCCAGGCCCATATAGAAAATAGCATAATATGTTATACAAAGTAAGTTACACTTTACATCACGTCAAGGTTATATCTATTACCAACATATATGTAACAGTATATAAATAGTTGCTATATTGAATGTGAGAGGAAGAATTTTTTTCCTTGAATATTTTAAGTCTCTGGTTGGGTGAACACCTAATGTGGAAATTCTGAATACAGAGGGTACTTCATTGATTTCAGGTATCCACTTGGAATGTATATCCGGAGGCTAAGCAGGAACTACTATAAAGATCAAAAAGAAACTTGAACCTCTTATTTTACATAATTATTCACTAAATAAAATGTAGATAAATGTTATTCTGTACCTCTTCCTCCTCTTCCCCCTCCTCCTCTTCCTCCTCTTTGCTCTTTTTCTTCCTCCTCCTCCTCCTCCTCTGCCTCCTCCTCTTTGCTCTTTTTCTTCCTCCTCCTCCTCCTCCTTCTCCTACTCCTCCTCCTCCTCCTCCTCCTCCTCCTCCTCTTTCCTCTTCTTCTTCTTCTTCCTCTTCGTCATCTTCTTCTTCTTCTTCTTCTTCTTCTTCTTCTTCTTCTTCTTCTTCTTCTTCTTCTTCTTCTTCTTCTTCTTCTTCTTCTTCTTCTTCTTCTTCTTCTTCTTCTTCTTCTTCTTCTTCTTCTTCTTCCTCTTCTTCTTCCTCTTCTTCCTCTTCTTCCCCTTCTTCTTCTCCGTCATCCTCGTCGTCCACATCTTCTTCTTTTCTCAGTGCTGAAGATCCAATGCAGGGCCTTGCACACGCTAAGCTTGGTCTCTACCACAGTTCTACATCCAAGCCTGTAGAGCTTCTGAAAAACTAGTTTGAGAATTTTACAATGTTCAATAATCAACACCAATTTTCCTTTTCCTTTCTAGGCTCTAAAACAGGAAAAAGTGTGTGTGTGGGGGAATAAATGGGACAGTCATCTAGGGATAACTTTGCTGATTATAATATTTTAATTTTTTGTTTAGTTGGCATTTAAAATATATTGCTATATAATTTAAAGCCTATTTTTAAAATTTCTTCATAGAAACAAAGACCAACTAAATTTTTTGTCATTTTTATATATAAAGTTCAAAATGCTGTCTCTATAAGAATCTTTTTAAACATTCTTTTTTTTGTCAGTCATGGGGCTTGATCTCTGTGCTCGAGCGCTGTCCCTCAGGTCTTCAGCTATAGGTAAGCGCTCTACGACTTGAGCTACAGCGCCACTTCTTTCAACCATTCTTTTGACATGACGTTTACCATCTCCTTAGAGGCAAAGCTGAAATCTATATATTAAATATTCTAATCATCATATGCAATAATTAGGAAGGATAAAATAATAGAAATCATGAAAAATATGTCAAACATAATAAAAAGGATAATTACCCATCAAACAGATGCTTATCATTTTGACAGTTGAGAACAACAGTCTGAGAATTTGCAGAATTCCTGAAAGGACAATATTTGAATTCAAAAGAAGAAGGAAAATACTTAAAATATTGAAAGACAAACATGCACCAATTGGTAATCCTTGATGCTCAGGAGGCTCATTAGTGGCTAAAGACAAGCAAGAATAAACTAGATAACATCAACTGGTAACCTTTCATATTTCAAAAAAGGAAAGTATAACAGAAGTGAAAATATATGCAACAGATAGAGGGCATATATTTGTTAGTGCTACAATATTAATGCTACAATGATCCTGAGCCTTAAGTATTTTTAAATCTTCTAATTCTATATAAATTATTTCTGAATAGGATATTTCTTTACAGAACATATGTAAATTAATAGTCAATAGGAGAAACATAAGAAATAAGATCCTCTTTAGCATCTAAGAAAAAAGAAAAAGAAAAGTGACAAGCGTGACCATTATATAAGAAGATGACACAAAATATATTAATGCATTTGTGGAGAAATTGCTCTCCTCCACATAGCAGATCGATTTGTATAATACTGCAATCATTTTAGCAAGAAAGTTTTCAAGTCTTCAAAAGGTCAAAGATAATTGTATAGGATCCATGCATTACACTTCTATGAATGTATAGAGAAGTAAAAAACTTGTTTGCACATGTAATGTGTTTCATTGACAGTACACTGGAATGGTCTATGTTAGACCCTAGAAATAATCTACAAAAACAAATTTTGAAAAGACACACTATAGAGGATGTATGCTGGACAAATACCTGTAACTGAATTTTATATCTATTTTAATGTCTGTTCTAAAGTTTACAGATTTTCTATTTGAAGAAATGCAAGTTTGTGAAAATTTGGCTTGAAAAACCCATGATTGTACAATTCGCTTCTGAACCACTAAAATGTATACAATAAAAAGAGATAATATATTGCACGTGATTTACATGACATCAAAAAAAACTATTGTTAAAAATACTTCACCCAAAATGCAGAATACCTAGAAATATTTTCGGTGTTGGCTAAAGACTGTAAACTACAGTTTTTAAAACGAAGATGTGATTTCTGTTTATTTTGAGTTTATACAGAGATAACTTATTCAAAATGTGTATGTAATAACTGGAATACCTTGAAATTAGGTATCTCTTATGAGTAATTAATAACTTTTTCTGGAAGAAATTTTAGAAATGACAGAAGACAGAAATATATGCATCTGCATTTTATGAAAGCCATATGTTATTTGCTCAATCAAATTGCTTTTCTCTACTTTGCTAGGAATTAAAAGTATTCTCAACATAAGAGCCAGTAACAGTGAAAAGAAACAAAATACACAATCATGGTGATTTATTTGGGAAAATAACAAATGAAATAAAACAATTCCACTTAAGGGCCTCCAATATTAGTGTCTATGAAGATGTTTCTGAATGTCAACATCCATTGGATTTTTGGAATTTTAATTTCGACAAACATATGAAAACTAAAACAAGAAAAGAAATATAGTCTTAGAGCAAACCAGCCTTGGAATATTTTTTTGAGGGGGTCTGGTGGTGGGCCTGAACTCTGGGCCTGGGCGCTGTCCTTCAGCTCTTCAGCTCAAGGATAGCGCACTACAACTTCAGCCACAGTGCCACTTCCGGCTTTTTTCTTTTTGCTTATGTGGTGCTGAGGAATTGAACCCAGGGCCTCATGAATGCAACGCAAGCACTCTACCACTGAGCCACCTTCCAGCCCTGGAATAATTTTCTTAATTCTTTTCTTTTTCTTTTTTTAAAATAAATTTTTATTAATAAATTTTTTTATTGTGTAAATACCTGCAGAGCAGTTACAATTTTTTTAAGGTCTCCAAGCATTCATTTATTATATTTTATTTTTGAGTTTTTTTCTTACTGTGAAAATACCATACAGAGGAGTTACAATTACATGGGCAAGATAACAAATACATTTCTTATCAAGCATTTTAGCCTCTTCTTTGTTTCCCCTTTCCATCCCTTCCCATCCTCCCCCTACCCCATTTCAATCCTCCTTTCCCCCCCCACCAAAGACGTGAAATTCATTTTTGCACATAACATCTTCTACATCTCATTGTTGCAATGGTTCCACCTGTATCCCTATTTAAACTATTTGTTTTTTCGTTTCTCCTCCACAAATTATACCAACCTAAAATACAGAGAAAGCAGGGGTTATATCATGGGGGAGGGACATACAAAACAACAAAAAATAATCTTATAAATGTGTTAGAAACAATCACCTGAAAGAAAAAAGCATTTGAATACATAACTTAGGGTGCATTTCCCTAACATCAACTTATCTGACATTTTCTGCTTGACTCAGACATATACTACTTATTGCAAATAAGGGAAACCATGGGACCTATATTTCTTTGGCCCTGGCTTACTTTACTTAATATAATTTTCTCAATTCTTTCCATTTCCTAACAAATGGGGCAATGTCATTCTTTCTGATGGAGGCATAGAATTCCATTGTGTATATTTACCACATTTTGTTAATCCATTCATCTACTGAGAGGCATCTGGTTTGGTTCCATATCTTAGCTATGGTAAATGCTGCTGCAATAAACATAGTCATTTAGAGAGCTTTAGTGTGGCTTTGTTTGTTATCATTTGGGTAAATGCCCAAAAGTGGGATTGCTGGGTCATATGGAAGATCTACATGGAGTCTTTTGAGGAACCTCCATACTGCTCTTCAAAGTGGTTGAACAAATTTACACTCCCACCAACAATGCAGTAAGGTTCCCTTCTGTCCACATCCCCTCCAGCATCTGTTGTTGTTAGAGTTCTTGATTTTTGCGATTCTAACGGGGGTGAGGTGGTATCTTAATGTTGTTTTGATTTACATTACTTTTATGGAGAGGGAGTTTGAGCATTTCTTCATGTGTCTATTGGCCATCCTTCTTTCTTCTTCAGAGAAGATTCTCTTTAAGTCTTTAGCCCTCTTATTTATTGGACAGTTGTTTCTTTGAAGACTGGTTGTTGGGGGATTTAATTTTTTGAATTGCAGGTATAATTTAGATGTGAGACCCTTTTCTGTTCTAAGGCTAGTGAAGATGTTCTCCCAATCCGTGGGCTTTCAATTGATCTTGCTAGCTATGTCCTTTGCCATGCAGAAGCTCTGCAATTTCATGCAATCCCATTTGTACAACCAATCTTTGATTTGTTGTGTTTCTGGGTCTATATTTAGAAAATTTTGGCCTATTCCAGAGTCCTATGGTTTCTCATATTCCATCCTGTAATGTTTTCAGGGTGTCTGTTTGACTCCGATGTCTTTGATCAATTTGGAGTTGATTCTGGTGCAGGGTGATACATAAGGATCTAGCTGAATTTTCTGTAATTAGTTAACCAATTTTTCCAGCACCATTTACTGAAGAGACTGTCTTTCTTCCATTCTATTTTTTTAGCTCCCTTATCTTAAATTACATAGCTATAGGTCTATAGGTTTATTTCTGGGTTTTCAATTGCATTCCATTGGTCCTGAGGTCTGTTCTTGTGTCAGTACCAAACTGTTTTGATTACTATGGCTTTGTAGTAGAGTTTGAAATTTGGTATTGATATTCCTCCAGCACTGTTCTTTCTGTTGAGGATCATTTTAGCTATTCGGTGTCTTTTATTGTTCCACATGAATTTTTGGATTGCCTCTTCTATTTACTTGAAGAATGAGGACAGAATATTGGTAGGTATTGCATTGAATTTGTAGATAGCCTTGGCAAGTATTGCCATTTTCAGGATTTTGATCTTTCCAATCCAGGAGCATGGGAGTTTTTGCCACTTTCTAAGTTCTGTTTTGATTTCGTTTTTCAGGTTTTTAAAGTTTTCATCATAGAGGTCCTTCACTTCTTTGGTTATCTTAATTCCTAGGTATTTTATTTTTTGTGGGGCTATTATGAATGGAGTTGCTTTCCTAATTTCAGCCACACTTTTCTCATTGTTGGCATGTAGAAAAGCCATTGATTTTTGAGGGTTAATTTTATACCCTGCTACTTTGCCAAAGTTTTGAACCAGCTTGAGTAATTTTGGATTGGAGGTTGTGGGATTCTTTAAATACAAGATCATGCCATCTGCAAAGAGGTGACTTTTACTTCTTCTTTCCCTATCTGGATCCCCTTTATGTTGCCATTTTGTCTTATTGCTTTAGCTAGGTATTCTAATACTAGATTGAAGAGTACTAGAGACAATGGACAACCTTGTCTCCTTCCTAAGTTAAGAGGAAATTGCTTTAGTTTTTCACCATTAAGTATAATACTTGCTGCAGGTTTGTCTTATACAGCCTTTATTGTATTGAGGAATGTTCCATGGATTCCTAATTGTTCCGGAACCTTCATCATAAAGGGATGTTTGATCTTTTCCAATGCTTTTTCTGCATCTATTGAAATACCCATGTGGTTCTTATCCTTGCTCCTTTTGATCTGATGAATTATATTAATTGATTTGCGTATATTGGTCCAGATTTGCATCCCTGAAATGAATCCTGTTTGATCGTGGTGTATGATTTTTTGGATGAATTGTTGAAGTCGATTGGCCAAAATTTTGTTGAGAAATTTTGCATCAATATTCATTAAAGAAATGGGTCTACAAAAAAAAAAAAAGAAATTGATCTACAGTTCTCTTTCTTTGATGAGTCCCTGCCTGGTTTTGGGATGAGGGTTATTGTAAAGCACATGGGCAACAAAGATGGCGCTGAGAGTGAGTTGAGTGGGCAGACCCCAATTTGCTTTAAGTTCAGTGCGTAAGCAGCCCGAGGAAGCTTAGGTGCATGATTGGGTGTGACCTTGACATTGATTGTTTCCTTCTCCTCCATTGCCATGCCACTCGCTGCTTTTTTTTTTTTTTTGCTTTAAAAAGGACTTGCTCTGTGTGAATAAATGAGTTTTCCTGCTTGACTTGACTCCCCACTGGGTCTGATTGTATACCAGGCTAAGGGAGGCTGAGGAACATTCTAGCATCTGTGTTACCTTTCCTCTGACCCTGTCAACCTTTTGTGGGAATGGCAAAGACCGGACATCTGGCACCCAACTTGGGGCTTGAAAGGAAAAGATACCAGCGGAGGCTAAATGGTCTTTCAGGGTAAGTGAAACCCTTAGTATGTGTAATGCTATCTCACAGAAGAAGGAGGAGGAGGCAACATTAGGCATAGAAGGAGTAAAGGAGGACTTGGGAATTGAGAAGGAAAAAGAATGGGTCAAATTTGATGGAGAACACACGGAAACATGCACAGTGGAAGTCAAAATGAGGATGAAAGTTACTCACACTGACTCAGGTCCTAGGCCCCCTCCCCCGATTGGGAGGAGGTATGGTACCCTACTCGACCCTCAAGAGGTAGATGCAAGACCTGGATCCTTACCAACCTTCTGTGGAGGGGCCAAGGCCTTGGGAAGTAACCTACTCAGAGGCCTACCCTGGAAGGGATGGGCCAGTTGAGAGCCTGGACCCTAGGCTACAGGATTCACTTCCCCAAGCGTATCCAGTCAATCTGGCACCAGGATCTAACAGGCCCTGGGAATGATATCCATGGGAAGCTAAAGATCTTAAAGAGCTCCACAAGGCGGTGGTGGAGTATGGCCCAAACTCTCCTTGGGCCCAGAACTTTTTCCAGGATATTGCTTATCACCCATGTGTCCCTAAGGAGTGGCTGGATGTGACCAAAGCTGTCCTTACCAGTTCTCAGTTTATTAAGTGATGTGCTTTCTTTAAGGAGGAATACGGAGTGCAGCAAAGAATATATGGCAGGCTCAACCCGAGATACCTATTACTTATGCCATGTTAACAGGGACGGGGGAAGGGTACTCCACTGGAGTCAAACAGGCCGCAATACCTGGCCCTTACCGTGACCAGGTGAGGCAGGCAGGACTTGCTGCATGGTACAAACTGGATGATGGGCCTACTGAGTCCCCCGTAGCAGAGTGAAACAAAAACCTGGTGACCCTCTAGCTGAGTTTGTAGACTAAGTCCAACAGAGCATTCACTGCAAGCTGCCAGCAGGGAACTTCTGAGATCAGTTGGTAAAGCTGCTAGTCTGGGAAGGAATGAATGAAGACCATCGCATGGCCTGCATGGGATTGAGAGAGAGTTCCTTGAGCAGATGGGTGGTAGTCTCGCAGGATGTGGGAACACAATAGCAACAGTCTCAATCATTAGCTTTAGCTTTACAGGCTCAGACATCTGCAATGACTGAGGCTATTACCAGATACTGGCACCCCAAGGCCAAGGAACCCCAAGACCATCCGGAAGAGGGACTTTTTTTAAAAATGTGGTCAGGAGGGGCACTTTAAGAGGGACTGTTTACAACAATCATTGCCAACCGGGCGGGGGGGGGGGTGCAAACCGCCCCCTACACCCTGCCCCAAGGGCAGGGAGGGGTACCTTTGGAAAAAGGATTGTCGATCCATGTTTGATTTATACTAGAAACATTATTTGTGTGGAGCATCAGCCATTAACCATATCTAAACTTGTAGCCCTCAACCTTCTGGTGGAGGAACACATAAACCTTGAGCACATATGCCCTACTGTGAGTCCTTGGAACACACCCATATTTGTTATTCAAAAAGCCTCCGAGGCTTGGCATATGCTCCAAGATCTACATTAAGTAAATGAAAGGATGGAGCTAGTAGAAACGCTCCTAAGAGACATGCCCTGGATTCCCACTATACCTTCAGAATATACCTTGGTTTTGATTGATATTAATTTTTTTATATCCCCCTGCATCTAGATGACTACGAGAAGTTTTCTTTCTCCATCCCTTCGCTTAATTTTCCCAGCCTGATCGGAAGTTTGAACGGATGGTGTTGCCACAGGGAATGGCCAATAGCCAGGCCTTTTGCCAACAATACTTGGGCACACTTTTAGGGCCTGTGCTGGGTTTGGATAACTCCATTGCTTATGCCTACATGGATAATATAATTCTGGGGCAACAAGACCCCAGACACCTGGAGGGCCTTCTGGCCCAGGATCTCGCCATATTAAAAAAAGGGAGGTTTTACCATAGCCCTCAATAAAATTGAAAAGATACCTCCTTTTAAAATGCTTGGGTCCCACCTTACCTTGACTCAGGCCAGCCCCCTTAAGCCTTTGCTGGATATTCCAGCCTCTCTAAACTTAATCCAACTTCAGAGTCTTTTAGGGGAAATCAATTGGATGTTGCCATGGGTTTCTGTCCCTAAAGATAGTCTTGTGTCCTTATTTGCCCTACTAAAAGACAGGATGCCCCAAGAAGTTATTACAATTACAGAAAGCCATCAGGCAATATTTTTGCAGTTCCATAGCTTTGCTTACCATTAATATTTTAAATTTTTCAAAAAGAGCAACTGAATCCAGATTTCAGAAACACTGGGGACAACTAAACTCTAAGCCCCAAGTAAAAGTCAAGTGAAAGGATCCCCTGACACAACAATGGAGAGGACCTGACACCCTAGTTACTATGGGCAGGGATTTGGATGCGTTTTTTCCAATAAGGGAGACAATGCCCATTTGGATACCTGCCAGGAAACTTAAGTTTTTACCCATTTCCTCTATACAGAAGGATGTCCAAGAATAAACTAGCCAACAAGAAAAGAAAAATGGCTATGTTGGGCGAGGCTTGTGTTTAAAAGAGGAAAGCCATAAAGATAACCATTAACCATCCCCAAGGGAAACCTGCCCTTGAGAAGCTCTTGTGCTCTCTAATTGCAGATGGTGATACTCCAGCTGTTGGCTGTCCTGACCCTCCCAGTCCTGGCAATGGCCCTATGGAATCTACATCAACCTCAATGGGTGACCTGGGCAGTGATCAGCGCTGGCAATGCAGAAATCATCAGTAGCACCTCAAGAGAAGCTGTCCCTTAGACATGGTGGCCTGACCTTCATTTTGATCACCACCCTATGTCATTATGTACGGACGTTTAATATTTCTGTAAGAGCTAATTATTTTAATGTTACCTGCTTTAATTTTCCTTTTACTAATTGCTTGTATAAGGGTATTATTGAATCCATACTTATTGTTAAACAATCACCTTTTGTTATACTTCCAGTTTAGATCTTTTACAAGCCCACAGGCAAATAGCTGGATTAGAACAAGCCCTACCTCTGGACTCTGAAGTGGCAAAGACTGCTATCCCATTCTTAACTAATGTTAAAGTAATGCTAATGACATTTCTTGGCTTGGTAATGCTTTTGCTGATGGTTTTCCTATGCCTTCCTTGCATTACACATGCACTGCAAAACTCTTATGAGCTTAGCCAGCCAGTTACATAAGATCAAGCTCCAAGGGAATGAATTTCCCTCGAGAGGAATCGCAGCCAGAGACAGGTAAGAGGGGGTGTCAGTCTGACCAACCAAAGACAGGGCCTTCAGCTTCGCTCTGAAGAAGTTCCTGATGATGGGTAAGGCAGACAAGGCAATCCACCCAAACTAAGACAGGTGGGTTTGCTTCTTTAAACAAAGAAGGAGGAGAAGTCAGGAGCCGTTGGGAGCTGAGAGTAAAGCTCAAAAGTCTTCTTGACCCCTGTGCTTGCTTAAAGGCACATACAAGGAACTGGCTTACTTAAAAGACACCAGGTGCCCAGGACTACTTTGCTACGTCTGCAGTTTGTTTTATATTTTCCATGTTTTTCTGGACTATAGTAGAATGGCCTGAGTGTGGGGGCCCATGAGGATGCACCATGCCGCATGTGTAGAACTCCCAATACCCAGCCTGCTCCCATGTTCTGAAGAGAATGACCTTACAAGATACTGACTTTTATATATGCCCAGGAACTACTTGAACTGCTTTGGACATTTCTAACTGTGGTGGGACTGATGTTTATTACTGAGCTAGGTGGGGATGGGAGGTAACTGGGACAGGCTCTTGGATCATGCACGAGGGCCCTCCATATCCTCATCTGGCGAATCAGGCCCCCCAGACTTGCCTCGAACTCCCAACGAGGCCAATGCTATTCTTACCAATGTAATCCTGTTAAAATAACGTTTAAAGAGGAGGGAAAATGATAACTAATTGGGAGGTGGATCTGCCATTTAAAAAAAAAGAAGAATCTGTAGAGCACACGGGCACCAAAGATGGCACTGAGAGGGAGTTGATTAGGCAGAGCCCAATTTGGTTTACTTTCAGTGTGTAACCAGCCCGTGGAAGCTTAGGTGCATGATAGGGTGTGACCTTGGCAGTGATTGTTTTCTTCTCCTCCACTGCCATGCCACCCTCTGCTTTTTTTGGCTTCAAAAGGGGCCTGCTCTGTGTTAATAAATGAGCTTTCCTGCTTGACTTGACTACCTGCTGGGTCTGATTATCTCAAGGGCTAAGGTAGGCTGGGTAACTTTCGAGTGGCCGCACTTAGCTTTCCTTGGCCCCCATCCAAAATCTGTGGGATGGACAAAGACCCGACAGGTTATGATGGCTTCATAGAATGAGTTCAGTAGTGAACTTTCTTTTTCAATTTCATTGAAGAGTTGGAGGAGTATTTGTGTGAGCTCTGCTTTGAATGCCTTGTAGAATTCTGCTGTAAAACCATCTGGTCCTGGACTTTTTTTAGATGGGAGGACTCTAATTGCTGTTTCTACTTCAATACTTAATATGGGCCTGTTACAATGATTTAACTCATCTTGGTTTAGTTTCGGCATGTCAATATTTGCTAGGAAAAGGTCCATTTCTACCAAGTTCTCAAATTTATTAGTATAAAGTTTTGAGAAGTTTTCCCTTATAATGTTCTGAATCTTGGTTGTTTCTCTGGTGATGTTTCTGTTCTAATCTCTGAGTTTATTTATTTGGGTTGTTCTCTTCTTTTTCAGATAAGGTTTGCTAACAGTCGGTCAATTTTGTTATTTTTTTAGAGAACCAACTCTTTCTTTTGTTAATTTTTTCTATGGTTTTTTGTGGATTCTAATTCATTTAATTCTGATTTAATTTTAATTATTTCTTTCCATATATTGGATTGGGGTTTATATTGCTGCTGTTATTTAAGGAGGCTCAGATGCCTTATTAAACTGTTGGTTTCAGATCTTTCCAATTTGTTGATGTAGGCACTAAGAGCTACAAACTTGCCCCTGAGTACTGCCTTTGCTGTGTCCCAGAGGAGCTGGTAATTTGTGTGTTCATTTTTGTTGAATATCATGAACATTTGAATTTCCTTTCTAATCTCTTTCATGACCCACTCGTTTTTCAGCAGTGTGTTGTTGTTCAGCCCCCATGTGTTACAGGACTTTCTTTGGTGGCTTTTGGTGGTGAGTTCTAATTTTATTCCCTTGTGGTCTGAGAGAATGCAAGGTATAAGATCAATGTTTTTGAATTTGGACAAGTTTGCTTTGTGGCCTATAATGTGTACTATTTTGGAAAATGTTCCTTGTGTTGCTTAGAAAAACATGTATTCTTATGCTGCTAGGTGAAATATTCGGTAGATATCTGTTAAAACTAGTTGATCTATACAATTTCTTGAGTTGATCTATCTAGTGGGGAAAGTGGTGTGTTAATATCCCCAACAATTAATGTCTTTGGATCTATGTGGGATATGAGGAAAAGTAGTGTTTCTTGGATAAATTTGGGTGCTCCGTAGTTTGGTGAATAGGTATTTACAATTGTAATATACTCATGGAGGAGAAATCCCTTAATTATTAGTATGTAGCAACCTTCTTCATCACTTCTTTTTTTTTTTTGGGTCCGGTCGTGGGGCCTGAACTCTGGGCCTGGGCACTGTCCCTCAGCTCTTCAGCTCAAGGCTAGCACTCTACCACTTGAGCCACAGCACCACTTCCGGCTTTTTTCTTTTTGCTTATGTGGTGCTGAGGAATCGAACCCAGGGCCTGATGCATGCAAGGCAAGCGCTCTACCATTGAGACACCTTCCCAGCCCCTTCTTCATCACTTCTTACTAATTTTAATTTGATGTCTATTTTATCTGATATTAGGATTGCAACCCACCTGTATATGGGGGCCGTTTGCTTGGTAGATTTGGTTCCAGCCTTTCATGTTGAAAATGTGCTTGTTTTTATGGGCAAGATGTGACTCCTGAAAGGAACAGATAGAAGGATCTTGCTTTTTAATCCAACTGAGTGGTCTATGTTGCTTAATTGCTTAAGTCCGTTAATATTGACAGATAGGACTAAGAGATATTTGGGAGTTTCTGCCATTTTATGCAGCTTCTTCGGGGCTGCAGCAACTGGGTTCTTGCTATGGTTCTTGGATTCTCAGTTTGGGTGTGGTTTCTTGGCTTTTATTGTGGTCTTGTTGGTTTTCTCTGTGTAGGAAATCATTAAGAATCTTTTGTAGGGCTGGTTTGGTGGAGATATATTGTTTCAGTTGTTCTTTGGTATGGAAGGTTTTTAGTTTATCTTCGCTTATGAAGGAGAGTAAGGCTGGGTACAGTATTGTTGGTTGATAGTTGTTTGAAGTGCATGGCATACATCATTCCAGGCTCTTCTTGCTTTGATTGTCTTTGCTGAGAAATCTGAGGTGATTCTAATTGGTTTACCTTTATAGGTGATTCATCTTTTCTCCTTGACAGCTTTAAGGATCTTTTCCTTGGTCTGAATTGATCCAGTGTAGATTATAATGTGACAGTGGGATGTCCTATTCCAGTATGGTCTATTTGGAGTCCTAAAACTTATTGTATCTGGATAGGCCTATCTTTTTTCATGTTTGGGAAGTTCTCTGCTAGGATCCTGTTAAACAAATTTCCTAGACGATTAACTTCTGTTTTTAAGTGCTCCTCTACATCCATTATCCTCAGATTAGGCCTTCTGATGGTGTCTTCCAAATGTTGAATAGATCTATCATATTTCTTGGATTTGTCTTGGATGGTTATATGTTTTTTCTCTATAATATTGATGTTGTCTTCAATCCCTGAGATTCAATCTTCTACATGTTCTAAGCTACTATCAAGACTTTTACTTTGTTTTTCTTTTCTTTTCTTTCTAGTTGGTTGGCTTTGATGGCTTCAAATTCTTTGTTGGAGATTTGTTTTAGACCTTGTATGGACTTCTTTACTTCCTTAATTTGGTGTTCACTGTTTATTCTCAAATCACTTAGTTGATTGGTTATAGTTTCCTTGGACTCCCATTCCTTTTGCTGGGTTCCATTCAGCATTCCCTTTGTGGATTCCCTGAGTTCTTTCAGTTCTCCATTTATGGATTCCATGAATGCCTTTAATGATCTTTGTGCATTCTCATCCTGCTCTCTCAATTCCTGTATTACTCTTTGATTATCTTCCTCTGGTTCATGCGATTCCTGTAGCTCTCTTTGACTGATCTCAGCCTGCTCACACCATTCCTTTATTTCTGTAGAGTGCTCTCAAGCTGCTCACGCAATTCCTGTATCAATCTTTGAGTAGCTTCCTCATGCTCATGATATTCTTGTATTGGACTTTCTTTTGCCTGCTCTCTCTCCCTATCACGCTCATACAGAGTCCGTTGCAGGTTTTCAATCTTTTCATTTACCATGTTTACCTGTAGTGTTTGTAGAGCTTTTTGGGAACTCTCCTCTGGATTATTAATTATCTGATCTGTCCACTGATTATCATGAGTGGCATTTGAGATACCCGGAATTGCCATTTTTCTTGTGTTTTTCCTGCTTGCCCTGGCCATTTGGGATGAAAGTAAGACCAGTTTTGTGCTAGATCACTATCTTAAGGTAAGCATTAACCAACGTCTGTAGTTGCTCAGTCAAAGTCTGCAGATACACTCTAGTTCAACAGATATATCTATTCAACATCAAACAACTATGTATTAATGGGTTACGAACTGCAAAGAAGAATATGGCAAACTACTAATTATTAGGTTTAGGGAGAGATGTAGGTAAAAATAGGGATAGAGGGATATGGAAAGGCAGAGCGTGAGTTAACTTAACTAAGTCCTAATCTCAAAGCAGGAAATAGGTTGGATAGAATAAATAGAATGATAGTAGAAAGAGAGAAAAGAAAAGAAGAGAAAGATATAAAAAGAGACTAGAAAACATAGAAAAACAACCATTAAAAATTAAAATGTGGAACACTTAAAAACTTAAAAATCATGCAAAATAAAAACATAATATTCAGAGTAGAATGTAGATAGGATAAGATAAGGGTAGGGATAAAAAGGAGATGTGGAAAACTTTAAAAATGCTTAAAATATTATATATATAAAGATGTAGTACTACTATTAAGGAATTTAAGTCTAAAAGGTTTTGACTTGAGTAAGACATTTCTGGATTAAGTGTGTAACACAATGGGGGATAAGATCTAATAATCTACTACGGGTATACCTGAGGATGAGCAGAAGAGCAATTAAGTCATGCAAAGAAGAACAAAAGAGAAGAAAAGGTGAAAAGAATTAGAAGGAAAGAAAAAAAGAATCAAGAGGTCAATAGCGCTAAACAAAAAAGAAAAGAAAGAAAAAAAAAGAAAAAAGAGAAAAAAGCACACAGTTATACCATTAAAATATAAATTATAAAAGGAAGAAAAAAAGTTAATAGAAAACAGTTTTTTTTCAAAAAAATGTTCAATATTAAAAATTTTAAAAAAGTTTTAGAAAACTTTTTTTAAATAAAAGGTACAAGGGCTGGGAAGGTGGCTCAGTGGTAGAGTGCTTGCCTTGCATGCTCAAGGCCCTGGGTTCAATTCCTCAGCACCATATAAGCAAAAAGAAAAAAGCCGAAAGTGGCGCTGTGGCTCAAGTGGTAGAGCACTAGCCTTGAGCTGAAGAGCTGAGGGACAGTGCCCAGGCCCAGAGTTCAGGCCCCATGACCGGAACAAAAAAAAAAAAAAAAGGTACAAAATAGTTCTTTGATTTTTTTTGGGGGGGGGGATGGGAAGATCCTGTATCTCCCTTGTGTCCTTAACCTGTGTCTATTTGGAGTCTCTGGTCTGCTTGTGGTGTTTTACTTTGCTGTGGCTTGGTTGGTTTCTTAAGTCGGTTGATATGAGCAGGCAGAAAAATGCTCTGCTTACCCAGGATTTTTTGATCCTCTTCCCAGGCTAGTACAATGGGAGGGAGATCTGCTTTGAGTATCATAAAAGAGGGAGATGGCTGTTTGCTCTAGTTTAGAGATGCTGTGATAAGGCTAGGTTCTGGGTAGAGTTGAGCCCTTTCAGCAAACAGTAGCTTTACCCTGAGGGGCTAGCTTCTGAGTCACTCACAGAGCCCAGCCTGGAGCCTTTTTCAGGGTTTATGTTTACTGTATTTCAATTGATTTTCAAGGCTGCTGTAGGGAGGGGCAGCCTCTGTCTCTGTGTACCCAGTGAAGAAATCCACTCCTGGGGCTTGCGGCCTGTGCTGGGTGACTTTTCCCTGGGTGGAGCTGAGGGAAGCAGGTCAGGTTAGGTTCCTGTCACCTACTAAAGTACTCTTGTTTTCTTCCAATGCCTGAGTTGGAGCTAGCTGCTCATCCAGGCCTTTGTCAGTATCAAAGATGGAGATCTCCGGTAGTGGGGAGAGGAGGGGTGGCCTTCCCTCCTCTGATCCCTGAGAAGGAGTGAGGATATCAGGCTTCTACTCATGCCGGAATCTTGGTTCCTGCGTTGTCTTTGGTCTGGGAACTGCAGGATAAAGATATCTGCTCCTTGTCAGTTCTTGCTGGTGTTGAGTAGAATCTGCTCACCTGCCACCTCTGCCTCTGGTACCTTCATCCTGGACTCTCTGTGGTGCAGGTATGGCGGCTAGAGCCACCACAGCTGCTGCCCAGCTGCCGCAGCAGATCTGTCTCCTTGCCTGGATTTTCCCTCTCTGGCCTAACTCTCTGTCCTGTGATGGCACACTTGGTGTGATTCTCTGGCTTAGAACTGTTCACTGGAACAAAAAAACAAAAACAAAAACAAAAACTGCTTTATATGTGACAGCTTGTTTAGCCTCCAGCTTCTCCTCCGCCATCATCCCGGAACTCCCTCTGAAACTTTCATTCAACTATTTTTCATTTCAAAGATAGGTATTCTATTTTTCCAAAAGTTTCCTAGTGTAAAATAATTAATCTTTCAATAAAAAAGTAGAGTTTATTTATTTCAAGGGAATTTTAGATATACACATGATATTGTAGTAAGGTTTATAGTATATTCCTTGAAAAAATTCTGTTCAAACTCTTAAATATTTGTGTGTAATGACAGGGAGAGAGGAAGAAAATTCATACTGGTTAGGAATTTGCAATGGCTCAAAAATCTACTCAATAATTTTTTATAAGCACATAATCAAGTTACCTGATATGGCTTAGTTTTTTTTGTTTATTTATTCAAAATTTTGACATGGATGCATGCACAGTGGTAACATTAAAATTATTAATCAAAATACAAATATTGCAAAATCATAGACAGGTATCATATGTTCAATAGTTAGCACTTATGATTCTAATAATAATTTCGATGAAGATGATGATGACCACAGTGTAACCTGATAATGTCAAGGTTGTGATTGGAAAGGAAAAATTTTTAGACATCTTTTAAGCCAGATTTCCAACATTGAATACATAGTACTAAACAGCATTGGGTTAATACAATAAGAATAACAAGAGGAGAGTTTCAATATCAAGAAATATAATCACATAAACAGGTGAGACATTAAAAACACTAATGTTATTCTTTCAGTCTCTCTAAATATACTCACTTTTCTTGGTACTATTGTTTTCTTATAAATAAAATCATTTATTTGCACATGTTGATTATCCCACATAGATAAAATCTAATAAGCTGAGTGTTTTCTGTTACAAATGATCTTGTTTGTTCTAGCCTTGAGAATTTAGAAGGAAGCCTTTCACTACCCACATAGCCATTGGCTTAGTTATATATCCCTATAAGTTAACAACACATGCCTCAAGCATGCTTCACTCATTAGGCAGAAATCCATGATCAGTTTTAGTTTCCATCCAGTTAACTAGAGAAAATCTATGTATAAATTTATTAAGAACACTTGGCAACAAATAAAACAATAAGAAATATTTTGATGGATTAAGATGTAGTTTTCAACTTAGTGTGATTATTTCAAATACAATTCTCATAAAGACACTATTCAATAACCAATGTTTTCCAATGACATATTCTTCAATATAGCTATAAACACATGACACAATTTATATAATACCACATACATATCTGGAGTTAACTTAAAAGAACCCGTCCTTAGAGCCAGGAGGAAAATTTAGTTTTATTTCTGCATGAAACAATTTGTGACTTTATACCAACAAATTGAATTTGACTCTTTCCTTATTTGTAAGCTAAGGGGAAAAACGTAAGGACTCTTCACTTTTCTTGTTTTTGCTCTAGAAGTCAACAAATATATTCTTCAATATTTCTGGTAGATTAGCTCTATTTACAGATGAGAAATGTAAGGCCAGTAGTCAATGTCATGAGTAAATAATGATACTAGAATTTGTGTCTGAGCTCTTCACTCTGTGTGCTTACAAGCAGAAGTAATTTGGTGATGGAAAGGACCAATATGAAAAGACTATGGGGAAAAACATACTTTGTAAAAGGTTGTTTAAGTCTAGGTGACCAGTGATGATTACATGAACAGGCTGGTGTCAGAGGCATAAAAAGTAATACATAGAAATCATATTAGTGACAGAAACCCAGAAAATCTTGATCATTCATTTTATCTAATGGGTGGTAGCAGAAGGGTAAGAAGAAATCTAAAGTGTTCAATATCTCTGGCCAGGCAACTGTGTTAGTGATATTCTTGGTGATAGAGTTTGCTGGTGGAAATGATGGATTTAGGGGAAAAAAACTCTGATAGTTCCAAAGTTTATATTAAGCAGATGCAAAGATAGGTTTGTTTAGACATTAATAAAATATCCATGACCATGAATATGAAAAAGAATAATAAAATCGGGGCATTATTAAAGGGAAGAGGAAAAGGAAAGTTCTGACACAATTCTGAATAATGTGAGTACCAGTGTGGACAAGATTGGAAGAATGAGATAAATAAAGAAACAAGAAAGTAATAAATGCAGATTTACAGAAGTAAAGAAAGGAAAGAATGTGCAGGAAGAAAAGGTCAAAACTGTTGCAGAGATATTGAAGGAAATATGCTATTTGGATTTGAAAACTAAAAAGATATAGACAA
Organism: Dipodomys spectabilis; assembly: GCF_019054845.1. NCBI lineage: Eukaryota > Metazoa > Chordata > Mammalia > Rodentia > Heteromyidae > Dipodomys > Dipodomys spectabilis. The sequence goes on along the minus strand of NW_024871098.1, from coordinate 1,004,471 downwards.
TTTCAATAAGAAAAGTGTTTTGGTGATATCTCCATGATGAAATAACCCTGTCAATCAACCTGCCACAATTTCTTATATGCAGGAAGAGCTCTTATAAACTTCAAGCTTTTATTGAATGGAAGAGTTCAGACATTACCCTCACCACTAGGGTTAAATTCCTAAAAAGATAAGACATTTTGCTTTAATGCCTTTCTTTCATTTTCTCTTACATATTGGCAAGTAGGGAAGGATTCTGATGTAACAATAATACAATGTTGACTTGTAATAACACAACTTCTAGGATCTAGTGTTAATTTGGATATTTACTAATTAGCTCCGAAATTTATGGATATTTACATTTCTCCTGGGTAAACTAATGAGCTCCAAGAAAATGTCCCAAAGGAGCATTTCAATTCTAGTATCACTGTTTGTCTCAAAATACTTTATATTATACACCCTCTATTGTGGGCATAGGGTTATATTGTGAAATGTTCCCCTTCAGATAGTGAGTATGACCCTATTGCTTAACATGGAGAAAGTACCCTCACACATAGACTGGGTGTGTGCAAACAAGAAGTGGTACTTGAATAAGGGAAAACATGGGACCTATGTTTCTTTGGGGCTGGATTACTTCACTTAATATAATTTTTTCTAAGTCCTTCCATTTCCTAACAAATGAAGTATTGTTATTCTTTCTGATGGGGGCAAAGAATTCCTTTTTTTATATATACCACATTTTCTTGATCCATTCATCTACTCAAGGGCATCTGGGTTGGTTCCATATCTTAGCTATGGTAAATAATGCTGCAATAAACATAGTTGTGCTGGAAGATTTAGTATGGTCTTGTTTGTGATCATTTGGGTAAATGCCCAAAAGTGGGATTGCTGGGTCATAGGAGAGCTCTAGGAGTTTTTGAGGAACCTCCATACAACTTTCCAAAGTGGTTGAACAAGTTTACAATCCCAATAACAATGAAGTAAGGTTCCCTTCTGGCCACATCCACTCCAGAATCTGTTGTTATTGTTCTTGTCTATGGCCATTCTAACTGGGGTGAGGTGGTATCTCCATTGTTGTTTTGATTTGCATTTCTCCTATGGCTAGGGAGGTCGGTCATTTTTTCATGTGTCTATTGGCAATCCTTCTTTCCTCTTCACAGAATTTTCTCTGTAAGTCTTTAGTCCACTTACTTTTTTATTTATTTGTTTTTATTTTGAAAATATTTTACTGAGGTGTTACAATTACATGGGCAAGATAATGAGTACATTTATTATCAAGCATTTTAGCCTCCTCCTTTGTTTCCAATTCCCGTCCTTTCCCATCCTCCCCCCGACCCCCCCAATCCTCCCTGCATACCCCCAGTCCTCCCCGTCTCTCCCCACGAAAGTTGTAATTTTCGTTTTCGACATGACAACTTGTACATCTCATAGTTGCAATGTAGCCCACTTATTTATTGGGCAGTTATTTCGTTGAGGATTTGTTGTTGGGGCATGTAATGTTTTGAGTTCCAGGTATACTTTACATATGAGAACCTTGTCCATTGTATGGGTAGTGAATACCTTCTTTCAATAAGTAGGTTTTCTGTTGATCTTGCTAGCTATAACCTTTGCCATGCAGAAGCTCTGTAATTTCATGTAATCCTATTTTTCCAAATTTTCTTTGATTTGTTGTGTTTCTGCCTCTCTTTTAAGAAACTTTTAGCCTATGCCAAGGAGACCTAGTAATGATTTCAGACCTGTAATTATTTCATAGTGTCTGCTTTGACTCCGAGGTCCTTGATCCATTTGGATTTGAATCTGGTGCAGAATGACATGTATGGATCTATTTTTGATTTTCTACAAGTGATTAACAAATTTTGCCAACACCATTTACTGAAGAGGCTGTCTTTCTTCCATTCTATTTTTTTTTAGCTCCCTTATCTAATACTAGATGACTATAAGTTTGTGGGTTTATTTCTGGGTTTCCAATTCTATTCCATTGGTTCTGAGGTCTGTTCTTGTTCCAGTACAAAGCTGTTTTGATTACAATGGTTTTGTAGTAGTGTTTGAAATTTGTTATTGATATTCCTCCAGCACTGTTCTTTCTGTTAAGGATAGTATTTGCTATTCGGGGTCTTTATTGTTCCATATGAATTTTTGGATTGCCTTTTCTATTTCTTTGAAGAATGAGGTTGGAATATTGATAGGTATTACATTGAATTTGTAGATAGCTTTGGGAAGTGGTGTAAGTTTCACGATGTTGATCCTTCCAATACAGGAGCATGGAAGTTTTTGCCACTTTCTAAGTTCTGTTTTGATTTCCTTTTTCAAGTTTTTAATGTTTTCATCACAGAGATCCTCCACTTCTTTGGGCATTTTAATTTCTAGGTATTTTATTTTTTGTGGGGCTATTAAAAATAGAGTTGTTTTCTGGATTTCAGCACGCTTTTCTCATTGTTGGCATACAGAAAAGCCATTGATTTTTGAAGGTTAATTTTACACCATGCTATTTTACCAATATTTTGAATCAGCTTGAATAATTGGAGAGTGGAGTCCGTGGGATTCTTTAAATATAAGATTATGTCATCTGCAAAGAGGAACAGTTTTACTTCTTCTTTCCCTATTTGGATCCCTCTAATGTTTGCATCTTGTTTTATGGTTTAACTAGGCATTTTATTTCTAAATTGAAGAGAAGTAGAGAGAGTGGACATCCTTGTCTCGTTCCTGAGTTAAGAAGCAATGGCTTTAGTTTTTCACCATTAAGTATAATGCTGGCTGTAGGTTTGTCATATATAGCCTTTATTGTACTGAGGAATGTTCCATGGTTTCCTAATTTTTGCAGAATCTGCAACGTAAAGGGGTGTTGGATCTTGTCAAATCATTTTTCTGAATCTATTGAGATAACCATGTGGTGCTTGTCCTTGCTCTTGTTGTGTGATTAATTATATTAATTGATTTGCATATATTGAGACAATTTTTTATGAAAAGAAACCTGAAATGAATCCTGTTTGATCGTGGTGTATGATTTTTTGGATGAATTGTTGAAGTCGATTGGCCAAAAGTGTGTTGAGAATTCTTGCATTAATGATCATCCAAGAAATGGGTTTATAGTTCTCTTTCTTTGATGACTCCCTGCCTGGTTTTGGAATGAGGGTTATGATGGCTTCATAGAATGAGTTAGGTAGTGAACTTTCTCTTTCAATTTCATTGAAGATTTGGAGGAGTGTTGGTGTGAGCTCTTCTTTGAAGGCCTTGTAGAATTTCACTGTAAATCCATCGGGATCTGGGCTTTTGTTAGATGGGAGGACTCTGACTGTTGTTTCTATTTCAATGTTGTATATGGGCCTGTTAAGATGGTTTAACTCGTCTTGGTTTAGTTTCAGCATGTCAATATTTGATAAGAAAAGGTTCATTTCTTCCAAGGTCTCAAACTTATTAGCATAATTGAGAAATATTCCCTTATAATGTTCTGAATCTTGGTTGTTTTTCTGGTGATGTTTCCATTCTCATCTGTGAGTTTATTTATTTGGGTGTGTTCGCTTCATTTTCTGATAAGATTTGCTAAAGTTCTGTCAATTTTGTTGATTTTATCGATGATTCAACTCTTTCTTTTGTTGATTCTTTCTACTTTTTTTTATTATATTTCTTTAATTCTTATTCAATATTAATTATTTCTTTCCATCTACTGCATTGAGGATTCTCTTGCTGCTCTTATTCAAGGAGGCTCAGATGTCTCATTAAATTGTTGGTTTCAGATCTCTACAAGTTGTTTGTGTTGGAATTCAGGGCTATAAACTTGTCTCTGTGTACTGCCTTTGCTGTGTCCCAGAGTAGGTGGTAATTTGTGTGTTCACCTTTGCTGAATATCATGAATATTTGATTTTCTTTTCTAATGTCTTTCATGACAAACTGGTCATTCCACAGTTTGTTTATCAGCCTCCATGTGGTACAGGACTTTCTTCGGTGGCTTTTGGTGGTGAGTTCTAATTTTATTCTCTTGTTGTGTGAGAGAATGCAAGGTATAGCTTCAATGTTTTTGAATTTGGAAAAGTTTGTTTTGTGACCTAAAACGTGGTCTATTTTGGAAAATGTTCCATGTGCTGCTGAGAAAAATGTGTATTCTGATGCTGCTGGATGAAATATTCAGTAGATGTTAAATTTAGGTGATCTATGCAGTTGTTTAGAACTCTCTGTTTCTCTGTTTCTCTGTTGAGTTTTTGCTGAGTTGATCTATCTAGTGGGGAAAGTGGTGTGTTAAAGTCCCAAACAATTAATGTCTTTGGATCTATGTCAGATTTGAGGGAAAGTGTGTTCCTTGAATAAATTTGGGTGCTTGGTTGTTTGGCGAATAGATATTTCGAATTGTAATATTCTCGTGAAGGAAAGATCTCTTAATTAGTATGTAGCAACCTTTCTTATCTCTTCTCACTAATTTTAATTGGAAGACTATTTTATCTGTTATTAGGATTGCAACTTCTACCTGTTTATGGGGGCTGTTTGCTTGGTAGATTTTGTTCCAGCCTTTCACATTGAAAATGTGTTTGTATGGGCAATATGTTACTCCTGAAGGCAGCAGATAGAACGATCTTGCTTCTTAATCCAACTTGACAGTCTATGTCGCTTAATTGGAGAGTCAAGCCGTTAATGTTGAGAATTAGGATTGAGAGCTGTTTGGGAGTTCCTACCATTTTATGCCCCTTCTTGGTGGCTGCATCACCTGGGTTCTTCCTATGGTTCTTGGATTCTCAGTGTGAGTGTGGTATCTTGGCCTTTATTGTGGTCTTGTTGGTTTTCTATGTGTATGATATCATTAAGTTTCATTTATAGGGCTCGTTTGGTGGATATATATTGTTTCAGTTGTTCTTTGTATGGAAGGTTTTTTATTTGGCCTTCGGTTATGAAGGAGAGTATAGCTGGGTACAGTATTCTTGGTTGACAGTTCTTTGTCTTTAGGGCATGGCATATATCATTCCAGGCTCTTCTTGCTGTAATTGTCTCTGCTGAGATATCTGAGGTTATTCTATTTGGTTTCCCTTTGTAAGTGGTTGATCTTTTCTCCTTGACAGCTTTAAGGATTTTTTCCTTGGAATTGATCCCTTGGGGATGAAAATGTCACAGTGGGATATCCTGTCCTTGTCTGGTCTATTTGGGGTTCTAAAAGCTTCTTGAATCTGAATAGGCCTATGTTTTTGCATGTTAGAGAAGTTCTTTGCTTGGAAAATGTTAACCAAATTTCCTAGATCATTAACTTCTGACCTTAGGTGCTCCTCCACACCCATTATCCTCAGATTAGGCCTTCTGAGGGTGTCTTCCAAATGTTGAATAGATCTATCATATTTCTTGAATTTGTCTTGGATAGTTGTATGTTCTTTCTCTATAATAACCTAGCTGTCTTCAGTCCATCAGATTTGATCTTCTGCCTGGTCTACCCTGCTCTCAATACTTTCCACTTTGTTTTAATTTCTTTTCTTTCTATTTGGTCAGCTTTGATGACTTCAAATTCTTTGTTGGAGCTTTGTTTTAGATCTTATATGAACTTCATTACTTCCTTAATTTGGTGATGTGTTTATTCTCAAATCACTTAGTTTATCGGTTATGGTTTCCTTGGACTCCCATTCTTTCTGTTGGGCTCTATTCAACATTCCCTTTCCGGTCTCCCTGACTTTTTTCAGCTGTCTCTTATTGGATTCCATGAATGCCTCTATTTGGTAGGAAAGTAACACCATTTTTGTGCTAGAACTCTATTTTAAGGCAAGCATCAACCAAAGTCCTGTAGTTGCACAGTCAAAAGTCTGGGCTTTTGTCAGTATCAAATATGGAGCTCTCTGGTGGTGGGAGAGGGTCCGCCTTCCCTCCTCTGCTTTCTGAGAAGGAGTGAGGATGTCAGGGTTCTACTCATGCCAGAGCCTTGGTTACTGGGCTCTCTGGTCTACAATCTGCAGCGTGAATATATCTGTTCCTTGTCAGTTCTTCTTGGTGTTCAGTAGAATACGCACACTGTGTCTGGCATCTTTTTGACTGGACACTCTCTGTAGGCATGGTGGCTCCAGCCTCTGATGCTCAGATCTGTTTCCTTGCCTGGATACTCCATCTCTGGCCAAACTCACTGTACTGTGATAGCACACTGGGTGTGATTCTCTAGCCTAGGACTGTTGACTGGAACACTAAAACTGTTGTCTATGCGAAACCTTTTTTAGCCTAGACCTTCTGCCATCTTCCTCCAAACTCTAGATTATGACTTTTTATACTCTAACTTGAGACAATGATCTGATGTCAGTTATTTTCTCCTCTTCTCCTTCTTTTGCCCTTCCACTTACATAATTTTTATTTAAAGAAACATATTTGAGCTTGTATTTCTAAATTCTTCAAAATTATCTGAATTTCTTGATACTTCTGGCAGCCTCCTATATCTTTTTCAAGGGAATATTTTGTCACTACCTTTTTTATCCCATATGATATCAGATATCTTCCTGCCTAATTCAGTGCAAGATATCAATTACACTCATCCAGATATTTCAACATTTGTACCACCATAAAATCCTTTTTTACGTAGAAATCATGATTTTAGTATTTCTGGGGAGGTGTCATCTGTCATTTTTGAATGACCTTAAGTGATACTTACATGCAAACCTGTTTTAAACCAATATGCTATTCAGTAAATGAATGGATTAAGAAAATGTGGTTGAATTCTATGCTTCCAAATCAAAAGGGAATGGAAAGATTTTTAGAAATCCTGCTAAATAAAATAAGCAAGACTCAAAGAAACAGATTCCATAGTTTCCCTCATTTGTAATAATAGGAAATGTATAGAATTACACTAGCAGATGAGCAGAATGGTTCAAAAGCTTTGTATATACGATCATACAAGATCATGTTGAACAAAATGAACACCTAGATATGGAAATAGAGGTTTTTCTTAGTGGTTGTTTTTTTTTTTATTGTACTATGTGATTTCTATTTTCTTTTGTGTTTTCCCCTATAGTTCATCCCCTTCTGTATTTGATTTCAGTACTGTGTGTATTGCACATGCATTTATCTCAATTTGACAAGGCAAGATGAACAACAAATTGGGGAGACAAAGGACAAAGGGCAAACCAATGCAATAGCAATACTCACAAGACAACATGTTGGAAATTTACATTAAAACTTGTGAAGGGTTTGGGGGGAAAGGAAAAGTGTGAGAAAAATGAGGTAGTGGGTAAAATTTCGACATGTCATGTATTCACTACCTTACAATTAATGCAACCTCTGTATGTATCACCTTAAAAATAAAATTAAACTAAAAATAAGTTACATAAAGTATAATTTCACTGTTTTGCTATAGTAAATATTATTCTATGTGCATTACCTTTTTAAAAATGAACACTATTTGCATCTAATTTGAATTAATTACACCTTTCTTTATCAGAGGTTTATCAACTTGATTTGGTATCCAAATATACAATATTTTCACAATATACCTGCCATACTTTTCAAAAAAAATATAATTTTAGTATTGTCTCATAGTAAAACAGAAAACAGTTTAATTCTCTGGAAACTCCTAAGTTTTAAAACTGAATAATTGTTAAAAGGACAGAATATATGTGTTCTTCAAAGTTCTTACATATACTAACCACTCATTTTCAAATTGTGAACATTCCATATCAGAGATATTCAAAACAGTACCTGTTTGCATGTTATTTAATTCTGCAATAGCTGCAGTTTCTAAAGGGGTGTTAGATATTGAGAAATCAACAGAAAAAAATAGCCACATTCTGGTGGAGTTTATAACTACGAAGTATGTGTAATAATTAATTCCTCAAGAGTAAACATTTGTTCATCAGAGTAAGCTATTATTTCTGTGACCATCAAGCCCAAGCTTTTATGCCATAAAGTCTTCCTAGCCCAACAGTTTCCAATATGTAAGGTGCACCTTAAAATTCCTTTAATTCACATCATTAATAACTTATCACTGTTGTGAAAAAATACTACAATTGTGCTAATATGATGCCCTTCGTATTGTGGAAAGTACACTACACTAAACATTGCTGCAACATTTTTCTGATTTCTAGAAATCAGAACACTTGCAAATATTATTTATATTTTTTATCTATCATAGATATTCAGGAGGCTAAGATGAGAAGATTATGGTTCAAAGCCCACCTAGTCAGGAAGATTCCTTAGATTCTTATCTCCAATAAACTTCTCAGGAAAAGCCAAACTCAAGTGGCACTGAGGTTGAAGTGGTAGGGCATGAGCCTTGAGCTCAAACCAGCTCAAAGAGAGTGGCCAGGCACAGAGTTCAAACCTGAGGACAAATCAAAAAATAAAAACCAACTCCAATCCTAGCATTTTTCTCATTGTATACAGAGGCATGTAATTAAGAAAATTTCTTCCTGTATTACGAATAGATAGAATAACCCAGACCTCACACAATTACTCTCTTCATGCCATGTTACACCAAAGCCTCAAAATTTGTTTGTTCTAAGTTTATAAATTAATATCATCCATTTGTTGATAACTCTGTCTACATTATTCACACTATCATTTTATACATGAAGTGTTGGAATTATCAATTATCTAAGTTCTAATTATACCTCGCTTGAAAGAATATTTTAGGCAAATAAAATGCCAGATTCATTTGTGAATTTGTCAATGAAAACCTCTACTTAAAAAGAATTTTGTAGTATCCTATAGAATATGAATGTAGAATATAGAATCCTATAGAATATAGAATATTACAAACAAAACCAAAATATTTATTTTAAATCTAAATTCTAATTTAGCAAGGTCTACAAAGTCCTACATTAAATGAACTTTGTATTTTTCCAGGCTTAAACTTTTGTAATCCTTCATTATTTCTTTGAAATCCAACAGAATGATGCTTACTTTTTCAAATTTCTGATTGGGAATCATGAGCCATTTTGCATCTAGGAATGTTGTGTAATGAAGAGAGCATTTAAAACACAACTGAGGATTATATATGAGTTGCATTTCAATAGGAAACTTGCCTTCTCATAACATAATGACAAAATTAGCCCAAACTTCCAACTATGTATTCCTGTTTGGCATGTTTCATTGAGATAAAATTATCCTACCTGGTCCAGGGAAGGTATCACTATGTAATCCCACTCTCTAATCTCCGGTCTTAGTCTGAGTGCTAGAATTCCAGGCTTGTATCAAATTTCCCTGCCATAGTTTGGTGGTTTATTTAATCTAGATACGGACTAGCAATCTGAACTTCTATGATCTTATACATTAGATTGACTGCTCAAACTGTTTATGTACTATTTTCAAAGATGTTCTATCATTTGACCCAGGATATGAACATTTTCAGATGCTCCTGAAGGGGTCTCCGATTCATTCTTCCATGGATCCAATCCCTTTAATAATGATTACTTGAAATCTTATTATCTCTGGTCCCTAGGTATGTAATATTCTCAAACTTCTTTGAAGAAATTTCACTTGAGGACTTTCTAATATTAAAAATTATCACTTGATCTAGTCCTACTCAGGATATATTTTCTATTGTTTTCTAACATTTCTCCATATTCTGAGTTGTTTTATTTGTGCAGGTGTGTTTGCACATATATGTGCCTCTGTGTGTATGTGTATGTTTGTAAGTGTGTATGCAAAAGCCTGAGCAACCTTATTCAGCAATCTTGCTCATGACTAGTATTCCATCACTTGAGCTCACGTCTATAATTCTAGCTACTCAGGAGGCTGAGATCTGAGGATTGCAGTTCAAATCCAGTACGAGTAGGAAAGAAAGGTTCTGAGGTACTTATCTCCAATTAACCACCAGAAAACTGGAAGTAGCGCTGTGGCTCAAGCGGTAGAGCACTAACTTTGAGCTGAAGAGGGGAGAGATATTTCCCAGGCCGAGTTCAAACCCTGCCACAATCATCAAAAAAAAAAAAAGATAAAAGATAAAAGAAAGAAAAAGAAACGAGATTTTGGCCACCAGCTCATTGCTAGTATAATTCCCGCTTTCTCACCATGGACTATTTTTCCAGTTAAGTCCATGCTCTTATATCTAACTTGCTTTGGAACCAGAATTATTCTTCCATTGTACATTTTCAAATTTGTGTGATTAGCAACCATGATTTAGAGATAGAAGTTGAAAGAGAGTGGCCTCAACGCTCATGTTCCTCTTAGTATTAATTATTTCTCAGTGTCACTCTACATAATGGCCTTGGCTTTATTGGTTCAATGTTGTCTTATTTGCAAAGTCTTGTATAGTATATTGAACCATTATACTTAAACACAGAACTTTTCTTTCTCTTATTATTCCTATTGTTTCTTCTACTGTTAGCTTGTGTACACTTGGGAAATAATGCACAACACACACATGCAAAAATAAACTTTTCTGAGAATCTTCTCCCAGTTAAATTTAATTTAAGAGCACATATGAATTTTGAACTTAATCTACTCCTGAATAATGGTTTCCTTTATGTTTTTATAGTAAAAATAGTGTACAGAGGGCTTAGAGTTACATAAGTAAGGTAATGAGTACATTTCCTATTGTTACATCCTCTTTTGTTTTTCCTGTGGTATCTGTTCCCTCCCCATCTACCCAATTCCCCCCCCCCCTTCCCAAGTTGTAAAGTTCGTTTTCTACATAGTGTCTTATTCATATCATTGTTACAATAGGTCATCCTGAATTTTTGTTTCAGCATTTTGTTGTTTCCCTTCTCCTCCCTACACTAGAAAAATGTATATGCAAGTTGCAGGGCACCAACATCACATCCAATGAAAACAAGAGTTATATCATGGGGGAAGAACATGGAGGAGAAATGAAAAAAAATCACATAGCACGTTTTAGATACATTTAAAACAATTGCAATAAAGAAAAAAAAACAAGTTGTATCCCTATCTTGGGGCTTATTTTACTTAACATTATCTTATATGGCCATATGTACATGAATAATGTTTTTTAAGCCATTTAAATTTTATATTTTGTATTTACTTAGTTGTGTCTGAAAGGCATGTTACCTCATGTCCAAAGATGTCTTTGTGCTAGTACAATGAAGCCTAAATCATTCATTTTTACTTCGAGCAGTGCCATGGATTATTACTGGACGTAGAAGGAACTTTTACTGCAGGTGGAAACTGATACCAAAAGAGAAATTGAACATGGAGAAATAACAAAGTGCAAGTTAGTTTGTGTGTTCCTTTTTGCTGTACAAGAAAAGAAGCCATTGTCCAAATTCAGAAACACTGAAGTTATACCTTGCATTCTCTCAGACCACAAAGGAATAAAATTAGAATTCAACAACAAAAGCCACCAAAGAAATTCCTGTACCACATGGAGGTTGAAGAATACACTGCTGAATCATGAGTGGGTCATGGAAGAGATTAGAAACAAAAATCAATTATTCATGATATTTCTCATTTGTTAGGAAATGGAAAAACTTGGAAAAAATTATATTAAATGAAGTAAGCCAGGCATAAAGAAACATAGGTCCCATCGTTTCCCTTATTTGCAATATCTACTATATGTATGAGTCAAGCGGAAAAGGTCAGATAATGTGATGTTAGGAAAATGAATCCTTAGATATGTATTTTAATGTTTTTTTTTCCTTTCACGCGTTTGTTTCTAACGCATTTATAAGATTATCTCTTTGTAGCTTTGTATGTCCATCCCCCACAATATAACCCCTGCTTTCACTATATTTGATGTCAGTATAACTTGTAGAGAAGATGGGGAAAAACAAGTCGTTTAAGGATACAGGTGGACTTGTTGTAACAATGAGAAGTACAAGTTGTCATGTGGAAAATGAGCTTAACAATGTTGGTGGGGGGGAAAGCGGGGAGGATTGAGTGGGGGGGTGGGAGGGAGGCTAGGAAGGGATGCGAAGGGTAAACAAAGGAGGAGGCTGCAATGCTTGATAAGAAATGTACACATTAACCAGCCCATTTAATTGTAACCCCTCTGTACAGCTTGTACACAAAAAATAAAAATTTAAAAAAAATGAACACACAAATTATCAGCTCCCCTGGGACACAGCAATGTCAGTACTCAGAGGCAAGTTTATAGCTCTGAGTCCCTACATCAACAAATTCGAGAGATCTGAAACCAACAATTTAATTAGACATCTGAGCCTCCTAGAAAAAGAGCAGCAAGATAAACCTCAATACAGTAGATGGAAAGAAATAATTAAAATTAAATCAGAATTAAATGAAATAGAATCCAAAAAACCATAGAAAGGATCAACAAAACAAAGAGTTGGTTCTTCAAAAAATCAACAAAATTGACAAACTGTTAGCAAACCTTAACAGAAAAAGAAGAGAACACACCCAAATAAATGAGCTCAGAGATGAGATTGGACACATCACCACAGAAACAACCAAGATTCAGAACATTCAAAAATTCATCCAAAAATCATACACCACGATCAAACAGGATTCATTTCAAGGATGCAAAACTGGTTTAATATACGCAAATTAATTAATATAATTCATCACATCAACAGGAGCAAGGATAAGAACCACAAGGTTATCTCAATAGATGCAGAAAAAGCATTTGACAAGATCCAACACCCCTTTATGTGAAGGTTCTAGAAAAAAGTAGGAATCCATGGAACATTCCTCAATACAATAAAGGCTGTATAAGACAAACCTACAGCTAGCATTATACTTAATAGTGAAAAACTAAAGCCATTTCTCTTAAATCAGGAATGAGACAAGAATGTCCACTGTCTACACTTCTCTTCAATATAGTGTTGGAATGCCTAGATACAGCAATAAGACAAGATGCAAGCATTAGAGACATCCAAATGGGGAAAGAAGAAGTAAAACCCTCCCTCTTTGCAGATGACATGATCTTGTATTTAAAGAATCCCACAGAATCCACTCTAAAATTACTCAAGCTGATTCAAAATTTTGGCAAAGTAGCAGGGTATAAATTTAACCCTCAAAAATAAATGGCTTTTCTGTATGCCAACAATGAGAAAAGGTTGGCTGAATTTAGGAAAGCAACTCCATTCAGAATAGCCCCACAAAAAATAAAATACCTAGGAATTTACTTAACCAAAGAAGTGAAGGACCTCTATGATGAAAACTTTAAAAAACTGAAAAAGGTAATCAAAACAGAACTTAGAAAGTGGCAAAAACTCCCATGCTCCTGTATTGGAAAGATCAACATCGTGAAATGGCAGTACTTCCCAAGGCAATCTACAAATTCAATGCGATACCTATCAGTATTCCAACCTCATTCTTCAAGGAAATTCAAAAATTCATCTGGAGCAATAAAAGACCCTGAATAGCTAAAACGATCCTTAATGGAAAGAAGCGTGCAGGAGGAATATGAATACCGAATTTGAATTCAACTACAAATCCACAGTAATCAAAACAGCTTGGTACTGGCACAAGAAAAGACTTCAGGACCAATGGAATAGAACTGAAAACCCAGAAATGACCCTTCAGACCTATAGCCATCTAATCTTCGATAAGGGTGTTAAAAAACAGAATAGAAGAAACACACCCTCTTCAGTAAATGGTGCTGGCAAAATTGGTTATATACTTGTAGAAAACTAAAGCTAGATCCTTATATATCACCTTGTATTAGAATCAACTCCAAATGGATCAAAGCCCTCGGAGTCAAAGCAGACACCCTGAAAACATTACGTGATGGAATAGGAGAAACACTAGGTCTCCTTGGCACAGGCCAAATTTTCTTAATAGAGACCCAGAAACACAACAAATCAAAGAAAGGTTGGACAAATGGGATTGCATGAAATTGCAGAGCTTCTGCATGGCAAAGGACATAGCTAGCAAGATTAATGGAAAGCAGACAGATTGGGAGAAGATCTTCACTAGCCCTACAACAGACAAGGGTCTCATATATAAAATATACCTGGAACTCAAAAAATTAAATCCCCCAAAAACAAATCTTCAAAGAAACAACTGCCCAATAAATAATTGTGCTAAAGACTTAAAAAGAACTTCTCTGAAGAGGAAAGAAGGATTGCCAAAAGACATATGAAGAAATGCTCAACCTCCCTAGACATAAAAGAAATGCAAATCAAAACAACATTGAGATATCACTTCACCCCAGTTAGAATGGCTATAATCAAGAATTCTAATAACAACAGATGCTGGAGGGGATGTGGACCGCGGAAACCTTACTGAAGTGTTGGTGGGAGTGTAAACTTGTTCAACCTCTTTGGGATGCAGTATGGAGGTTCCTCAAGAGACTCCACATAGAGCTCCCCTAAGACCCAGCAATCCCACTTTTGGGCATATACCCAAATGTTCACAAAGAAGGCCACACTAGAGGTACCAGCATGACTGTATTTATTGCAGCATTATTTACCATAGCTAAGGTATGGAACCAACTCAGATGCTCCTCAGTAGATGAATGGATCAAGGAAATGTGGTATATATACACAATGGAATTCTATGCCTCCATCAGAAAGAATGACATTGCCCCATTTGTTAGGAAATGGAAAGAGTTGGAAAAAATTATATTAAATGAAGTAAGCCACGCCCAAAGAAACATAGGTTCCATGGTTTTCCTCATTTGCAATAACTAGTATATGTCTGAGTCAAACAGAAAAAGTCAGATAAGTTGATGTTAGGGAAATGAACCTTAAGATATGTATTCCAATGTTTTTTTATTCTTTCATGTGATTGTTTCTAACACATTTATAAGGTGATTTCCTTGTTCCTTTGTATTTCCCTTCCCCACGGCATAACAATAACTCTTGTTTTCACAGCATTTGATGTCGGTATAATTTGTGGAGGGGATCGGAAAAAAACAAATCATTTAAATAGGGATACAGGTGGACCCATTGCAACAATGAGATGTACAGGTCATTATGTCGAAAATGAACATTACAACTTTGTTGGTGGGGGGAGGAGGATTGGATGGGGGGCAGAGGGGAGGATGGGAAGGGGTGCAAGGGGAAACCAAGAAGTAGGCTACAATGCTTGATAAATATGTACTCATTATCTTGCCCATGTTATTGTAACCCCTCTGTACAGTATTTTCACTATAAAAATATATATTCATTGTTAGAAAAAAAAAAGAATCCAAAGCTTGAAAGAAACTCTTTCCCTGACTTTTTTTGAGTGTGTTCTTTATTCATATAAAAATTGTCTGTAAACTTCCTCTTGAAAGTATTACAAAAGGAAACAATGTGCCATTTGAAGGCCAGCATAGAACAAAAGGAAATAACGTTGTTTTAAAAGTGTTCTATTGCAAGGAAACAAAGACTTGGTGGTTTTAAATTGTCTTATGCATGGATATTTCACTACTGAGATGATTCTGTTGTTGCAGGAGTCACTTATTAATTCCTTTATTCTTGTCCTGAATTCTCCAGCGCAGTTAGCATTACAAAAAAGCAGGACCCAGCGAGTATGATCAGCAAAAGGAGCTTGTTCCCAAACCAGTGCTTTAAGGATGGTCCCAAAGAAATATGTGCGTTTTTTCGCTTGTTTGTTTGTTTAGTTTGTCCTGGTTCTGGAGCTTGAACTCAGAGGCTGTCCCATGTCCCTGAACAAATGTCTTCCCTGGCCAACTTTCCCCAAAGCTGGTACTCTACTGCTTTAGCCAAAACTCCACTTCTGGCGTTTTTGGTGTTTAGTTCCAGATAAGAATGTGACAGGCTTTCCTGCCTGTGTTGGCTTTGAACTGAGAAAGTAAGAAAGCCAAGTGACATCAACTGTACCGAGATTTCTGTTTTGAACCAAGAAATACTAGACGAAGTTTATGATAAAGCTAATATTTGACAATTTTTAAAAGAAAAGAATATGTCTAACAAAGAAGCCATAACTTAAATAACTCCCCAAATGTAGGTGGACTGAATCATTTTGGAAGCATTTTTTCATCTGCTTGGGAAGATAACTATTGACTTCATAGATCCTTGTGGGGAAACAGTCATATTTGCCTGTTGTCACTGGCTTTGTACACATGTATGCTGTACATACTTCTAAGGGCCTTACATAAAGGAAGTCTTGAAATTCTCAACAATATTTAAATAAGATGGTCCCTATATTTATTTTCACATTTGGGGATCACTAAATACCAAAGTTGTGTAGAAGGCTAGGGTTAGAATATGGACATGAAATCTGTCTCCTAATATTATGAAGATAATTCATGCCATTTTGAGTTACAGTTTCTCAAGAAATAAAAAATAAAGTAAAACAGTAACAGAAACATAATTTTCTATCTTTCCTAACTTTCCAACAGAAATTAGAGAATCCAGTAAAGTTACACCAATCCCAGGATGGTATAGGATTTTATAGGATCACTAGATGGTGAAAGAGAATATAAAAAAATGCTTCCCCTGGAACAATGGGAAACAAAATCTATACCTACAGATTTTGACATACCTGGAAAATAGTTTCAACTATGCTATGTCTTTGATATTTTAGGTTTGTTTACACAGCAACTTTCCTCTCTCAGGAAATGACTCTATTCCTACTTAAGGTTTTGCAGCTTATAACCCAGCAACAAATAATGCTTCTAAATATAAACAAGCATGAAACTAACAGTAACAAAGGATACTTCCATTGCCATAGGTGATAAATAAGAATGCTCTTGGGGAATACTCAAAAAATTTTGAACTTTTTCATACCTTTCCTCTTCTCCAACATGAAAAGTTCTAGCAATTATATGTAAAACATTAATAAAGGATTTTTATATTTTTTATTGTTCACACTAAAGCAAATACACTTTTCCTCCTTGCAAGCCTGACTTTGAAAGAGTCAGACACTCACAATTATATTATAGACAAAAGTTTACTGCTTTGGCTTAGGTGTTTTCCTGCCTTTGAGTGTTGCTCTCTATTATTTTGGCAACTATATAGAAAAACAAGAAAAATCCATTATGTTTTGTTGAATTTTTCAATGTCAAGCTGTCTTCAAACACAGTTTTCTGTTCCCTTCTTCACTGCTAATTAAAGTTTAATTATTGCTCTTTAAATAACAAAAACATACTTTAATATATATTCTCATTAAAACAGATGAAAACAGGCGTGTCTGCCATTGCTTTTTAAATTTTTTCCAAGTATTTTCCTTGGCTATTTTCATTATTGCCTTTGTTCCAGTCTTCTAATCATGAACACAGTGTTACACAAAAAGATCTTTCCAAAATATAGGATGTTAGGCAGAAAAAAATAGATGTATAATTAAAAATTTTCATCTCTTAAGAGACTGAAAAGCTCAGAAGACATTTTGCTATTTCTGGCATGGTGCTTAAACTAAGTGAAATGCATGTAAATGTGACAGTTATTACAAACAATAATTATGGCTTATACTTTTCTGCTCCAATGAGATGAGTAACTTTACTGTCAATGAAATCTCTGACAAGGTTGGAGGGCATATTTATTTTAAGGTAGGAAGGTTAAGGTTAGAAAGCCAAGGGAGATTCCTAAAACAGCACTGCCTATCACTTATCAGTTAATTATACTTATAAGTATATATAAATTTGTAAGTATATAAATACATAAATATGAATTGATTGAGAAATATGTGACTTACACAATTGATTCAATGGTTACCCAAACCAGAAAACACTTCTCCTCATTTATATAAACTATTATATCTAGTGAGGATTTAAAAATTTTTAGAATTATATTTTAACATTTATGCCAAAATATTTGTTCATTTTTAACTGTTTATTTTTAAATTTTTCGGTTGTGGGGCTTGAAATCTGGGCCTGGACGTTGTCCCTCAGCTCTTGACCTCAAAGCTAGTGTTCTACCACTTGAGTCACTGCCAGTTTTCTGGTGGCTCATTGAAGATATTGTCAAGGAGCCGGCTCCAGTGGCTCACGGCTGTGATCCTAGCTACTCAAGAGGCTGAGATCTGAGGATTGCGGTTTAAAGCCAGCTGGGGCAGGAAAGTCTGTGAGGCTCTTGTCTCCAATAAAACCACCAGAAAATAGGAAATGGTGCTGTGGCTCAAGAGGGAGAATGCTCAGCTTGAGCTGTAGAGCGTAGGGACAGTTCCCAGGCCCAGAGTTCAAGCCCAACGATTGACCAAATTAAACAAACAAAAAGTCTCGCGGACTTTCCTGCCTATGCTGGCTTTGAACCATGATTCTCAGCCATCAGACTCCTTAGTAAGTAGGATTACAAGCAAGAACCGCTGGCACCTAGCTACATAATTATTTTTTTACACATTTATGAAGTATGGATTGGTAATCCCATTCATTTATATGTTGTGTAATGATCAAGCTATATCATATCCATTAGTTTCTGTATGTAACATTTTTTTTTAGTGAGACTGCTCGAAAAGTTATCTTTTGGCTGGGATGAAATATCTATTCTTAACTATAATCACTTTGCTCCTTATGGTATACAATTAATATATTTACTTTTAGTATTGGATGTCTGTTAATTAAACTCATAGAAAACATGAATTGTATGGTGAGAGAAGTTTATGGTTCCATTACTTGTTTTAGGAAAACAATTATGCCTTTTGTTTTCAATTATATTTCTGTGGGAATGTGAACTATTCATTGATTTAACTGTTAAAGTCGATAACTGTTACATTATATCAAGTTGATTCCAAGTTGTATTTGAAAATTGCACATTTAACACAAATATGCTTCCACTTTCTTCTACCACATAAGTAAAGTAACAGTAAAGCAAATCTTGGTGTTAGTGGCTCATGTGTAGAATCCTAGAAACTCAGGAGGCTAAAACCTTAAAATTTTATTTCAATGTCAGTCTAAACAGAAAAAATGTGAAAACTTATCTCCAATTGTCCAGCAAGAAGGAGAAGATGAGAATGTGGCTCAAAGGATAGAGTGTGATCAGCCATGAGCAAAAAGTACAAGGAAGAAAATTAAACATTGAGTTCAAGCTCTTAAAATGGCATAGACACATAAGACAACAATAAAAAGTACTATAAACATCAATAATGAAGACAAAATAGTAGAAAAGATCATGAGAAATGTTGCATAAATAGCTGGAAGACAGAAATCATTTGACAGAGTTTTGATTCAGGAGAGGGAAAAATCACAGTCTCATTGGTACAATCTCATTGTACTCATTTGTGTTGAAACCTGGCTACTGGGTAACAAGTGAAAGAGTAGATTGGATTACCTGACAGAGCAGACATTGCCTGTGACTGACTATGCACCATCCCATTCTGCAAAAATCTAAAATTTTGCTTCCTAATTTAAATAAAACCCCATATTAGATACTATCTGGTCCACACAGACAGGGGTCCTTATTTTGAGGCTTCAGACTTATGTGAGGCTTTTGTTAATAACCAGTCCTGTTGTACCCCCTTTCCTTTGTGCACCTATACCTTACAAAGCTGGCACCAAGCCAAGGCTTTGAACTAGACACCATGGCCTTAATCTCTCCCTTTCTCCAGCTACAACTCTTTTCACATGCTATCTCTGTCTTAGTATTAGTTGTTTTCTTACTAATCCCCACCAGAAAACTCTTATATTCACGTAAACGCACTATAAACATCCTAGTTCAAAAAGGGATTAAAGGTTTACCATTGGCTGAGGCTCTCTTCTGTAGGTTTGCTCCCTAATAAATCTGTGCTACAATATCTCTCTTTTCTTCGTGTCTTTTGAGTCTGACAAATGATTGATTCGGTTTTATGTAATCCCATTTATCCAGCCTTACTTTGGAAGTTTTGACCTGTCCCAAGGAGCCCTCGTGTTTCCCTTAACTCTTCCTGTAAAATTCTAAGGTATTGGGACTTACATTAGGGTCTTCAATCCATTTGGAATCGATTCTGGTGCAGGAGGATATATAAGGATCTAACTTCAGTTTTCTGTGTACAGATAATTCCATCAGCACAAGTTTTTAAAGAATTTGTCTTTCTTCCATCCTGTGTTTCTGGCTCCCTTATCAAAGATTATGTGCCTATAGGAGTGGATTCATTTCTGGATCATCAATTCTGTTCTATTGATGGAAATATGTGCTTCTATTGAAAAGAATGGCATTACCACATTCCTGAGGAAATTGACTTCTCTGTAAACTGAAAAGCAAAATTATAAGTTTAGAATACAAAATTGAGGTAAGTTTTGAACACATAAATTATAATATATAGAAAAAAATGTGGGAGAGAAAAGATAAGATGAAAAGTAGAGTAGCTATAAATTGAAGAACTCATAAACAATTACCAAAACTATACAAGGGAGCTGGGGTAAAGCTCAGTTGTAGGACTAGACTAATATATACAAAGCCATGGGTTCAATCTCCAAGAAGACCTAATAATAAGTTAACAAATAGTAATAATAAAATAATTACTTGAAATAAATTCTTTCATATTAGAGAGGCCTGAATCCTAAAACAGCAAAAAAATACCCTCAATTCTTGTATCCAATGACATGAAAATACAAGAATGAAGAGGAAATAGTTTACCTTTTCTCTCCTTTCTTTTCCTTTCCTGTTTTCTTCTTTTCTTTTTTTCTTTGGCACTACTGGTGCTTGAAGTTGCTAAGGCTCTGACCACTTTAGATTATTTTTCAGATGAGGTATTACTTTTTGGCCAAGCCTCCCTTGAGCAATAATCTCTTACCTATGGTTTCCACAAACGAGAGATAACAGGGAAATTACCCTATATCTTGCTTTCTTTTTTGGATTTTCTCACGACTTTTTTCGGTCAGAACTGGCCCTGGATATCAGTCTTCTACATCTCTGCCTTCTAATTAGCATGGCGTAGTTCATCTAAAGCTTGGACCCATATTATTTTTCATTGTAAACATTCAATATTGACTTCTGTTTTCTAGATATCTTTAAATTCAATTGAGGTTAGTATGGATCTTTATGATGTTATAAGAAGAACATAGAGAATCCCTTGAATAGTTTTTTCAGTTTCTTTAAATATTTATAGTATGATATTAAAAGTAGGACATTAATATTTCACAAGTACCTTATGTAGACTTCAATTGTTTTAATGATTTTGTGCACACATTAAGTTCAATATAATTTTATCAACTCTATATGTATAGTTACAGACACGTTTCTTTAAGTCTGTCTCATGCTTCCCTTTTATAATTAAACCCACTACTTCCCTTGGTCCCATCCCAAACCTGTTTCACCCTGGAAACCAAAACACATTTTTTCTCCGATTTCTAGGTCATGCAATAAATAAGCTTTTAGGATTGCCCTCAAATCTATGGTAGATTATTCCCTGTTGTTGTATGCCGTAATATTGTATTGTATTCACTCGATTAGTCTTTTGGTTCTGTTATTAGAGAATGTAGCACAATTCGTTTCCCATTCACCTGAAGAAAGCCTGAATTGATTTCCATTTCTTTAACTAGAGGAAATAATGCTGCTATAATCCTCTGTGTTTTGGCCTTTGGGTGAATGTTACAGCTTATTTCTATGAGACAAACCTGAAGAGCTCAATTCCTGTGCTATACTCTAGGTGGTTGCATATTTCATATTCAAGGAACCTGTCAAAATGTTTTCAGAAGTGGCTTTCCCATTTGAGATTCCTGCCAGCATCCAGTTTCTCTGTTTCTTGATAGCATTTAGTATGGGCAATATTGTATTATGTGCAATAATTCTCATACATGTTTTATGATGTCATTTTTGTTTTAATGTACCTTTATTTAGTGACTGATGATGCCTTTCTTGGGCTTATTTTTCACAAGATGTATTTTGCTAGTTTCTAATTGATGTTCTTTTTAACATTAGTTTTTGAGAGTTCTATGTAGAGTATAATTTGAGACATTCTTCAGGTATAGGATTTGCAAATATTTTATCCTTGACTATGGGTACAGTTCATCAACATTATCTTCATCATCATCATTATCATCATCTGTTGGGTCTTTGTCCATCCCATGAAAGATGGACGGGGTCTGAGGAAAGGTAAGTGTGGCCGCTGGCACTTTACCCAGCCTCCCTCAGCCGGGAAAAAAATCAGACACAGCAGGAGGTCAAGTCAAGCAGGAAGAAACTCATTTATTAACAAAGAACAGCACTTTTTAAAGCAAAAAAGAGCAGGTGGCATGACAAGGGAGGAAGAGAAACCAATCACTGTCAAGGTCACACCCTATCATGAACCTAAGCTTCCATGGGCTGGTTCCACACTTAACATAAAGCAAATTGAGCTCTGCCCACTCAACTCCCTCTCAGCACCATCTTTGCTGCCCATGTGCCCTACAATAATCATCACCATAATCATCATCATCATCATCATCATCATCCTCATCATCATCATCATCATCATCATCATCATCACTATTAGTAGTATTACTACCATTAGTTTTGTACATGTATGTATGGTCCTGGGACATGAACACAGGATCCCTGAGATTAGTCACAACTTGTTAATAATATACCATTTCAGTCATGCCTCACTTCTGGCTTTTTTGCTGATTAATCAGAGATAAGATTTTCAGGGACATTATTTTGTGGGCTGCCATCCATCAGCAATACTCACATCACAGCCTAACAAGTAGTTAGGTTGAGATACATGAGTTCCCTGCATATGAGCTTTCACAGTCTAAATTATTTTATACATTTTTGAGTTCTACTATACCAAGTTTTCCTTTCCTATAATTTTAATGCCAAATTTATGTATGCTTCATCTCCAAAATTGTCAAGGCATCTTCCTATGTTATACATTTACATCCCTCTTTTTGTTTTATAGGCCACCTTCAAATCCTGCTTGAAGTTAATATTTGAATATATTATTTTAAGTCAATGTTCACTTGTTAATTCTCCCCAAGATTGTCTAACCTATCACCACTTATTAAAGAGAATGTCACTCCACAAGTGTTTGGTTTTACACTCTTATTAAATATTCCTTGATAATAATTATGTGGCTCTAATCTGGTGCCCTACAGACACATTGAGCTGTATAATCTTTCCTCTACAAATATAACAATTTTACACTAGCAGCTTTAATATTGGATAGAGAAATATATTCAAGTTTATTTTCCTTTGTCCATGATTCAAAGAGTGATTGTCAGGTTTTTTTAGAAATTTTCATGATCTTATAAATAAAACTGTGAAGCTTGGCACAGTTAGCTCACGATTATTATAATAGCTGGATAGGAGGCTGAGATCTGAGGATTGTGGTTCAAGGCAGCTGGAATATGAATGTCTATGAGACTCTTATCCCCAATTAACCACCAGAAAACCAGAAGTGGCACAGTTGCTCAAAGGGTACAGCACTCACTTAGAGCAGAAGAGCTGAGGAACAGTGCCCAAGCCCAGATTTCAAGCCCCATGTATGACCCCCCAAAAAGGGGGGTGGGGACAATTAATATCTTTGCTCAATTGTGTCCTCCAATACATAAAAAGTATAAGTCTCCATTTACTTAGATTTTTGCTTTTATATTCAGCATTGCATAATTTTCATTGAGGGAAAGTCAACAACACTTTAATACATTTTGACAATATGTGGAGATGACACAAAGAAATTCACAGAAAACAGATGAAAAATAAGGGGCAGTGGGAATGGAGACAGACAGAAATGTATTAATCAAGCCCTTGATCAATATGTGAGTGTGTAAGATATTTCAATAAAATTTCTTTGTACAATTAATATACACCAATTAATAAATACCTTCCAAAGGCATTGGTATTCAAGTATGTCATAAAGTATAAATACAGATTTTGTGGTGAAATGAAAGATAAATGAGAAAATACATACTTATAGTAATTGTGTAAATAAACTAAGAATTTGGTCAACATTCTGAGGGCTCATGGCTCATTAGAATAGAAGGCCCTTGGTATCTAAGATAAGACTAAAATGTTAGACTTCAACCTATCTTTAAGACTGCTTAATGATATTGCCTTTTGAGTAAATATTCTCTTTATTGTTGTTGTTATTGCTGGGGGTGGTCGTGGGCCTTGAACTCTGGGACTGGGAGCTGTCCCTCATGTATTCAGCTCAAGGCTAGGTCTCTACCACTTGAGTCATAGCGCCACTTCTGGTTTTCTGGTGGTTTATTGGAGAAGAGTCTCATGGACTTTTTCTGCCCAGGCTGGCTTTGAACCACGATCCTCATTTCAGCTTCCTGAGTAGCTACAATTATAAAATGAGCCACCGGCACTAGGCTTTAATCAGTATTCTTAGTACAAAGAAAAAATACAAGTGATTTGGAACCAAGCTGTAGAAGGCTGCCTTTTTGGCTTCAGAAGAGAGCTGCCTGGTATCATATGAGTAGATAGATTTAGGAAAAATTAAACATATAAGTCCACATGGAAGGCTACAATACATTTTAGTGAAGTTCCAAAAATGATAAGGACATGAATTGCAATAACTAGCTTGGTAATAAGGGACATGTTTAGGAGTTCTGTCTGTATTGTTACTGTTGTAAATGTACAATGTCATTTTATTCATTTTTGTTGTTGTTGTTTCCTTAGTATGTTCTTTCCTCTATGGAATATCCCCTGTTGTCACTTTTCTCGATTTTGATACCTTGCATCTTGTATATACATGTCTAATCTGGGGAGGGTAATGGGAATTACAAAACGCTGAAACAAGGAAACAGGATGACCTACTGCAACACAGATACCAATAAGACTATATTGGAAATGAACCTTACCACTTCATGCTTCGAAGAGTGGGGAGAAAGGATTGTGGGAGCTGGGGGAGGGAAGGGATAGTGGGATAACAACAAGGAAGGAAAGGGGTAATAATGATCAACAAGTAATATACTCATTGCCTTACTTATGTAATTGTAATCCCTCTGTGCAACATTTTAACAATAAAATAAAATAAAGTAAAATCAATAAACGACACGTTTGGCAAATAAAGTAAAATGCTAACTTACAGACAAATGAAGATAATAATAAACAGGTATGTCTATATACATGTATATATACATCTGTATATTGATATATATGTATACATGTATAGGTATTTGTGTATGTACACATATAAGTATGAATATATGCATATGCGCATAGTGTGTATACATATACATTTATTTAAAGAGACTTGAATAAGAAATATTTTAATGCCTATGAAAAACCTTAACCATCCTGCCTATGAAAAGCTGAAACTATCCTGAATATGTTATCAAAAAATCCAAATACATATCTTTATAATGATATACCAAAATACAAATAATATATGGAAAAATCATACCATACCTATACACTGCATACATATAGAGATTAATGGAAATAGAAAAAACAATAGAATAGCAGTGCACAATCAATATGTAGAAATTGGAATCTTTATATATTGGTGCTTGGCACTTAAAGTGATATAGTCAGTTTGTTATAAATACTGGAAATCTAAGATATTACACATAGAATTGCCTCTATGATCCAGCATTTTGAATCATAATTTTTTTTATTTTTTATTTTTGGGTCCGGTCGTGGGGCCCGAACTCTGGGCCTGAGCTCTGTCCCTCAGCTCTTCAGCTCAAGACTAATGCTCTACCACTTGAGCCACAGCGCCACTCCCGGCTTTTTTCTTTTTGCTTATGTGGTGCTAAGGAATCAAACCCAGGGCCTCAGGCATGCAAGGCAAGCGCTCTACCACTGAGCCAACTTCTCAGCCCTTGAATCATAATTTTCTATACAAAATATATTTCAACATATGTCCAATGAAACACATGTACAATTATATACATAAGAAAACCTTTTATAATAACATATAATAAAATATTGAAATGCCCATTGTGGGGATTATAGAATTATACACACACATACAAATCAATATGGTATATCCCTGGGAAAAATTTATATGGACTTGGTTTGGAAGCTAATTTTACTTGGGAAGAATGGATAAAATAGACTTCAATTTCTAATTATATCAGCTTTTTAAAATGGACACAGACGTAGTGGTAGACTATGAAGTAATGGTTGGTCAAGTGGAGGGTAGGTTGAAATGATGACAGGAAGTGTTGAATAATAGATATTGGAGTACTTTGAGAGTGTAGCTATGATAAAATGTTCTAGAACTGAAGATGATATTCATAGTCCAACTCTTTAACATTCTATTAATCATTGTACTTTATCTAAGAATTACAGATTGCATTTGCATTAACCTTAAGAAAAATTTTAGAATAGTAATGGGTGAATCTGAGTAATAATTTAGAATTTAAAATCACAGAATTCTATAATGCACACGTTTAATATGTTGATGAATAAGACTGTCAATAAAATATGATCGGTGTTATATCCTCTGCGTGACTGTATATGACACTGCAAGTCAGTGAATACTCTACAAAATTATGTAAATTGAGGAATGAGATAGGACTGAAAAGAATGAGGGACAATGATCATCAAGATGCATTGTATTGAGCTGGGAATATGGCATAGTAGTAGTCTTAGGGGAATAGTGTGAAGCCCTGGGTTTGATTCCTCAGTTCTACCTTAACAAAAAAAGCTGGAATTGGCACTGTGACAGAAGTCATAAAGTGCCAATGTGAGGAAAAGAAGTTCGTGGAAATTGCCAAGGCCCTGAGTTCAAGCCCCAGGAGGGTCAAAAAGAAAAAGATGCATTGTATTAAGATAGGCACTAACGGCTCATGCCTGTAATCTTAGATACTCATGAGACTGAGGATGGAGGTTTGAAACCAGCCCAGGTAGGAATGTCTGTGAGATTTTATCCCCAATTAAATGTCAGAAAAATCAAAGTCCTGCTGTGCCTCAAGTGATAGACTTCTACTGTTCATCGAAAGGAGGTCACGCACACTGCCCAGACCCAGAGTTCAAACCTCAGGAGAGAAGAAAGACAAGAAAATAACTCACTAAACACTATTCATAAATTGCATGGTCAAACAGCAACTCCCATGCAACTACTTAAAGTCAATTAAAATATGATTAAAATAGAATACAAGTCATTTTGTGGACCAAACATAAATAGAATTCAAAGGTTGTTTACAGGGACAAAGTAAATTTTATCTCTTAGTTAGAGTTGAAATTTGTTCTTCAGTCTTCTTAAATCATTTATGAAATTGACAATACTGCCAATTATAGGTCAATTTCCTTGAGGAACAGATTGAATTCTGATGTCTTTTCTTAGCAAACCATAGAGGTGAATTTTTTGCCTCTTGTTGAAGTATATCTGATATTTTAAAGTAGATTTGTCCTAATGTAATATTTATTAAATCAATCATTTCACTAGGGTGATGTTAGTCAGATTTTTTTCCAGTAAATCCTATCCCTTATAATAAATGAGAGCATGCTGTGTCAGTCTCCTATTCATATGACAAAATATTTTATAAAATTAATTAATAAGGGGGTAGATTAATTTTGGCATCTGATTTTATACATTTCAGTTTATGTTTCTTATCTTCATTGTTTTGGGTTGGTGGTGGCACAGAACCCAATGTCAGGAACATCTCATGGAGTATGTGTTTTCATGGAAGACAGAAAGTAAAGAAGAGGAGGAATAGGTGTGGGAGAGAGAGAAAGAGGAGAAGAGGAAGAAGGAAAAGGAGAAGGAGACAGAGAAGGAAAAGAAGGAAGAGAAAGAAAGGATATTTATCTTAACATCTTCATTGATCACAAGTTCTCAGTGACCATACCTCTACAACTGTGCCCACTTGAAAAGGTTCACCACCTCTTTATGGCAACATAGTGAAAGCTAATTATTAATCCCAATCTTTTATGATTTCAGATTTAATTTCTAGAATGGTGGTTAGATATTGCTATACAAGTGTGATAACTTCTCTTCCTAAATATTTACTTGAATTAATCAGATAAGCTATTTGGCATGGAGTTGGTTTGGTTATACCACTGTTGGAGAGATGAATGAAATATTTTGAACACAAATACATTTTATTTAACAGATAAAGAAGCTTCAAGAGATTACAATTTGTTACCTTCAAAAATGACTATTTCATTCAACTTATAGTGACTTGAACTTTTCATAATTTTCTGGCATTTCCATTGAAGTATTTTGTCGTCTATAGCAAGTTTCATTCTTTCTAGTGAAGGAAAAATGAATGCTATGACGATCATTTATTTCTTAATTATTCTATAGAAAGTAGGTATAATATGAATTTCCTGCCATTCAAAAATAAGTTATATTCAAGTCTATAAGAATAATTGGAAAAGTCATGGAATATCTTTCTTTAGTTATCTTATATTAAGATTGATTCAATTTCTAAAAATGACTGTTGACTTCAGAAGATAATAATCAAAGTTAATGACAAATTGCTTCATTCATCCTGACAGAGCCTATTGATTTTATCTTACATGAGAAATTTGATTAATGATCTCTTTGTCGCTTTTGAATAATAGAGTATTTCAATTTGTCCAAAGATTCTGTAATTTAAACCTTCAAGTGTATATTTTTTCATAAAAATGAACAGTATTTTTCCACAGTGCAGGTTCAGATTTAACAACTAAATAAATATCTAAATGTTAATTAATTAAATTGAGCCTCTAGAATTCAAATAATAAATTTATTTTATTCTTAGATATATCTATGCTGAATATGAGTGTCTAAAGCTTGTAATCCTTGCTACTCAGGAAGCTGGGGACCAAAGCCAGCTTTGGCAAGAAAGTTTGTGAGACAAATCTCAATTAATCACACACACACACACACACACACACAAACACACACACACACACACACACACACACACACACACACACACACAAAGCCAGAAGTGGAGTTGTGGGTCAAACTAACCTTGAGTGAAAAAAACTAAGGCATAGACCTTGAGTTCAAATCACAAGAATAACACACACCCACATTCACACATGCATATTATGTCTAGATACTTATTTTAGTTTAAAGAAATACACAATATCATGAATAGTAATATTTGTTTCATATCCTGCAACTTTTATGAAGTGGTTTTTAGTACAATTTGCTCTAAGATATAACATAGGTCATTAAAGTTAATATTAATCTAGTTAATATTTTTAATTACTCATAACACATTGGTATTTTATGTATACACTTAAGAAATATTATTTGTAAAAGAAAGAAAGGAAGAATAGAAGAAAAGCAAGAAAGAAAGAGAAAAAGAAAGAAAGGAGGAAAGAAAAGAGGAAAGAAGGAAAGAAAAAAGAAGAGAGCAAAAGAGAGAGGTAGGGATAGAGGGAAGGAAGGAGGAAGGAAAGACAGCAGGAAGGAAGGAAGGAAGAAGGAAAGAAGGAAGGAAGCAAAGAAGGAAGGAAGGAAGGAACGACGGAAGGAAGGAAGGAACGAAGGAAGGAAGGGACAAAACCAATTTAATTTATAAAATCTGTTATTTAACCCAACATAAACTTCATGTAAGTTAACCCTTTTGTAAACGCAAGGTTACAATTGTCACTTTGCTGCATGTTCTCCATGCATGAATGAAACCAACAAAGGAAGGATCAGAAATAACCAGAAGAATCTGTTTGCATCTCAAGTGAATATGTACACAAATCTTTTTCTCATTTTCTATACATCATCAAATAACTATTTGCAAACTGTTTACATTGTTATATATATTTTAAAAATTGATGGTACCAAAGGATGTCAATATATTATATAATGTGAGCACTAGTATTTATAATGCTATTAATATTACAGTCTTCATATTATATTAATTTTAACAATTTATACTTTATGTTTTATCAGAGAAATTATCATACTCTGATTTTGGTGTCTGTGGGAGTCTTAATAGCAGACAGCAATTAAAATCTAAGGAGATCTGTATTTCTGAAATCAGTTAACTCATTGGAGATTGTTCAAATACATCAGAAGGGCCTTAGAAAGGCTGAACATGTTTACATGATTACCTATGATGTGATTCAAGAGCCACAAAACAATCATACTTCACTTTGTCATCACTACAATTATTCCCATTATAAGAAGAATCATTCACATAATTTAAACGATATAGGTTTGTCCTTAAGTTATTATTTTCTATGAAATAATATCCAAATGATACACTACACTGAGTTAAAGAAAAAGTTGCAAAAAGTATTGGACACTGTAACTCCTTCCAATTACACGTATTGAAATTCTATTCCCCTGTCTGATGACATTAGAATCAGCCTTTCAGAGATTACCCTGCAATAATGATCCTGATAAATGAAGCCCAATATAACTAGTCTGCCATGTGAATGTCCAGCAAACAGATTATAATGAACCAGAGAGTAAACCCCCATAAGACAAAGATTTGCTTTGAATAATCATTTTTATAATCAATGTTCAAGCTTCTAGAGTATGGGTAATATAGTCCTGATGTTTTTAATCAACTTACTTTGAAGTATTTTCTTATAACAGCCCAATAGTGTACAAAAAGCAAAGTAGTATTGATTTAAGTTTCAAATTTTTGAAAAAAACTATTCATAATGTTTTATTATTTGAACTTTATTCTCAAAACCTACAAGTTACAAATATTATTAAATGGGAATTGAATTGAGGTTCAACGCTCTATTCAACTATCATAATTAACCTTTTGAATACTTTTATTATCTTTAAGTATTTGTACAAAGGAGTTGCCATTCACTGAAACAGTTTATGAATACAATTCATCTTGATTAATGTCACTCCATTCAACATTCTCATCCAACCCTCCCAATCAACAAAGTCCATACTTATCTCAACATTATGTTATGTATGGAATTACTTGCCATTTAACAAATCATTTTGTGTATACAGTACACCTGGAATTGTGTTACCACTTCAACATCTTCACCCCCATTTCATACTATCCATTATTTTGTTTATTTCAATTCTGGGAAGTATGCAATAGATTCTTGCCTGTACTCTATCCATTTCAATTTCCTACCCCTCTCACCTTGCCCCCCACTGTCCTCTCTTGTAGTCCGCATTTACTGGTATTTATTTTGTTGGGTTTTGACTTAATCTTTGAAGAGAACTATACTATTTACACTTTCCATGGACTCTGACACTTCAGAGAATTCATTTACCTCCTTGGATATCATCCAGTATGTTTAACTTTACATTTATGTGCACCTTCTGTCTACCAAACATAAGGAAAGTCATACAACCTAACTTTCTCTGGGTCCAGTTAATTTCACTTAATATGATTATTTCTAAGTCTTTCGTTTTCCTTAAGATGGGGCAGTAGGGTCTGGGAAGGTGGCTCAGTGGTAGAGCGTTTGCCTTGCATGCATGAGGCCCTGGGTTCGATTTCTCAGCAACACATAAGCAAAAAGAAAAAAAGCCGGAAGTGGCACTCTTGCTCAAGTGGTAGAGCGCTAGCCTTGAGCTGAAGATCTGAGGGACAGTGCCCAAGCCCTAGAGCTCAGGTCCCACGACTGGACCCCCCCCCCCCAAAAAAAAAGAATGGTGCAATATGATTCTTTCTGATTGATTAATAAAATTTGATTATGTATGCATATATACATACATATTTGTAAATAGGGATCAATGAAATTATATATATATATAATTCATATACAGACACGCACACAATTCTTGATCCCTTTTTGCAGTGAGAGGCATCTAGGCTGATTCCATATGTTGGCTACAGAAAATAATGCAACAATGAACATGATTGTGCTGGCAGCTTCAGTATGGCCTTGTTTCTGCTCTATTGGTTAAATGCCCATAAGTGGAATTGCTGGATCATAGGTAGCTTTCTATTCAGTTTTGTGAGCAACCTCCATAATGTTTTCCAAAGTAGTTGAACAAGATTACATTTCCACCAACAATGTAATAGAGTTTCCTTTGGACCACATCCCTATTAGTAAATGTGATTGTTCTTTTTTTTCATAATGACATTGTAACAGGGGTGAGAAGAATCTCGGTGTTGTTTGGATTTGCATTTCTTTCATGGAGAGAGATATGTCTATTTGTCATTTTTACTTTTCTTCTAAGAAGTTCTCTTTAAGTCATTATCCAATATATTAATAGGGCTCTTGTTGATTTGAGCGTTTATTTGATCTCTAAATATGGGTTAGTTATATAAACCCTGGTCTAATGCTTAGTTAGTAAATATCTCCTTCCATTCTATTCTCTTTCTATATATCCTGCTAATTTTTTCCTTTGCCATGAAGAAACTCTTAAGTATGATGCAACTCTATTCACCCAGAAAAAGTGATATTACACCATTCATAAGGAAATGGAAAGACTTGGAACAAACCTATATTAAGTGAAGAATGTCAGACTCAAAGCAATATAGGTTGCCCGATTTCCCTCATTTGTTGTATTAGAATGTGCCTCTAATTCTACAACTTAACACACTTGGATGGTAAAAGAGAAAACATTACATTTGGACATGATAAATTACATGGGATTCTAAACATTTATACAGTGAGATCAAAGGAGGATGCCCTTTGGAGAGGATCACAAAGGATCAATAGCTATATGAATATTATCATATAAAATAATGTTCATCAAATTGATCTCCAAGAAACGATAATGAGAGTTTTTTTTATTATTTTGCTTTTTCCATCTGAATTCGGATGCTGTTATTTCGTTTTAATTTCTGCACCTTTGGTTTATATATAAGTTTGGAAAGGGCAAGGGAAACACAGAAATGGTGGGACAAAGTGTAAACAAATGTAGCAGTGCCACTCAATAGACACTACCTTGTAAATGAACTATACAACTTAGGGGGGAGGGGGGTTGAAAGGGAAAAACTGGGACAACATGTGGGAAGAGGTGACATTGTTGAAAAAGAAATGTTCTCATTATCTGACTTATGTAATTGGATCCCTTCTGTATATCATCTTTACAAACTAAAAATGGACCTCATTAACAGGCCAGATTAGTTATATTAATATTAGATAAGATTGGCTTTAAATTAAAATTGGTATAAAGGTAAAAAGAGACTAAAAAGGACATTAAATGTTGATGAAGGAAACTCTCCATCAGAGGGATATAACAATGCTAGATATCAATGCCCTGAATCCTAGATCTCTCAAATTCATCAGACAAATACTACTTGCCCTAAAAATATGCATACATCCAAACACATTGTTGGTTGCTTGAACACATCATTCTTACCTCTGGACGGGCCATCCAAGTCAAAATCTAGCAAAAAATCAAAACCAAATACTTGTTTTGGCAAGCTATACCTAACAGCTCATGGAACGTTCTCCAAAATAGATCATATCTTAGATCAGAAAGAAAATCTGTGAAAATTCAAAAATAAAAATGAAATTACTCCCTATATCCTGTTAGACGACAATGGGACCAAATTAGATCTCATCATCAAAAGGCGTCACAAAAAATTCTGAAACTCACAGAGACTGAGTAACACATTTCCAAATCATCAGTGAGTCACTGAAGACATATGGAGGGAAGTTCCAACGTTTATGGAATTCAGTGGAAGTGAACAGACAAAATACTACCTTCTATGGGACACAAGAACACAGGCAATACTCAGGAAAATTTATAGATTTGAGTTTGTACATCAACAAATTAGAACAATCTTAAATCAGCACTAATAATGCACCACTAGGTCCTTGAAAAACAGGAACAAGCCAATTCAAAAACTGGTAGATAGAAATTATACAAATTAGATAAAGAAATAAATGAATCAGTCTCAAAAAACATACAATCATAATTGACTTTTATATACCAGTAGCTCAAAAATTCGCCCAATGAATGTAAATGTAGCTATTTTCAGAGATAGACTCAACCAGCCCAAACCAGTGAACAAAACATACTTGTAAGATTCTAAGAAACGATATTTTGTTTGCCTTTTTAAAATAAATTTACCCTGTTATTAAGTTGATTTATAGAGGTATTACAATTACATGAGTCAAGTAATGTGTACATTTCCTTTTATGAAATGTCTTCAGTTCCCTCATATTTTCCCATTCCCTCACTTCTTTCCCCACCCATGTGTTAAATAGTTCACTTTCATCCATGTTCAAGGAACTTCACTGCTTCATTTTTTCCCCCTTTCCCTAAAGCTTTGTGCCCACCCCCACCTTCCTGAAGACATAGAATGAATATACCATGCATAAGGTAAAGAAGACAGAATCATCACAAACTATAAATAACAACAACATACAGTAAACAAAACGGACTCTTCTGTTTCCATACCTCATAATTTGTTTCATGATGTTTATCATGTTATATAAATGTAATTGTTTTTATAATAAAGTCAATTCAGGGATTAAAGTGTGATAAAATTATAATTTTCTTTATATTTAGTAATGCTTTTATTTTACATTAATGTTGTAAGTAATACAATTCAAATCCTAGTGAAATTTGAAGGTTCAGGTATAAAGTTAAATACTCAGAAGATCTAATAGTTCCATTTTGGCAACCAAACTGAAAAACAGGCATGTTTTTTCCTCAGGAATGTCATTATTTCATATGCAAAAAGTAATTTTTCCTACATTTTCTCTTATATGATAACATATTTTCTGCTAATCAGAGAGATACAAAAAGATTTTTAATTATGATATGAAAAATGCATCGACATGAGTGAATGAAATCAGGGAGTAGATGGCTCAGAGCGGGGTGGTTCTGTTAAATATTCTCATTATTTTGAATGATCTGGTGTTTCTATATGTGTGGAATTATTAATGTATTTTATGTCTGGACAAGAAAATTTGATTAATAGATCATTGTCTGATCCCCAATGTCTGGAACCTAACCTGAGTCAGAGTGGTAAGTATGTGTGTGTGTGTGTGAGAGAGAGAGAGAGAGAGTGTGTGGGTGTGTGTATGTGTGTGGGTGTGGGTGTCTGTCTGTCTGCCTGCAAGTCTGGATTTAGAAGGAAATATCTTATTTCCCTGAGGGTATATACTTAATTCTATTAGGTATACTCCATTAGTGACAGCAAATAAAGTTAATTAACTTTTTGTGCCATATATTTATGATTGCATGAACAAACTAAAAATTATGTTTGGGGAATGAGTTTTGTAAAAGGTCAGCTGAAAGTATAAATATTTGGAATCTTGAGAAAGATATCAATGGCAATCATTTCAGTGTAGATAAATTTTGACAACACTTGCAGTGATAGATAATCTTATATCAAAATTCAATATATATTGATTTCCATAGCTACACTATTCTATAAATTTGTAGGAAAACAAGTAAAATTATGGAATCATAAAAGTAATGTGATTATTTATTGCAAACTGTTTTACAGTTAGGCCCTGATTGTAAGCGCTAGGATCAACAGAAAAAAAAACACAATATACAACATGGAGTTAGATATTTTATAATGAAGCACATTTTAATATACTCCACATTGTTAGAAAGACTGGAACTTTGGGTTAGTTTGATAACATACCATAATAAGTGATATTGTCCACTTATTAAGCAGAAAGGCTTACTCAGATGTACAAGATTGAATGTTTCGGTGTATGTTCAGCTGGTTTTATTGCTTTGGGGGCCAGTGACAAGACAATGTCAAGGAGGGGAGTATGTCAAAGAGAAATGTTTTTTACCTAGAATGATTAAAAGATAGAAGAAGAAAGAAGATGAGAGTCTATTTTCTCATGAGTTTCACTCTGAATAACTTAATCTACAGAAGAACTATTCAGGTATGCTCCACAGTCTGGGAGGAATTGGAATGTCATTTTTCTTCAACACATAGGTCTTTCTGGGGTATTCTAAATTCAAATGGCAACATCTTCATCAATGATAATAACTTGTCTAGGAGTGGAAGCCAATAGATATTTCTGTAAATTCTAATCAGATCTCAGCAGACTAAATATTTTAGGGAATTCCTATTAAAATTTTTTCTTTCAGACTGACTGGGTCTTCATAATGTGTATCTGTGTGTTTATATGTGTGTGTTTGAATATACTAATAAAACAATGTGGCAGATAAAAGTATTAGTATGACCTTTTGTTTTTCTTCTCATACTATGAAAGCCTTTCACAATTCCCAATCAAATCCCATCCAAGATTCAAACATTAATGCTGTCCCAAAATTTCTTTATGCTAACCTAAGTACATCCATCTCATTTCAGATGGCCATGCTATAGGAAAATTTTAAGTCTTCCAATCACGTTGTCACCAAGGAAACAACGTACAATATTTCTTTTAAAAATACTTAGTATGTAGAACATGTTAGCCAGAAAATTGAAGGAGTATACATTATAGAACGAAATTTAAATATTAATCACATAAATGGATATTCTTTATCCCCAACTCAGAGCCTTTTTAAACTACATAATTGCTCAACTCATCTCAGTCCTTGCTGTAAACAAACCAGATGTGGTGAACAAATTAACATGTACACCATTGTTACATGCTGCTGTTCTAAAACATGGAAGTGAAAGACCATTTAATGCCTGTGAAGAGCTGATTCTAGGGATTATGGAAAGTGATTACTTTGCACCATAAATAGAAAAATCCACAGATGTTTCAAGTTGTGTTTTGTTGTTAGCATTTGTAAGATATATTTTGGAAAGCACAATGAATGAAAGCAGGCTATTTTGTAAAACTTTGCTGGCTGACACATTTACTGAAATATTTCAAATGAGAAAACAGACAATAGGGTGGGTAAGATGTGGTATGCAGCTTTAAATACAGACAAGCAAAACAAATAATGGGAATTTTTTTTTTCCTTAACAAATGCTTTCTGGTTATATTGTGCTATACACTATAATGATGAAATAATCATTTCTTTGGAAAAGTAAGGAGAAAACACTGTCACCTGTTGAATTTCTTTTTAAAGTGAATGTTAAATGTCAAGGTCAAAGAAATTTAAATGCCTTAATAAAATATTATCAAGTATTACTTTCATTTTTGATAAAAAGTTAAAACAAACTGACAGACTGTTCGTCCATTAAGATTTATAAGTTTCCTGCTATATATTTCCTATTGTTCCTCTTTTTTGGTGGGTGATATATATATATATTTTTTTTTTTTTTTGGAATGGCAACCTGCTCTTAACCATTACCCACAAAATTTTTGCTGTCATAGAATCAGAGAGTTTTTTTGTTGTTGTTGTTTTGTTTTGTTTATTTGGTCATTCATGGGGCTTGAACTCTGGGCCTCGGCACTGGTCCTACACTCTTCAGCTCAAGGTGAGTGCTCTACCACTTGAGCCAAAGTGCCAATTCTGGTTTTCTAGTGGCTTATTGGAGATAAGAGTCTCACCGACTTTTCTGCCTGGGCTGTCTTTGAACTGAGGTCCTCATATCTCTGCCTCCTGAGTAGCTAGGATTACAAGCATGAGCCACCAGTGCTCAGAGAGTTTTATTTTATTAAATTAAGACAATAGTAGGCTCATTTTATGCCAACACAAAATATAAACACCAATGACATTTTTCCCTAAACAAAACACATAAAAAAATCATGAGATTCGGGGGAAGATGGCAGAGGAGAAGCTGAAGGCTAAACAAGCTCTCCCATAGAAAGCATTTAAGTATTCCAGTGAACAGTCTTCAGCTACAGAGACACACCAAGTATTTCATCTCAATACAGAGAGTTTGGACAGAGAAGGAAAATCCAAGCAAGGAAACAAATCTGAACACATGCAGCTAAGCCATGGCTGCAGTGGCAGAGTTGGTAGCAGAGACAATCTTGGCAGCCATAACTACAGAGGGAATAGCGGACAAAGGCACCAGAAGTGGCTGGCAAGTGGATTCTACCCAACACAAGCAAGAACTGATAAGGAGCAGATATCTTCATCCTGCAGATCACAGACCAGAAACTGCCCAGGAACAATACTCTAGCATGAGTAGAACCCTCATCTCCTCATTCCTTCTCAGGGAGCAGAGGAGGGAAGGCTGCATGTTCCCTACCACTGGAGATCTCTGTCTTTGATACTAACAAAGGCCAGGCTGAGCAACTAGCTCCAACACACGCCTTGGAAGAAAACAAGAGTCATTTAGCAGGTCACAGGAACCTTACCTGACCTCCCAGGTTCAGCTCCACCCATGGGAAAGTCAACTAGCCCAGACAGAGAAAAATCTGCCTCCTGAGGAGTGACTTTCATCACTGGGTAAACAGAGCCAGAGGCTCCCCCTCCCTACAGCAGCCTAGACAACAATTAAAACTCAGTAAACATAAACCCTGAGAATGGCTCCAAGCTGGGCTCTCTGAGAGTCTCAGGAGCTAGCCCAACAAGGAAAAGCTACTGATTGCTGAAAGGCCTCAACTCTACCCATAACCTAGTCTTATCACAGCGTTTCCAATCTAGAGGAAACTCCCATCTCCCTCTTTTGGGATACTCAAAGCAAATCTACCTCCCACTGAACTAGCCTGGGAGGAGGATCACAAAACAATGGGTTAGGCAAAGCATTTTTCTGCCTGTTCAAACAAACTGACTTAAGAAACAATCAAGCCACAGGAAAACCAAACACCACAAGCAGACCAGAGACTCCACCAAGAGACTGGTAATGGACACGGGAGATACACAATCTTACCATTGCCCCCATCCCCCCACCAAAAAAAATCAAAGAACTCTTTTTTTTAATTTAATTTTATTTTTTATAGTGAGAATACAGTACAGAGGAGTTACAATTACATGGGCAAGATAACGAGTATATTTCTTATCAAGCATTGTTGCCTACTTGTTTCCCCTTCCCATCCCTTCCCATACTTCTCCCTTCCCTTCACCTATCCTCCCCTACCCCCCACCAAAGGTGTTAAGTTCGTTTTTCGACATAATGAATTGTACATCTCATTGTTGCAATCAAAGAACTCTTATTTGGGCCTTTTTAAAAATTTTTAATTTTTAAAATTGTTTTCTATTAATTTTATTTTCCTCCCTTAATTTTTATTTTAGGTGTATACGTGTGAGTGTGTGTGTGTGTGTGTGTGTGTGTGTGTGTGTGTGTGCATGTGTGTGTGTGTGTGTGTTTATCTCTTCTGAACTTTTGGTCTTTTTAAGTATTCTTTTCATTTTTTTCTGATTCGATACAGGATGATAGATAAGCATCTAGCTTTAGTTTTCTATGAGTGATTAACCAGTTTTGCCAGCATTTTCCTGAAGAGGCTGTCTTTCTTCCATTCTATTTTTTATCTCCTTTATCAAAGATTAGGTGCCTATTGGTCTGTAGGCTCATTTCTGTGTTTTCAATTCTATTCCATTGGTCCTGAGTTCTGTTCTTGTGCCAGTGCCAAGCTGTTTTGTTTGCTAATGCTTTGTAGTAGAGTTTGAAATTTGATATTGATATTACTCCAGCACTGTTTTTTCTGTTAAGGATTGTTTATGCTATTCATTGCCTTTTATCCTTCCATATGACTTTTTGGATTGCCTCTTCTATTTCCTTGAAGAATGAGATTGAAATATTGATTGGTATTTCATTGAATTTGTAGATAGCCTTGAAAAGTTTTGCCATTTTCGCGATGTTAATTCTTCCAATCCAGGATCAAGGGAGTTTTTTCACTTCCTAAGTTCTGTTTTGATTTCCTTTTTCAGGTTTTTAAAGTTTTCATCATGGAGATCCTTTACTTCTTTGGTTAAGTTAATTCATTGCTATTCTATTTTTTGTGGGGTTATTAAGAATGGAGTTGCTTTTCTGATTTCAGCCACTCTTTTCTCATTGTTGGCGTACAGAAAAGCCATTGATTTTTGAGGGTTAATTTTATACCCTGATACATTGCCATAGTTTTGAATCAGCATGAGTAATTTGGGAGTGGAGTCCATGGGATTCTTTAAATACAAGATCATGTCATCTGCAAAGAGAGAGAGTTTTACTTCATCTTCCACTGTTTGGATCCCTTTTATGTTTTCATCTTTTCTTATTGCTGTAGCTAGGCATGCTAAAAGTAAATTGAAGAGAAGTGGAGATAGTGGACGTCCTTGTCTCGTTTCTGAGTTATGAGGAAATGTCTTTACTTTTTGACAATTTAGTATAATTCTGGCTGCAGGTTTGTCATATACAGCCTTTATTTTATTGAGGAATATTCCCTGGATTCCTAGTTTATGCAGAAACTTCATCATAAAATGGTGTTAATTAATTGATTTGCGTATATTGAACCAGCTTTGCTTCCCTGAACTGAATCTTGTTTGATCATGGTATGTAATTTTTTGGATGAATTGTTGAATTGTTTGGCGAAAATTTTGTTGAGAAGTTTGACATCAATGTTCATCAAAGTAATGGGTGTGTAATTCTCTTTCTTTGATGAGTTCCTACCTGGTTTTGGCATGAGGGTTATGATGGCTTCATAGAACTAGTTTGGTAGTGAACTTTCTCTTTCAGTTTCATTGAAGAGTTGGAGGAGTATTGGTATGAGCTCTGCTTTGAAAACCTTGTAGAATTCTGCTGTAAATCAGTGTGGTTCTGGGCTTTTCTAAGAACAGAGGTCTCTTACTGCTTTTTCTATTTCAATGCTTGATATGGGCCTGTTAAGATGGTTTAACTCATTTGCTCCTTTTCAGTTGTTGCTGGTGTTGAGTAGAATCTGCTCACCCACTGTGTCTGGTGCCTTTGTCCTGGACCCCCTCTGTTGTATGTATGGCAGAGTGACTATGGCCGCCACCAAAGCTGCCTCAGCCATGGCTACAGTAACTGCTCAGATCTGTCTCCTTCCCTGGATTTTCCCTCTCTAGCCAAACTCTGTACTGTGATGGCACACAGTGTGATACTCTAGCCTAGTACTGTTCGCTGGAACACTAAAACTGCTTTCTGTGAGAG
This sequence comes from Dipodomys spectabilis, assembly GCF_019054845.1. Lineage (NCBI taxonomy): Eukaryota > Metazoa > Chordata > Mammalia > Rodentia > Heteromyidae > Dipodomys > Dipodomys spectabilis. Next base: position 964,171 of record NW_024871098.1, on the reverse strand, counting down.
AGATTGTTTAGCCTCCAGGTTCTCCTCCACCATTCTCCTCCACTTCTCATAAACATTTTCTTATTACAAGATTATTCTAGATTAGCTATATTATGATTGATAATGACCAAGATTGACAGAAAGGTGAAGGAAAATTGTCTACACTTCTATGAGGTTCTGACTTGTGTTTCAAATGTTATAAAAGCTTTAAATGAGAAATCTAGCAGCTGCATTTCTGTATAGTCTTTGCTTGCTTACAATTTCTGATAATGTTGCAATTGAAGTACTTCTCCTTAGAGTCCCATACCATTCAATGATGTTGTATTATATCTTTGTTACATCGTGAAGATAGCTCTTGGTGATTAAATTTGTGCTTTTCAAATTAGCTCTCGCAATTCCATCCACAAAATGCAGACAAAAATTATCTGAAATAAATTTGTATCTGTTGATAGTGAATATATTTTATTTTCCACTATAACATAGAATAATAAAAATTTTCACAGAAATTACAGTGCACTAGGTTGTGGGCAGATTCTAATGAAAATAATATACTGTGTTTATGTAGAGAATTTGAGCATCCAAAATTTTAGTATGCCTGTGGTCCTAAAACTAATACTTTACTTATATTGAGTGAAAAATACAACTTGCTATATGTACAGTTTTCCTAGTATGTTTTTAATATATATTTTATTGTAAAGATACTGTACAGAGGGGTTACAATTGCATAAGTAAGGTAATGAGTACATTTCTTATTGAGCATTGTTACCACCTCCTTTGTATTCCCCTACTATTCCTTACCTTCACACATCCACAACACCTCCGTCCACCTCCCTCTAATAGTATCTTGCAAATCTCATTGTTACAATGGGACAACCTGTATCCTTTCCTTGTGTCTTAAATGAAGAAATGCTGGCTTGTTTCATGCTGATTCTACTTGTGTAGACACACTTAAAAACACTTTCCAAGTCCAAAATCACATAAATGAAATGCACGTCATCTTTTGTCAGTTGATATAATTGTGTTCTACACATTTATTGACAGGTTACAAATTATTCTTAAATTTTAATACATAAAAAAACTTTCTTTTTTTCTTATTTTAGTGGCTAGGACATCAGCACGACCTCAGTCAGCATTTCTCACTTTAGACTTTTCATATGGGTTAGTTAAATTTTGACCTGTGCTCCCGTCTTCTGGGGAGTCACTCATCTGCTTAGTAATTGATGCTGGCTGTTGGAAAAGAGCCCAAAGAAGGATGCCATTTAAAGCCTTATAACTTTATTCTTAATAATCCTACTACTTTGGCTGCTGAGAGTGTCTACAAGAGCAAGCATTCCATGGGGAGCAGGGAGACACCATATGACCTATACTTATTTAGCTTTCCGAGTGACTTGCTATCACTTGTACTGCATTTTTTCAAGTCGAATCTCTCTAAACCTACCAGTTGTAAGAGATAAGAGGAGTGGTAAAAGAACTCTTAGAGACAAATATATCTTCAACACATTTGTTACCAAGCATTCTGTCAAAGGCATATTCAACAACTAGTGAAACTTTTGTTGGCTATATCTATGTGTCTTTCTCCATTTGTGCATGTGTACATGTGTGTACATATGTATGTATTTGTGTGTATAGTAACATTCATGTGTACATATATGGGCCTATATATGCATATATGCATATGTAAATAAATATACATATATAAATATATGTGCATATAAATATATATCAGGTGTTCAGTGATTTAATCTACAGTTCCCAGCACATTGTGCTTATCACAAAGTGTACATCATAAACTGCTCTTAAGGATCTGTGCTATATGAGGGATATCCTTTGTACTTACTTCCCCCATTACTTTGTTTTTCATCCCTGTGAACAACTTCAGCCTACTTTCCATAGGATAGCTTTGTTTTTGTTACTTACTGATAATAAAAGTAAAAGGTTGCTTGTAAAGAAAAAGAACTTTTAGGTCCCAAGATAAAAGTATCTTATCAGTCTCAATGATTCATATGAGATAAAATTTATAATAGTACTTAAAGTGAAAAGGAATTCCTAGATCTGTTGTTTTGCCATTTAGAGTGGCAAAGAATAATTTCACGTCACTGTTATAACTCTTAAAGAATGCAAGGGTAAGGGATGGTCCCTATCCCCACAAAACCAGTGGATCCTGAAGGGTAATAGTAGACCAGCAGAAAATCTAAGTAGCAGACATAGAGCATGAAAGAGAAAGAGCAGAAATGAGAGAGTGCAAGAGAGGGAAAAATATCATAATACTTAAAGTGCGTAACAGATAAACGAGTTGTATGAGAATATTCATACTGCTATATTGAGACTCTACATGTACATTTGAAGGTAGTTGATGTATGATAACTCATCAACATAAAATATAAAGTGATTTTGATAAAAAATAAAAATGACTCAGAAGAAATTATAAATGCAAAGACAGTCTTCACAGAAGCAAACTCTCAGAAATATTTCTTGACTTTGAAAAGGATAAATTGGCTGCAGTTAGTATAAATTTAGAAGTATGACAATTCACAAAAATATAAAAATATGTTTACATATTTCATTATATAACCCAAAGGAGAAAGCAAATATTGTTCACATGATTTTTTAAATCACAGTTTCTCAGGTGATGGGAAGGTGGCTCAGTGGTAGAGTGCTTGACTTGCATGAATGAGGTCCTGAATTTCATTCCTTAGCACGACATAAGCAGAAAAAATGAAAGTGGTGCTGTGGCTCAAGTGGTAACACTAGCCGTGAGCTGAAGAACTGAGGGACAGTACCCAAGACCCAGAGTTCAAGCCCCACAACCAACAAAAACAAAGCAAAAAAACAAAAACAAAACAAAACACAGTTTCTCAATTTTGTGGCCTCAATTCTGTAATACCACTACTTCAGCCTAGGGTTAAGATTTTAGGTGTGGACATTTATCAACACTACTGATTCAGACTCTACTTGATAAAAATTTTAATCAATATTTTGTTTTTAGTTTTGCTCTTTGTAAATTCACATGCACCTATGAAAAATGGTGTGGCCATCCCAATAATATTCTCAAAGTACCTCTTAATGACGACTCACAAAATGTTTTATTATATTACAAGGAAAAATGCTATGAAGAAAAAAATAATTAAATATTAATGATTATTAAAATAAAAAACAAAATAATTACCAGGGTTTTCAGTATTTGAAGTGTACATAGTAGATTTTACTATTTTCTCATATTCCTGTACATGTAAAACTGGATAAAGCTATGAGTAGCCTTTAAATTTACCCACTAAGATTACTATTTATAGTTCATCTCATCATTTATATGTGGCTTATATAATTATTTGTTCATCATTAACATAAAACGTAAGGGAGCCCTAAAGATTTAACAGAAACTGTGTACTTTAAATCTTAACTCTTCACTCTGCTTCTTTAAACAGTCTTTGCAACTTCTCATTAGTAAAGTTTCTATAAACTCTGAAATGTACATACTTACTAGTACATGCTACTAGAAATATTATATACTTTATCAAAAAATTTTATGACCTGCTAAACAGTCTTAATTTTATCATATATAAGCAAATCCCAAAAATAAACATATTTAAATCATTAAAACTTTTAAAAAACCTTAACATTTGCTGCAATGATCACTATGACAGGTGCCTTGTGTAGAATAATTGAATTCCTCTTCCTACACATCTCATGAACAACAAATACCTGGAATTATTTTGTTTTTGCCATGTCAATCTTGACTTTACTCTTAAATGTGTGCTAATGTAAGAAAAAAATGGTTCAAAATTTCACAATTCTTTTGAACTTACTTTTTGTTGAATTGTCTAGTTTAAGAAAATCAATTACACTTTATATATACAATAATGTTCTGTGCTCAATTTGGCTGCACATACACTAAAATTGGAACATACAGAGAAGATTAACATGGTCCCTGCAAAAGGATGACACGCAAATTAATGAATCGTTCCATACTTTTACAACAACAGATGCTGGAAGGGATGTGGCCAGAAGGGAAGCCTACTGCATTCTTGGTGGGAGTGTAAACTTGTTCATCCACTTTGGAAAGAGTTTGCAGGTTCCTCAAAAGACTCCACATAGAGCTCCCGTATTACACAGCAATCCCACTTTTGGGCATTCCCCTAAATGATCAGAAACAAGTCCATACTAAAACTACCACCACAACAATGTTTATTGTAGCATTATTTGCCATAGCTAAGATACGAAACCAACTCCGATGCCCCTCAGTAGAAGAATGATCAAGAAAACATTCTGTGTGTGTGTGTGTGTGTGTGTGTGTGTGTGTGTGTGTGTATGAGAATGTACACTTACACAACCACTTTGGAAATCAGTCTGGTGAGTCCTCAGAAATCTAAATATTGACCTTCCTTATGGCCCATTCATACCACTTCTAGGCATCTATTCTGAACAACAGGTACTAATATTCAAGGACACATGCACCTCCATGCTTATTGCAGCACTGTTCACAATAGCCAGGATATGAAAAAAAACCATATGTACCAAAAGAGATGAGTAGATCCAAAAACTGTGGTAACTATACACAATGGAATATTTTCCATCCATTAGAAAGGACAAAATAATGGCATTATTAAGGAAATCAATCAAGCTACAGGAAATTATGTTGAGTGAGGTAAGCCAAAAGCAAAGAGATGAACGGCACATGGTCTCCATGATAAGTGGATGTTAAATCCAAAATGTAAGGTGATATGAAAAAATTAACAACACTTAAGAAACCAAGAACTACCACTCATCTGGTCGAATCACTACAAAATAACCCCATTTTGCTGATCATATGTGCACACTGAAGGGAAACCAGAGGACGACACAAGACTAGAGAGAATCAGGGAAAAACATACAATAGTGGGATCCATCAGCTGCACTGGACATTGACCAAAATAAACTAAGCAACTCCATGTCACTGAAGGGAGGGAGGGAACAAGTGGGAAAGAGGGAATAGCTGACGCTATACAAAACAAAAAATATACATATTTCAAAACAAAAGAAGTATATATATATATATATATATATATATATATATATATATATATAAGAAATAACTCTATTGCAAAGCTCATAGAACTCATAAATGTTGTAGACTATGATAGACAATTTGCTCCATCAAAGTTAGAATGTGTTTGTGACTTTAACTAAGCATCACTATCCCACAATATTGTGAAATTTGGGAACTTATGTAACCATGTAATCACAATAAAAACATTTGAAAAAATGATGTAGGTGGAAAACTAAGTTGCTCTAAAAAACAAAAAAGGAAAATGTTCTGTGTGTATATGTGTGTACAAACACACACTCACATATATACTATATATATATATATATATATATATATACACATATATATGTCTATATATTAATTCTATGCCTCCATCAGAAAGAATGACATCGCCCAATTTGTTAGGAAATGTAAAGTCTTGGAAAAAATTATATTAACTGATGTAAGCCAAGTCCAAAAAAACATAGGTCCCATGGTATCCCTTATTTGCAATAACTAGTATATGTCTGGGATAAGCAGAAATGTTGAAAAACTTTGTGTATATGACTAAATAAGTTGATGTTAAGCTAAGTGACCCCCAAGATAGAGACACAAATTTTTTTCTTTCTTGCTGTTGTTTCTCACATATTTATAATGTACAACGTGATTTTTTTTGTTTTTTATACGTTCCTCCCCAACAGTATAACCCTCGTTTTCACTTTATTTGATGTTGGTGCACCTGCATCTTGTATATACACTTCTCTAATTTGGGGAGGGAAAGGGAAAAAAACAACATGCTTAAATAGGAATACAGTTTGACCCATTGTATAACAATAGATGCACAAGACATTATTTTGAAAAACGAACTTTACAATTTAGGCTGGGGACATTGGGTGGGGCTTGGGGTTGTGAGGAGTGTACTTGTGGAGGTGGAAGGGAAGGAATGGTGGGGGAAAAACAAAGGAGGAGGTAACAAAGCTTGACAGGAAATGTACTTATTACTTTGCTCATGTTACTGTAACCCCTTTGTACAGTATTTTTACGAAAATGTATAAAAATGTTTTGAGATGGAAGAGTTTATTTTGCCTATTTTACCCATATATTATCATTAACAAAGAAATTAATGCAAAACACTGATATGAAGATATTTTGAAAAAGTGAGTGTGTGTGAATTCCTGCGTGTTAGCATGCTCAGAGTTTGAAATCAGGGCCTCAAGATCTCGCTACGTCTTGCTCTCTAGATTGGTGAGCTACTATATAATCTACATCTCCATTCCTGGCACTTTGCTAGTTCATTAAAATTTTTGAAAATAATCTCATGAATTTATTTTGCCCTGATTGGCTTCCAAATGTTATCCACAGATGTTAGCCTCTTTAGTAGGTATCTCGAGTAGTTAGGATTACAGGTGTGACAAACCAGCACAAGGCTTTCAGAATAATTTTAAAAGTAGAAGAAAATTTACTTCACAGAGGCCTGTTTTATCATCTCCTAGTTTTAAAGCATTTTGGAGTGATTATATGTGAATCTTTTCATTCTTGAATTCTTAAAATACAGTAAATGATGATATTTAAAAGATTTAGTACTTTGTAAAACAGATACTGGAACTATGGGACAGAAGAAATTTGCCTCTCTTTGGACCATAATTTATAAGCTTAGCTCTGTGCATAATAACCCAATGTCACAAACACAGTCTGTGTTGAAGACAAAATGTAACAGAAAACAATCACCATGGAAAATAATTGCTATGCTATTATTTCTTGGACAATATGAATATTGAATTGAGAGTACCAGAGAATGGAGAGAATTTATTTACCTTTTGTGTATTGCTGAAAGACTTTTGGAAATTTGACTCATTTCCTTCCTCACTGTGTGTCTTGGGCCATGTTCTTAGTGCCTTTAATTACAATTTTTCCAAACGCTAAAATGGTAATAACATTAGCATTATAGCAAATATTATCTTAAGAATTAAGGGTCCTTAGGATGATGAACTCTTTTCTCATTCTTGTAGAGGCATTATCAGATGAGAGGAACTGTATTTTTGTTTGCTTACTTTCATTTATTCTTCAGTTTGAAATCTGAACTACTTAAAACCAAAAGAAACCAAAATTAGACAGGCAGGCTTTGGAAAGAGCAATCAATGTAAAATAAAAGAAATACATATAGTTATGTAAAAGGCCTAACTAAATTGTTATATAGTTTCAAGCATAAACAGAAAATGATTTAAGCAATATCAAGTTATTCAAAATGTTAGGAGTTGCTTAATTTTTTCCTTTATACTACCTTGAATTAATTATTTTTGTATAAAGAGATTAAAAATGAGATTAACAAGATACTTGATTAAAAATGGACAAAAGTTTGAATAGACATGTTTTCCATAAACGCCTCTATATCACCAGTGGGTTTACACAGTTGTGTTTAATATAACTTCTGTGCTGGCTTAATGCATTGTGAGCAGAAGTCATTAGAGAAATGTAATTCAAAATTACTATGATACTACTTTATAACTATTATAACTCATCAAAAAAAAATCAAAGGAACCAGGTGTGGTGGTAAAGGTTCGTAATTCCAAGCATTTAGGAGGTTGGATTTCAGTCTTAAGCCAGTCTGGGGTACTGAAGATAGTAAAAATTTGCCCTTTATTACCTTTTAAATAAAAGGTAATAATGTTGGTGAGAGTGTGAGGAAAAGGAAATTTTCTACACTCTTGGTCAAAATACAGGTTAGTATTCTCCTTGTAGAAAGTAGTATGAAGTTTTTTAAAGAAATCATAGTTGAAATACCATCTGACCCACCAATCATGTGATTATTTCTCTCCGGGTAACTCGTAATATATCTGTAGTTCATTGTTATTCACATTATTCACAAAAACAGCCAAGATATAACTCGAAGTTCAGTGTTCAACTACACTAATAAAGCAACTCTGGTACATGCACAAATATCTTTTTCTGTTTCATCCTTAAAAAAACAAGAGACTTCTCCCATTAGCCACAACTTACGATGACCTGAAAGATGGATTCGAAATGAAGAAAAATGTTATGTTCTGATCTTTGTAAACACACACACACACACACACACACACACACACACACACACACACACACACACACACACACAATCCTCAAACATTAAGACAGAATTTTTTTTAAAAAGTAAAGCAAAGTGGAACTTCTGGGGCATTTAGTTCAAAGTGCATAAGATACTAGATATACATTATGACCAGGTATAGAGTTGTAGTGTACAACATGAGGATACAGGGGACAACATTGGCCTTACATAGGAATGAAGCTAAGTAAGGAGGAGTTGTTCTTCCTAGTAGTGGTTACTCTTTTATTTGTTCTTCCTTCAATAATGGATGATATGAATGTAATTCTTTAAGTATACCTGCCTATTTTCAGAAATAATAACAAACAATATAGCAATAATGTTGCACACTCAACATAGAACAAAATGTCAAATTAAAATACATGAGATTATCCTTGATGTAAACTAATTAATACAAATAAGGGAAACCATGGGACCTATGTTTCTTTAAGTCTGGCTTACTTCACTTAATATGATTTTTTCAAAGATCTTCCATTTCCTTACAAATGAGGTGGTCACATTCTTTGTGATGGAAGAATATTTTTCCACATGTGTTTATCTGTAAGTGTGTACGTGTGTATGTGTGTGTGTGTCATTTTTGGTAAGTATTACTGTGATACATAGTAGTATCTTTACTGTGGCCTTGTTTGTGATCACCTGGTTATATGCCCAGAAGTGGGATTACTGGGTAATAGGGGAGCGTTATTGTGTACATCAAGGATAATCTTATTAGATGAGCAGAATAGCTCAATAGCTATGTACATATGATCGTATAAGGTGATTCCAAGTTAAATGAACTCCAAGACATGTTCTTTGTTATTGTTGTTCTTAATGTACTATGTGATTTCTTTTTATCCTTTTGTGTTTTCCCCACCTATGATTAATCCCCTGTAGTCACTGTATTGGATTTTGATACCCTGGGTATTTTCAATATGTTGATCTGAACTAGGGAAGGGAAAGGAAAAAAAAAAACTAAATGGTGAGACAAAGGACAAAGGGGGAACCTATGCAACAGTAGTACTCAAAAGAAAATATTTTGTAAGTAAACTTGGGGAGGGCATTGGGAGTGAAGAGGGAGAAAAATAGGGGTAATTTAGAAAAGAAATAAATTAATTACCTTACTTATGTAACTATATCCTATCTGTATATTACCTTGACAATAAAATTTAAATAAAAATAAAATAAAATATATGAGAGCAGCAATACAGGAGATGGGAGTGGGGGAAATACTGTAGTATCATAGAGCAGAACAGCTGTGGAACGCAGTAATTTTACATTAACATAGCAAGTAATAAACTAGCATACAGATTTTCAGCTTCATGTCAATCATTAAAAAGGGAAAACAAAATGCACAATCAGCATACCAATAGAGATAAAATAGAAAACTAAACAATTAAGATGAAGCGATGACTTGGACCAAGAATAACAAATGACACAATTAGGAAACAAATAACAAGCTGCTGGGCTGGGAAGGTGGCTCAGTGGTAGAGTGCTTGCCTTGCATGCCTGAGGCCCTGGGTTCGATTCCTCAACACCACATAAGCAAAAAGAAAAAAGCCAGAAGTAGTACTGTGTCTCAAGTGGTAGAGCACTAGCCTTGAGCTGAAATGATGAGGCACAGCACCCAGGCCCAGAGTTCAGGCCCCACGATCGGACCCAAAAAAGAAAAAAATAACAAGCTGCTAAGTTTAAAAATGATCACCCTTAATTCTATTGACTTGCTTACATCACAATTTGTTAGAAGTATAATTCAAATCACAGTTTAATAGTATGTCATTTTAATAATAGTTTACTTATTATTGATTTCTTAATATTGAATGTTTAATATATAATTTTCATTTCAGCAGCTATAGAAAAGAAGAAAGTGAAAATAGTTTTAATAATATATTTAATGAATTGTAAAATTGAGAAGCATTAGAATTTAAACAAATAACATATCATTATTGCTTCATTTCTGTGAGTTAATGTAATAATTCAAAGTGTATTCTACACTTAGCACTCATCTTAACATCAAATAATAAATTATTGCACATGACTATTGGTATTAGTTGGAAGGGTTCAACACTGTGGTAAAATTCACACCACATAGTACACGAGGGTATGACCCCTCTCATATAGCTTAAATTGAGGAAATTTGATTTCTACATGCATGTTAAATTCTTGTCTAGGTGACATCTATAAAATTATTTACAATTATATACATGAGGACTATTTCAGATAATACTTAAAAGTCAAATTCATTAATTAAATTTTTATTATGTCATACCAAATAAATATTTACAGAGAGACTGAATTTTTGAGTAGATGATGGTGTATGTGTGCCAGAATATACGTGTTAAGGCTTATTTTATATTCATGACATTGTTTCTAGAGTTGGATTTATTTGTCCATTACAGGTTAAGTGTATTATATTGGATATATGAAAGTAAAGTGAATGTTTAGTCCATTAATACTTTGTGTAATCACAATATAAATTATCCATCTGTTTGAAGTAATGAAAATAACAACAGATAAAAGCAAGATAAATCAGTCTGTAGTAGACAAGTATTTACACCGTTATTTTGAAAGTTGGTCCTGTTTTACACTACAGAATATTCTTGGGAATATGTGCTCCAGGCTGGCCACAACTGAAGAATATTATGGTTTGATCTATAATAAGAGAAGGAAGGAAGGGGAAGCTTCCTTCTAAAAGTCTGATCCCAGGAGTGTGATCTACTTTATGGTGCCTACTTGGAAATGAACATTTTTCACAGTCAAACTTGAAAAGCCATTTTGATAGACGACTTCTGTAAGTGGTTACAAAGCATTATTGATGGCTTTGCAAGGATGCCTGATTGCCTCATTTTGAGACAATTAAGAGGAATTTAGTCAGTTGTTCTTTGTATCTTTAGGAGAAAAACCCATTGACTCTAGGCCAGGGGATCACAGGGGCCCAGAGAAACTACTATCTTGAATAGTAATCCTTCACATATAAAACAACACACACACACACACACACACACACACACACACACACACACACACACACACACACTCCATTAAGCACAGCCAGGCAGGGTTGCTATCACAGCCTAGATGAAATCAGGCAAAAAACAGAAGCTGAGAGTCATTTAGCTGATAACTAATATATTTTTTATGAGGTAGACTCAAATGAGACTCCAAAGAGAGGATCAGAAAGACTGATCAGAGAGACTAAAATTGGTCACGCAAAGATTGGAAAGTATAATTCCTTGTAGAACAAATAAATCATAGAAAGCGTGTGTATGTAAGAACAAGACAGAAGACCAAATTCTAGAAATGCACATTTTCTTAGAATTCAGCTTAATCAATTATCAGTGCAAATCTTTGAATTCTTAAATATTTGACCACATGTGGGAGAGGTTGAAAAGAAAGAAAATTTCATCACTCTATTAGGAATTCCAATATCACCTTAGGAAGTAATCAAGCACAGATTTGTAATAAAAAGAGAAAACAATTATTCCAATTGAGGGTTTCATTTCTTTTGAAGTAAAAGTTATTAAATTAGCTGCTAGCAATTATCATACAATTGATCCAGTCCCCCAGATGAGTGGATAATTGACTGCAGTATTCCCACATGAAGGAAAAGAGAAAATTTACAAATGTCTGATGAAATGAGGTGAAGATGAAGTGTTCTAATAGTAATATCTGAGGTTTAGACACTGGTGAAGAGGTGGATTTTCTTTTCTAAAAAGCCCCCATTTTTACCTGGTGCAGTTGCTCACAGCTGTAATCCTAGCTACTTAGGAAACTGAGATCTGAGGACTACGGTTCAAAGCCAGCGTGGGCAAGAAAGACCCTGAGACTCTTATTTCCATTTAACCACCAGAAAACCAGAAGTGGCACTGTCGCTCAAGGTGGTAGAGCACTCAGCTTGAGTTGAAGAGTTCAGGGACAGTGCCCAAGCCCAGACTTCAAGCCCCTCAAACAACAACAACCAAAAATCTCCCCTTTATGGACTACCTTCATCTCTTCCTAAGATTCAACAAAGGAGCCATTTATCACCCATTACATTTAAGTCCTAATCTAGCTACTGCAAATAGATTGATTTGGTATCTTATATAAAACGGTTCATATTTGCGGAAACAAATACCAGGAGTGGTAACTTTTTTCCAGTCCTTGAACTCTGGGCCTGAGCCCTGAACATGGTTATGCTGGTAGCTTTCATGTGAGCTTGTTTGTTATTTATTGGATTACTGCCCATGAGGGAAATTACTGGGTCTTAAGGGAGATCTATATTTACTCTTTTCAGTAAACTCCGTACTGCATTCCACAGTGGTTGAACATGTTTAATTTCCCACCAACAGTGTAATGGAGTTCCCAATTGGCTACATCCATGCCAGCATTTGCTATTGTTAGTTTTCTTAGTAATGGCCATTCTAACGGACAAGGTAGAATCTGTCTTGTTTACTTATAGATTTTTATGCATCTTCTAGCTACAACAAACGAATGAATCCATGAAACCTATATTGCTCTGATTCTGCATTCCTTTCTCTTTTCTCTTAATATAATTTTCCCAAACCTTTCATTTTTCTTACCACTGGTGAAAAGTAATCTTTCTGATGGGTGAATATAATTCCATTTTGTGAATGTGTGTGTGTGTGTGTGTGTGTGTGTGTGTGTGTTTGTGTGTGTGTGTGTGTGTGTAAGATGACTATAGGCCAATGAATTCATTTCTAAGCATGCTGTTTCATCTGTAATTTTGTAATTCCATATTATAGTTGCATTGCTTTCTCTTCTACAGTGAAGAATATTGTTGGGATTTTGATGAGTATTGCATTGCCAATTGTTTAGGGGAAGTATTGCAGTTTTCAAAATGTTAATTCTTCCAGCCAGAAATACTGAACGACTTTCTATTTCCTTGAATCTCCTTCAATTTCCCTTTTTATATTTTTTAAGTTTTCACATACAGGTCCTTCACAATTTTAGTTCAAGAATAATTCCTAGTTTTGTTGTTGTTGTTTTGTTTTGTTTAGATTTGATTTGATTTTGAGGCTAGTTCATATGAGGTTGTTTTTGGATTTCAGCGTGGATCTTCCCATTGTTGGTAACAGGAAAACTACTGATTCTTGTAGTTCTTATATCCTGCGACAGTGCTGAAGGTTAGCATCACCTTTACTAACTTTAGGGAGGAATCTACAGGGTCCTTTAAATATAGGGTCATTTCATCTGTAAAAAGGGGTAGTTTTACTTCTACCCTATTTTGATCTGCTTTATGTTTTTCTCTTGTCTATTGCTCTTGCAAGAAAGTCCACTACAATATTGAAGAGTAGTAGAGAGTGGACATCCTTTTCTCATTCCTCATGTTAATGTCTTCATGCTTCCACCCTTAGGTAAATGCTAATTATCTCTGTCATATACATACTCAGTTTAATATTGAGGAATGTTCCATGCATTCCTAGGTTCTTAGACCTTTCAATCATAATGGGGTATTAGAGCTTGTTAAAAGCTATTTCTACATCTCTATTGACTATCATGTGTTTCTTGTCCAGGTTCTGCTGATGGTTTGTATTATGTTTATTGACAAGAATATTGAATCAAATCGTATCCAAGATGAATCCTATTTGATCATACCATATGACTTTTTGTTAGTTGCTGAAATTGATTAGTGAGAATTTTATTAAGAAGTTCTGCATTAATGCTTATCAAAGAGTTTGGTTCATAGTTCTCTTTCTGTGGTGAGTCCCTATGTGATTTGAGGAGGAGTCTAATTCTAGCTTCTTAGAATGTGTTTGATAATGTGTCTCTCATAGATACTAGATGGACGCATCTTGGTTTTTGATACTACTATCTAATCTATGTCTTCTTTTTGGAAATTTAAGTCCATTGATATTGAGAGTTCAGACAGAAATATCTGATAAGTTCTGTTATGTTATACACCTGTTGTTAGGAGCTGTGCCTCATCTACTCAACATATTTACCTTGTTCTCTGGTAGGGAGCATTTTATATAACCAGTTCCTCTTCTTCTTGATCTCCTCTATGTAGGATATATTTGATTATATTTTATCCTGATAATTTGATGAAAATTCGTTGTTTCAAGTTTTCTTTGTCATGAAATATGTTTATATATCCTTTAAATGTAAAGAAGAGTTTGGCTTGGGACTGTATTCATGATGCTAGTTGTTTACCTTTAATGTTTGTCATATATAATGCCAGGCTTTCCTTTTTACCATATCAGCTAAGAAATCTGTATTTATTCTGACTGTATATCCTTTACAAATAATCAATCTTTTCTCTATGGCATCTTTAAGAATCCTTTCCTCGATTTTTAATAATCCTCTAATGGATTATGATGTCATGGTGGATTGTTCAGTTCTAGAATTCTCTTTGGTTTCTACAGGCTTCTCTTCTCTGAATGAGCCTATCTCATGTTTGGCATGTTCTCTGCTAGAATTCTGCAATATGCTTCCCATCCATTTATTTTCTTGCTCTTCTCCTTCTTGATACATATCCCCCCGAAATATGATCTTCTAACTGAGTCTTGAAGTTCTGGCAAGATCATTTCTTATTTCTTGGATTTGTTCTAAATGATTATTTCCTCTTTCCTATTATATCTATTCTGTCTTTGACCCTGAGATTATCTTCTATGTCATCAATTTGCTGTGGAGACGTTCTACTTTGTTTTTGATTTCCCTGTCTTCTAATTGGTTATTTTTAGGGGTTATTAATTTTCAGAAGTGGCAGTTTGGTTATTCTCTTTCACTAATATACTCCCTCTATTTCCTTTTTGTTACTCCTTCCTCGTAAAATCTTGTTTTTTACATAAAATTATATCTTTATATATGCACATATAAACTCATTTGGAGGATTTAAGGTAAACTGTAACTTAATTAAAGATGTACAGAGGATTATCAGGATGAACAAAAATGAGTATTTTTTGTTAACTTCTGAATTGAACTATCATTATTATTATGGTTAGGGTTAGGATACCAGACAGAATTAGAATTAGGGTTAGAGAAATAGCAAATTTAGGTTCAACACAGGATGACCTATTGCAACAATAATACTCACAGCACATTGTACTGAAAATGAACTTTACAGCTTGGGGAGAGAAGAGTGATGGAGATGGGAGAGGGAAGGGATAGTTGGACAACAACAAAGAAGGGAGTAACAATGGTCAACAAGAAGTGTACTCATTACCTTACACATTTAACTGTAATCCTTCTGTCAGCCTCATTACCTACTCAGGAAGCTGATTTCTGAGGACCGCAGTTCAAAGCCAGCCCAGGCAGGAAAGTCTGTGAGAATTTTATCTCCAATTAACTACCAGGAAACCAGAAAGTGGTGCTGTGGCTCAAGTGGTACAAGCGCACACCTTGAGCTAACGAACTCAGGGATTGTGCCCAGGCCCAGAGTTCAAGCCCCACGACCGACAAAAAAAAAAAAAGAAAGAAGTGCGTTAAATATTAAGTAAAGCTGAACTTTTTTAGGTTCTAGGAATTCAGGAAAATCTGGGATATTGGAAGTACAGTGTATTTCGTAATATCAGGATTTGAGATCAATTGGTATAATTATTCCTCTTATGGAACAAGATAGGTTCAGAGATAAGAGTGAGAAAATCTGTAGGGTTTAGGAAAACCTGCAATTTATTTCGAGGATTACAGTGAAATTTCAATTAGGATTGCACAAAATGAGCATTTTTCATAAATTTTAGAATTGGGATACGATTAGTGGCAAGGATATGGTTAGGATTCCAGCCATAGTTAGGGTTAGAGTGAAGGAGAAAAAAAAAATGAGGGTCAAATTGAAGGTAAATTTTAATATAAGGCTGGTAAGAATTAGAATGAATGTGAGCTAGAGTATTGCTATTAATATTAGAATCTACTTGCAATATTCAATATACCAGTTAAGATTAAGTTTAGAGTTAGAAAATGACTAAGATATTGGAAAAAAATTGAAACCTATGTTTGGAAGGCTTATTTGAATCAAGTTAGGATGAATGAAAGCTAGTGTAACACTAACTAGTTAGTGTTAATATTAACATATAATTTGGATTAAAATCAGGGTCAGTATTTTGTTCTGATTATGATCAGTGTTATGAATAGGAAAGTTTTACTATAAAATTGAGTTTTCACTAATAAGTAGAAGCAAAAATGTGAGAGTGAATAATAACTAGAGCATTAACATTATATTTATTTCTCAGTGACCATTCTTGTAATGATTAATGAGGGTTTTCCAGCCAGGTATAGGTTGAGAGTTAGCGTTAAGTAAAGGACTAGATGATATGTAAATCTGAAATTGTTTTAGGATACAGTGGTTCAGGAAAAGGTAGGACTAATGGAAACTACAGTATTTTTCCTGGTAAGAGAATGTGAGGACAAGTAATATAATGGTTCATGTTAGGGAACAAGATCACTTCTGAAGTAGAGTCAGGAAATTTGTTGGAATTAGGGAAAATTGAAACTCATTTCCAGAGTGCAAACTGGCTGAAGTAGAGTCAGGAAATTTGTTGGAATTAGGGAAAATTGAAACTCATTTCCAGAGTGCAAACTGGAATATTCATTACAATTAATAAAAACTAGAGTATTTTTAATGTTAATTTTAGACTATCAGTAGGTTGAAAATTAGGTTTCAGTTCCAGGTGGGCTTACTGTTAGCATTAGGGAAATGGAAAATTTAGGGTCAAACTGAAAGTAAATCTGTGACTAACAAGTCAAGATCGAATTAGGATGAATATGAAATAGGAAACTGCTAATAATATTAGGATTAGGGTATGATTAGTGTGAGGGTTAGCATGAATGTTGTGTTAGAAAAATGGCACGATGTTGAGTAAAACTAGAAACTATTTTAAGAAAGATGAGTTGAATCAAGGACAGGATGTATAAATTTAATGTATTTTTGTGGCTTTTAGAATCCAAAGGCAATTGGTTCTAGGGTTAGGGTTACTTTTCTAATTAATGAACTAATGAATTAAAGGCACAATTCTTTTTTTTTTAATGCGTATAAGGTTTATTATCCTTATTTATTTAGTATTATACATATAACACTTCATTTATTACATTATATCAGCTAGATTATATTTGCATATAGATTATTTTTTTTTAATTTTATTTTATTTGTGACCATACTGTACAGAGGGGTTACAATTACATGGGCAGGATAATGCATACATTTCTTACCAAGCATTGCAGCCTCCTCCTTTGTTTACCCTTCACCTCCCTTCCCAGCCTCCCCTCTACCCCCACCCAATCCTTCCCCCTCTCCCCCCCACCGACATTGTAAAGCTCGTTTTTGACATGACAATTTGTACTTCTCATTGTTGCAACAGGTCCACCTGAATCCTTAAACGACTTGTTTTTCCCCATCTCCTCCACAAGTTATACTGACATCAAATATATTGAAAGTGGGGGTTATACTGTGGGGGAGGGACATACAAAGCAACAGAGAAATAATCTTATAAATGCGTTAGAAACACATGCATGAAAGAAAAAAAAAAACATTAAAATACCTATCTAAGGGTTCATTTTCCTAACATCACATTATCTGTCTTTTTCCGCTTGACTCATACATATACTGGATATTCTTACAAACCAAGACAGTCACAATTTGCGGAAAAAAACAATTTTCTACATGAAAATGTGTCCTAAAATATTTTCCAACCAGGATTAAATAATAGTGAACAGGGTGTCATTCATTAAAATTAGGTAAGTTGATGATAAAACTTTCAAAAATATCCAAACACATAAATTGGAACTCAGATATGTTATTGGGAAAACAAATACTTGCTCTTGCTGGGAAATTTTATGTGTGTGTGTGTCTGTGTGTGTGTGTGTGTGTGTGTGTGTGTGTGTGTGTGTGTCTGTGTGTGTGTGTGCACCCACCACAGGTCTTCAAATGAGGCCTGGGACCTGTCATTAGCTTATTCTATGGAAGTATGGCACTAAACCACATAGCCACAGGCTTTCTTCTGGCTTTTTAGTAGTTATTTTGAGATACATATCTCATGGATTCTCCTGTCTGGACTTAATCTTCTGATCTCCAGAAATCCTTGGGTTAGTGTTACTGTGGGTGCTACCACAAAGTGACACTTCATTAAACTAGGAGCAATATGGAAGTACTCATGCAATATATGTAGTAACCAGTTCATTAATGTGGGAGTAACAGGATCACATTAGATTGCCTTCAAACACATTATTTCTGATGAGTTTAACTGAAGGCCAAAGCATAATCCAAACCTATTAGCCACACTGTATGAAGTAGCACATATTCATGGTGTAGAATACGTACAATGAATTAAATCCTGAATCAAAGACTTTGATGGGTTTGCACCAAAGAAATAGAGTGTCATTGAAATGAAGTCAAGA
The DNA here is from genome assembly GCF_019054845.1 of Dipodomys spectabilis. Lineage (NCBI taxonomy): Eukaryota > Metazoa > Chordata > Mammalia > Rodentia > Heteromyidae > Dipodomys > Dipodomys spectabilis. Next base: position 945,785 of record NW_024871098.1, on the reverse strand, counting down.
CTGGAGACCTGTAGTGAGCAGGAGAGCATCTGCTTAGTGTGTGTCCAACCCCCAGGACCATAAAAAAGTAGAAGAGAAAGTGCAAGAGAAAGAGGAAAGGAAAGGAGGAGGAAGTGGTAAGAGAGAAGGAAGGGCATAACAGGAGGGAGAAGAGGATCAGACAGGGAGAAAGTAGAGGTAGGAGAGAAGGAAGAGGGAAACAGGACCCTGGAGAAGAGGAGCAGGAAAGGAGGCAGGAAGGGGAAAATAAATGCAATATAACACCAAGAGTTGTTGGAAAACATTTTGCATAAGCGATCTGCATATGCATGGCAGGATTATTTTCTAATCAGAGAGACAGCTAGCACAGTGACAATATGGGTGATACCTGTTGCTCAGTCATTTTATTCTCTTTCTTCAATGAGGAGTTCAGAAGAAATGCTGAGTTCGGTGTTTTACAGATATACTTCAGGAATTCTTTTTCATGATTCAAACAAGGGAAAGAACTAAATGCAACTTGCCTTAATTAAAAAAGAATTAGAAGCTATATTTATTTGTATTACTATGCATGAAGAAATCCTGAAGATTTCTGGTTAATTCAGAGGGCCCCATGAAAAATATTGGACAAGAGGAAAGCAAAACTGTTTTCAAAGTATAATAGGTTATCATTGATGAAAAGTTTTACTGGACATTTTTCGTTTTTCTTTTTGTTTTGTTTTTGTTTCTGTTTTTACCAGTTGTTCATTGCTCCAAGGCTGTGCCCTGGAGCCCTTTCCAAGTCACCACGTGAAACTCCATTTCTGTAGTCCCTGTGGGTGTGGGTGCCTCCTCAGGTCACCCGTTGAGATGTGTGGCCAACTCCTTTACGGTGGATGTGCAGTGAGTGGATGTGTGTGCATGCTCCCCAACATTGCCAGATGAGCCCCGCCCACCCTTCCCACCTAACTTCCCAGTCTCAGTTGCTCCATTTCACCCAGGAGCTGGCAGCCATGGGTCTGTAGTTGAGGCCACTGCTGCCTTCTCCTCCTCCAGCTGTGCTGGTACTGGTCTTCTGTGCTCCTGAGTGCGTGGCCCATCCTACGGAGACTCTGTTCTGGGGTCACTGCCTGCCCCCATGAGTGCAGGGTGGGGGACACCATGTTTGTACACTGCACAGTCCATGTGTAAAGGAAGGCTGGGCATGAAGTCTGCCCCCTTGGAGCCAGGCAGCCCAACCTTGGTTCACCTCATCAGTTTTTAAAGGGGTATGGGTACTGGAGCCATGTGTTGGCCCCTCTGCCAACTGGCTTGTGACAGCTTCAGCAGCTCAACAACCTGGAGCCCCTTCAGCATCTCTGTGGACCTCCATTTTCCGGTCCTTGTGGAATCTGTACAGGGCCAACCGTACATATGCCAATCAGTGCCAGAGAAGCCTGGACTTGCAGCACACCAGCTGCAGCACCGGGGGAATGAATCCCCACTTGCTTTGCTGTGTAGCCTCCTCTGTCGCCCTTCTGGCCCACATGGGCCCAGCTCTGGGTGCCATTCTAGGGATACTCCATTTGGAGGCAATGGGCTCACACCCTACCCTTGTTGTTCTCCAAAGCAGGAGAAAGGGTTTGGCCTTGGAAATGTAGGCTGCACTGATGGTAGCCAGGACGTGGCATCTGCCCTGCCTTCCCTCCTGGCTTTGGCACTTGAGTCTGGGTTGCTTGGTTTGGTCACTAATGGAACCTTGTTGGCTACAGCCCACCGCAAAGGTCCTGCACCTGCTGCAGCAGCAATGCGGTGTCCTGGACCCCCTTAGGGTCACCACATGGACCTCTGATTTGTCTACTTGGGCGGGGTGTGCGTTTCATCTCAGGACTCCCATTAGGAAGTGCCACTCCCCTTCGTGGTACTGCAAGCAAGGGGTGCCACATATAATTTCTACTTTCTAACATTTTCCTTCACTGAGATAAACAGAAATTAGAGATTTAAATAAGTTTTATAAAAACAAAATATATAACCTATATCACTTCAATGTTTTAAACCATTGTAATATTTTTTATCCAGTAGGAATTCTGTCTGTAATTACTTATTTTACATTTGAACGTAACTAATGTAATGTATTTTGTGTGTATTTTACTATTGTAGTTTAATTTCATTTGCACTACTTACAAACAATTTTTTTTCAAATTCTGAGATTTAATCAAGTGTTTATGGATAAGAGTTTTGTTGTACTTTTATTTCAGTTTTCCATTATGGCCTTATGAATACAAACAATAAAATCTATTCTTGCTATTATAAAGTTCAATGATTATGGACTATAGACTCAAGGATATAGCACTACATATCATACAGTAATGTGTATCACTTTGTTTAATACTGATCCATAAAATAATTAATAATTCAGGTGGCAGCCACTTCATCTGGCATGCTGGTCTGTCTGGTGAAGTAGGATCCTAGTGGCAGCCTGCCCATATCGGGCCATTGCAGGCACCTCCCCTGGGACTGTGGGACTGCTGTTCAGCTAGGGCAGCAACACGGCAGCTGCTGTGTGAATGACAGTGTCACTGACTCACATCTAACACATGCCTGCCCCGTGGACTTGGACCCTGAGGATCAGCCCCTGGGAGCCACAAACACCGCGGGGCAGGGGGCACCTACCTAGGAAGGTATGCAGACCAAACAGAAGCCACTCTGCAGATTGGCTGGTACAATATTTATTCTTCTTAGAGCAGGAGACAATTCTGCTCTGCTGTGGGGAGAAAACAAGGAAGACAGTCACAGGTGGGTGAAGCCATCTTTTTGTACTCAAGCTGGCAAGGAAACTTTCCTCCATGCCCTCTCCAGCAGGCTCAGGAAGCCCTTCCATGCTCCTTGTCCATGAAGTAGCAGCCAGGGACACTCATGTCTGGTACTCCTGGCTGCCCTTTTGGGTTTGTTTGTTAATTTATACAGACAGGCCCTCCCTCAGACAGCAGAGTTTTTCTGGGTTTGGTAAAACGTTCTGCATCTGATCATTCCTAATGTTTGGTTTTCATTGTTTCTTGTAAATGCTTTGTGAAATTTGCGTTTTAGGTGTTGATGTGTGAGAGAAGGAGCCAGATTATGAACATAGTTTCCTACCAGTCTTTCATTTAAAAAAGAAAACAGATTCTCTATAAAAATGTCTATCAGGAACTAAATTTGAGAGGGGGGAAAAAGGCTGCTTTCTCAGAAGATCAAAATATGCTAGTTTTATATGCATATTTTATGCACACAAAATACAATTAACACATTATTTAGGAACAATTGTCCAGAGCTAAGAGTTAAGTGTCTGGGAGCTAGAGGCTGGGTGTTTGTGAGCTTTATCCAAAGGGAGGGAAGAAAGTTAAAATTCATAAATGGCTTTGTAGAATCAAGGTGGCAATACAAAATGAGGGTCACAATAAACTTCTTTGCTAATCGGGGTCTTTTATTGTTCCATATGAATTTTTGGATTGCTTCTTCTATATCATTGAAGAGTGAAATTGGGATATTGGTAGGTATCACATTGAATTTGGATATAGCCTTTGGCAGTATTGCCATTATCATGATGTTAATCCTCCCAATCCAGGAGAATGGGAAGTTTTTCACTTCCATAGCTCTGCTTTAATTTTCTTTTTCAGGTTTTTAAACTTCCCATCATAGAGGTCCTTCACCTCTTAAATTAACTCCTAGGTATTTTATTTTTTGTGTGGCTAGTAAAAATGGGTTTCTTTCTTAATTTCAGCTGCACTCTTATCGTTATTAAATTAAAAGCCTTTATTTTCTGAGGGTTAATTTTATACTCTGCTAGTTTGCCAAAGTTTCTGATCAGCTCGAGTAACTTCGGAATGGAGTCCATGGGTTTCATTATATACAAGACCATGTCATCTACAAAGAGGGAGAGTTTTATTTCATCTTTTGCTATTTGGATCCCTTTAAGATTGCATCTTATATTATTGCCCCAGCTAGCATTCTAATACTAAGTTGAAAAGGAGTGGAGAAAGCAGACATCCTTAACTCATTCCTGAATTTATAAGAAATGGGTTTAACTTCTCACCATTAAGTATAATGCTGTTTGTAGGTTTGTCAATTCTTAGCAGAAAGAACAGCACTAGAGCAATATAAGTTCCAAATTTCAAATGCTACTAAAAAGAGATAGTAATAAGAGCAGCTTGGTTCTGGCACAAGAACAGACTTGAGGACCAATAGAGTAGGACTGAAGACTCAGAAATGAACCCCCTGACCGATAGCCACCTAATCTTTGTCAAGGGATCTAAAAAAAGAGAATGGAAGAAAGACAGCCTTTTGAGTCAATGGTGTGGGCAAAATTGGTTAAACACCTGTTAAACTAAAGCTGGATCCATATATAACATCCTACACAAGAATCAACTCCAAATGGATGAAAGACCTTAAAATAAAAGAGGACAACATGAAAACATTACATGAAGGAATAGGATAAACTAGGGCTTTTTAGCACATACTGAAATTTTCTTAGTAGAGAGCCAGAAACATAGAGTAAAGAAAAATCAGTGAAGAAATTCATTCCTTAATTCATCTCTTTATGAAACAAGTAATTTACTATTACAAGATGCGATGGAATTATAAATTCCAAGTGCTGATGCAGTCTGTATTTAATAAACATATTACAATAGTTAATAAAAAGGAATCAAAGAAAGGTTGGACAAATGGGATTGCATGAAACATGAGAGCTTCTGCAAGGCAAAGGTCATAGATAGCAATATCAATAGAAAGCACATGTTCTGGGAGAAGATCTTCACGAGGTATAAAACGGACAAGGTCTTATATCTAAAATATACTTAGGACTAAAAAAACTAAATCCCCAAACAGCAAATCTTCAGTGAAACAACTGCTCGATGATTAAGTGGGCTAAAAACATAAAGAGAGACTTCTCTGAAGAGGAAAAAAAATGACCATTAGACACCTGAAGAAATGCTCAACTATTCTAGCCACAAAAGAAATGCAAATCAAGACAACATTGTGAATGCACCTTACTCTAGTTAGAATGGCTATAATCAAGAAATTTAATAACATTTTGGAGGGGATGTGGCTAAAACGGAACCCTATTTCATTGATGATGGGAGTGTAATCTTGTTTAACCACTTTGGAAAGCAGTGTGGAAGTTCGTCAAAAGACTCCATGTAAAGTTCCCCTATGTCCCAGCAATCCCATTTTCGGGCATTTAGGCATTTACCCAAATGATCACAAACAAGGTCATACCAAAGTTGCCTGTACAACCATGTTTATTGCAGGATTATTCACCATAGCTAAGAGCTAAGATATGGAACCAACCTCGATGCTCCTCAGTTCATGAATGGATCAAGAAAATGTGACACACACACACACACACACAGAGGAATGCTATTCCTCCATTAGAAAGAATGAAATTGTCACATTTGTTAGGAAATGGAAAGACTTGGTAAATATTATATTAAGTGAAGTAAGTCAGGCCCAAAGAAACATACGTCCCATGGTTTCCCTGGTTTGCAAGGACTAGGACATGTCTAGGACAAGCAGAGAAGGTCAAATGCTATGGACGTATAACCATATAAGATGACATTAAGTGAAAGGTACCCCAAGTCAGACACACAAGTGATTTTTTCTTTCTTGTTTTTGTTTTTAGTATACTTATAATGCACTATATGATTCTTTTGTAGGTTCATCCCCCCATGGTATAATCCCTGTTTTCAGTTTATTTGATTCCAGTGTTCTGCATTTTTATATACATTTTTGTAATTTGGGGAGTGGAAAGGTTACAGCAGAATGCTGAAATGGGGATGCAGGTTGACCCATTGGGATGATGAGATGTACAGGACAGTGTGTCGAAAATGAATTTACAATGTCGGGTAGGGGTAAAGGAGGGAGGAGTTGGAGAGTTGGAGAGGGAAAGGATAGTAGGGGAAAAACAAAGGAGGAGGTAACAATGCTCAATAAGAAATGTACTTATTACCCTACTCATGAAACTGTAAACCCTCTGTATAGTATTTTTACAATAAACAATATAAAACTCTCTTTCTGGTATAGATTTCCAGTGTTGTCCTCGGCATTGCATTTTTTGCCTTTTCTGTTTGTGGTTAGGTCCATCTGCCTAGTGGATCAGTAGTCTTCAAGGCTTCTTGGTCCTGAAGTGGGACATGGATTATCCAGTGATGGATGGAGCTAGGCCAAGGACAAGACAAAACCAATTCCAGGGCATGGCTTCTTCATTGCCCACCCCCATGGAACTAGGATTGCAAGCAGATTTTCTCTGAATTTGACTCCAGAAAACAATCACTGAACCAAAAGCAAGGTCACCAAACACCTCCCCTCTTCCCCCCATTTCCTCCTTTCTTCCTCCTTGGGAAAGTACATAATAATTTTGCAGGTTTTGGCAAACACACAAATTGCCCACCACCTCCCCTTTTAAACTAGGTTTAAAGTCACTAAGTCATGTAAACGGATAATGTTGCACTCATTATTCTGGACAACAACTTCAGGTTTTTGATGCTTTAATTTGTTGTTGTTGGTGGTGGTGGTAGGAGGGCCTAAACTCTGGGTCTGGTTGCTGTACCTGATGAGCTTTTCAGCTCAAGGCTAGTGTCCTACCACTTGAGCCACAGAGCCATTTCCACATTTTTCTGCTTATGTGGTAATGAGGAATTAAACCCAAGACCTCATGCATTCAGGAAAAGCACTCTATTGCTGAGTCTCCTTCCCAGCCTTAATGCTTCAATTCTTTAAATTTTATTTTTGTCAGTCCTGGGGTTTAATCTCAGAGTGTTAACATATCCTTCATTTCTTCAGCTCAAGTGGAACCCTTTACCAATTGAGCCACAGTGCCAATTCCTGTTTTCAGATAAGCATCTTTCAGCCATTCCTGCCAGGGTTTGCTTTGATCAGTGAATTTTTAAATTATATTTCTTCTATGTATTTATTGGAATATTCTAGTTTATCTGAAATTAAAGGTTTCTGTAAAACTTTGTCTTCAAGTATACAATAGTATTAAATATTACATTTACAATCTATTCTGTAGCAATGCATTGTGAAATTATTGTGTTAAGATGAAAATCTTGTTTGTAGAAAAATCCCATTAAAGTCCAAATGGGAAATATGCTCATTTCAGCAGCTTTGAGTCTCCTTCGAATTTATTTATTTATTTATGAAAATACCATACAGAGGGGTAACAATTATAAGGACAAGATAATGAGTACATTATTCATCAAGCATTGTTGCCTCCTCCTTTGTTTCCCCTTCCCATCTGTTCTCATCTGCCCCCCCTCCCCGCCCCCGTGCTCTTCAGTCACCCCTTTGCCCATCCCTCTCCCTCGCCTGCCAAGTTGTAAAGTTCATTTTTCTTTTATTTTTTATTTGTTTATTTTTTTATAGTGAGACTACCAAACAGACGAGTTACAATTACATGGGCAAGAAAATGAGTACATTTCTTATCAAGCATTGTTGCCGTTTCTTTGTTTCCCCTTCCTATACCTTTCCATACTACCCCCCTCTCTCCACCCGATTCTCCCCCCACCCCCCATCAAAGTTGTAAAGTTCGTTTTTCGACCTAACAACTTGTATATCTCATTGTTGCAATAGGTCCACCTGTATCCCTAGATAAAAGATTAGTTTTTTTCCCTTCCCCTCCACAAATTATACCAACATCAAATACCGTGAAAGCAGGGGCTATACTGTGGGGGAGGGACATACAAAGCAATATAGAAATCATCTTATAAATATGTTAGAAACAATCGCAAGAAAAAAAAACACATTGAATCCTTATCTTGTGGTTCATTTCACCTAACACCAACTTGTGTGACCTTTTCTGCTTGTCTCAGACATATACTAGATATTGCAAATAAGGGAAACCATGGGACCTATGTTTCTTTGGGACTTGTTTACTTCACTTAATATAAATTTTTCCAAGTCTTTCCATTTCCTAATAAGTGGGACAATGTTACTTTTTTCTGATGGAGGCATAGAATTCTCTTGTGTGTGTGTGTGTGTGTGTATATATATGTATATATATATATATATACGTATATATATATATATATGTATATATATATATACATATATATATGTATATATATATACATATATATATATACATATATATATATGTATACATATATATATATGTATATATATATACCAAATTTTATTGATCCATGCATCTACTGAGGGGCATCTGGGTTGGTTCCTTATCTTAGCTATGGTAAATAATGGTTAATAAACATAATTGTGCTGGTAGCTTTAATATGGTCTTGTTTGTGACCATTTGGGTAAAGGCCCAAAAGCCTGATTGCTGGGTCATAGGGGAGCTCTATGTGGAATCTTTTGAGGAAGCTCCATACTACTTTCCAAAATGGTTGAACAAATTCACATGCCCACCAACAATGCAATAAATTTCCCTTATGCCCACATCCTCTCTAGCATCTGTTGTTATTAGAGTTGATTTTAGCCATTCTAACTGGGGTGAGGTGGTATCTCAATGTTGTTTTGATTTGCATTTGTGTTATGGCAAAAGAGGTTGACCATTTGTTCATGTGTTTATTGACCATGCTTCTTTCATTTTCAGAGAAGTTTCTCTTTAAGTCTTTAGCCCACTTATTTATTGGGCAGTTGTTTTATTGAGGATTTGTTGTTGGGGGATTTAATTTTTTTTGAGTTCAAGGTATATTTTAGATATGAGACCCTTGTCTGTTGTATGGTAGTGAAGAGCTTCTCCCAATCAATGGGCTTTCAATTGATCTTGCTAGCTATGTCATTTGCCATGCAGAAGCTCTGCAATCCAATTTGTCCAACTTTTCTTTGATTTGTTGTAATTCTGGGTCTCTATTAAGAAAATTTCAGCCTGTGCAAAAGAGATCTACTGTTTCTCCTATTCCATTCTGTAATGTTTTCAGAGTGTCTGTTTGACTCCAAGGTCTTTGATCCATTTGTAGTTCATTCTGGTGCAAGATGATATATAAAGATCTAGCTTTAGTTTCCTACAAGTTGTTAACCAATTTTGCCAGCACCATTTACTGAAGAGATTGTGTTTCTTCCATTCTAATTTTTTAGCTCCCTTATCGAACATTAGATGTCTATAGGTATATAGGTTCATTTCTGGGTTTTCATTTCTATTCCATTGGTCCTATGGTCTGTTCTTGTGACAGTACCAAGCTGTTTTAATTACTATGGATTTGTAGAAGAGTTTGAAATTTGGTATTGATATTCCTCCAGCTCTGTTGTTTACGTTAAATATCATTTTTGCTACTCGGGGTCTTTTATTGTTCCATATGAATTTTTGGATTGCCTCTTCTTTTTACTGAAAGAATGAGGCTGGAATATTGATAGGTATCATATTGAATTTGTAGATAGCCTTGGGAAGTATTGCAATTTTCATGATGTTGATCTTTCTAATCCAGGAGCATGGGAGTTTTTGCCACTTTCTAAGTTCTATTTTGATTTCCTTTTTCAGGTTTTTAAAGTTTTCATCATAGAGGTCCTTCTTTTCTTTGTTAAGTCCAAGGTATTTTATTTTTTCTGTGGCTATTACGAATGGAGTTGCTTTCCTGATTTCAGCCATACTTTTCTCATTTTTGGCATACAGAAAAGCCATTGTTTTTTGAGGGTTAATTTTATACCCTGCTACTTTATCAAAGTTTTGAATCAGCTTGAATAATTTGGGAGTGGAGTCCGTGGGATTCTTTAAATCCAAGTTCATGTCATCTGCCAAGAGGGAGAGCTTCTTCTTTCCCTATTTGGATTCCCTTTTATATTTGAATCTTATCTTATTGCTGTACCTAGCCATTCTAATACTATTTTGAAGAGAAGTGGAGTGAGTAGACATCCTTATCTCATTCCTTACTTAAAAGGAAATACCTTTATTTTTTTTACCATTAAGTAAAATGGATGTAGATTTGTCATATACATCCTTTATTGTATTGAGGAATGTTCCCTGAATTCCTAATTTTTCCAGAACCTTCATAATAAAGGGGTGTTGGATCTTGTCAAATCCTTTTTCTGCATCTATTGAGGTAACTATGTGGTTCTTATCCTTTCTCTTGTTGATTTGAGGTGTTGTTTTAATTGATTTGCATATATTGAAGCAGCTTTATATCCCTGAAATGAATCCTGTTTGATCATGAAGTATGATTTTTTGGATGAATTGTGAAAGTCGATTGACCAATATTTTGTTGAGAAGTTTTGCATCAATGTTCATCAAAGAAATGGATCTATAGTTCTCTTTCTTTGATGAGTCTCTGCTTTGTTTGGGGATGAGGTTTATGATGGCTTCATAGAATGAGTTCGGTAGTGAACTTTCTCTTTCAATTTCATTGAAGACTTGGAGAAGTATTGACGTAAGCCCTGCTTTGCAGGCCTTGTATATTTCTGCTGTAAAACTATCTAGTCCAGGGCTTTTCTTAGATCGGAGTTCTCTTATTGCTATTTCTATTTCATTGCTTAATATGGGCCAGTTAAGATGGTTTAACTCATCTTGTTTTAGTTTCAGCATGTCTATATTTACTAGGAAACAGTACATTTCTGACACGTTCTCAAACTTATTAGCATAAAGGCTTGAGAAGTATTCCTTATAATGTACTGAATCTTGGTTGAGTCTGTGGTGATGTTTCTATTCTCATATCTGAGTTTATTTATTTGAGTGTGTTCTCTTGTTCTTCTAATAAGATTTGTTAAGGGTCTCTCAATTTGTTAATTTTTAAAAGAACCAACCCTGTTTTGTTCGTTCTTTCTATGATTTTTTGGATTCTAATCCATTTAGCTTTGATTTATTTTTAATTATTGCTTTCCATCTACTGGATTGTGGTTTTTCCTGCTGCTCTTTTTCAAGGAGGCTCAGATGTCTCATTAAATTGTTGGTTTCAGGTCACTCCAATTTGTTGATGTAGGAACTCAGAGCTATGAACTTGCCTCTGAGTACTGCATTTGCTCTGTCCCAGAGGAGTTGGCAATTTGAGTGTTCATTATTATTGAATATTATAAACATTTGAATTTCGTTTCTGATCTCTTCCATGACCTATTGGTGATTCAACAGTGTGTTGCTCAGCCTCCATGCATTACAGGACTTTCATTAGTGGCTTTTGGTGTTTAGTCCTAATTTTATTCCCTTGTAGTCTGAGAGAATGCAAGGTATAACTGCAATGTTTTTGGATTTTATAAGTTTAATTTGTGACCTAAATGTGGTCTCTCTTGGCAAAAGTTCCTTGTGTGCTGAGTGAAATATTCGGTAGATTTCTGTTAAATCTATGTGATCTATGCAGTTTTTTATATCCATGGTTTTTCTGTTGATTTTTTTTGCCGAGTTCATATATCTAGTGGGGAGAGTGTGTTAAAGTCCCCAACAATTAATATCTTTGCATCTATGGGAGATGTGAGAAAAAATATAGTTTCTTGGATAAATTTGGGTGCTCTTATGGGGAATAGATATTTAGAATTGTAATATCCTCCTGAAGGAGAGATCCCTTAAGTAGTATATAGCGACCTTCTTTATCTCTTCTCACTAATTTTAATTTGAAATCTCTTTTATCTGATATTAGGATTGCAACTCCTTCCTGTTTATGAGGCCGTTTGCTTGTTAGATTTTGTTCCAGCCTTTCACTTTCAACGTGAAACGTGTTTGTTTTTATGAGCAAGTTATGGCTCCTGAATGCAGCAGACAGAAGGATCTTTTTTTCACCCAACTAGACAATCTATGTTGCTTAATTGTATTGTTAAGTTTGTTAATGTTGGGAGACAGTACTGAGAGATATTTGGGAGTTGCTGCCATTTTATGCACCTTCTTGAGGGCTGTGCCAACTGGTTTCTTCCTACGGTTCTTGGATTCTCAATTTGGGTGCAGTTTCATACCCTTTATTGTGGTCTTGTTGGTTTTCTCTGTGTATGACATCTTTAAGTAACTTTTGTAAAGCTGGTTTGGTAAAGATATTTTGTTTCACTTTTTCTTTGGTATGGAAAGTTTTTATTTGTCCTTCAGTCATGAAGGAGATTAAAACCGGGTACTATTTTCTTGGTTGATAGTTGTTTGTCTTTAGGGCATGGCCTACATCATTCCAGGTTCTTCTTGCTTTAATTGTCTCTGCTGAGAAATCTGAGGTGATTCTAATTGGCTTCCCTTATAGGTGATAGATCTATACTCCTTGACAACTTTGAGGCTGTTTTCCTTGGTCTGAATTGATCCTGTGGGGATTATAAGGTGTTCATATGATGTCCTGTTCTGGTCTGGTCTATTTGGGGTTCTAAAAGCTTCTTTTATTTGAATAGGCCTATCTTTTTGCATGTTTGGGAAGTTTTCTGCTAGGATCCTGTGAAACAAATTTCCTAGACCTTCTGTTTCTAGGTGCTCCTCTACACCTATTATCTTCATATTAGGCTTTCTGATTGTGTCTTCCAAATGTTGAATAGATCTATCATATTTCTTGGATTTGTCTTAGATAGTTGTATGTTCTCCCTCTATAATATATAGGCTGTCTTCAATCCCCGAGTTTCAGTCTTCTGCATGGTCTAACCTATTCTCAAGAATTTCTACTTTGAGAACTGGGAAGGTGGCTCCGTGGTAGAGCGCTTGCCTTGCATGCATGAGGCTCTGTGTTCAATTCCTCAGCACCACACAAGCAAAATAAAAAGCAGGAAGTGGCGCTGTGGCTCAAGTGGTAGAGTGCTAGCCTTGAGCTGAAGAGCTGAGGGACAGCGCCCAGACCCAGAGTTCAGGCCCCATGACCACACCCCAAAAATAAATAAATAAAAGAGTTTCTACTTTTTTAAATTTTTTTTTTCCTTCTAATTGGTTGGCATTGATGGCTTCAAATTCTTCGATGGAGCTTTGTTTTAGATCTTGTATGAATTTGTTTACTTCCTTAATTTCGTCTTCAGTGTTTATTCTCAAATCATTTAGTTGATTGGTTATGGTTTTCTTGGACTCTCATTCTTTCTGTTGGGCTCCATTCAACATTCCATTTCGGGTCTCCCTGACTTCATTCAGCTGTCTTTTAATGGATTCCATGAATGCCTCTATTTGTTATGAAAGTAACACCAGTTTTCTTCTAGAACACTATTTTTAGGCAAGCATCAACCAAAGTCCTGTAGTTGCACAATCAAAAGTTGACAGATACAATCTATTTCAACAGGTACTATCTATTCAATGTAAAACAACAATGTATTAATGGGCTAAGAACAGCAAAGTAGAATTTGGCAAACCAGAAATTATTAGTTTTAGGGAGAAAAGTGGGAAAAATAGGATTAGAGAGATGTAGAAAGGTAAAAGGACAGTGAAATTAACCAAGTCCTAATCTCAAAGAGGAAAATAGATTGGACAAAATGATAGGAGAAAGAGAAGAGAAAATAAAAGAGGCAAGAAAAAATGGAAAAACAAAAATTTAAATTTAAAAAGTGAAACACAAAAATGATGCAAGTTTAAAGAGGAAATAGTGAGAGAAGAACAGGAATAGGAAGAGAGGAGCGGACAAGTAGAAATTAGAAGTGAAGAACTAAAAATACTTAAAATAAAAATAAAAATTAATTATAATATTATATAGGTATTATGAGATAATACTGTTATTAAGGAATTTAAGCCTAAGAGTTTTTGAAATAATTAATAAATTTTTGGATTAAGTGTGTAAACAATGTGGAATAAGGTCTAATAATCAATGAAGGGTATATCTGAGGATGAGGAGAACAGCAATTAAGTCACCTAAAAAAGAATGAAGAGAAGAAAAAGTGAAAAGAATGAGAAAGAAAGGAAAAAGATCAAAATTCAGTAGAGATAAAATAAAAATACGAAAGTGCACACACATATACACCTAAAATAAAAACTATAAGAGGAAAAAACAGATTAATAGAAAACAATTTCCTTAAAAATTTACAAGTTAATGAAAAGGTAAAAAGAAAGGGTTCTTTGCGGGAGGTGAATGGGAAGATCCTATATCTCCCTTGTGTCCATAACTAGTCTCTTGGTGGAGTTTCTGGTCTGCTTGTGGTGTTTCATTTTCCTGTGGCTTGATTGGTTTCTTAAGTTAGTTTGTTTGGCAGGCAGAAAAATGGTTTGCTTTACCCAGAATTTTGTGATCCTCCTCCCAGGCTAGTTCAGTGGGAGAGAGATCTGCTTTGTTTCTCACAAAAGAGAGCGTTGGCAGTTTCCTCTTGTTTGGAGATGCTGTGATGAGGCTAGGTTCTGGGTAGAGTTGAGGCCTTTCAGCAAACACTAGCTTTTCCCTGAGGGGCTAGCTTCTGAGACACTCACAGAGCCCAGCATGGAGCCATTCTCAGGGTTTATGTTTACTGAAATTCAATTGATTGTCTAGGGGAAGCCTCTGGCTCTGTTTACGCAGTGAAGAAAGACATTCCTCTGGGGGCTGAGTTTTCACTGCCTGGGCTGGGTGACTTTCTCTTGAATGGAGCTGAGCCTGGCAAGTCAGGATAGGTTCTTGTGACCTGCTAAATGACATTTGTTTTCCTCCAAGTCCTGGGTTGGAGCTATATTCTCAGCCATGCCTTTGTCATTATCAAAGATGGAGATCTCAGGTAGTGGAACAGTGGGGAGGGGAGGGGGAGGGATGACCTTGCCTCCTCTGCTCCCTGAGAAGGAGTTATTATGTCTTGGTTCCTGGGTTGTTTCTGGTCTGTGATCTGCAGGATGAAGATACCTTACCTGCACCTTGTCAGTTCTTGCTGGTGTTGGGCAGAATCCGATCACTCGCTGGGTCTGGCACATTTGTCCAGGACTCTCTATGTTGTAGGTATGGCCACTGCTACTGCAAGTGCTCAGATCTGTTTCCTTGCCTGGATTTTCCCTTTCTGGCAAAAGTCTCTGTACTGGGATGGCACACTTGGTGTAATTCTCCCGCCTAGGACAGTTCACAGTTACACTAAAACTGCTTTATGGTGGGAGCTTGTTTAGCCTCCAGGTTCTCCTCTGCCATCTTCCTGGAACTACTCCTCTTTTTTTTCTCTCCAGTATATTTTCTTGTTTTGGAACAAGTGTCATGGACTGTCCAACCATTCAAAATGAAGCTTATTCCATTAATTTAATAGAAAAGGAATGCAGCCTGCTTACATCTCAAACCAACTTTGAGTATAATGTTAATCTGATAATTCACATCATTGAATTTTCAAAGTTGTATTAATAATTTTTTGTTAAACTATTCATTAAAGAGGTTCTAAATAGCAAGAATAAAAAACAATGTTTTGCTTTCTAAGAATGTTTTAAAAGCTAGTAATTCAATAAAACATATTCTATTCTTCCAAAATTCCATGGCGAAGAATTTATCTTTTATCATAACCCTTACCACTGACCCCCTCCCATCAAACTTGTAAGCTTTATTCAGTTTTCTTGTTCCCGCTTTCATTTTGGTACTAGCACGAATAATCTCCTTGTTGTATTTGACAATGAAATTCCAATTGTTGTTAGAGAGGTCAATACATATTGCCAAAGGCAGATTCATGGGCACATCATAGAGCATGAACTATTGAATATCATTAACGTGATCCTATGCAACTATTCCATCAATTAATATAAATACCATATATATGTGCATCTTCATATAATTTTTAAAATGCAATGTAGTTACATATCATATGTCATAAAATAATTCAGACAACTGGTAGAAGAGACTAAGCTCAACCTTTTGCATCGTTCCTAATACTATTTGTAAAATTTTCTTTCTCAGTAACTTTTACTGCAGGGCCTTCTTTTCCTAGCAATAAGTTATAAGTCATGTCCTTGGATTTTAGTCAACTTTGAGTAAGCTGTTTTCTTTCCACCACCAGTTAGTCCCTCGCGTTAAATACCTGAGGAATAACTTGTTCCAATATGCCTGCAAGAGGAGTATCCAAGTCAACTGTCTGTGCCCAATCTTCGCTTGCTTTTTTGGGGAGAATGGGGTAACAGAGACAGGGGAGACAGAGGTCTCAAGGTTCAGATGGCTGGAACCATGGTGTTATGAATTATGGGTAGCAGAAAAGAGTAGTAGAGAATAGGATACCAGGTAAAGGTTAACTGTGACTGTAATTGCTGAGTTCCAGTGTAAGGAAATTGGTTAGCAGCAACAGCGTTGCAGGGGTTGGGGTAGCTAACACAGGTATCCAGAACTGTTTTGCAGGGACAAGGAAGCATAGACAAAGTGAAAGAGTAAAATAGTTGTGAGGGATTGTGGGGCACAATCAGGGTAACAAGGTCATGGGTGTGCAAAGTGGGTAGCCAGTACTGTGGGAGAAGCAATTGGCATGGTGGCCTGATGTGGTGCAGAGCTCTGGGTTTGCCTGTCCAGTTTTGGCTGTTAGATCTTTAGGGAAAGTACCTCTAGCAGCTCATTATCAGCTTATTGTGTTCAGGCACGTGCCATCTATAAATGTCTACTCCAAGTAGATTGCATTCTTTGACACCAACTATAGGATCTTTGCTCTAAGCATCCTGAGAGACCACACTCCACAATGCTACAGAAATGGCTCCACATAGTAAGCTGCAAAAACCTCATACAACTCTTGCTGCTCCTCCCCAGTGTCAATTATCATGGTAGCAAGGGATCTGAGATGTGCTCAGCAGCAGTGCTCTGAGAAGCTACCAATTCTTACCATCACAATTGGGGAGCTCCCTAGAAATGGGCAAGAGCACTTGCTGATGTTCTTCCAACTTCTCTCTGTGGCTATGCACAACCAGATTGTTGTACCTCAGGTGGATTACTTTAATGTCCAGGTAGCATCAAACTTGCTCTGTCTTCTCTCTCTAGGTGCTCTTCTTCTGTTTCAGCTGCCTCTCCATTTCCCAGGTAGCTCGCTTCACCTCCACATCTTTTTAATTGTGCTTCATATCAACCCGTGGCTTTCATACCAAGCCCTTCCATTTTCTCATCTACCTCTCTAGCTGTGAATCTGGTACAACAAGCTAATTTCTGTATCTGTTTATCAAGATTTGAGCCGGAATGCAAGATGGTACTAGCTAACTGAGAACATGGGGAGCTTCTTAAATACTTCCCTGCCATTCACTGCTCATTGAGAAAGACGCAAATGTGTCAGTCTCTCCTTCTCCATATCTGGTTCAGCAGAATAAAGTGAATTCACAATGGAGCTACCAGACAGCTGCTATGTCAGCAAATGATGAAACCAAAGATAATTTAGTGAGGGGATACTTACCAAGTGTAGTAGGGTAAATGCACATATTTGTAGGATATTACTAAGAGCTTTCATCAAACTGGTTGTTTTATGCCCAAACTGGCAGGCCAGTGTTAATCTCTCCCTGAGATCTTCCTGTTCTGAAGGCCCTGAGGACTCCTACGTACAACTCAGACCTAATGACATGGGTGAATAAAACCATAGGTGAGTATGGATTAGTATTTTGAATGTGTGGTAAAGTGTTGTCTTGTCATGACCACCATGAAATCAATGTCCTTTCTCTGACCTTCATCATATCTCTTTATTTGGCATAATTGGCAGATTTCTTAGTGTGTTATTTTCTCCTGTTAGTTCAGTGCACAAGTTAAAACATTAAGCATGCCAAACCATGGGTTTCCATTGTCCTAGTAGATGTTTTGCCTTCTAGGACCTTCCTTCCAGGTAACTCTCTGTTTAGCATATTGCACAATGCCCCAATCAATGAAATCATTTTGAGCCTAGGAGAAAATCTCCATTTGTAAAGCAGTACACATAAGAAGGAGATGATACCCCACACTCAAATGCTCCAGGAGAACAGAGTGTAAGGGTGTCTACATATTTGGGAAATATGATTCTGAGGGGTGGAAAGGGATGAGTTTAGATAGCAAACCTAGAAGTAATTATAAGTTTCTGAATTTCTAACCTTTTTTCCTTCTGCCCCTCAGATCCAATTCAAGAAGTGGTGGAATGTTTATGATCACAAAAAGGAGTTTTTAATCCCAGACCCAAACTCTAGGTGTTCTTGTTACATCTTCCCACCTACCCCTGATATAAATTGTCAGAAGGGCAAAGGCGAAGGTAGCCCCTTGCTCAGGAATATAAATGGAGCATACAAGTAACTGCAGTCTCTGACTTTCTATTTTGAAGGTAAGTTAAAAGGAAGTTTGAGATTTTAAGAAATCAGTTTCTAGGCTTTATGGTTCCTTCTGACTTCTTTCCCTCCTTCTATGTTTTGAGAGCCACAGTTAGTACAGTGCTTCTGTCTCTTAGAGGGCAATCCTTCTCTTCATACCATGCTTAAAGTAGACAATAGGTGGAAGCTGCCAATAAAAAAAAAAAGCATGAAATAGCACACAATGAGTGCTTTCCCTGAATTCCTAGACCTAACAAGTTCCCAATTCTGAAGAGAATGTGATTATGGGTAAGTACTAACAACATCCACTGAATGATGAGCTTGGAACTTTTTTCCCAAGGCAGGTTCTGTCCAGGTTATTAGGATGGCTGAGATCTACTGAATCAATGAACTTACAGACCATGCAAAACAGAAAATTCTAAGAGATTGAGATCCCAAAAAGAAACTGGACCAAGAAGAGAAAACTTATCATTGCTGAAAAAGAAGGAAGACTTAACTAGGAGAATGTTCTTCTGAATACAGATATGGGTATAATTATAAGGAAGTTTTTAGTTGTGGCTCATCAGTAGAAACTATCAAGTCAAACCTCACTAAAGCTAAAAATAAAACTTATAAAATAAAAAAAATTTATTCGGATTTCAATATTAACATCTGTTTTAAGGAGTGTGATTGTGGTGTGTGTGTGTGTGTGTGTGTGTGTGTGTGTGTGTGTGTGTTTGTGTCTGTATGTGTGTGTGTGTGGTGTCTGAGAATATTTACGGGACAACATTAGTTCTTAAAAATCATCATATTGTCAATATTCTTTAGGTTTCCCACTCATGTCTGGTGGCGTTCTAGCTCTACCACGTGAAACACACAATTCTCGCTTCCTTCTGGTTAAATGGAGATAAACATATTATGGATATGTCAACCTGGGTTGGTTTCAAACTATGATCTTCAGATCTTATTCTCTGGAGTAGGTAAGGTATAAGAGTGAGCCACTATGCCCAACCCAGTATTTCCAGTGAGTTACATAATCCTTCTGAATCTCAGTTACTTCCTGTGTGCAAAGTGAAAAGAATTACTGTGTGTACCTTAGAATCAGGTGGGAGTTATGACTGGGTGTAGGAAGTATACGTGTTTGGGATGTGTGTACAGAGCCTGACACTCTCATAAAACTACTGATGTTTATATTGAAATGTATTCCAGGAATTGAAACAAGAGGAATTTTTTTTGTTCTAGTTTATCCATTTATGGCATTGAGGGAGCCAGACATAGTCAAGTAGAACAGGGAAACAAATGCAGCACTTGTACACTGTAGCTATTGTGTTCACAACGAGCTATACGACTGTGGACAGGGACAGGAGAGATGGGATTGTCAAACAGGAAATGAACTCATTACCTGACTTACAAAATGGTTATCCATATAACAATTTTAAAAGTACAATAACAATTTTAAAAGTCCAGATTGATGATGATCTCCTCCAGTTTGTGTAGGTGCCCTTAAGACTCAGGCCCACCGATGGAGTTTTTGAAGGTCAATTTATATGATAATTAATATAAAGCCATAATCTCTTAAGAAATGTTGTAACAAGTAGTTCATTCTTAGTACTGGTTTCTCTTTGAGTAGCAATTCTATATGTTGTTAGCCGAGCTAATGTTTTACTTTCTGTTTTTCATATTTGTTAGGTGTTGAAATCCCTCTTAAAGTTTTGCAACAGAGTTCTGCTGTATCTTGGCACCCTGCCCCTAACTAAAATGGTAATCAACCTTTGAAATTCATGTACTTGAGTATGAGTTTTATTTATTTATTTTGTTGATGATGGTGAACTGTCGCTGTCCTTCAGCTCTTCAGCTCAAGACTAGTGCTCTACCACTTGAGCCAAAGTACCGCTTCTAGCTGTTTCTGCTTAGGTGGTGCTGTGGAATCAAACCTAGGGTCTCATGCATTCAAGGTAAGCTGTCTACCACTGATCCACCTTCTCAGCCCCCACAAGTGGTATATTTGTGCAAGGGTCTATCAAACAAATCTATTGAGCAAATGTATTCATTAGCCACTAGACATAATCAAAATTATGAATTATCTGATATTTTAATGAATAAAACTGTTATCATTGTTACTAGGAATTATTTGTCTCCCCATGCTGTAAATATGGAGGAGGTATTTTAAACTAGAACTACAAAAGTAATTTTAAGGTCTTGGTGCTAACAAATCTGTCCAGGTGTTATTACACTAAACAGAGAATTCAAAATTTTCTTCATAAATACAGAGATTAAAGGACTTATAATACTTATTTCAAAATGCAAATTAAAGGGAAAATCAGCCAGGAGGTAAAATTTATATTGAATGTTAATTTTTGAAGATGAAAAGAAGATCTTAGATGGAAGACTAAAAGCAACACACTATCAGAGCCCTTTATGCTGAATTATAAAAAAAGAAGCTTTAATTGAAAAATTGACCTGGAATGTGCACATCAGGCAAAGGCAAGCAATCAGAGCATACCACCAAGAAAGAAACGCCATAATGTATATCTTAGAAAAAGGAAACAAGTACAGACCCGGGCTCAACATCCTCATCCTTGATTTTAATGATACACATATACCCCCCTACACGCAGATGCACTCACACACACACACACACACACACACACGAACACATGAGAATGTATGCAACAGCTCAACCTACTCACTTCCATTCAAGATGAATCAAAGATCTTCCTGTAATATTTGAAACTTTAAAAGTTTCAAGTCTTGTAAGTAATTGATAACAGATGCATAAGCAATTATTTTCTGAATAGACTCTGCTATAGAAATGAGAGTTCATGATGGTTATAACTACTTAAACATCTTTGAATCTCGAAAGAATTAAACAAGAGACAATCCGAATTTTGGAACTGTATTTCTACCAGCTATTCTTCAAAGGCTTAATAAGAGGTTACAAAATCCAACATTAAATATCAAATTAATACAACTAATTCTTGTGTAAGCGAAGTGAAAGACACTGATCAGTGACCTATGCTGCCTACATTTCTAAGCCGGTTGCACATTGTGGAGCCTATGATTCTGCTGGGCCAGGCCCACAGTTGTCTTCCCCAGAGCAGTGGCCCTGCTGGGGTTGGCACTGGGAGCTGTGTGGAGAAGAGGGGAGGCTTAGGGGGAGGCCAAGCTGGGGTTGGGGTTGGGAGTAGTAGGGAGAGTACGGGAGGCCCTGGCAGAGGCTGGTGAAGGGAGGAAGGAGGCAGTAGGCCAATGGCTCAGGAAGCAGCAGCCCCAAAGGCAGTTGGGTTCTGGGGAGTGTCTGTGAGGTGCAGAGTTAGGCCCCTGGGGCCTCACGGCTGGGTGAGGAGAGGAAGGAGTCTCAAATCCCACCCTAACAGGAAGTGAGAAATGAGACAACCAGTGGCTGAAGAATTTCAAGTAAAAAGGCAGGGACTTGTAAGGAAACTCTGGGGGTGGGAAGGGCAGCAGTGCTGAACCAGTGGTGGTCATGCCTCTCTGGGGCCCTTGAAGTGAGTGAGGGCCACCTCTGCTGTGCACTAGGCCTCACTCTCGCCTTGAAGCAGGCACCAGGAATCCCAGGCACAGCCTCAGCCTGCCCCACAGAGCTGGCTTGCCATGAGTGTTGGGGACCGGGCAGCTGCTGGGAGTTTATGTGCAGCAGGGCAGAGGAAGAATGGCTGGTGGGCACTGCTCCACCCTAGCCAGGCACAGGGCCACTGGGGAAGTTCTGGCTCTGGATCAGGACCAGGGACTGCCCCCCAGATAAGTGGCCTCTGGGGACTTGCGTGGTGGTTGCTATGCGTGGGCTTGGAAATTCCTTAACATGGCCAAGGAGTCTCCACGGATAGGCATATTTGCTCCTGTGCCTCTCCTATCTTCTGGATTCCCACTGTCCTCCTGTCTCGTGCCATGTCCAACTATAGGAGTAAACTTCCCCAGCCTCTAAGAGGCCATCCCAGAGATGCTCACAGGGCTTCCCACGTCTGGTTCACCATGCATGCAGGGCTCACAGGGTGCCATCCTCCACGCACAGTGTACCCCCATTTCAGCTTGGAAGAGGGGAAAGCTTCATTGTCCCAGATACAGCTGCCCTTGGAGTTCTCTGTGTACACTATTCTTGTGCTGAGAAAACGATCCCCAAAGACCACCAAGCCATTTCTGATGCGAGCACACGAGGGTCATTTATTGCAAGCTCAAGCCTGGACTCACAACTGTCAGCATCGCAGTGGGTTCATAGCTTGTCAGTTACATGATTGGTTTACATTTAATGAGTTAATATTGTAACAATCTTATTGGCTAACATGTGCAGGCTTAGCAGTAAGAAGCAAATTATGTTAACTATGGAATCTTAAGAAACTTCTGTAGCTTTAGGTACCTTCCTGTCTTCCACTTATGGCTATTGCTAGGAGAGTTACGGGAAGAATGTTACTGGGACATTTCATGGTTTTTCCAGGAACCTGAGTCCTAACTTTCAGTAAAAGTCTTTACAATGGATACTTTCAGTAAATGCCTTCACAATGGATACATTCAGTATAGGCCTTCAAAATGGACTAAGTCCAGAATGGCTATACTTTGGCTAAGGTCTCTCACTAGGTGTGTGTGTGTGTGTGTGTGTGTGTGTGTGTGTGTGTGTGTGTGTTTGGTGTGAGAGAGTCAGACACAGCTGAGGTTTGGTGTAAAACACTTCTTCCTTTCAGCATTGAGTTTTAGTATCTAGTGGTTGTTCCTTCTCCCGAATTCTGAACTCTAAATTTCTTCTTCTATATAGTTTTATCCTTAGATCTTCTTGGTATTTTGATTCCTAATATCTGCTTGTGAACTTCAGAATTTGCTTCATAAAGGGGGTGCCTTTCTTCTTACGTTTATGAAGCCCTTTGCTCTATTTAAATGGAGCATGTGCTGTGTTAGTGGTTTTACTTAGCCCAGACTGTTGTGGCCCAGGCTGTGACTGTTAGTTCTGAGATTAGTTTAGGCTAATATGACATACTATCATTTCAGTCTATCTAGTGAAAAAAGTTCAGCATCTTTATTGAAACAATTTCCTGGCTGTAAAACAAATAAAAATTCCAGTGGTATAAATGTACAATCTGTTGATTTTAATTAATTGTTCACCACAGCATTGAAAAAAAATCTTCTTACTAAACTGAGTATTTAGAATATGAAAAAAATCAATTATTATAGAACTTAAAAACTGATCAAATACCAAAAGAAAAACAAAGACACTGATCAGGAATGCAGTACAAATGTAAGTGTTTAATAAATAAATGAAATGTTTGAGATTTTTATCCACATAGGAAATACAAAGGAAAATATATAGGAAAGTCACTGAAATCCCATCCTACAAAGCAGAATAGCTATCACCATTTGAATAAATAAACATCTGGACAGGTTGAAATAAATCAGGAACTGTATTTGGTTTTGTGATATTGTAAACTAGTGCAACCCATAAGAAGATCATAATGGAAGTTTGGACAATACCAAAAAGACACATGTGTTGATGACCTTTACTGCAACCTTACTACATAAAGAAGGAATATAAATCAACATCAACATCCATGTGCATGGCAGCAAGAAAAAAAGCTGTGTAATCAACCTAGATGCACAAAAAAGAGGGAATAAAGGAAATATGCTATTCATAATTATAAACATGTTCTGGTATATAAATGAAGTAAATTTCTCCAATATCACTGCTAAATATTTTTGGATATATACCTAATCCTAATTTCACAGGTTTTATGGCTTCGTGTTTTTCTTTAAAATGACCTCCATATTCATTTTTAGAGGAGTTTCAATAGGTTGAAGATACCCTATAATATGTGGATATTAGAAGAAATTTAAATATCAATGAACACATAAAGGACCATCATATACAGTTTGTAACGATCCAATTTTAAGAAGGCAATAGTTGGGGGACAAGACAAAGTTAGAAGCTTAATAACAAAAACACAGACATGGAACATTTTTTAAAAATGTGCAACTGATTAGTGCTAACACTAACAAAATATTTTCCTCAAGTTTTAAAAATGAAACAATTAAAATAATACTTAATAACATCAAATAAGTATGCCATGGAAGAAAATGTACCATAGATATATGTTTCCTCATAATTTGTTTTAATTTATAAATAATGGATTAATAGAAAATGTGATTACATGTCTGAAGATGATAACACATTCAAGT
Source organism: Dipodomys spectabilis (assembly GCF_019054845.1). NCBI lineage: Eukaryota > Metazoa > Chordata > Mammalia > Rodentia > Heteromyidae > Dipodomys > Dipodomys spectabilis. The sequence continues at coordinate 921,682 of NW_024871098.1, read as the reverse complement.
ATCATTGATTGAATCCAGCAAAGGAAAGTAACAGAGAAGTAGAGAAAACGAACAACCTGGGGCATAGATGAAGACACTCAGTAGAACTTTGTGAGGAAAAAATGTGTTCCCTTTTTCTCATCAACATTGAGCTAAGACAGCTACCGTTTGACAGAACACTTGTAATGTAGTCAGAACAGTGGAGTTACTAATTTAGGCAGTAATTTATTACTTTTATTCGCTAATCTTATGAAGTGATTCCCAAATGATGTGAGTGATCCTAGATTTTCTGAGCCCTTTTTAACCCAAAATTTTTAATTCCTTCCCCTGCCAATAATTCTTCTGCTATTCTCATTTCTCCTTGTTTCTGAACACAACTCCTGTGACCTTTTGGCTTATGGGAAAGAGCTTGAGAAATATGAGGATGGTCTGGAATCTGAGGAACATCGACTCCAACTTGGAAGATCTGGTAAAAGACCTCCACCTGGAACTCAGAATCAGATAATAATTGACCTCTTTGGAAATAGAGAAACTCAATCCTTCAGGCAAGATCTATCATTCCTTGACATTCTCTGAAGAGATTTGGTACTTGAGCACAATTCAGAGAATGAGCTTTCCCACCACTCACCACAGCTTTGTCAGGAGGAATAGGTTCAAAACTAAAAGTCACCTCAGTTCTCACAGGGCCAGTCAGAAACCAAGAGATCACATTTTCCTCCTCATCAGGCAGCTTTCTGGGAGCAACAGAGTCTGGGCAAAGTCTATGATGGGGATAAAGTGAGACTGGGCCTAAGGAGTACACACAAGAATGACCCTCTCTTTGACTAAAAGTGAGTTGTGCAGTGAGACATGACAACTTCCTTTATATATGAATATTCACTAGGTGAGTTATCTCACTGCCACTGTGAGAGAGGTCTGTTTCCTCAAATAACATGTTAAGTGTTGTGTCTACCAGTTTACTCTCTAAGCTGTTGTCTCTCCCACCTCTTCCCATGCCAAGAATGCATTGCTTTTTTCAGGCACTCAACTACTTGTCCTGAATCCTAAGCAGGAATATTGTAGGCTATTCTTTGGCTAACTTCTTGCATTGAAGGTAGAAATGGCCCTGGCTTTTCACACGCAAAGAGGTAGAGAAGGTGAGTATAAGCTCAGATTGTTACTGAAGAGCAATCATATTGAAAAAAAAATAAGTAAATGAAATTAATGGTTGGGTAATTTAGGGTGTATAGCCACTAAATTTAGGTAATTATTAGTAACACATATACAATCATGGATTAGGAAGAAAACAGTGAAGTAGGTTCAAGATAACATGGAAAAGACATAATAACCATAACAGGAGATGAGAGTGTGAAAGAATTGTTGGCATAGGCCCTTTTACTATCTGAGGATTGACCTTGGATAGGAGGCTTTTAGAATAATATCTAAAAGAGACAGACTTGTGGGCACTAGTGGCTTACACCTGTAATCCTAGCTACCCAGGAGGGTGAGATCTGAGTATTATGATTCAAAGCAAGCCCAGGCAGAAAAAGCCAGAAGTAGTGCTGTGGCTCAAGTGGTAGAGCACTAGCCTGGAGCTGAGAGACATCATCTATGCCCTGAGTTCAAGCTTCAGGATCATCAAAACAATAACGATAAAAAGATATAAAAGAAGGACTTAAAGATATACGATGGAATGATGATCCTGTGTAACTGTCTAGGGAACATAAAAGGAGACAATATTTGGAGCAAAATGATACCTATTCATTACTAATCAAGGATGCAAAGCAAATGCCAAATTCCTCTTCCCAAAAACTTCCAAACTTGGGCTCAGAACATGGCTCATTGGTTGAGTGCTTGCCTTGCAGGCTTGATGCCCTGGGTTCAATTCCTCAGCCAGAAGTGTTGCTACAGCTCGAGTGGTAGAGCACTAGCCTTGAGGTGAAGAGGTGAGGGACAGGACCCAGGCCCAGAGTTCAGGCCTCATGACCTGCCAAAAAAAACCCAAAAAACAAAACAAAAAAATCTTCCAAATTTATTTTTTCTCATAATTGAGGAGAGGGTTTTTTTAAACAGGAATTCTTATCTAGTTCAAGGTCATCAGAACTTCAGTAGAGTTTTCCTGTTGAGATATAATGCACCTAACTCTGCTGAACTTAATCATGACTAGGAAAGTATGGATATTGATGTGTTTATTACATTTTTCCTTATAAATATATAATTCTAGCAGATATTATATGTAATATATATTGTACAATATATTATACATTATATAGTATAATGAATATATTATAATATAACATATATTATATATTAACAGACTATCTAATTTTAGAGTTAGGAACAAGCAACATATTGAAAGACAAATGCTTGAATCTCTGAGTAATTTCTCTACCACTGGACAATTCCAAGTTTCATTCTTATTCCCAAAGAGCAACATAGGCAAGTGGTGCCCATGGAGGTGGTTCTCTGGATTCTGGAAACTGTGTTCTGCATATATATATATATATATATATATATATATATGAAATATTGTTTTATACTAGTGAATGTGTAAAACTATAGCAATAGATAATTAAGTCAAAGTCTATGTGCACACACACTCAATCACTTTCAAGTATAATAATTTATTTTCGGGCTGGGAAGATGGCTCAGTGGTAGGTAGCATGCCTTGCATGCATGAAGCCCTGGGTTTAATTCCTCAGCACCACATAAGGAAAAAGAAAAAATCCGGAAGTGGCGCAGTGGCTCAAGTGGTAGAGCACTAGCCTTGAGTTGAAGAGCTGAGGGACAGCACCCAGGCGCAAGGTTCAGGCCCCATGACTGGACCTCCCCCCCAAAAAAAGAATGTCTTTTCTATGTTCCCTATGCACCCACAGAGAGAGTACATGAGTTGCACTTGAATTGTCCTGGGAGTTCTTTATCTGGCTACTGTAGCTTCACATCCTTTATTCTCTTAGTAGCCATATGTCATGTTTTCAACAACAATACTTGTTACAAGCAAAAGTATCTACCTTGGCATACAGAGGAACTTGGATTTCAGAAATGCCACAAATAAGTAGGAGGTACAGCAGTACTTTTCAAAATTAAATAGATTGCATATTTATTAGAAAGTTTGTAAGAAAAATAAACTTCAGTGCAGGATGAAATACTTGAAGAAAACTACAATTGAAATTACATATAGCTAGGTGCTGGTAACTCATGCCTGTAATCTTGGCTAATCTGGAGGCTGTTTTCTGAGAATCACAGTTCAAAGCCATCTTGAGCAGAAAAGTTGCCATGAGACACTTATCTCCAATTAATCAATCAAGACTAAAATTGATACTGTGGCTCAATGTTGTAGAGAGATAACCTTGAGCCAAAGACCTCAGGACAGTGCCCAGGACCCAAGTTCAAACTCTGCAATAGACAATATATAAAAATAAAAAATAAATTACATATAATTTATTACCAACTCTGTACAAGGAAAATAGGATATGACACATGGCAACATATGACTTCAAGTTAAAAAGTTCCAAAGCATTTCCCCACTCTTGAGAAGTAGGAGTAATTCATATTGAAAAAAATAAAAACATGGATGATTCATACCAAATTTCAAAATGTACTATATGTTATACAAAAGAAATGCAATAAACATGCGTTTCACAATTTAGTAACATCATATCGTATAAAGAATCTGGTTAACTGATTCATAAAAATCAATACAATGTCGATAAAACATCCAATATCTCAGGGGCCAAATTAGCAGAATACGTTCCATCTATGATGGCTGTTTTGTAAGTTATCCAGCCCTCTCAATCCCACAATTGCAGAAGGATCTTCCTGAGAATGTCCAGAAACCTGTCTACTGTGAGTGCTCAATGTAGACCTGGTCCCATTCTCTATTATTTAGACATGTGATAGACTGAATATCTGATAACTTAATGACATTTTAGTTCTCAGAAAAAAGGGAAATTAAAGACAGTGGGAAAATCTACCAGATCCCGGAAAGATTTCTATCATTGTGCAAAAACTGTACCCTTTTACTGACACTTGAACAAACTGCAGCAATAGTCACTCCAACAACATGTCCAAAAAATAGCTTTCCAAATATTGAGCCACAGTGCCGCTTCCAGTTTTCTGGTGTTTAATTGGAGGAAAGAGTGTCACAGATTTCCTGCAAGGGCTAGTTTGAATTAACATCTTCAGATCTCAGCTCTTGCATAGCCAGGATTACCGGCATGAACCACTGGCTCCCAGCTAAGATGTTACTTATTTTAAGTTCTATGATTTAGTTGAGGGAGTAGCATGAGTGTATAGAAAGGAAACTTTCAAGTCATCTCTCTAAATAATTTCAGAGTTTCATTTTCATAATATTTATTGCAGTGATTAATAACAGAAGCTCCCAAAGTAACAGAATGATCCTTCATTATCTCCTTCCCATAGGTATTATTGGAAGATGAATGAAATCTAAGTATAAGGCAATATGTACTTGAAACAACAAAAAAATATGTTGATGACACATAAAGAGCCATATTACACAGCTTCTTTTCATTTCATAAAGAAAAGAATGTCATACAAGTATATATATTGGCAGGCTTTTTCATCTGAAAAAAATATAATAAAAAAGCTGAAGGGGATCAGCAAGCATTTAAATGTGATATAGCATTGGAGACTATAAGACATGAAATTATTCATTAAATAATCATCTAGGAAAGGTATCAGTTCACTAAATTTATTCATTGTAAATTTTATTTTATTTACATGGTACTTAATATATAAACACATACAAGTGTGAAGATACATATGTATATATATACATATATATGCATATATATATCAGCAATATCTGTCCAGTGAACTACATGGTTAGGTAATTTCATCATGTCAAGTTCATCAAAGTGATGGACTTCCATAAACCTTAAAAACCCTGCAACACCACTGCACATGCAAACTTAAGTGTTCACAATTGTAAGCCAGACCTGTGTTTTACCAAAGCTTTGTATATCGTGTGTTATTTTTTTCATTTAGGCTTGACACAATATGTGTTTGCCCTAGAAATAAATGATGGCATTATAACTACAATAAGTTAGTGCAAATCATTTCATTGAACACATGTTCAATATGAGTTGTTCTTTCTTTCCTTTTCTTATTTTATCTTTAGGATATAGATTTCAGTTTTGATGTAGTGCTTGCCAGAGAGGTATTCCACCATGGGAGTCACTCCACCAATCCTTTTTGTTTAAGTAACTTTACTCATAGAGTAGCAATTTTTGCACCCAGCCCCAAAAGCAGGGACCACGATTTCATTCCAATATACCTACCTAGTAGGTTGATATGGGTGATACTTTCCTTCCTAGGCTGATTCAGAACTGTGATCCTCTCAAATTTCTACCACTTTAGTTAATAGTGTGTGCTCCAGTTCTGCCTACCTCTAGAAGATAGGAGAGAAATAAATGATTACAGGTAATTTGAGTGAATCATTGGCTCATAGGTGATTTGATTTTAAAATGTAGGATAAGTTTGAAAGTACAATCACAGTAGACAGATATTTTGCTAAGTAAATTTTGCTTCACATTAAAAAACACCTCGACCAGAATTCAGGACTTATATTGCTGTCTGTAAACTTGTATGTGATTTGGGAAAATAAACTTAATATCTTCCATGCATGGTAAAGATCTTTGAATGATCTGATGTTCTGGATCACATCTATAATCATGGTTTGCAATCAGAAATAAATAGATCACAATTTGAACATAGCCTAACCAAAAATTTAGGAAGTCTCAATCTCAACAATCTAGTGGATCATGTTGAATCATGCCATTAATCTCAACACCAAAGAGGCTAAGTCTCTGCCCAGTTCTTGTGTCACTTAGGTAACTGGCTCACTTGGAGGCAGTCACCTCTCCTGATGCAGAAACTGGGCTGAGATTTAGCCAAGAGGAGGGAGGAGTCTCCCCCAACTTCCCAGGGTGGACCTCCAGAATGCAGTGAATGTGCCTGCTTTCCTCCTCCAAATGATTTGAGATGCCATGCTGCTGAGTGCTCATTATTTGATTCCAGTGACCTGTGGTAGAGGTATAAGGTAACAGTAAATTAAATTTCACATTTGCCAATTGCGCTGCTCTTCACAGCCTGTGAGTTCAACTCACCAATTGCCCATTTTTTGAGAATTGAGAATACTGAGATAGGGGAGAGAGGGAGGGTGAGTGAAAGAGAGGAGAGATAGATAGAGGGAGAGAGAACAGAAAGAAAGGATGGAAGGAAGGTAGGAAAGAAGAAAGAAAGAAGGATGGAGGAAAAGAAAGAAAGAAAGAGAGAGAGAGAAAGAAAAAAGAAACGAAAAGAAAGATAATGATTGAGAATGAACGGTTTGGAGTCAGGAGTTACATGGCAGAGGTGTTACCTGTATTTGGTATTAGGTCTGCCCAAGCCATGCAGACCCAATGCAGACACTTCCTCTCTTCTTGGCTAAGTTTCCATCCTTTATGTGTTACTCAGGTATCTGGCATGCCTGGAGGCAGACACCTCCCCCTCCTGCTAAGTCACATCTTGATCAGCCTCTGGTTACACTTTCCATTTGACCAGAGGAGATTCCCAGACACTGAGGTCACATCCAGTGTGGTCAGAATTTTCCCCCACCAGGCCATATGTCATCTGGTCTTTGGCCTAGATATGTCCTGGCCCGAGGTGGGTCAATCCCCTTTTTTGACATGCCTCTACACAACATATGTCATGGGCAGCAGTTCAGTAAATAAACTACTTTACCTGACTGAAGACCATGTGGTGTTCTCTTCATTGGTTACCTAATGAAACCTACCTAATTAATATACCTTACACTGCATAGTTTCTAGTTATGAATTAATAGATATTTTTCTGACATATGTGAGATCAGTATCTTCAAAACATATGTACTAACTCATCATTTAACAGTAAAATTCTGAGTGGAGTCTTTTTTGAATTTTTTAATTTTGAAAATGATATACAGAGAAGTTGCAATTACATTTGCAAGATAATGAGTACATCTCTTATTAAGCATTGGTGCCTCCTCCTTTGTTTCCCCTTTTCATCCCTTCCCATCTCCCACTTCCTCGTCCAAAGGTGTAAAGTTTGTTTCTTGACTTAATGTGTTGTACATCTCATTGTTGCTATGGATCCACCTGTATCCCTATTTACATAATTGTTTTTTTCCCTTCCCCTCCACAAAGACTACCAACATCTGAATTTTTAATAGCAGTCTAATTAACCTTAAAGTCTATTTTGTTTGCTTTGCTTTGCTTTGTTTTTAGCTTAAAGTAATCAAAGATTTGGTGGGATAATCTGAAAAGATCTCCTCCGTCATATTTTCCAATCACCCTGGGCTACAACCTGTGTGCTACCAGGTCAGATGATGGGACTTTGTAATAGTAGAAAGCAGATGCACATCATAAGGTCATGGCTTCGGGATTTCTCAGATTCTTTTTTAAATGTAATTGTTACTAAGGTGTGTAGAGTGAGTTTACCATATCACAATTCATGTAATGTGTACATTTGCTTTGTAGACAATGCCATCCTTTCCTGAGCTTTCTCCCAGTTTTTGATTGTTTTGTTGTAGTTTGTTTTTGTTTTTGTGCCTAACCATCAGCTTCAACTCAGGATTGGTTGCTTCACCTGAGTTTTTGTAATCAAGGCTACTCTACCTCTGGAGTCCCAGCTCCCTTTATGGCATTTTGGTTCTTAATTGGAGAGAAGAGTCACAGATTTTCTCACTCCTGCTGTCTTTGAACTGTGATCATCAGCCTCCTGAGTAGCTAGGATTATAGGCCTGAGTCCCCAGTGTCCAGCTACTAATGTGTTGGTTTCATGCTTCCCTGGTTGTGTTACAATTTTCCTCGACACTTGGCACTAATACTACATATTGCCTGGCTCAAATCTGAAGTGGTGGAACATGCTTGTATTTTGAGGAAGGCAGGAATAGGAAACTATCGGCCATAGGGACATATAAGCTAAACAAATCATTTGGAACTTTGCATAAAGACAAGTAAATTTATTGCCAGTTGACTGTGTCTTGTCTTTACTGTTAATTTTGCATGGCCTGTGAATGATGTTAGACACACCCAAATGGCCATTGTCAGAAATAAGGTTTCTCATCCTATTCTAAAAAGAAAACAAAAAGCCACCAAAAAATATTACGTATTAGTCCAGCAATTTCCTCGAATTAGAGACCAATCTGCCCTAGTTTATGAAAAAATGTCCTTTAATCAAGTGCTGCTACTTTGTCTAACAACAAATATAATGAAACCTGTAGTAGTCTGTAGAATTGTATACCAGAGCTGACATTTTAATTTACAGGAAATTCAGGCTTTAAAATGTTTATTTATTTTTTTGACAGTTGTGGGGCTTGGACTCAGGGCCTGGGCACTGTCCATGAGACTGTGTGCTCAAGTTAGTTAGCATTCTACCAATTGAGCCACAGTGTCACTTCTGTTTTTTGAGTTGTTAATTGGAGATAAGAGTCTTATGGGGACTTTTCTTCGTGGGCTGGCTTTGAACTGCTACCCTCAGATCTCAGCTTCATGACTAGCTGGGATTACAGGGATGAGAGACTGGAACATGGCTTCAAATAGTCATTTTTAAAATGAACTGCTTGGTGCCTCTGGTTCACATATATAATCCTAGCTATAGTTAGGATTACAGTTATGAGAAACAAACACTAGTTAAGTGTTGTTCATGATGGTTTGTATTGCCATGCTTTAATATTGTTTGTTTCTTATACTACAATGCTCTTATTTTTATTTTCACCTAAGTGGGGGTGATAAGTGCTAGCCAGTGTTGGACTTTCTTTGGTTGAGATGGAGACCTATGGACAATCTTTCCTAGAATTGCATGGAATTGAAATCCTCCTGTTCTGAGCTCCTCATGGGCCTGGGATGATAGAAGTATTCCATCACGCAGAGCCAGGGGTTGGGGAGCATTGCAGGTAATTCTACACTGGTCTGGAACTCATGTCCCAAATACCTATCTTTACAAGCAAAACAATGTTATATTCCATTTCACTTTGGATTGCTTATGTATATACTTAGAGAGTACAATGATAACACACTACATGTTAACTATATAAAATAGTCAATATAATTAGTAGGTTTATCTCATAAAACATTCAAGCTAATGTAGTTTGGTAACCTCCTGACTCTGCTAGCTATTTGTGAATATACCATAAACACGAATACACTGACAGAAGTTGATAGAGATAGAGACAAGTTAGACTATGTGAAGTAATTATACATTTATCTATTGCTCCTCTGAAGAATATTATCATATATTCACCGTGACAATAATTTTCCTGCAGTGTAGAATTTCCCATTTCATAATCTGCCATCTTCGTCTTTTTACATCTTTTTACATTATAAGTATGAATGTTTTCCTGTTTATTATTATGTTTTCAAATTATTATATGATGGAATTAAAATTTGTAGTGTCTACTGAAATTATTTCATTTTGTTTGGCTTTGTGATGCTAAATCATTAAGACCATGGTTTCCTGAAATTTATGCTAACAGACTATATCACTAAATTATATTCTAATTACATCTTATTATTGTATTTTTATATAGGGTTCTACTGTTGCTGTTTTATGATATAAATTGGTGTGAAGCTACACTGAAACTTGCAACCCCACTGCCACCAGTATCAGTTTTATCACCAGATTATGGAGACTGATAAGTATAACTCTAACTAATCAGGAGTTTGAGACCTGAGATTTAGTTCAGACAGCCTGAACATGAAATTTTATGAGTCTCTCCTCTCCAGTTCACTACAGAAAGTTTGGAGTGGAACTGCGGCACAATTGGTAGATCACTACAGTCACCAGAAAGATACTCAGGCTTATCATATACCCCCTGAATTCAAGACCTAAAACACAGATATACACAACACACCCTCACACACATACACACACTCTCAACACACATGTACACACACAGATTCGCTGGCAATGTTGTATCTTAAATTATTATCCATAGATTGGGCAACAGCTCACTCATTTGTGAAGATTTTTTCCTGATTATTTTGAAGGAGGAGGATAGTTCATGGGACAAAGATTACAAGACTTTAGTGAGGAATTCTTTATAAATGACTAGCTTATAAATAAAACAGGAGCACAGTTCTTATATTTAAAGCTTACATTCCTTCAACTATAGTATTTTTCTATAATAATCATTGAATTATGAGATGACAATGCAGCACCTCTTATCTCCTCCCCCTCCCCTCTGTCATAAAATATGACAAAAGTATCAAAAATACTCTTATCTTACAAGAATGTAAATCTATAAAAATGTCTGACAATATGTGTAAGGTTTATTTTTCAATACTTGTATGATTTTCCCACCTCTAAGTACTTAACTTTTTTCCACATGACAGCACACTGGGGCTTCAAGGGCAAACAAAACTAGGAAACAAAAAACTAACAAAGTCCTAGGATGTAGATGTCAAAAATAGATTCAAGAAGCACATGGCAGGCTGAGAAGGGCCCTGAGAGGCAAAATGATTTCTGCAGGATGAGAGGAATAGTGACAAATAAAGCATGGATCTGACCTAGGAAGTGTTCCTTGAGGTTGAGAGCATGCCGATTCCCAGACCTAGCAGAGGATGTTGGGATTTGTCAATGTTCACATGTGTATAGAGTGATGAATGAGGGAAGATTTCAGTCTCCATTATGTCATTGGGATGGTCTTATGTGAGCAAGCAGCTTAGATCATTGGGCTCTGAGAGATGACACTCTCTACCTCACAATGGAATAGAATATGGAACTCTGAGAGCCAGGCAACTGTAACTGACAGTCAGCTCAAGCCAGCTCAAGTGGCCTGTAGCTCAGGAACAAGAAAGATATTCCTGTGTTGTTTTCAAAGTTCAAGAGACTCAGGTGTCAGGCATGAGAGGTGTGAGTGCCTCACTCAATGGTGCAGATATTGGATCAGTGCCAAAACATGAATCCATATTCTCAGGCCTTTTTATATGAAGAAACCAAGGAAATCACAAGGAAACTCAGGCCAGTTATAACTGACAGGAAACCTATTTAATCTCATCCTAGCCCACAGTACAAGCTTCTTCTTGTGTGCTTTAATATGTGTATACTGAGAAAATATTTAGTGTACTTTGCAATCCACTCTATTACTCATTTTAAAGTGTACTCCCAATTCCATGTTCCAAAAATCCATTCTTTTCACCACCTCAGTGTGACAATGAGTCAGCCCAAATCCTGAATGTGACATATAATATAGGGAGCTTGGACTCAGGGTTGTTTGAAATGCTGGTAATGGACCTGGTCCCTGCCTACCAGAATGGTGATCTTTTCTATGTTGGAAACATCCTTCACCACTATAGAGTGGGAGACAATGGAGCAGTTGTTGGATATTGTTTAAAAAGTGTGTTCCTCTTTCAAACAGGGCTGATGAGACACCCTGGAAGATGATTGGAATACTTGGTACCTCTCTGAGACTCTTTCACTGGGGTCTGAACACAGGAACTTGTCTTGAGATAAAGAAATTCACTCCCTGGCTAACTCCTTACTACTGGGCTGCCAGAACATTTCATTTGCCACAGAAGATAGTGGAGCCTTAGCAGTTTGCTTGCTGAGAGACTAGGATTAAAGAAATGAGCCAGTGGCACCCAATGTCCACCCTCACCTAGGAAACCACTATCTTGGAGGCCTTTGAAGGAATATAGACAGAAAAAAGAATGCAACTTGAGCTTGAATTGGGGCCTGAGTGCTGCCCTGTTTGTAGCACTCTATAATTTGATCCCCAGGTCCAGGTCTGGCCTTTGGCTGGTTAATTGAAGTATCTTTAGAATTTTACAAATTAGACTGTGTTCAAACTGTGATCCTCAGATCTCACCCTCCTGGTTAGTAAGATTAGAGGCATGAACCATTGTGCACTTATTTGGACGGATGCATATAAGCATCCTCACAGAATTTACTTGAAATTGTGTAGACATACCTCACTTTTTGTCTGTCATGTTTACATTACTCTATGGGACTTAAAAAGTCCCATGTGTGTCCTGTTAGTTCAGAACAAGGAGAAGCACAGAGTTATTCTCCTTCTCTCCTCTCATTGGTACAGATTCTTCTACCGAAACTGAGAGGAAGATGAACAAGATGAAAAAGAAAGTGGATGTTGGGACAAAAAGAAGTTCTGTCCTTGAAAATGGGTATCTGTGAGGTTCCTGATTCAAAGTCAACATTCTTCTTTGCACACCAGTTGTGATTTTCACCAGGGGATTGAGGCTTGGCACTTCAGTGGATAGCAGATTACACATTGTGGATGCGGTTGCTGTTTTGGACTCTCATGGATAACAAGGAGGTCTGTGTATAACAAGTCAGATTCAGTGGGGAAACAAATTTCTCCTCCTATCACGGGGAGAATTTTAGAGTATTGTATTTGAGAAATTGTGAGGATCATCCTGCTTGCAGGAGTCTCTTCCTACCTCCCAACATGCATGTCCTGCCAGAAAAACGCTATAGGCTCAGGATGTGGAGGGCGGGCTCTCATTTTCCTTATCTGCCCACAGCATGATTTGTTCTATTTTTCCTATGTGGATGGACTTCTACTATGATGATTTCTATGAGCACAAGTACCATGACACCATGAAAGAACTTACACAATATGTCAAGCTCAACATGCCCTCTTCAGACTTGCTCTTCTGCTCACATATTCTTCTGGAGCAGCTGGAGGAACGCATGATCCTTCAGACCAAGAAAAAGAGGAAGAAGTCCTTGTTTAGATGCCTTAGAGCTGGTGAGTACGGATGGAACCTGGGTCTCTAGGTCTGTGCCTGATTGGCCAAGAGCCCTTAGTATGCCCCAGCTTGGCAAAATGTCCTTTTATTGATATTCTTTGCCAGGTAATATCTGTTCTCCTTTTGATAGAACTTGGAAGTAATCACTAATTAGAAACACTCTCATCAGTGTTCAGTCAAAACTCAAGTTCTACAGCTTCCCCCATTAGATCCTCATGAAAGTTTAGTCACACCTTAACTTCTATAGTTCTAAGACTCCTGGACCTATTTCCATGCTCAGGTTTGCATCACTGTAGAACAACTCCTGCAGAACTCCAGATAAAGAACCCATCAGTGTTGTCATCTATAGTGACTGATAGACATCGGAAGCCATCATTAATCTCCAGAAAGCATATGAACATAGAGGGCTTTTTATTAATTTGTGGAAAGGCCCAAGCAAGTTTTGAGTCTTGTGGACATCTCAGTCGTTCTGAACACCACATGTGATGCAGGTGCACCTGCACATACAACCAAAGAAGAAGATGATCCAGAATGTCTCCCATTGATATTCATAATCCACCTAGATCGGCGCCAAACCAGTCAAAAAGACTCGTCTTGGTGTGCAGGGTAAATGTGTGCTAATGGAAAATGACCCCAGTCTATGTTCAGTAAAACCAATAAGAGAGATCCAAAATCTAGATTCAGTTGAGGAAAGACAATCTTTCCTCACAGAATACCCAGACCAATCTGTCCTCCTGCAGGGGATCCAATTTCCAATTAAGAAATTAGAATCTGTCCCTCCCTGGACTCAGGAAGAAAATCCTGTCTTTAATGAGGAAGTAAATCCCTTTGAGGACTCAGAGGCAGAATTTCTGCCGGAAGGCAATTTAGAGACCAATCTAGATTTAGAGATTCCATTCCCCCTTCCTGGAAAAAAAAAATCTCTATTTTTGTTTTTGTTCTGATTGTTGTAAAGTGTTAATTCTATTTCGTTTTCTAACTTTATTAAAATGTCAATGTTTTTGATATATTGTAGATTCATGAATCCTAAATATGTTTCTTTTTAAGCCTACAATCTGAAGCATCACGCATACTTGTGCTGTTGGGGGGAAAACACAGAGTGACAGGGGCCTCTACAAGAGAGCCTACTGTGTATAAATGGAACTGTTAAATGCACAGGAAGCGGCAAAGAAGCCAGGCCATGCCTGGCTGGGGTAGTAAGGTGGCTAGAAAAGGTCTTGGACAGCAAAAATGATGTCCTAGAAAGCTATTCTGTCAATTGGGACAAATGACATAATACTTATAGTGGTATGTTGAACACTCTTCCAAAAGTGAGTTCAAATCTGTAAACATTTTCTTTGTGCTTTGGGTAAATATGGAAGGAAAATTTGGCTCCAATAATATACAAATCTATTTATGGTTGATATTTCACAAAATATATAGGAAATATGTATACTGGAAAGTAAAAACCATCATCAATAGAAGAAAGAAAGTTTACATAAATGAACAACCACAAAATCATGAAGGAAAATAACATAATTAAATCAGGTGTATGTAAATACATGTTATATTCTTGATGTTATATATAGTATATTATATAATATATGAAATTGCATATGAGTTTTCAAACTACAAAGGCATTTAAATTTTTAGTCTTAAGTAATTATTTCACAAAATATTAGTGTAAAATATTTTTGGGGAAATACAGCTATAATTTGATTCTAATTATATGATTATATATTTGTGTTTTTCTAGATCTAACACTGATTATTAATAGATTAATAAACATATACATATATTTGTATATATCTGTCTATGAAGTGAATATAATGAAACTGACTACACTATGTATAAAAATGCTGCTATGAGTTGAGTCCAAGAGACTCAGGCCTGTAATCCTAGTGATGTGGGAAGCTGGGTTCTGAGGTTTAGTCTCTCTTACCCTCAAGGCCTTAGATTTTCAGAGGAGGTCTTGGCCCTTTAGTGTAGCAAAGAGACACATATGCAATGGGATCACACTCCCCAAACCCAGAGGAAAGTCAGTAGAAATCAAGACAAGCCTCTTATGACGCTCTATTCAGTTTCTGTACCAAGATGGCCATCTGTAGAACATCAGAGAGAAAGCAGGCATTCCCTCCAAAAGGGTCTAAAAAGAATCTTCTGAACTATAATCTCTGGCTATATTGAATTAATCCTTATTTCCCTTCCCAAGCTGCAAACACATAGAAATATGGCAAGGGGTCAAGAGAGATGGACAAAGACTTACAAATACATAAAATTATATACTCTGTATTAGTAATTCAATGACAAATCACCAAAGCATGTCTTGGATTTTTCTTTTTTCTAAAGGAAATGGAAACATACTCTGAATGTATCAGGAACTGAGTGACAGTTTGGTTGCTGAATTGTTGAATGCACTCCTGGGCAAAGGAGACACATATAAGGAAGAAATTATGTGGGGGTGAATATCTTCACACAGATTCACAAAATAATGGCTATAACTTCTATGATGTCACAGCCACCTTTGCCATAGCAACAAATAGGTGTCAGGCACTGGTTTTGCCCTGAAGTGGACTCAACCACACCAACAGGCACTAAGAATGAGAGGGAATGACTACTAGCCACCAGACTTCAGCTTGAAGAGCTGTCCTGACCAGAAGCTAGGATAAATTGAGCAGGGGAAGGCTGATCTCCATGTAAGACTCCTGAACACTAAGGATTAGGCACTATTATAGATATTGGAGAAGCAGAAGTGAATGTGGCTCTCTCCTCACCAATTTCATGCTGAAATGAAAACCAGAAATCATAATGATAATTCCTATAAATCAGAGACATGACATTGGTGATTTTGTAGTAACAACTTCACATTGAGGATGGGAGGAGACAACCCTGAACAAGAGATAGTTGATATGAGAGCCATCATCCAGGCAATTATCTAGGAGCAGGTACTCCAGGCAGTAAGAACAGCAAGTACATCCCCCATTGATGGGAATGGACCTGACTTACTTCAGAAAAGGAAAACAGCAATGACATGCTTGCTTGTGAAGTAAGAATGGAAATGTACAAAGAAGAAAAAAGAGTTCAGAAATGAAGATAGGAATAAAATAGATAGATATGGGATACTGTGGATTAGAAGAAGAAAAGTTCTGATTTTAGTATAAAACTGACATGACCCACTGAAAACAAAGTGCTAAATTAGCAGTCAGACACATCTGATTCACCGAAATAATATTTCGAAAATGTGATTCTTGCTGGGCTCTGGTGGCTTACAATTGGAATCCTATTTACTCAGGAGGCTGATATCTGAGTATGAGATTTAAGGAAGCCCAAAGAGGAAATTTGGTAAGACATGTCCAATTAAACACCAAAAATATGGATATGAAGCTGTAGTTCAACTGGAGGATCACTAGCCTTGAGGAAAAATGCTAAGAAACAGCACTGAAGCCTTAGGACCCAAACCCAGGATGTCAAAAACAACAAAGCCAACAAATAAAATTTGATGCTCAGTCATTCATCACTTAGCATTCTAGTTCAATGTATTTGGTATGAGTCTTGGAAATTATATCCTTAGCAAATGTTCTCCCCGGATATTTTGCTTCGTTACCAACTTTCAAACCCCTGGCAGCACCAATGTCTCCTCCCAGTTAGCATAGCAGTCAACCACTGGAAATTTGAAGATATATTTTATTTACCAGAAGAATTGGGATCATCTTGCCACATACATCAAATGAGTAGTAGCCACATTCCAATATTCTGAATGTTTATAATCCTCCTTTC
Organism: Dipodomys spectabilis; assembly: GCF_019054845.1. Lineage (NCBI taxonomy): Eukaryota > Metazoa > Chordata > Mammalia > Rodentia > Heteromyidae > Dipodomys > Dipodomys spectabilis. The sequence continues at coordinate 905,219 of NW_024871098.1, read as the reverse complement.
AGTTAATAAGCATTAAGGCTTAACAATTCTAGAGTGGTTATCAAATTAATTCAATAGTCATCATTTTCCCACCCACTCATGTAACATATGTTTATAAAAGGAGAGACTATTTGAAAGTGTATACATGATATCTTCTATCTCTAATAATCTCAAGAAATAAGGTTTTACACAAACACCCTGATTGTTTTGCCAAAGGAAAGGATAAGAGATTTAAATAAGCGACCTAACATCTCAGATGGAAAATGCTATTGGCTTTAGAACAATTTCTTTTGTCTAGAACTGTGGAAATCAGTTTCAGAAATGCCAGAGGCAAAGGGTATTATTCAAATCACATTATCATGAGGTACAAGCAGTCTGTCTAGATCAACCTTCCAGGAAAAAAAATGAATGAATGAAAAGCAATGCTTCTAAAACAAGCCAGTTGGTGGTGGTTCATGCTTATTATCCTAGCTACTTAGAAGTCTAAGCCTGGCCAGGAAAATCCTGTCTGCAACCAGCAGACAGGAAACATTAGCTCTGTTCCTGAAGCCCAGATGGACGGACTCTGACAACAGACATCCAGATATACAACACCCCTATTTGAAATATTATCAAATGCATTCACATAATATCTCCTTTTTGGGAGATAATGTTTAAAAGATGTATCAAAGACAGTACAAAAAGGCATTTAAAAAACGCAAAGTGAAATTGGAAATATGTACTCACTGACTGAAATGTAAGTTACTGCCAGAATGATATTAATGAGGCTAGAGGCCCAATTGGAAACTTATCCACTCAACCATCTTTCCTCACATCTTGTCAGCCTGAACAGTGAGACTTTTGAATGCAAGGAATGTGTGTGAGCATATAATTGTAAAAGTAATAATGAAAAGCTAGGCATTGGAAGCTCAGGCCTGTAAAACTAGCTACTCAGAACCCTGAGCTATGAGGAACTCAGTTCAAAGCCAACTGAGCAAAGAAGGCTCTTACCTCCATTTAAACAGTAAATACAGGAAGCTGAGCTGTGCTTCAAATGGTAGTGTTAACATCGCATATAAGAGCTAAGCAACAGTACCTAGGTCCTGAATTAACCCCAGTACTGCCTCTCATACACATATAGCCCTTATATGTGTATAAACACATATAAGGGCTATATTTTCTAACTAATTTTCTTTTTATTGTGAAAATACTGTACAGAGAAATCCATAATCTTACACACATGCTTCAGAATTATATGCCCTTGTTTAGGTTTCATGGGGAGCACAATATATCCAGCCTCTGGATCATTCTTGTAATCTTAGCTGTTCACAAGGATGGTATCTGAGTATCACAGTTTGATGACAACCCAAGCTAATAAATCCTCAAATTCTTATCTTCAATTAAGTAGAAAAAGCCAGAAGTGGAGATGTGGTTCCAGTGGCACAGTGACAGCATTGAGTAAAGCAATTTAAGCAAGAGCTCCAGACCCTCAGTTCAAACCTGAGTACTGGCCCACTAGTACTACAAAAGCCAACCTCCCCCCAAACACCAAACCAAAAATATGTCAAAATATTTTGTAACTTGTGAAGCAAAATCCAATGAGGCAACATAGTTCCTAGTTTGTTGAAGAGTTGGCCGGGAAACCCCAAATTCAACATGTGTTCGAATGACGTAATGAACAAGCAACCAAGTAAAATTTCCCAGTAAAGAAACTTCCTTAGTGTTCACTGTGACCCCTGAAAAAGAGACTTTTTTCTATGCTTTTTGAAAATTGGTGTTTTTTTCAGTAAGGTAAATAGTATAAACCTTTACTGTAAGTTATAGGCGTCATTGGAATCTCCAATTGAAGTGAATGTACAACAAAAAGCATACAATATTACAAGTTTCTATGCCTCTGTTGAGACACTAGAAACTTGTTATAGTGTGGCCTCTCTGAAAGAGAAGGGGGATGCTCAGCATCACTGGTCATAAAAGAAATGCAAATCAAAACCAAAATCACATTTAGATCCCACTCACCCCAGTTAGAATGGCCATTATCAAGAAAACAAATAATAACAGATGCTGGGGTGGATATGCCTAAATAAGAAACCTACTACACTGATGGTAGGAATGTAAGCTGGATCAACCACTCTGGAAGGCAGTATGGAAATTCCTCAAAAGACTAAGCATAGAACTCCCTTAAAATCCAGCAATCCCACTCCTCACAGTTATCCAAATGATCTCAAACTTGGGCACGATAAGCTACCAGCACAACTATGTTCATTGCAGCATTGTTTAACATAGCTAAGATATGGAGCCAACCCAGTTGCCCCTCAATAGATGAATGGATCAAGAAAATATGGTATATTTACAGAATGGAATTTTATGCTTCTATCAGAAAGAATGGCATCGTCTCTTTTGTAAGAAAATGAAAAGACTTGGAAGAAATCATACTAAGTTAATCAAACCAGTCCCAAAGAAACATGAGCCCTATGATTTCCCTCACTTGCAATGATTAGCATTAGCCTATTACTCCTGAAAGTGTATCATAGTAGTGCAGGAGTTATGAATATACACATGACCATAAAAAATGATGCTAACTGAAATGAATGCTAATACATAGAAACACAGGTCTTCTTTTGTTTAGTTGTTAAGCTTGATGTAACCAATGTACTGCAGATAGTTCATTTTTCTTACTTTATGTTATTTTTCTTCTCCTATTGGTTTTATCCATGGCAATTCCCATCTGTGATTCCAGTACCCTGAATTCTGTATATGCATTTATCTGATTGGGGGAAGGGAAGGGAAATAACAAAATGTTGAAAGAAGTTTAAATGGTGATGCATTACAACAATGATATTCACAGAAAATTAACTTTACAACGGGGAGGGATTGGAGGGAAGGGACAGAGGGAGATAAACACTGGAGTGGGTAAAAATGTTCTTTTAGAAATATAACTTACTCATATAACTGTAACCCTTCTATACAGTATCTTTATAATAAAATAGATTTTTAAAAATATAAAAATTAAATTTTTTTCATAAAATCTCAAGCTGATACCAATGGAACTTCTCAGTTAGTGTCAAAGAGTTTTTCAGGACTTTCAAGAAGCTAGTACTAAGTACATATAAACACAATTAAGATATAAAGAGAAAAGTAGCGCTTTTTATTTTGTTAGATGAATAAAGGAAAATTTGTTTTTGTTTCTGTTAACATAGAATATGTGCTTGTTATCTAAGCTTTTCCCAAGTCAGACTAATCTCTTTTCCTTAACTTTCTTTGGTATGTATAACTTGGACATGTAATCTGAGATATAAGAAGTATTCTTTGTTCAATTTGGAGGCACTCCTCCCTGGTCAAGAAGTTAAACTGGAACACCCTTCACACTTGCTGTGGTTTCTCTTGCACAGCTTACTGAGGAACTTAGGAGTTTGAGAAAATGACTGCTAATTAAGTGCCTCTTACTAATAAGAATTATTAGTAGAATCTGAAAACATATTTGGGTAATAAATAGACTAGAAAAAGGTTAGGTTTGCTATTTTATATCACTATATTTCTTTTCGCCTAAGTATATAAGCCAGACTTACCCTAAAGACCTAGAAGAAGCAAAATGGCTTATAGAGTTCAGATAATTTCTTTCCGCAGAAGATGACAGCAGCAGAAGATATACAGGTCCACAAGTGGCACAAGGAAGGGAGAGTCTGATTTCTCCTTAAATGTTAGGGTCGAATGCTCAATGAGGAACCCTATGGACAGATAACAGCTTAAGGATGTAACAATTCCTGTGTTGCTCCATCTTAAGAAGCTGTCACCAGTCTCCCATCACACTGTAGGTGCCACGCCTGACTGGTGACCTTGACTGTGTCCTGAGAATGTCCAGCAAGGCTCTGTAATGTTCACTGGAGAGTCAGGATTACACTCTAACAGGACATACAGGAACGTGGTAATAAGATCTGAGTCAGGGTTTTGTCAGATCTAGATGATTTGTAACAGTCACTACTGTCTTCTGGCTAAGAATGTGGATTTATTATCAGGGTCCTGCACACAAATTTATCACAAGTGTTAGTTTGCACCATTTCCTTATGAAAGACAACAAAAGGTCATTAATGCCATCTGACATATTCTCATCAGTATTTACCAGGTTAAAAGCTATATAAAATCAAGTTCATCATAAGGAAAAAACCCAGACAAAAACCAAAAATGTTTTTCTGTACATATCATATGTGACAAAGTATTAAAAGTTAATGAGGCTGGGAAATTTAAATGGATTTCTTTTTTACTATGGTTACAACTGTCTTTTACATTTCAACTACTTAACGAAAACAATGTAGGCCAATCACAGCTGGTGGCTCACACTTGTAACTCTAACTGAGATCTGAGGAAAGTGGATTATAGCTAGACCAGGTTAGAAAAATCTGTGAAATTTTGATCTTTTGTAACTCTAACTGAGATCTGAGGAAAGTGGATTATAGCTAGACCAGGTTAGAAAAATCTGTGAAATTTTGATCTCCAATTAACCATTCAAAATCAAGAAGTGAAGGTTGGTTCAAGTCGTATACAGCTACCCTTGATTTAAAAAAACTAAAGGTCAGCTCCCTGAGTTCAAGCTCCATTATACACACACACGGACACACACACACACACACACACACACACACACACACACACACACACAAACACATTTTATCTCAAAAATAGCCAGTGACCAGGAAACAGAAACAAGATGATATTTTTCTTTGTTTTCTTTCATTTTTGTCATTTTTCTTCATTTGTCTCTCTTGGAGAAGTTAAAGGCGTCATATTAAAAGAGAGACAAATGATGAACATTGCAACAGTGGTATTCAATTGGTACTATATTGAAAATGACCTATGCAACTTGTTTGTGGGGAAAGACTGGAAAACTAAGAGATGAAGGGAAAGGGTAACATTGTCCAAAAAGAAATGCACTCAGGGAAGTAGAGTTGTGGCTCAATAAGAGTGCCATTCTTCAGCAAAAGAGCTCAAATCAGTGCTCAGGGCCTTGGTTCAAGCCTGATTACTGACTGAAACAAAAACAAATAAAAAAGAAATATAGTCATTACCACACGTATGTAATTATCCCCTCTAAAGCAAAATAATGAATAAGAATAAGAACAAGAAGGAGGAGGAGGAGGAGCAGGAGGAGGAGGAGCAGCAGGAGCAGCAGAAGCAGGAGCGGGAGGACAGGAGGAGGAGGAAGTTAATAAAACCAAACCAGTGAGAGAGAAAAATTAAGATAGCAAGGGAGGGTGTGACATTTCAAAAAAGAAATATATCCATACCTCACTTATACGACTAAAAACTCTGTGTAACTCATCTTTGTAATAGTAATACAAAAAAAAAACCCAGAAATATAGTGCTGGAGGTATAACTCAAATGTAAGATCTGACTAATATGTATGTGATACCAAGTTCAAAACCCATTATCAATTTCCCCTTCAAAAATGGCTCTTCTCATCAGTTGTGCTTTCCCTAGCTTATGAAAAGGGGTGCAACCAGTTAAAGAGAGAGAAAAATAAGCTGTCAGGCACAGAACTGTGCTTTTAAAGAGCAGTACTTGCTAGAACACGTGTTGACTAGAACAGACGATGACTCCATGTTTTCTGAAATAAACAGACCTAGTTGAACTTGAATACAGGCTCCACTGTATATGAGATAAGGTCTCAAAATTAACTAAAGTCGAGTTCCGGGAAGATGGCGGAGGAGAAGCTGGAATCTGAACAAGCTCTTGCATAGAAAACAGTGTCAGAGTTCCAGTGAACAGTCCCAAGCCAGAGAATCACACCAAGTGTGCCATCACAGGACAGAGAGTTAGTCAAGAGAGGGGAAGCCAAGCAGACACATCTGAGCAGCTGCCGCTGCGGCAGGCAGGGTCGCAGCGGCGACCACCGCCGCGGAGGCATACCTGAGACGCAGTCCGGGACGAAGGAGCCAGATGAAGCAGACGAGCGGATTCTACTCAACACCAGCAAGAACCGACAAGGAGCGGACAACTCCATCCTGCACTTTGCAGACCAGAGACGACCCGGGATCCAAGACTCCGCATGAGTAGAAGCCCCACTTCCTCACTCCTTCTCTGAGAGCAGAGGAGGGAAGGCCACCCCTCCCCCCCCAGCACCGGTGATCTCCATCTTGGATACTGACAAAGCTCGGAGGAGCGGCTAGCTCCAGCTCAGGCCTTGGAATAAAACGAGTCATTTAGCAGGTCACAAGAACTTAACGGTGAAGTGACCTCACAGACTCAGTTCCATCCAGGGAAAAGTCACCCAGCTCAGGTGCCAGCCATTGGAGTGGCTCTCCTCACCGGGTAACCAGAGCCAGAGGCTGCCCCGCCCTCTAGCAGCCACCACAATCAATTGAAAAACAGAAACCCTGAGAATGGCTCCAGGCTGGGTGCTGTGAGTTTTTTTTCACAAAATAACCCCAGGGAAAAGCTACTGTTCCTTGAAAGGCCTCAACTCTACCCAGAACCTAGCCTCATCACTGCATCCCCCTCTTTTGTGATTCTCAAAGCAGATCACCCTCCCAGTAAACTAACCTGGGAGGGGGATCTCAAAATCTTGGGTAAAGCAGAGCATTTTTCTGCCTGTTTCAACAAACTGACTTAAGAAACCAATCAAGCCACAGGACCTCAAGCTGACCAGAGACTCCAACCAGACTCTGATTACAGACAAAAGGGAGACACAGGACTCTTCCCACCCCTCCCCAAAAAAAAAAAAAAATTAAAGAACTTTTTTTTTCTTCTTCTTTTCTTTTTTTTCTTTTTCTTGTTTTGTTTTTTTTCATTTTTTGTTACCTTATATATATATAAAATTTTTTTTGCTTTTCTAAAACTTTTATTAATCTTTAATTTTTGCCTCTTCTGAAAAAATAATTGTTTTCCATTAACTATTTTTTTTTCTCCTCTTATAATTTTTATTTTAGGAATACGTGAATGTGTGTTTTCTTTTCTTTTCTTGTCTTCTTTCTCTTTTTCTTTCATTCTTAATTATCTTTTTGTTTTTTTTTTCTAGCTCTACTGAACTTCTGATCTTTTCTTCTCACTTTCCTATCCTTTCCATCTTTTCCTCTTTGTTCATCTTTATGTGACTTAACTCTTGTCCTGCACATCTTCAGATAAACCCGTAGTTAACCAGTAGACCCTATCCCCCATTGTGTACACACTTAATCCACAAACTTATTACTCAATTCAAAACCTCTGAGACTTAAATTCATTAATAGCAGTACTACCTCTTTATACCTATATAATATTTTAAGCATTTTTTTAAAGTTTTTCTCATCTCCTCTATGTCCCTCCCTTTCTCCAAACATATTCATATTCCTCTATAAATAGATGGTCTTTTAATCTCTAAATTAACATTAATTTTTACGTTTCTATTTTATTTTCTGGTCTCTTTTCATTCCCCTTTCCCTTTCTTCTTTTTCTCTCTCTCTCTACTTACATCCTACCCAACCTATTTCCTGCATTGTGATTAGGACATAGTTAACTCTCCCTGTGCCTCCCCACACCAATCTATTCCTATTTTTTACCCACATCTCTCCCTAACCCTAATAATTTCTGGTTTTCCAAATTCTTCTCTGCGGTTCGAAGTCCTTTAACATATAGTTGTTTGATGTCGAATAGATGTATCTGTTGAACTAGATTGTATCTGTAGACTATTGACTGTACAAATGCAAACTTTGGTTGATGGTTGCCTTAAGATAGTGTTCTAGCACAAAACTGGTGCTATCTTCATCTCAAATGGGCAGAGTAAGCCGGAAAAACACAAGAAAAATGGCAAATTCGGGTATCTCAATTCCCAATCCTGATAATCAGGGGTTAGAACAGATAATGAATAATCCAGAGGAGAGTTCCCAAACAGCTCTACAAACACTGCTGGCAAACATGATAAATGAAAAGTTTGACAACGTACAAAGGACTCTGTATGAGCATGATAGGGAGAGAGAGGAGGCATCCCAGAAGTTTATACAGGAATATCATAAGCGTGAGGAAGCTACTCAAAAACTGATACAGGATTTGCGTGAACAACTTGAGAATACTAAAAGAGAAAGAGAGGAATGGCATGAGCAGGCTGAGAACACTCAAAGAGATCTGCAGGAATCCCACGAACGGGAGGAAGCTAATCAAAGAGTAATACAGGAATTGAGAGACCAGGTAGAGAACACACAAAGATCACTAAAGGCATTCATGGAATCCATTAACAAAGAGCTGAAGGAAGTCAGGGAGACCACAAAGGGAATGCTGAATGGAACCCAACAGAAGGAATGGGAGCCCAAAGAAACCATAACCAATCAACTAAGTGATTTGAGGACAAACACTGAACACCAAATTAAGGAAGTAAAGAAATTCATACAAGACCTAAAACAGAGCTTCAACAAAGAACTTGAAGCCATCAAAGCTGACCAACTAGAAGGAAAAGAGATAAAAAACAAAGTAGAGAGCCTTGACAGCAGGTTAGACCATGCAGAAGATCGAATCTCAGGGATTGAAGACAGCCTAGATATTATAGAGAAAGAACATACAACCATCCAAGACAAGTCCAAGAAATATGATAGATCTATCCAACACCTGGAAGACACCATCAGAAGGCCTAATCTAAGGATAATGGGTGTAGAGGAGCACCTAGAAACAGAAGTTAATGGTCTAGGAAATCTGTTTAACAGGATCCTAGCAGAGAACTTCCCAAACATGCAAAAAGATAGGCCTGTCCAGATACAAGAAGACTTTAGAACCCCAAATAGACCAGACCAGAATAGGACATCCCACCGTCACATTATAATCCACACAGGATCAACTCAGAACAAGGAAAAGATCCTTAAAGCTGTCAGAGAGAAAAGGGTAATCACTTATAAAGGGAAACCAATTAGAATCACCTCAGATTTCTCAGCAGAGACAATCAAAGCAAGAAGAGCCTGGAATGATGTATGCCATGCCCTAAAAACAAACAACTATCAACCAAGAATACTGTACCCAGCTAAACTCTCCTTCATAACTGAAGGCCAAATAAAAACCTTCCATAGCAAAGAAAATTGAAACAATACATCTCCACCAAACCAGCCCTACAAAAGATTCTTAAAGATGTCCTACACATAGAAAACCAACAAGACCACAATAAAGGCCAAGAAACTGCACCCAAACTGAGAATCCAAGAACCATAGGAAGAACCCAGTTTTCGCAGCCCCCAAGAAGGTAGATAACATGGCAGGAACTCCCAAATACCTCTCAGTCCTATCTCTTAATGTTAACGGACTGAACTCTCCAATTAAGCGACATAGACTGTCTAGTTGGATTAAAAAACAAGACCCTTCTATCTGCTGCCTGCAGGAGTCACATCTTGCCCGTAAAAACAAACACATTTTCAATGTTAAAGGCTGGAACAAAATCTACCAAGCAAACGGACCGCATAAACAGGCGGGAGTTGCAATCCTAATATCAGATAAAATAGACTTCAAATTAAAATTTGTGAAAAGAGATAAAGAAGGTCGCTACATACTAATTAAAGGATCTCTCCTTCAGGAGGATATTACAATTCTAAATATCTATTCGCCAAACAATGGAGCACCCAAATTTATCAAAGAAACACTACTTTCCCTCAAATCCCATATAGATCCAAAGACATTAATTGTTGGGGATTTTAACACACCACTCTCCCCACTAGATAGATCAACTCGGCAAAAACTCAACAGAGAAACCGCAGATCTAAACAGCTGCATAGATCAACTAGACTTAACAGACATCTACCGAACATTTCACCCAGCAGCATCAGAATACACGTTTTTCTCAGCAGCACATGGAACGTTTTCTAAAATAGACCACATTTTAGGCCACAAAGCGAACTTGTCTAAATTCAGAAACATTGAAGTTATACCTTGCATTCTCTCAGACCACAAGGGAATAAAATTAGAACTCAACACCAAAAGCCACCAAAGAAAGTCGAGTATCACATGGAGGCTGAACAACACACTGCTGAATCAAGAGTGGGTCATGGAAGAGATTAGAAAGGAAATTCAAATATTCATGCTATTCAACAAAAATGAACACACAAATTACCAGCTCTTCTGGGACACAGCAAAGGCAGTACTCAGAGGCAAGTTTATAGCTCTGAGCTCCTACATCAACAAATTGGAGAAATCTGAAACTAGCAATTTAATGACACATCTAAACCTCCTTGAAAAAGAGCAGCAAGATAAACCCCAATCCAGTACACTGAAAGAAATAACCAAAATTAAATCAGAATTAAATGAATTAGAATCCAAAAAAACTATAGAAAGAATCAACAAAACAAAGAGTTGGTTCTTCGAAAAACTTAACAAAATTGACAGACCCTTAGCAAATCTTATCAGAAAAAGAAGAGAACACACCCAAATTAATAAACTCAGAGATGAGAATGGAAACATCACCACGGAAACAAGCAAGATTCAGAACATTATAAGGGAATACTTCTCAAAACTTTATGCTAATAAGTTTGAGAACTTGACAGAAATGGACCTCTTCCTAGCAAATATTGACATGCCAAAACTAAACCAAGATGAGGCAAACTATCTTAACAGGCCCATATCAAGCATTGAAATAGAAACAGCAATAAGAGACCTCCCAGCTAAGAAAAGTCCAGGACCAGATGGTTTCACAGTGGAATTTTACAAGGCCTTCAAAGCAGAGCTCACACCAATTCTCCTCCAACTCTTCAATGAAATTGAAAGAGAAAGCTCACTACCGAACACATTCTATGAAGCCATCATAACCCTCATACCAAAACGAGGCAGGGACTCATCAAAGAAAGAGAACTATAGACCCATTTCTTTGATGAACATTGATGCAAAACTTCTCAACAAAATTTTGGCCAACCGACTTCAACAATTCACCCAAAAAATCATACACCACGATCAAACAGGATTCATTTCAGGGATGCAAAGCTGGTTCAATATACGCAAATCAATTAATATTATTCATCACATCAACAGGAGCAAGAATAAGAACCACATGGTTATCTCAATAGACGCAGAAAAAGCATTCGACAAGATCCAACACCCCTTTATGATGAAGGTTTTGGAAAAATTAGGAATCCATGGAACATTCCTCAATACAATAAAGGCTGTATATGACAAACCTACAGCCAGCATTATACTCAATGGTGAAAAACTAAAGCCATTTCCTCTTAACTCAGGAACAAGACAAGGATGCCCACTCTCTCCACTTCTCTTCAATCTAGTATTAGAAAGCCTAGCTACAGCAATAAGAAAAGATGCAGACATAAAGGGGATCCAAATAGGGAAAGAAGAAATAAAACTCTCCCTCTTTGCAGATGACATGATCTTGTATTTAAAGAATCCCATAGACTCCACTCCCAAATTACTCAAGCTGATTCAAAACTTTGGCAAAGTAGCAGGTTATAAAATTAACCCCCAAAAATCAATGGCTTTTCTGTATGCCAACAATGAGAAAAGTGTGGCTGAAATTAGGAAAGCAACTCCATTTGTAATAGCCCCACAAAAAATAAAATACCTAGGAATTAACTTAACTAAAGAAGTGAAGGACCTCTAAGATGAAAACTTTAAAATCTTGAAAAAGGAAATCAACAGAGAACTTAAAAAATGGCAAAACCTCCCATGCTCCTGGATTGGAAAGATTAACATCGTGAAAATGGCAATACTTCCCAAGGCTATCTACAAATTCAACGCAATACCTATCAAAATTCCACTCTCATTCTTCAAGGAAATAGAAGAGGCAATCCAAAAATTCATATGGAACAATAAAAGACCCCGAATAGCAAAAACGCTCCTCAACGGAAAGAACACTGCTGGAGGAATATCAATACCAAATTTCAAACTCTACTATAAAGCCATAGTAATCAAAACAGCTTGGTATTGGCATAAGAACAGACCTCAGGACCCATGGAATAGAATTGAAAACCCAGAAATGAACCTACAGACCTATAGCCATCTAATCTTCGATAAGGGAGCTAAAACAATAGAATGGAAGACAGACAGCCTCTTCAGTAAATGGTGCTGGCAAAACTGGTTAACTACATGTAGAAAACTAAAGCTAGATCCTTATATATCACCCTGCACCAGAATCAACTCCAAATGGATCAAAGACCTTGAAGTCAAAGCAGACACTCTGAAAACATTACAGGATGGAATAGGAGAAACCCTGGGTCTCCTTGGCTCAGGCCGAAATTTTCTGAATAGAGACCCGGAAACACAACAAATCAAAGAAAGGCTGGACAAATGCGATTGTATAAGGTTGCAGAGCTTCTGCATGGCAAATGACATAGCTAGCAAGATCAATAGAAAGCCCACGGACTGGGAGAAGATCTTTACTAGCCATACAACGGACAAGGGTCTCATATCTAAAATATACTTGGAACTCAAAAAATTAAACCACCCAACAACAAATCCTCAAAGAAACAACTGCCCAATAAGTAAGTGGGCGAAAGTCTTAAAGAGAAGCTTCTCTGAAGAAGAAAGAAGAATGGCCAATAGACACATGAAGAAATGTTCAACATCCCTAGCCATAAAAGAAATGCAAATCAAAACAACATTGAGATATCACCTCACTCCAGTTAGAACGGCAAAAATCAAGAACTCTAACAACAACAGATGCTGGAGGGGATGTGGACAGAAAGGAACCTTACTTCATTGTTGGTGGGAATGTAAACTTGTTCAACCACTTTGGAAAGCAGTATGGAGGTTCCTCAAAAGACTCCACATAGAGCTCCCCAATGACCCAGCAATCCCACTTTTGGGCATTTACCCAAATGATCACAAACAAGGCCACACTAAAGCTACCAGCACAACTATGTTTATTGCAGCATTATTTACCATATCTAAGACATGGAACCAACCCAGATGCCCCTCAGTAGATGAATGGATCAAGAAGATGTGGTATATATACACAATGGAATTCTATGCCTCCATCAGAAAGAATGACATTTCCCCATTTGTTAGGAAATGGAAAGGCTTGGAAAAAATTATATTAAGTGAAGTAAACCAGGCCCAAAGAAACATAGGTCCCATGGTTTCCCTTATTTGCAATATCTAGTATAGGTATGAGTCAAGCGGAAAAAGTCAGATAATGTGATGTTAGGAAAAGGAAACCTCAAATATGTATTTTAATGTTTTTGTTTCTTTCATGCATGTGTTTCTAACGCATTTATAAGATTATTTCTTTGTTGCTTTGTATGTCCCTCCTCCACAGTGTAACCCCCGCTTTCACTATATTTGATGTCAGTATAACATGTGGAGGAGATGGGGACAAACAAGTCGTTTAAGGATTCAGGTGGACCTGTTGCAACAATGAGAAGTACAAAATGTCATGTCAAAACCAGCTTTACAATGTCGGTGGGGGGGGTATGATTGGGTGGGAGGGAGGGGGGAGGCTGGGAAGGGAGGTGAAGGGTAAACAAAGGAGGAGGCTGCAATGCTTGGTAAGAAATGTATGCATTATCCTGCCCATGTAATTGTAACCCCTCTGTACAGTATGTTCTCAAATAAAATAAAATAAAATTAAAAAAAAAAAAAAAGAAAGAAAGCAAAGGAGGGAGTGACACTGTCCAAAAAGAAATGTACTGATTACCTGACATGCAACTGTAGCAGCTCTGTACATCATCTTTATAATAATGATGAAAAAATTAAAGAACAGATTCTCAGCCAAAAAAAAAAAAATTAACTAAAGTCTCTGGAGATCAAAGTCTTCATAGTTAAAGTGAGCATAACAATACTTAGCTCACATTATGAGATCTGGATTTCATCAAACCTGGAGTGGGTTTTATCTTAGGTGTGTGTGAAACACTCAAAAACTGCTGGCAGGAGTATAAACTGGTATGATGTTTACTATATTACTTAACAGTAATACAGCAAGGATACAGCTCATGCCTGTTATCTTACAAAAGAGGCAGAGAAAAGAGGATCAATGTTCTAAGCCGGAACAGGAAAATTTATCAGACTCATCTCCATTGACCTCTAAAGAAGCTTGAGGTGGAGTTTGGTTCAAGTTGTAGAGTGCTAGACTTGAGCAAAAATCTCAGGAACAGTGTCCAGGCCCTGAGTTCATGCCCTAGGACCAGCACAAGCACAAACACACACACACACACACATACACACACACACACACACGCACTCACACACACCACACACACACACACACACAAACACACACACAATTTTGTATATTCCTATCACCCCACACCCCACTTAACAATACTTTCCCACTTCCAAGCTCACCAGTTGTTCTTGTTTTGTTTTGTTTTAAAAGGGACTTGCTGTGTAGCTCAGGCTGCTCTTAAGCTTACAATCCTCCTGGATGCTGTGATTACAAGCATGTCTACCATAATTGGCTTCACTCAGTAACTCTATCTATAACATTTTTTTGCAAGAAATTCATTCATACTCATGAAGATATGTGACTTAAAGCTGTTCATATTAATATTCTACTGTAAAAAATATAAATAATATAGCTGGACATGGTACTATACTACCACATGGTAATGCCAGACAGTATTAGGAGTTGAGGAAAGCCAGATTTACACTGCAGAACCTTGTCTCCAAGGAAAGAAAATCTATAAATATAAATCTACTATGAGACGTACAATATGTTAAATTTATGTAATGGAAAAAATTGGTTATTGTTAATGGAAATAAAATCTTGGCAGAAATTTTAAATACATACATATGTATATATATATTTAAATTTTGAGAAAGAAAATTTAAAGTGGTATTATCTACATTTTTCAGTCTGTCACCTACCTATTTACTGACACAATAATTTGTTTAGTCTTCACAAAAAACTGTTCTCTCACATAAGTACAAAAAACTGCAAAACAAAAAGTACAAAAAGTGCATTAACATAAATGCAAATGTAGTTTATTCCCTACCATAATAATTTGGAGAAAACATGCATTAAGTTAATGGCACTGAATACTGCTCAAGAAGGAGAGGCAAAGAGAACGTAGATTATGTTTCTCTCTCTCTCTCTCTCTCTCTCTCTGTGTGTGTGTGTGTGTGTGTGTGTGTGTGTGTGTGTGAGTTCCATGAGTAAATAATGGAGTCAGAAGTTGCCCTAATATTCCTGTTTAGTCTTTTTGTGCAAAGCTGACACTCTACCACGAGAGCCACAACTCCACTTCTAGATTTTGGTTTCTCAATTGGAGAAATATCTCAGATTTTTCTGCATAGGCAGCTTTAAACCAGGATCCTCCGATTCTTCCTCTAAAGTAGCTAGGTTTTAAAATATGAGCCATAGGTGGACAGCAACTATATTAATATTTTTGCATGTTTAAATGAATTTTTAGAGTAAGACATAGATGTTACTTTTGAGAATGTAGGAAAATAGTAATTAATATTTAAGAGATTTTAAAGCATACAAAGCTGAGAATAGAATTTAGCTGATAATAGAATGGAATAAATCAAAATTACCTATGACAGTTTTCAGTCTGTGCACAGAAATGATTGCATTTTTGGAGCTCAAAGCCATCAAATAGCTGAGCTCCAGCTGGCTGCTATGCTCATGAGGCCAGCTAGTGCTATTCACAAGAATGTGATGCTGTTGGATGGCATGGATCAGCTTCAAGTTCAGAACCTGAAATATTTCTATTGATCTAGAAGTGGAAACACACCAGGACAGAATGTGATTAAAATGCTGAATGCAAAATCCATTGAGTCCAAGGAAGACAGAATAACTCTTTCCATATCTGAAAGAGTATTCTCTCACCAAGAATCCTGAGCCGAGTATGGTGGTCAATGTTTGTAATCTCTGAACTTTAGAGGATGATTTAGAAGTTAGCTTGAGACCAGCCTATGTTTTAGGCCAACAGAAGGACACATAGTAAAATGCTATCTTAAAACAACAACAACAACAACAACAACAAAAGTCCCAATAACTGGGAATGTGGTTAGTGGTAGAGTGCTGGCCTCGCATGCATGAAGCACTTGATTTGATTCCTCAGTATGACATAAGCAGAAAAATTGGAATTGGTACTGTGGCTCAATTGGTGGAGTGCTAGTCTGGATCAAAGAAGCTCAGGAAGAGGGCCCAGGCCCTAATTTCAAGCCCCACCGCTGGCAAAATTAAACAACAACAACAACCAAATGCAAAATGCTGTTTGTTGAAATAAATATGTTGAAGAAATATATGTTGATGCTCACTAGAAAATTTTGCTGTAGCCATTCATGATGAACTTTGTTAGGAAAAAGTAAAATAAATGAATGAAATATTATCTGGCATTAGACAGGACATAGTGCGATCTAAAAATGATTGCTGCCTTTGGTGACTTGACACAACTAACATTACAAATACATTTCTAGATTGTAATTTTTTAAGGATACAATCGTGGGTTTTTTTTTTCTTTTACAAAATAATTTTACTGCCGGGGGCCAGTGGCTCAGACCTATAATTCTAGCTACTAAAGAGTCTGAGAACTGAGAGTCTCTGCTCAAAGCCAGTCCAGGGAGGAAAGTCTGTGAGACGCTTATCTCCAATTAAAGGTTCAGGTAATGTGAAGTGGCACTGTTGCTCAAGTGGTAGAATGCTAGACTTGAGCTGAAGAGCTGAGGGACAATGCCCAGACCCAGAGCTCATACCCCACAACTGACAAAAAATAATAATAGTAATAACATTAATTTTAGAGTTACTATTAAGGTGTTATATATAAAGGCTACCATTTCATAAGTTTGTTTCTTTGCTCAAAGAACACATATGTATCTTCATTTCCAACCACCAGTATTTGGCCATCTTCTTTCCAGCTGATCTCTGGGTGTAGAGGGAAAGTGTAATGCAAAGCAATACAAACCAGTTCTGACTATAAATAATTTTTCTCTGCACATCCTAAAAATCAATGATGGTAACATGAAATAAAAAATCCCTAAGTTTACAACGTTCTTCTAGACAAGTTAAAGAAATCCTGAGAACAAGTATTTTAAGAATAATTTCAGAGAGATAAATCTCTGGGCCTAGGTTCTGTCTCTGAAATTTATTACTCAAGGCTAGTGCTTGCACTTTGAGCCACAGTGAACCTTCCACTTATCTGGTGGTTAATTGAACAGAAAAGTCTCACCAACTTTCCTATTCAACTTGGCTTTGAACTAGGATCTAGAGATCTCAGCCCTCTGAGTAGCTAGGATTATAAGCATGAACCCCTGGCAACTGGCTAGAATAATTCCTTACCTGACACAGAAGCCAGTTAATATTAATTGTTAATCATGTTTAACTTTGTAAAATAAAATTTGCTGAAATGCCTTACAGTAGAAATAAGGAATAAAATGTGTGTGTGTTACGAAGTTCTTACTAAAAGCTACATAATTTACTTGTTTTTTTTTTCTTTTAAAATTGTGTGTTTTCCAGAATCATACCTTATCTTCCCTTGCTGTTTCTTTAGTTTATTTCGTACATGCCCACAGCTTTTTCAATTATCATTTCTTTATGTAAAGAGCTTGCACATATATATTATCAGTCCAAATTCCTTGTATGCATCTATCATCCACATATTCAACTGCCATAAAAACTTGCGAAACAATAGTCACCTCTTTCCATTACTGGATATTAACGTGTAAATAAAATTTACAAAAACAGAGAATAACATCAATAAATGTAACTAGATTTTAAGAGTAATGTTAAACCTAAATTCAATGTTGATTATTTTCTGAGCAATTTAATAAAAACCCCAAGGAAAAGAAATCAACTATTTTAAGTGCTGATATTGTGGTTTAAACTCAGAATCTGACCTTCTCACTTAAGCTTTTTCCCTAATGGGTGGTGCTCCATACATGAACCGTAGGTCCTCTTCCAACTTTATTTTGGGGATTATATAGACATAAGAATCTCATGGAATAAAAAATCAGTTGTGTCCCTATTTTTTGGGGTTCATTTCAATTAACATCATCTTATATGGTCATACGGTACCATGTACTAGTTATTACAAGTAAAGGAAACTAGGGGACCTATGTTTATTTGGGCCTGGCATATTTCACTTAATATAATTTTTTTCACATCTTTCCATTTCCTTACAAATGGGCGATGTCATTTTTCTGACAGAGGCATAGAATTCCATTATATTATATATACATATATATGTATATATATAAATATACATATATATCACATTTTCTCTTTTTTTATTGGGAAAATACCGTACAGAGGGTTTGCAATTACATGGGCAATGTAATGAGTACATTTCTTATCAAGAATTGCCTTCTCCTTTGTTTCCTCTTCCCATCCCTTTCCATCTCTGTGCGATTCTTGTCTCCAATTCACTGCCAAAGAAAGCTGGAAGTGGATTCGTGGCTTGTAGCCTACAGCATAAAGCTCAGGAACAGAACCCAAGCCTTGAGTTAAAGCCTTAGAATAGTGCGTATATATACACAAATAAAGTAAGTCACTCAAGTTCTCAACCTTCCATTTCCCTAATCTTAACTTTAATCCTGGTCAGAACCCTAAGAGTAACCTTGATGATAATAGTAACCCGATCCTAAAATTAATGGAAATTAATCAAGTTTAGATACATCCTTTCAGATACCCATTGTCTTTGAAAGGGTTTGAAATTTGCTCCAAATCCTACAGATTCCCTAACGTGGACTCTGAAATCTATCTTGTTCCCTATTAGGAATCATTAACCTCAAATCCTCATATCATGAAAGATACCATAGTTTCCATTGATCTTCACTTTTACTGAACTGTATATCCAAAAAGAAGCTGCGAGTTTATTTAAAATCTACTCTCCTTCCAAACCCTAACTATATATCTAAACCTTACTAGAAACCTAACTCTAAATTTAACCCTATTGAACCCTGAATAGGAAAATTAGGGAAAATATGTAATTTTTGTTAAATTTCGCACTTAGTTTACTTGAAAGTGTTAGTAGAAACTCAGTTTTCCCTAACCCTAATCCTAAACTGAATCAGGAAAATAAACCTAAACCTAGAACTAATGGCCTTTGGAGTCTAAAAGCCACACAAATACATTAGTTTTTGTTCATAGTAACTTCAACTCATCTATCTAAAAATAGTTTGTCGTTTCACTCATTGTCTTGTCTTTATTGTAACTCTAACCCTAATCCTCACCCTAATCATACTCTAATCTTAATATTATTACCAGTTTTCTATTTCACATTCAACCTAATTATAACTACATGTTATTCAAAGATTTATTTGTTTGACCCTAAATTTTCCATTTCCCTAATGCTTAAACTAAGCCTAGCTGGAACTAAAACCTAACTTTCACCCTAATGATAATCCAATTCTAATGTTTAAGAAAAATACTCTAGTTTTTAATCATTGTAATGAATACTCCAGTTTTCACTCTGGAAATGAGTTTCAGTTTGCCCTAATGCCCACAAATTTTCTGTCTCTACATCGAAACTTATCTTGTTCTTTAACATGAGCCATTATATTACTTGTCCTCAAATTCTCTTACCAGGAAAAATACTGTAGTTTCCATTGATTCTACCTTTTCCTGAACCACTGTATCTGAAAACAGTTTCAGATTTACTTACCATGTAGTCCATTACTTAACGCTAACTCTCAACCTAAACCTGGCTGGAAAACTCTCATTAACCACTACAAGAATGATCACTGAAAAATAAATATAATAATAATGTTATAGTTACTATTCCGCCTCATATGTTTGCTTCTACTTGTTAGTGAACACAATTTTATACTAAGAGCTTTCTTATTCATAACAGTAAATATAATCAGAAGAAAATACTGACCCTAATCTTAATCCGAATTATATGACAATACTAACACTAACATAAGTACACTAGTTTTCACTCATCATTCCAAACATAGGTTTCAATTTTTCCAATATCTAAGTCATTTTCTAACCCAAAACTTAATCTTTCTTAACTGGAACATTGAGAATAACCATCAGCCTAATTGTAAGTAGATTCTAATATTAATAGCAATACTCTAGTTTACATTCATTCTAATTCTTACCAGGCTTATATTAAAATTTACCTTCATTTTGACCCTCATTTTTTTTCTCCTTCACTCTAAGCCTAAACATGGCTGGAATCCTAACCATAACCCTGACACTAATCGTATCCCAATTCTAAAATGTATGAAAAATGCTCGTTTTGTGCAATCCTAACTGAAATTCCACTGGTAATTCTTGAAATAAATTGCAGGTTTCCTGTAAACCCTACAGATTTTTCACTCTTAACTCTGAATGTATTTTGTTCCATAACAGGAATCATTATACCCATTGATCTCAAATCCTGATTTTATGAAATACATTGTACTTCCATTATTCCAGTTTTTCCTGAATTCCTAAAAAAAAGTTTCAGCTTTACTTAATATTTAACATCTTTTTTTTTCTTTTTGTCGGTTGTGGGGCTTGCACTCTGGGCCAGGGCATGATTCCTGAGTTCTTTAGTTCAAGGTGTGCGTTTTACCAATTGAGCCACAGCACCGCTTTTGTGTTTTATGGTGGTTAATTTGAGATAAAAGTCTCATGGACTTTCCTGCCTGGGCTACCTTTGAACTGCGATCCTCAGAAAACAGCTTCCTGAGTAGCTAGTATAATAGGCGTGAGCCACTAGTTTAACCCATTTCTTTACTCTATCCTCAACTCCGGTTAACCAGAAACCTAATCCAAATCACATTCTGATTTAACACCAAATGGTTAATGTAAGGAAAATTTTCTAGATTCTATTCAATCACACATTTTTTTTGGCTTCTACTTCTTATTGGAAAACTAAAATTTACCTCAAAGCTTATCCTTCCCTAACCCTAACAGGAACAAAAATATCTCACACTTTAAACCAAATTATATCTGAATGTTTAAAGTAACACAGACTGGTTTTCATTCATTCTTACCATTCATTCTTCTTAAAATATGTGGCAGTTTTACACAATGTCTTACATGTTTTTCTCATCCTAACCCCGCTCTAACTGGCACACCTTGCCTAATCCTTTTACACAATGTCTTACATATTTTTCTCATCCTAACCCCGCTCTAACTGGCACACCTTGCCTAATCCTAAACCTACGTATAACCAAATCATCATGTTAATAGCAAGCCAATTTTTTCATATTTATCCTAACTCTTGCTCAGCGTGTAGGTCTAAATTTTACTTGCATTTTGAACATAAATTTTTAAGTGTTTTTCTATTTCCTGTCAGGTTTTATTTTTCATTATTTTTTAAAAATTTTATTTTGTTGAAAAGATGCTTTAAAGAGGGATTAGTTACATGTGTAAGGTAAGGAGTATGTTTCTTGTTGAGCATAGTGACCCACTTCTTTCTTGTTCTCCCACTATCCCATCCTTCCCCACTTCTCATGCCCCTCCCTCCCCATGGTGTAAACTTCATTTTCAACATAGTGTCTTGTGCGTATCATTGTTGCAATGGGTCATCCTCCATTTTCAACATAGTGTCTTGTGTGTATCATTTTTGCAATGGGTCATCCTGTGATGAACCTAAATTTTCTATTTCTCTAATCCATTTTCTAATTCTGTCTGGGTTCTTAACCCTAACCGTAATAATAATGATAGCTCAATTCAAAAGTTAACAAAAATATTCAGGTTTTTATTCATTCTATTAATTCACTGTACATCTTGAATTAACTTGCAGTTTAGCTTAAATGTTCCAAATTAGTTTATACGCGTATATATAAAGATGTAATTTTATGTGAAAAACAGATCTTTGGAGGAAAGAGCAATGAGAAGGAAATAGAGGGAGTATAATCAAATACATTAAATATATTATGGAATTGTCATTTCTGACAATTAATATCTATTAACAAAATAACTAAAAATTAAAAAAGAACACACTGCCTTCTAGTGTTCATTAAGAGAGCCATGATCTGTCCTCTGGAAAAAAAAAACTCATGTTAGATAAACTTTGTCCATGCATAATTTATATTGTTTGCCAATTATTTAACTTGATGAATAAAAATTTTTCGAATAAGATTCCATGACAAAAAATATAAAACAGTTACTTAGCAATTGTTTGAGAAAAAGTTATTGTCATGGGATTTAAGAAACGGAATTACTTTTTCCCTACAAAGCAATGAATTATGTTTTCTAATCTAGTATTTGTAGTAAGTTTAGAGAACATAACTGGCATGAAAAACAACTAATTGTGCGTCTTGTTTCTTGAATGAGTGATATTTTAATCATTGTCTTTTATTCAAATAAATACTTAGGTTTACATTTCAAATAAGTGCAATTTTATCTCCTTTCAGAACAAAAACTTACCCTGCAATTAAATGTACTACCATATTCAGGTATTAAGAAGCTAAATTTTCTATGTTTTATATGTAGCTCTACATATCCAGAATGACGATTTTTTATTCATAAATGTCTAATGTCATATTTTTGCTTCATCAATATAAATTGTCTCATGAGGTTGTAGTGAAGGCTCCAGTAACCAAAGTAGTCAAAACCAATTCCTGAATTCTAAACTTTAAATCAAATCATTTTTAAGCTTTGATAATATCATTTATTGTCTCATCAGAGCAATTAAGCTAAAACAAATACTACTTTTTAAACATTTCACTCACATTGTGAAGAATATTAACATAGGTCAAAAAGAGACTAATTATTTCAGACTCATCATATTTGGTGATCTTAGTGTGAAGAATGCAGAGAGTAGTATTCAATACGTAGTATTGAGTAAATTAAATTATATATCTGGATTTCTAATTTGGAGGTTAATCACATAGAAACAAGAAAACAATAAAAAATTACTTAGGGATCAACAGAAAAAGATATTTGTGCATGTACCACAGTTGCTTTATTAGTTTGTAGGTGAACACTGGACTTCGATTTATATCTTGGCTGTTGTTGTGAATAATGTGAATAACAATGAACTACATATATGTTTATGTTACCCAGAGAGAAATAATCACACGATTGTGTGTGATTATTTCAACTTTGGATTTCTTTAGAAAACTGCATACTACTTTCTACAATGAGAACACTAACTTGTATTTTGACCAAGAGTGTAGAAAATTTCCTTTTCTCCACAGTGTCGGCAGCCAACATTATTACCTTTTGAGTTTGTTTAAAGGGCAGGTTTTTACTGTGTGCAGTATCCAAGACTGGCCTTAGACTCAAATACTTTTACTCCAACCTCCAATCACTTGGAATTACCAGTCTTTACCACCATACCTGGTTCCTTGGATATTTTTGATAAGAGTTATAACAGTAAAGAAGTAGTATCATAGTAATTTTGAATTACATTTCTCTAATGACCTCCTCACAAAGCATTAAGCCAGCATAGAAGTTGTATTAAATACAAATTTGTAAATCCACAGGCGATTTTTATGGCTTTTTGGAAAACATGTTTATTCAGAAATTTTGCTCATTTTTAATCAAGTTTCTTGTTAATCTCATCTTTAATCTCTCTATAGAAAATCAATAATTAATTCAAGGTAGTAGAAAGGAAAAAAATTAAGCAGCTCCTAACATTTTTAATTTTTTAATAACATGATATTGCTTAAATCATTTTCTGTTAACACTTGAGACTATATAACTCAATTTAGTTAGACCTTTTACAAGGCTATATATATTTTATTTGTTTTACTTTGTTCTTACCAAAGCCTGCATGACTCATTTCACTTGGTTTCTTTCAGTCTCATGTAGTTCAGATTTCAAATTGAAGAATAAATGGAAGGAAGCAAACAAAAAATATAGTTCCCCTCATCTGATGATGAGGAAAGTGTTCATCCTTCTAAGGACCTATGATAGAATATCAAAAAGACAATTTATTCTTCTAGGTCTTCCTTATCTTTGTGATGTAACGTAAATGATGTAAAACACAACATACTGCTTAGATACTTTGATGTTTTATCAGTTTTGCACATTTTCATATGGATTTCACCTCAGTCTACAACCTTCATTCATCGTTCTGTCTCTGATATTTTTGCACTATCACGACATAAGATAACTAGTTTGATTTACAGCATGAGAAGTTATCCACCTGGCTTCCTTGGAAGCAGAGCATGGTCAATAGATATTACTTCTGGTTGCTCACACTACATGTAATGGTTTCTGTACTACTTATCACATACTATTTAGTATTTAAAAAAGAATGCTGGCTAAACTCAAAGCTCATTCATAGGTTTATGTTAAGTGTTTCACAAGTTTTATTCTCTTAATTCTTAAGATAACATTTGCTATAATGCTAATGTTATTACCATTGTAGTGTTGGGAAAAATTGTAGTTAAAGACAGTAAGTGCATGGCCCAAAGACACACACAGTGAGGAAGGAAATGAATCAAAGTTTCCAAAAGTCTTTCAGCAATAACAAGAAGGTGGGTAAAATCTCTCCATTCTCTTACACTCTCAATTCAATATTCATATTGTCCAGGAAATAACAGCCTAGCAAATATTGCCCATAGTGATCATTTTTTGTCACATTTTGTCTTCAATACAGACTGTGTTGGTGACATTGGGTTATCATGCACAGAGCTGAGCTTACAAATTGAGGTCTGAAGACAGCCAAATTTCTTCTGTCCCACAGTTCGTTTCTTTTTTAAAAAGTACTAAAACTTTTATATATCATCACTTACTATCTTTTAATCTCCAAACGAATTAAATTGGCATATAATCACTCCAAAAGTCTTTCAAATTAGATGATAAAACAGGCCTCCATGAAATAAATTTTCTTTTACTTTTAAAATTATTCTAAAAGCCTTGTGCTGGCTGGTTACACCTATAATCCTATCTACTCTGAATATTTGCTCAGGAGACTGAGATCTGTGGATAACACTAGGGAACCAATCAGCGCCAAAAAAAAAAAAAAAACCTTCATGAAATTATTTTTCAAAATGTTTAATGAAGTAGTAAAGAGCCAGGAATTGAGGTGTAGCTTATATAGTAGCTCACCAATCTAGACAGGAAAGGCCTAACAAGACCTTGAAGCCCCGATTTTAACTCTGAGCACACCAATATACATGCATAGCGTGTGTTCGCATGCACGTGTGTGTTCGCTTGCGTGCTGCAGCACACACACACACACACACACACACACATTTATTCAAATTACCTTCATATCAGTGTTCTGCATTAATTTCTTTGTTAACGATATTATATGGGTAAAATAGAGGAAATAAACTCTTCCATCTCAGAACATTTTGTATGTTTTTTTTGTAATAATACTGTGCAGAGGGGTCACATTTACAAGAACAAGGAAACTCGTACGTTTCCTAACAAGCATTGTTACCTTCTCCTTTATATTTCCCCTATCATCCCTTCCCTCCCACCTCCACAAGTACACTCCCCTTACCCTTCCTTCCTCTGCCTAAATTGTAAAGTTCATTTTTCAACATAGTGTCTTGTGCATCTCATTGTTACAATAGGTCAACCTGTATCCCTATTTGAGCATTTTTTCCCTTCCCCTCCCCAAATTAGAGAAGTATACATACAAGATTTAAGTGCACCAACTTCAAATACAGAGAAAACAGGGGTTATAGCATTGGGAGAAACATACAGAGAAACCAAAAAAAAAATGACATCGCACATTATAAGTACGTTAGAAACAATAGCAAGAAACAAAAAACCACTAGTGTCCCTATCTTGGGGTTCAATTTCTTTAACATCATCTGATCTGGTTATATTCACATATCTTTTGAAATTTTCTGCTTATCCCAGACATAAATTCGTTATTGAAAATAAGGGAAATCATGAGACCTATGTTTCTTTGGACTTGGCTTACTTCACTCAATATTTTTTTTTCCATTTCCTAACAAATTGGGAGATGTCATTCTTTCTGATGGAGGCATAGAATTCCATTGTGTATATATACCACATTTAATTGATCCATTCATCTAATGGGTGCATCTGGTTTGGTTCCATATCTTAGCTAT
Source organism: Dipodomys spectabilis (assembly GCF_019054845.1). Classification (NCBI taxonomy): domain Eukaryota; kingdom Metazoa; phylum Chordata; class Mammalia; order Rodentia; family Heteromyidae; genus Dipodomys; species Dipodomys spectabilis. The sequence continues at coordinate 879,462 of NW_024871098.1, read as the reverse complement.
CGTAAATAATGTTTCAATAACTATCGTTGTGTTGGTAGTTTTAGTATGGTCTTGTTTATGATCATTTGAGTAAATCCCCAAAAGTGGGATTACTGTGTCATAGGGGAGGTTTATGTGGATTCTTCTGAGGAACCTCCATACTGCTTTCCAAAGTAGTTGAACAAGTTTACACTCCCACCAAGAAGGCAGTATGGTTCCTTTGTTGCCACATACCTTTCAGCAGCTGTTGTTGTAAAAATATGGAACGCTCCAAGAATTTGCATGTCATCCTTGTGCAGGGTGCATGCTAATCTTCTCTGTATCATTCCAATGTTAGTGTATGTGATGCTAAATTGAGCACAGTACATTTATTATATAGAAAGTATAATTTTTATTGATTTTATTAAACTAGACAATTCAACAAAAAGTAAGTTCAAAAGAATAGTTGTGAAATTTTAGAATCATGTATTTCTTACATAAGCACACATTTAAGAATAAAATCAATATAGACATGCCAAAAACAAAATAATTCCTGATATTTGTAGTTCAAGAGATGTGTAGGAGGAAGAATTCAATTATTCTATACAAGGCACCTGTCAAAATGAACATTGCAGCAATTCTTAAGTTTTAATGTTTTAAATATGCTTAATTTTGGGATTTTGCTTATATATGCCAAAAATAGGACTGTTTGGCAGGTCTAAAACTTTTCTGTAAAGTATTTAAGATTTTTGGTAGCAGACATTAAGTACTAAGTATGTACATTTCAGAGTTTATGAAAACTTTATTAATGAGAAGTTGCAAAGTCTTTGTGTAAAGAAGTAGAGTGAAGAGTTAAGACTTTAACTACACAGTTTCTCTTAAAACTTTAGGAATTCCTTACTTTATTTATTAGCAAGGAATAAATGATGATATAAGCTATGATGTACACATGTATGTTTCTATTCACACACATACATATACACATGTATACATGCAGACATGGAGAAAGACACATAATTTCAGCCAACACAATTTTCACCAGTTATTGAATATGACTTAAACGGAATACTTGGAACAATATATATTGAAGATGTATTTGTCCCTAAGAGTTCATTTACCACTCCTCTTATCTCTTAAAACAGGTAGTTTTAGAGAGATTTGACTTACAAAATGCAGTACAAGTGATAGCAAGTCACTTAGAAACCTCAGTAAGTATAATTCATATGGTGTCTCCCTGCTCCTCAGGTAATGCTTACTCTTGTAGACACTCTCAACAACCAAAGTAGGAGGAGAATACCCTGGTAAAGAGTAAAGTAATAAGGTTTAAATGGCATCCTTACTTGAGCTCTTTTTCCAACAACCAGCATGAATTCCTAGGCAGATGAGTGAGTCCTCAGAAAACTGGACTCTACATATACACTTAACTAACCCATGTGAAAATTCCTATGTGAGAAATGCTGACTGAGGTCTTGCTGATTTCCTGGCCAAGAAAACAAGAAAAGAAAAAGAAAGTATTTTTAATGTTTTAAAGTTTGAGAATAATTTGTAACCTATCAATAAATGTGTAGAACACAATTATACCAACTGACAAAAAAATGATGGCATTTATGTTCTCTTGGACTTGCCCAGTGATTTTAGATGTGTCTACACAGGTAGAATCAGCATAAATCAAGCCAGAATTTCTTCATTTAAGATATAAGGATACTGGTTGACCTATGTAACAATGAAATATACAAGACACTCTACCAGAGGATGGGTGAAGGGGGGAGGTGGAGAGGTTTGAAGGGAAGGGATGGTAGGGGAAAAACAAAGGAGGGGGTAGCAATGCTCAATAAGAAATGTACTCATTACCTTACTTACGTAACTGTAACCCATCTATACAGTATTTATAATAAAAATATATGTTAAAAAGATACAAGGAAAACGTCTCTGCTTATATGAAGATGTATTTGTCACTCAATATAAGTAAGGTATTGGTTTTAGAACCACAAGCTTATTACTTTGGATACTCAAAAACTCTACATGAACACAGTATATTATTTACATTAGAATCTGCCCACAAGCTAGTGCAGTATAATTGCTATGAGAATTTTTACTACATTCTATATGTATATGCACTATAAACAGATACAAATTATTACAGATAAATTTTGTATGCAGTTTGTGGAAGGAATTTGGAGAGCAATTTTGAAAAGCACAAATTTCATCAAAAAGACCAGTCTGCAAATTGTAATGAGGAGCTAATACAGCATCATTGAAATAGTACGGAACTCCAAGGAGAAGTATTTGAATTGAGACAATATCAGAAAATGTAACAACCCAAGGAATTTTTAGACATGCAGCTGCTAGATTTCTCATGTAGAGCTTTCATAACATTTTGTGAAGCACAAATCAGAACCTCACTGAAGTGTAGACGGTTTTCCCTCAACTTTCTCTCATGATCAGTCACTATCAATCAACATATAGCTAATCTTGAATAATTCTCTAATAAAATGTTGATGGAGGGGCTGGAAGGTTGGCTCAGTGGTAGAGTGCTTGCCTTGCATGCATCAGGCCCTGCGCTCGATTCCTCGGGACCACATAAGCAGAAAAGAGCCAGAAGCTGCACGGTGGCTCAAGTGGTAGAGCACTAGCCTTGAGCTAAAAAGGTGAGGGACAGTGCCAGGGCCCAGAGTTCAGTCTGCATGACTGACAAAAAAAAAACAAAAACAAGTGACCAGGTACTAATACCTTCGTAGTCAAAATGTTGATGGAGTGTTTATATGCAGAAAACCTCGGAAGGCTAACTTTTCCAGTTAGGACAGTCTGTATTCTATGATCCAGCTGAGAGAAAACTAGGTAAACATCCATTTAGAACCTTCTGAATAATTCTGATTCTTCCCATATCACTTATCTATCCACACCTCTTCCCGAGTGAAAGGATTTGAAAAGAATTTGTCATTTAAAATTTAAATTTAGGGTTCCGGGAAGATAGCTGAGGAGAAGCTGGAAGCTAAACAAGCTCTCACATAGAAAGCAGTTTCAGTGCTCCAGTGAAGAGTCCTAAGCTAGAGAATCACACCAAGTGTGCAACCACAGTACAGAGTGTTAGGCCAGAGAGGAAAAATCCAGGCAAGGAGACAAATCTGAGCACTTGCCAACAGCCATGTTTGCGAATGTGGCAGGGGCGGTCGTGGCCGGAGCCACCATACCTGCAACACAGAGAGTATAGGACAAAGGCACCAGACACAGTAAGCAAGAGGATTCTACTCAACACCAGCAAGAACTGACAAGGAGCAGACATCTTCATCCTTCAGACCACAGGCCCAGATATGACCCAGGAACCAGACTCCTGTGTGAGTAGGAGCCTGACTTCCTCACTCCTTCTCAGGGAACAGAGATGGGAAGGCTACCCCTCCCCGCCCACTACCGGAGATCTCCCTCTGTGATACTGGCAAAGGCCTGGCTGTGCAGCTAGCTCCAACTCAGTCCTTGGATGAAAACAAAAAGTCATTTAGCAGTTCACAGGAATCTAACCTGAACTTCCAGGCTCAGCTCCACCCAGGGAAAATTCACCCAGCCCAGGCCTGCAACAGCCCCAGGAGCGGCTTTCTTCACTGGATAAACAGAGCCACAGACTGCCCCTCCCAACAACAGTCTAGACAATCAATTGAAATTCAGTAACAGTAAACCCTGAGAATGGCTCCTGGCTGGGCTCTGTGACTACCTCAGAAGCTAGCCCCTCAGAGCAAAGCTACTGTTCGATGAAAGGCCTCAACACTACCCAGAACCTACCCCATCACAGCATCTCCAAAGTAGAAGAAACAGCCATCACCCTCTTTTGGGATACTCAAAGCAGATATCCCTCCCATTGAACTAGCCTGGAAGGAGGATGACAATATCCTGGGTAAAGCAAAGCATTTTTCTGCCTACTCAAACAACCTGACTTAAGAAAACAATAAAGTTACAGGAAAATAAAACACCACAAGCAGACCAGAGACTCCAAAAAGAGACTGAATATGGACACAAGGGAAATACAGGATCTTCCCATCTCACCCAAAAAAAGCAAAGAACTCTTTTGGTACCTTTAATTAATTTATTTTAATTGTGAAAAAACTTTACAAAGGGGTTACAATTACATGGGCAAGATAATGAGTACATTTCTTATCAAGCATTGTAGCCACCTCCTTTTTTTCCCCTTCTGATCCCTTCCAAGCCTCCCCCTGCCCCGGAACCAAATCCTGCCCCCACCCCCCCACCAAAGTTGTAAAGTTCGTTTTCGACATGACAACTTGTACTTTTCATTGTTGCAACAGGTCCACCTGTATCCTTACATAAATGACTTGTTTTCCCCTTCCCCTTCACAAATTATACCGACATCAAATACATTGAAAGCAGGGGTTATAATGTGGGGGAGGGACATACAAAGCAACAAAGAAATAATCTTATAAATGCAATAGACACAAATGCATGAAAGAAAAAAAACATTTAAATACATATCTTAGGGTTCATTTTCCTAACATCACTTATCTGACCTTTTCTGCTTGACTGATACATATACTAACTATTGCAAATAAGGGAAACCATGGGATCTATGTTTCTTTGGGCTAGGCTTACTTCACTTAATATAATTTTTTCCAAGTCTTTCCATTTCCTAAAAAATGGGGCCAATGTACTTCTTTCAAATGGAGGCATAGAATTCCAGTGTGTATATATACCACATTTTCTTGATCCATTCATCTACTGAGGGGCATCTGGGTTGGTTCCATATCTTAGCTATAGTAAATAATGTTGCAATAAACAAAGTTGTGCTGGTAGGTTTAGTGTGGTCTTGTTTGTAAACATTTGGGTAAATGCCCAAAAGTGGGATTGCTGAATCATAGGGGAGCTCTATGTGGAGTCTTTTTTGAAACCTCCATACTACTTTCCAATGTGGTTGAACAAGTTTACAGTCCCACCAACAATGAATTAAGGTTCCCTTCTGTCTAAATCCCCTCCAGCATCTGTTGTTATTAGAGTTCTTGATTTTTGCCATTCTAACTGGAGTGAGGTGGTATCTTAATGTTGTTTTGATTTGCATTTCTTTTATGGCTAGGGAGGTTGAGCTTTTCTTCGTGTGTCTATTGGCCATCCTTCTTTCTTCTTCAGAGAAGTTTCTCTTTAAGCCTTTCGCCCACTTATTTATTTGGCAGTTGTTTCTTTGAGGATTTGTTGTTGGGGGGGATTTAATTTTTTGAGTTCCAAGTATATTTTAGATATGAGTCCCTTATCTGTTGTATGGCTAGTGAAGATCTTCTCCCAATCCGTGGGATTTCTATTGATCTTGCTAGCTATGTCCTTTGCCAGGCAGTAGCTCTGCAATTGCATGCAATCCAGTTTGTCCAACCTTTTTTTGATTTTTTTTGTTTTTCTGGGTCTCTAGTAAGAAAATTTTTAATATTTAACTTTAAAAATTGTTTTCTAACTTTTTCTCTTCCTCTTCTAATTTTTATTTTAGGGGTATATGTATGTGCGTGCTTTTTTTCATTTTTGTTTAGCTCTACTGACCTCTTGACCCTTTTCTCCTTTCTTTCTCATTCTTTTCACTTTTTCTTCTCATTCATTCTTCTTTGCGTGATTTAATTGCTGTTCTCCTCATTCTCAGATATACCTGTAGTCGATTATTAGACGTTATCCCCCCTTGTACAACTTAATCCAGAAATTTATTACTGAATTCAAAACCTCTTAGAATTAAATTCCTTAATAGCCATACTACCTCTATATACCTATATAAAATTTTAAGCATTCTTATTTTTTAACTTTTCACGTCTCCTTTCTATCCCTCCCCTTCTCTTATCCTATTCCCGTCCTTCTCTGAATATTGCGTTTTTAATTTGCATCATTCTTCAGTGTTTCACTTTTTAATTTTTAATTTTTGTTTCACTATTTCTGCTTGTCTCTTTTTCTCTTTCTTTTTTCCCAGTCTCTACTATCATTCTATTGAACTTATTTCCCTCTACCTTTCCACATCCCTCTATTCTTATTTATATCCACACCTCTCACTAAACTTAATCATTTCTGGTTTGCCAAATTCTTCTTTGTGGTTCATAGCCTATTAATACATAGTTGTTTGATGTTGAAAAATATATCTGTTGAACTAGATTACACCTGCAGGCTTTTGACTGTGCAAGTACAGACTTTGTTGATGCTTGCCTTATGATAGTTTTCTAGCACAAACTGGTGTTACTCTCATCCCAAATGGGCAGAATAAACTGGAAAAATACAAGAAAAATGGCAAGTCCGGGTATCTCAACTCCCACTCCTGATAATCATGGACAGAACAGATGATGAATAATCCAGTGGAGAGCTCCCAAAAAGCTCTACAAACACTAATGGTAAACATGGTAAAAAAAAAAATTGAAAATCTGCAAAGGACTATGTGTGAGCATGATAGAGAGAGAGGAGGCAAACCAAAGGTCAAAACAGGAAGCTCATAGGTGTGAGAAAGCTACTCAAAGATAGATAAAAGAATTGCATGACCAGCTTGTGAACACTCAAAGAGAAATAAAGGAATTGTGTGAGTAGGCTGAGATCAGTCAAAGAGAACTACAGGAATTGCATGAATGTGAGCAAGCTAATCAAAGAGTAATAAAGGAATTGCAAGAATGGGATGAGCATAGACAAAGATCACAAGAGGCATTCATGGAATCCATAAACAGAGAGCTGATAGAAGTCAGGGAGTACACAAAGGGAATGCTGAATGGATCCCAACCGAAGGAATGGGAGTCCAAGGAAACCATAACCAATCCACCAAGTGATTTGAGAATAAACACTGAACACCAAATTAAGGAAGGAAAGAATTTCATACAAGATCTAAAACAAAGATCCATCAAAGAATTAGAAGCCATAAATACTGACCAACTCGAAGGAAAAGAAAAAAAAAGTAGAAAGTCTGGATAGTAGGATAGGCCATGCTGAAGATTGAATTCTGAGGATAGAAGACAGCCTAGATATTATAGAGAAAGAACATACAACCATCCAAGACAAATCCAAGAAATATCATAGATCTATTCAACATTCAACCCTTGGTGTCTTACCATTAGAAGGCCTAATCTGAGGATAATGGGTGTAGAGGAACACCTAGAGCCAAAAGTCAATGGTCTAGGAAATTTGTTTAACAGGATCCTAGCAGAGAACTTCCCAAACATGCAAAAAGATAGGTCTATTCAGATACAAGAAGCTTTTAAAACTCCCAATAGACTAGACCAGAACAAGATATCCCATTGTCACATTATAATGCACAAAGGATTAATTCAGAACAAGGAAAAGATCCTTAAAGTTGTCATGGAGAAAATATCAATCACCTATAAAGGGAAATCAATTAGAATCACCTCAGATTTCTCAGCAGAGACAATCAAAGCAAGAAGAGCCTAGAATGGTGTAAGCCATGCCCTAAAGACAAACAACTATCAACCAAGAATATTTTATCCAGCTATACTCTCCTTAGTAATCAGAGGTCAAATAAAACCTTTCCATAGCAAACAAAAATTGAAACAATATATCCCCACCAAACCAGCCCTACAAAAGAATTTTAAAGATGTCCTACACAGAGAAAACCAACAAGACCACAATAAAGGCCAAGAAAGAGCACCCAAACTGAGAATCCAAGAACCATAGGAAGAACACAGTTACAGCAGCCCCGAAGTAGTTAGATAAAATGGCAGGAACTCCCAAATACCTCTCAGTTCTATCTCTCAACATTAACGGGCTTAACTCTCCAATTAAGTGACAAAGTCTGTCTACTTGAATTAAAAAGCAAGATCCTTCTATCTGCTGCCTTCAAGAGTCACATCTTGCCCACAAAAACAAACACATTTTCAATTTTAAAGGCTGGAACAAAATCTACCAAGCAAACGGCCCCCATAAACAGGAAGGAGTTGCAATCCTATTATCAGATAAAATAGGCTTTTAACTAAAATTAGTGAAAAGGTCGGTACATACTAATTAAGGGATCTCTCCTTCAGGAGGATATTACAATTCTAAATATCTATTTGCCAAACAACAGAGCACCCTAATTCATCCAAGAAACACTACTTTCCCTCAACTCCCACAAAGATCCATAGACATTAATTGTTGGGGACTTTAACACACAATTTTCCCCACTAGATAAATAAACATCGCAAAAACTCAACAGAGAAACCGCAGATATAAACAACTGCATAGACCAACTAGATTTAACCGACTTCTACTGAATATTTCACCCAGCAGCATTAAACTATACGTTTTTCTCAGCAGCACATGGAACATTTTCCAAAATAGACCACATTTTAGGCCACAAAGCAAACTTGTCCAAATTCAGAAACAGTGAAGTTACACCTTGCATTCTCTGAGACCACAAGGGAATATAATTAGAACTTAACACCAAAAGCCACCAAAGAAAGTCATGTAACACATGGATCCAGAACAACACACTGCTGAATCACGAGTGGGTCATGGAAGAGATTAGAAAAGAAATTCAAATGTTCATGATATTCTACAAAAATGAACACACCAATTACTAGCTCCTCTGGGACACAGCAAACACAATATTCAGAGGCAAGTTTATACCTCTGAATTCCTACATCAACAAATTAGGGAGACCTGAAACCACTTTAATGAGACATCTGAGCCTCCTTGAAAAAGAGCAGCAAGTTAAACACAATCCAGTAGATGGAAATGAATAATTAAAATTAAATCATAATTAAATGAATTGGAATGTAAAAAAAAGAAAGTTTCAAGAAACCAAAGAGTTGATTCTTCGAAAAAAGTAACAAAAATGACACACCCTTAGCAGAAAAAAAAGAGAACACACCCAAATAAACTCAGAGATAAGAATGGAAACATCATCACAGAAACAACTAAGATTCAGAACATTATAAGGGAATGCTTCTAAAACCTTTCTACTAATGAGTTTGAGAACTTGGCAGAAATGGACCTTATCCGAGCAAATACTGACATGCCAAAACTAAGCCAAGATGAATCAAAGTATTTTAAAAGGTCTATATCAAGCATTGAAATAGAAACAGCAATAAGAGACCTCCTATCTAAGAAAAGCCCAGGACCAAATGGTTTTACAGCGGAATTCTATAAGGCCTTCAAAGCAGAGCTCACACCAATACTCTTCCAACTCTTCAATGAAACTGAAAGAGAAAGTTCACTACTAAACTCATTCTATGAGGCCATCATAACACACATCCCAAAACCAGGAAGGAACTCATCAAGGAAAGAGAACAATAGATCCATTTCTTCGATAAACATTGATGCAAACTTCTCAACCAAATTTTGGCCAATCTACTTCAACAATTCCTCAAAAAAAATCATACACCACGATCAAACAGGTTTCATTTCAGGGATGCAAATCTGGTTTAATATGTGCAAATCAATTAATATAATTCATCACATCAACAGAAGCAAGGATAAGAACAACATGGTTATCTCAATAAATGCAGAAAAAGCAATTGACAAGATCCAACACCCCTTTTTATGGAGGTTCTGGAAAAATGAGGAATCCATGGAACCTTCCTCAATACAATAAAGGCTGTATATGACAAACCTGTAGCCAGCCTTATACTTAATGGTAAAAAACTATTTCCCCTTAACTCAGGAATGAGACAAGGATGCCCACTCTCCACTTCTCTTCAGTCTAATATTGGAATGCCTAACTACAGCAATAAGATAAGATGCAAATATAAGAGAGATCCAAATAGGGAAAGAAGAAGTAAAACTCTCCCTCTTTGCAGATGACATGATCTTGTATTTAAAGAATCGCACAGAGTCAACTCCAAAACTACTCAAGCTGATTCAAAACTTTGGCAAAGGGTATAAAATTAATCCTCAAAAATCAATGGATTTTCTGTATGCCAACAATAAGAAAAGAGTGGCTGAAATTAGGATAGCAACTACATTCGTAATAGCCCCATAAAAAATAAAATACCTAGGAATTAAATTAACCAAAGAAGCGAAGGATCTCTAGGATGAAAACTTTAAAAAACTGAAAAAGGTAATCAAAACTGAACTTAGAAAGTGGCAAAAACTCCCATACTCCTGGATTGGGAAAGATCAACATCATGAAAATGGCAATACTTCCAAAGGCTATCTACAAATTCAATGCGATATCTATCAATATTCCAACCTCATTCTTCAAGGAAATGGAAGAGGGAATCAAAAAATTCATATGGAACAATAAAAGACTCTGAATAGCAAAAATGATCCTTAACAGAACAGTACTGGAAGAATATCAATACCACATTCAAATTCAACTACAAATCCATAGTAATCAAAACAGCTTGGTACTGGCACAAGAACAGACCTCAGGACCAATGGAATAGAATTGTAAACCCAGAAATGAACTTACAGACCTATAGCCATTTAATCTTCGGTAAGGGAGCTAAAAAATAGAATCAAAGAAAGACAGTCTCTTCAGTAAATGGTGCTGGTAAAATTTGTTAACAATTTGTAGAAAACTAAAGCTAGATCCTTATATATCACCCTTCACTAGAATCAACTCCAAATGGATAAAAGACCTCATACTCAAAGCAGACACTCTGAAAACATTGCAGGATGGAATAGGAGAAACCCTAGGTCTTGTTGGCACAGTCCGAAATTTTCTTAATAGAGACCCAGAAACACAACAAATCAAAGAAAGGTTGGACAAATGGGATTGCATAAAATTGCAGAGCTTCTGCCTGGCAAAGTACATAGCTAGCAAGATTAACAGAAAGCCCACGGATTGGGCTTTCTGTTGGCCATAAAATGGACAAGGGTCTCATATTTAAAATATACCTGTAACTCAAAAATTTAAATACCCCAACAAATCTTCAAAGAAACAACTGCCCAATAAATAAGTGGGCTAAAGACGTAAAGAGAACCTTCTCTGAAGAGGAAAGAAGGATGGCCAATAGACACATGAAGAAATGCTGAACCTCCCTAGTCATAAAAGAAAACAACATTCAGATACCACCTCACACCAGTTAGAATGACTATAATCAAGAACTCTAATAATAACAGATGCTGGAGGGGATATGGACAGAAGGGAACACTACTGTATTGTTGATGGGAGTGTAAACTTGTTCAACCAGTTTGGAAATCAGTATTGAGGTTCCTCAAAAGTCTACAAATAGAGTTCCCCTATGACCCAGCAATCCCACTTTGGGTATTTACCCAAATGTTCACATATAAGACCACAGTAGAGCTTCCACCACAACTATGTTTATTGCATCATTATTTACCGTAGCTAATATATGGAACCAACCCAGATGCCCCTTAGTAGATGAGTAGATGAAGAAAATGTGGTATATATATACACACTGGAATTCTATGCCTCCATCAGAAAGAATGACATTTGCCCCATTTGTTAGGAAATGGAAAGACTTGGAAAAAATATATTAAGTGACGTAAGCCAGGCCCAAAGAAACATAAGTGCCATGGTTTCCCTTATTTGCAATAACTAGTGTATGTCTGAGACACAGAAACTGTCAGACAAGTTGATGTTAGGGAAATGAACCCTAAGCTATATATTCAAATGTTTTTTCCTTTCATGTGATTGTTTCTAACACATTTATAAGATTATTTCTTTATTGCTTTGTATGTCCCTCCCCCACTGTACAAACCCTGTTTTCACTGTACTTGATGTTGGTATAATTTGTGGAGGGGAAGGGAAAAAACAAATCGTTTAAATAATAGGGATACAGTTGGACCAATTACAACAATGAGATGTACAAGTCATTATGTCGAAAACAAACTTCAAAATTTTGGTGGGGGGGAGGATTGGGTGGGGAGCAGGGAGAGGACGGGAAGTTATGGGAAGGGGAAACAAAGGAGGAGGCTACAATGCTTGATAAGAAATGTACTCATTATCTTGCCCATTTAATTGAAACCCCTTTGTACAGTATTTTCACAACAACAACAAAAAAATAAATTTAACTATGGAATGAAAATAGTTCCAATAATGCATTGCATTAAGGAATTTAGAAATAACTGAGAAACTTAAAGGTGCATAAGATTTTTTTATTGGAAATGAAGGGATATTGGAATTTGGTTCTCTACATTTTAAGCAATTTGCTTAAAAGAATAGGCAAAATAAAATTTATATTTGCAGCAGAATTGACACATTAAATTTAGTATATTGAAAGGGAAACAAGCCTCAACAATATGCCAATTCTCTCTTCTTATTTATCTCTAAAGGTTTATGCTTCAGGACTCTGAATATTAAAACTTCAAAAATATTTGTGTTTAGCTAGTTGTGCAAAGGGGTTTTGCTTCATCATGTCAGTGTTGAATAGAGTGTATGTGCATTTCAATATACAGTGCATCTGGATCATTGTTAAACTTCACATTTTTCTTCCTTCCCTTACTCCAACCCCACCTATCCATTCATGTTTCCTACTTATATTCTGACATGTGTACATTGAATGTTATGAATGTATTAGTCCACCATTTCCCTCTACATTCTTCTACCCTACTCCCTTTTAGCCCAGATCCCCTTTTAAGACTTGTTTCAACTTCATGGTATTTTGTTAAATATCTCTAATTTGGCATTTGGCTATGGGCTTGCCACATCCTCTCTTCCATATTTGACCTACATAAATGAGCATATTTCTCCACATTTCTAATCTCAGAATGGCTAAGATAGATCTTTACTATTCACCTTCTGTCCTAAATTTAGAATTGGACTTTCAGGGCCATCCAATAGAGCATTTTTATTCTCTACACAATGAAGATGGAAGGGAAATAATTTCCATTCTGTCTGCATTATGTTATCCATCATGAATTCCCATCGCTTATCACTTCAGCAGTCTAAATTTAAAGTCATATTTTCGGCATTATATTCGCAAAGTATAAGTGAATATCAAGGGTAATTTACCTAGTATTGGACGTTTAGGGACGATCTTCAATTTCTGATGATAGAAGCAGGAATCAGTTTCAATTTTCAGATTCCACTATGTAGTGAGCTCTGTAGTCTTCTAAGTTTTCGATAAATTTCTAGTTATTTTTTATTAATAATTGAAGAAGTTTTATTTCAGTATTTGAAATGCTGCTCCAATTATTTTTAAAGTTTCACAATAAGTTAGACTGAACTTTTTCCTCTCATGTTCCCCACTAGTTCAGGTTAAGTCTCCTTTCGTTTCATTTTTTGAGAGACCAAGGGATGAGGGTAAACAGAGAAATGATCATTACTCAGATATCTCCTTCCTCTTCTGTTTCTGCTGTTCTTGTTGAGAGGAAGACTGGAACAGGGAACAAGAGTGATGCTTGACTTCACCATACAAGGGAGCATTCCTGGCATGTCAATTATTGTTTCTCAGAATCACTTCAATTGCTTACTCTTGCCTTCTCTCTGACAGTAACCTAAATGTGGCTTCCTTGGTGCAGAAGGAAGCAAACTAACATGTTATTACCCATAAATTGTTATTTTATATCTCAGCTTACTACTACCAAAAATAAAAAGCTTTGGCTACATAAATGCAAAGGTACTGATTGTCCAAAAAAACCTTAGTGAGGAGTAGACTATTGTACTCAGCTACCCGCTCCTCTCGTATCCTCCCCTCCACTCCCCTCCCCTCTTTTAACCTCCCTTCCTTTCTTCTTTCTTTGTGTCTCTCTCCTACATATTCATCTCCATCTTCTCTCTTTTTCTCTTCCAGTAGCAAGTGCTTTGGTTTATCAGACAACACATAAATAATTGATCAAATATTTTTTCTCCTCTTTTTGTGATTTTTTATTCTTATGAAGTGAGTTTTAGCACAGCACCAGTGGCTTACACCTAGATAGTCGGTAGGTTCAAATTTGACAATTGCAATTCGAAGCAATTCCAAGAAGATAAACCTAAGATATTCTTTTCTCCACTTGTGGTAAATGGAAGAAGTGAAGGTGTGGCTTGGGAGGTATAGAGCAAACATTGAGATTTAAAGCCCAGATAGAGCTCAAGGCCAGGAGTGCAAACCCCAGTACCAGCATAATTTTAAAAAAATTAGTCCTTTGTCTTTGAAAAGGGATATTTCTCCAAAAATTCATACCCAGGACAATTTTCAAGGTCTGAGACTCTTTTTAAGTCTCTTTCACATCTTAAACTGATTCCTCTGCTTGATTCATATTATGGAAAATAGGAGTCACACTTCATATTAAAATGATTGCACATTACTGAACAGTTCTTACCATTTTTAATGTAAAGAAAGCATGAGAGAAGAATTCACCTCACTTGCGTGAGTTAGGTTTGACACACTGACAGACTTTTGCAAGTAAATGAGGATCTGTTAACATGTAAAGAAGTCTATATAGATGGTTTTCTAGGAGAGAGAACAAGCTATCTGTTTCTAAGTTTGAATCAGATTAATTTTATTCCTATGATATGCTAAAGAGAAGCTCATCTCATACAACATTATGCAGACAGTAATTTCAAAAATATTAAAATCCCATGTTTATGTTTTGAACAGCTAAGTTTTCACAAACAAAAAAAGTTTACTGAGCCAAGAAAATATGTTAGAGCAATAGAAACTATGCTAAATATGGTTAATGGTTGAGTGATATGTGTTAAAGAGTTCTGTAATCACAACTAAACTATAAATTTTTTCATCATGTCCCTAACAAGAATCTCTAAGATAGGCCTTGCTAAATCTGTCATAGAGGGCGGTGTTTATGCAATTGTCAGGTTTTTAGGGTCCAATATCTTCCACAGTCGCTCGGGTTGCAAACTGCTCACACCACATGCAGTGTCTGGAAACACATGCTGTCTTGCTAGGCACCTAAGGGATTTTTTTGCCACTGTGAATAGTTATTGTTTTCCTTCTTGTAATTATACCTGTCAGGGTGAAGTCCTTTCATGATAAGAATAATAGTTTTTGTACCATTTGTTCCAGTAACAAATCTGAGATATAAGTATAGTCGGGTGTCAGTGCCTCATGCCTATAATCCTAGCTACTCAGGAGGCTGAGATCTGAGGATCACAGTTCAATGCCAGCTCAGGCAGGAAATTCCATGAGATTCTTATCTCCAATAAACTACCAGAAAACTGGAAGTGGCGCTATGTCTCAAGCGGTAGAACTCTTGCCTTGGGCTGAAGAGCGTTTGGACAGCACCTAAGCCCAGAGTTCAAGCCCCACGACTGACCAAAAAAAATTTATCTATCTATCTATCTATCTATCTATCTATCTATCTATCTATCTGTCTGTCTGTGTATGTATGTATGATGAGATGAATTACATTTAAATATAAATAAATATTTGTGATACACATTTAAAATATAAGTTAATATATGATCTATTTATAATATAAACATATATTTACATATATAAGACCATATTACATCTGTATGTTTATCAATATACTTGTAATTTATATCCAAAGAGTACATCTGAAGATTTTGGGGAAAAAGTAGAGTGTCTAAAGGCTTACTACTGACCCACCATACTTTCAATCATTTTTTCCAGTTATTGCAATGTCTGGAGTACTAAGACTGAATGATTATGAAACAGAGTTGTTGTTTTATTCCTTATGATTTTGGATTAGAAACATCTATTTACTTGGTATAAAACCTACCAAAATGTGATCTTGAAATCACACTCCACAAACTGGACATATACATCAATTTAGCAACTTACATTTCTCAAACTTTTATTTGAATCCTGTATCTCACATACATTGTTTCCTTCAAGTCAGCTACATGTACAAACAGGCCTAGATTTTCATGCTCACATACATCCCCATACTCACATGACATACTAAAGGTAACATTGTAATAAAAAATAATATATATACTGAAAAAGAACACCTTTGCAATTGTAATTAAATTTTATTTTTAAATACAATTCATCATTGAAATACTGATGAAAGAGCAACTGAGAGATGTTTCAAATAGTAGAGTGCCTGCCTAAAGAGCATGTTTCTTATTCCAAACATCATTATTTCTATCCTTCCTTCTCCCACATAAAAAAGCATAAATAACTACAGAATTAACTACATGTTCCTTAATCACTCATTGAAGAGAGAAACTGTTATATATATATATATATATATATATATACACACACACACACACACACACACACACACACACACACACACACACATATATATATACACAATGATATATTATTTAGCCACACATAATTATGAAATCATATCATCTTCAAGAAAATAGAATTGGAAACTTTCATATTAAAGCAATAAACGATACTGTGAAAATCAAATATTAGATTTCTCATATGCAGACTCTAGACCCAGAAATTAAAATGAATGACACAGCTGTAAAAGATGGAACTGATTTAGTTTGGAAAAAAGTAAGAGAGAACATGAGGAGAAATATTGTGGAGTAAATATGTTCAAATATTTCATGTTAGTATGATGACATAATAAAATATACGTATAAAAATAGGATAATGAAATTAATAAAAGGAATAAAATTTAACAAGTTACATTATATGGATATATGTTTATAACACAATAAAATACATTTTTGAAATTAATATTTGCTAAAAAATAGTAAAATTCATTCCAGTTGTTATAGATTCATATGTTAATTTCCATTTTTAGCTCAGATATTTCCCTGATAAAGTAAAAGGAGAAATTGGTTTTGCTCATTTAGAAGGACAATCTTGTCCAAATAGCATTAAAGTATTCTAGATAATTACTGTCAATGTGAAATTGTTCAAGTTATTATATTAGAATATTTCCAATTGACTCTTCAAAATATTACCCTATAGGTATATACTTTTTGCTATTTATTGAATTTTTTCTACTCAATTATTATATACCATTTTCTGAATGCGGTTTGATATATGTAACTAGTATATATTATACCTGACCAGGAAATCAATTATTCAGAAAGTTTTTATCAAAAATGCCTATAACGAAATAAAGAGTTAAATCCAAATTATGTATATTTGAAGACAATACTTTGCTTAGTCGTCCTCTCACATTCTTCATTCCCTTCTTGAGAATAATACACATTGTAAGGGAATGCTTAATATGTTTTAGAGAAATAGGTTGACTTTAGTCAAATGAGTTACTCTATGCTACGTTGTGGTTTACTTTATATCCAGAAGAGCTAAATTCTTACCTTATGATTTTCCTTAGAGTCTATATTCTGGTTTAACCTCTGATGGGTGATCGATAAAGGTATAAACATTTTTTAACAGTGGCTAAATTTAGGCTGAGGAATCTAGGTACAACTTTACTCATGCAGATAGGCCTGATCAGTCATGAGACCATGATATCAAAATGTTAACCTATGCTTCCTGAAATCACGCTTATGAGATTTTGTGTATTATAATTGGTAGTTATTAGCATTTGTTTTGTAAACAACATTTCTTGGGTTAGGAACTGAAGTGAGATATTATACCCAGAACAAAATTTAAGGAAGCATCCAAAATTAGTTACCAAGATATAAATCATTTAACACAATGTTTTAAAAATGCAAGACAAAGGAAATAATTTATGAAAAAAGCCAACATTTGAAATAAATACAGAATCAGTATGACTGATTTTTCTTTTTATCCCAGTTGCAATACGGATTGCATGATGAATTTTCTAGCTATGTTTAGTTAGGTCTTGATATTTAGTTGGAGAAGTTATGTTCTTTCATATATTCATTTGTCAGATCAAAGAGGAAATGAATTCCATGCCAGAGTCAACATCCATAATAATGTTGCAGTTGTATTCTACTACTTTGCCAAAGTTTCAAATCAGCTCGAGTAACTTGGGTCTTCTTTGGATCTAACTACTTAGGTATACAATTTAGTCAGTACTATATTTTGACCACCATTTATTAAATTATTATTTTGCACAAACTACTATTATTCTCTCTTACCATGAGATTTTTAATTTCATTTATATAATGTGCTGATGTTTTCCTTTAGATAATCCACATTCAGTCTTCTAAAAACAGTAAATATGGAGTATTTTTAAATTATGTACACTCATGTACACTGCTCAGATTCTATAATTTGCACATTTTGTTCTTGTTAAGTCAGTAGTGTTTAGTTCTCATTATGGATATTTTGGAATTACTAATTACATTTCAGAATTTTTAAGAATGTTATGATTTTTGTGATTTAATACTGTAGCATTTTTCATTTTAAGTATGTGCAGATCTTACTTTACATACAGTTACATTCGTTTTAAACAATTTGATCCATTCAAGGGATTTTCTATATTACTTTTTTTTGGGGGGGGTCCGGATATGGGGCCTCAACTCTGGACCTGGTCGTTGTCACTCTGCTATTCAGCTCAAGATTAGCGCTCTACTACTTGAGCCACAGCGACACTTCTGGCTTTTTTCTTTTTGTTTATGTGGTGCTGAGGAATCTAACCAAGGGCCTCATGCATGCAAGGCAAGGGCTCCACAACTAAGCCACTTTCCCAGCCCCACTAATACTTTTCTATGCTACATTGTTATATTAATTTATTCAAACACACACATACACACATACAAACACACAGATACCCACATTTTTATTATAAGACCCACTCCGTCTGCAAGAAAATATTTCAATAGGAATTCCATAAAATATTTAGTCTGCTGAGTTCTGATTAGAATTTGCAGAAATATCTACTTGCTTCTTCCCCTGGACAAGTCATTATCATTTGTGAAGGTGTTGCCAATTGAATTTAGAATGCCCCAGAAAGATGTGTTAAAGAAAAATGACTTTCTATTTCCTCCCAGACTGTGGAGAATATCTGAATAGTTCTGGAGATTAAGTTCTTCAGCGTGAAAGATATGAGAACATAGACTCTCAACTACTTTCTTATTTTATATTTTAATCGATCTAGGTAAAAAAACTTTTCTATTTGACATAATCCCCATCTTGCCATTGTCTTGTCACAGGCTCCCAAAGCAATAAAACCAACTGAACATATACTGAAACATTCAAACTTGTAAATCTGAATAAGCATTTCTGTTCAATAAGTCCATAACATCCCTTATTATGGTAAGTTATAAAGCTAACCCAGAAGTCTAGTCTTTCTAACAATGTAGAGTATGTTAAATTATGTTTCATTATAGAATATCTAACTCCATGTTTTATTTTATATATTTGTTTCTGTTGATCCCAGGGCTTAAACTCAAGGCCTGGATGGTGTTTTTGTGTTCTAAGCCAGTGCTCGACATACAATCTGAACTGGAACTCCATTTGCCCTGGTGGTTAAATGGAGATAAGAATCTAATGAACTTTACTATGCAGGCTGGATTTGAACTGTGATCGTCAGATCTTAGCCTCTTAACTAGCTGAGATTACATCCTTGAGCCACCAGTGCCTACCCATGTTGCATATTTTCTGTAATTCAAATATTCAGCATTGTGTTGATGCTCCTACTACAATATATAAAAAAAAAACTTAACCTAGTTTTCACTGTATTTGATGTTGGTATAATTTGTGGAGGGGAAGGGAAAAACCAAATTGTTTAAATATGGATACAAGTGGACCCAGTGCAACAATGAGATGTATATTATGTAGAAAAATTAAATTTACAACTTTGGCTCAAAGTGGGAGAGATGGTCGGGGAGATAGAAAGGGATGATAAAGGGATAGAAAGGAGGAGGTAAGAATGCTTGATAAGAAATTACTCATCTGGGCTGGGAAGGTGGATCAGTGGTAGAGCACATACCTTGCACGCCTGAGGCCCTGGGTTCGATTCCTCAGCACCACATAAGCAAAAAGAAAAAATCCAGAAGTGGCGCTTTGGCTCAAGTGGTAGAGCGCTAGCCTTGAGCTGAAGAGCTGAGGGACAGCGCCCAGGCCCAGAGTTCAGGCCCCAAGACCAGGACCCCCCCCCTCAAAAAAATAAAAGAAATGTACTCATTGCATTGTCTCTGTAATTGTAACCCCTCTGTATGGTATTTTCACAAAAAAACTTAAAACGGATATTTGTAAAGTATATAATGAAGGAAGAATTTTCATCCTTTACAAAATCTATGCTAAACTATCTATATTTTATTGTACCTTTCTTGCAACCAGTTTGAGATAGTTTAATACCTGTCATGCCAAGTTTCTCTATATTCTACTGGAGATTTAATTTTTCATGTATGTATGTACATGTAAATGTATATCTATATGTATATATCTATCTGTATATGTTCCAATGTGGATCATCAAACTTGAAACTTTGCTTTTTTTTTTTTTTTTGCTGTTCAGCAGTTAACCTGTTCTGCTCAATCTGTGACATTATCTGTGCTCATTCTGATTATTCCTTTATTTACCACACCATCAGCCTTTTAAAATCAGCTTTATTTCCAGAGATGATTACCAATCAGTCCAACCAATATACACCCAGAGGGTTTTAATAAAACATGCTTTAAGGAAGGAAGATAACATGAAGTGACAACTGCACAATTTCTACAGAGACCTGACATCTTTCACATTTCTGCCTTCCTCCTGATACTTATGCAATCATTGACTAACACTATTAATAATACTGCAATTATAACTTAAAGGTCAGTGTTTCCCAACCTGAAGCCTTCTTTTCCATGATTTTTGACATAAACTTTTGTGAGACATTTTTGATAGTGGTGGGATTCCATCCAAAACAAAGCCATGTATATCAAGAAAGCCAATGGTTTCAACTCAGAGTACTAAACAAAAGAGGGAGAAAATTAAGGTTAGCTATATATGTTAAGCACAAATATAGGCAATATCAAGATAGTTTGAAATTGTATACTTTTCCTGGATAAAGTGGCTCAAATCTATAATATTACATACTTGAAAAACAGAGCTTAGGGAATTCTAGTTCCAGGCAAAATGTTTTATGGTTGTGTTAGGAGGACCTCAGTCCAAGCAGGCCCAGGCATAGTGATACTACCTCAAAATAAGCAATCAAATTATAATCTGCAGGTATGGCAGTAGTAGAGATACTGTTTCACAACTATAGGTTTTGAGTTCAATCCTCCAGTAGCGCTGGGAATTTAAATGTGTCATGTCTTACAAAGTGACTTCATATGGAAACAGAATCTCAAAGGTAGCATTTAAGTTGAAGTCTACTCCAAGAGAAGCAGAATGCTTTGAATATGCCAAGGAAAGAGGAATCAGAAGCCAACTCTAATCTTGGAGTTCTAATTCCACCAACTCAGAGACAATGTATTTACAATGTTAATGCTACCCAATCTGGGGTATTTTATTATTGCAATTACTAGCAAACATGTGGAAGCTATAAGATACGAAAAGTCATTGACTCTTCGGATCCAAGACTCATCTCTATAATCCTAGTGATTAAGAAGTACGAGACTTGGCGGATAATGGTTTTCAGGCTGGTAGGAAAGTTCATGAGGTTCTATCTCTAGTTAACTACAAAAATTTCTGGGCTGGAGCATGGTTCAAATAGTAGACTGACTACTGTTAGCAAAAAAACAAAAACAAAAAAAAAACTGAGAGCATGATGTATGCTCAAGTCCCAATCTGGCAGAACGAAAAAGTTCTTAGAAGAATACTATGAGAAGCAGAATTATGAACAGGACAGCAGAAACAAAAGAAATAAACTTATTGATATAAACAAAGCTTCTCAATGTGAAATATGGCACAAACTGTAATATTTAGGGTTTTCCTTCCTATACAGTAGAAATAAATAGCATTTTTACTTGATGAAACTAAAATACAAAACTGTATGCAATAAATAATAACATTACTTTTATCTTTCCATATTTTAACTTGTTTTCCTAAATATTCCTCTAATAGTGTAGCTTTTGAAAATCAATAAATGTTGCATTTTCATATGTGATTACATATCCTTCCAAGTGTTGTCTAAAATTGATTTACACTGAAATGATTGCCATTGACATCTTTCTCAAGATATTTATACTTTCAGCTGACCTTCCACAAAACTCATACCCAAAATATAAATTTTTAGTTTGTTCATGCAAACATAGGAACATAAACATATGTCTCAAAATGTTAATTACTTTTATCTGCTGTCAGTAATGAAGTATAACTAATAGAATTAAGTATATATCCTGAGGGAAATAAGATACTTCCTTCTAAATACAGACTTGTTGGCACTCACACAATCACACACGCACACATACATATTTACGACTCTGACTCAGGTTAGATTCCTGACATTGGGTGTCATCAGTAATCTAATAATCAAATTTTCCGCCCAGATATAAAATACATTCATAATTCCACACAGACAAAAACAGCAGATCATTCAAAATAATGAGAATATTTTACAGAACCAACCAGCACTGAGCCATCTACTCTCTGATTTCATTCATTCATGATGATGCATTTTCCATATCATAATTAAAAATATTTTTGTCTCTGATTAGTGGAAAAATATGCTATCATATAATAGAAATTGTAGGCAAAATTACTTGTAATCTTTAATATATCTTATCAAAGACTTCTGTTTCCTTCTTGCAGAGTGTTTCTGGAATTTTACCCTAATGTCTATAATTAAATTAAAAGAACATGCCATGTACCTTAATTCACTTTTCCTAAAGGTTATGCTATGGAGTTGAATCTGATTTGTTTGCTTATTCTAAATTAAATATTCTCAACAACTTGAATTATTGTTTATGTTTCTCCTAATCCATTTGAAATATCAAATAGAACTGGAAATTCCTCTCAGCAATGATTTGTGAATGCCATTAATTGTTGTGGAGGGATGAAGGATTTGAATTATCTAGAATGCATTAAAAATGGTACTGTTATTCAAAGGGCTGATCATTTAGTCAGCTTTTAAAGTGTGGTCTTATTTCATCTAAGAAGATAACACTATGTTTCCATCACATTCTTGCCTACAAAGCAGTAGAATTATTTGCTTTGTACAGTTGATATCCAGCTGCGACTTTAGTGAAACCTACAAACAACTGAACAGCTATATTAGCTGCTCTAGATTTTGAAATTTTCTTCCTGTAGCCCTTGCGATTTGAGCCCAGATTCATGGGATAATCACATAATCCACAATAACAAAGCACCACAATATACAAAGACCACATGCAAAATGAGGTTCAATTTTTTCTTTGTTGTTTCCTTTTTTATTGATTGTCTTTTAAGGAGCTAAGGGTGTTTATTTCTCATTATTTTTGATGTGACTTAAATAAATTTTCCAGACTTTTCAAATAAAATAAAGAGATATAAAATAGACCTATTTAGTCACAAAATACAGCTAACCATTTGAGTGATCTTTTTTTATTCTAATTCTGTTCTCAGTTATCTTCAAATAACGTTGAGATGAGCCTAGCATATGTGTAAATTGACATGTATAAAGCACACAGAATTCTGGAATCTTTGGACTGTCATTTCTATATAACTTCACTTAGAAAAGAAAGTTATCACTTGCTTCATGTCTTAATTAATCTACTTAAAACAAGTTTTATTAATTTTATTAATAGATGTCATAATCTATGGTACTGATGCATTGCATAAGTATTTGATTCCTTATCTCCACTGAATTAACATTACATTTATTTAACCTTTTTACACATGAAATAATGACATTCGTGAGGACAAAATATGCCTGTTTTTAATTTTGGTTGCCAAAACAGAATTATTAGACATTTGGAACATTTATATCTGAACTTTCAAATTACTAGGACTTGAATTGTGTTAATTACAACTTTAATAATAAAATAAAAAGCATTATTGAATAGAAAGCAAAATTGTGTTATCACACCTTAATCCTGAATTGACTTGATGATAAAAAAAACAATTAGATTTATATAACAAGATATACATACTCAAACGAACTATGAGAAATGGAAACAGAAAACTTCTTTTTTGTTTTGTGTTTGTTGTTGTTTATAGTTTGTGATAATTCGGTCTTTTTTACCTTATGCCTGGTATATCCACTGTATGTCTTCAGGAAGTTGAAGGGTGGGCACAGAGCTTTAGGGAAAAGAGTGAAAAATTGCAGCATTGGAGTTCATTGATCATTGATGAAAGTGAACTATTTAACACATGGGTGGGGACAGGAGGGTGGGACTGGCAACAAGTGAGGGAACTGAAGACATTTCACAAAAGGAAATGTACTCATTACCTGACCCTTGTAATTGTAATTCATCTATAAATCACCTTAATAAGAACGACAGAGTAAATTTCTGTTAAAAAGCAAACCAAATGTTGGTTCTTTGAATCCCAGAAATTTGTTTTGTTCAGTGGTTTGAGATGGTTGAGTCTATCTCTGAAAAAAACTACATTGACTTTCATTGGGAAAAGTTTTGAGCTACTAGTAGATAAAAATCAATTATGATTGTATGTTTTTTGAGACTGATTTATTTAGTTTTTAATCTAATTTGTATTATTTCTGTCTACTGGTTTTTGGTTTTGCTTTTCCTGTTTTGTCAAAAGACTTAGTGGTGCATCATTAGTGATGATTTAAGATTGTTTTAGTTTGTTGATGTACAAACTCAAAGCTACAAATATTCCTCTGAGTATTGTCTGTGCTGCTGCTCTGTCCCAGAGGAGGTATTATTTTGTGTGTTCACTTCCACTGAATTCCATAAACGTTGGAACTTCCCTGTATATCTCTTCAGTGACTCACTGATGATTTAGCAATGTGTTATTCAGTCTCTGTGAGTTTCAGAATGTTATGAGATGCCTTTTGGTGTCGAGATCTAATTGGGTCCCATCATGGTCTGACAGGATACAAAGAGTAATTTCATTTTTATTTTTGAATTTTGAAAGATTTTCCTTGTGATCTAAAATATGATCTACTTTGGAGAACATTCCATGGGCTGATGAATGGAATATATATTGTGACACTGGTAGGTGAAATTCTCTGTAGATATCTGTTAGGTATAGCTTGTCAGTACAGTTATTTAGCTCTAAAAATTTTTGCTAAGTTTTCACCTGGATAGCCTGTCCAGAGGTAAGAATGATTTGTTCAAGCAACCAACAATTTATTTGGATATATGCATGTTTTTAGGGTAAGGAGTATTTCTCTGATGAATTTGTGAGCTCTAGGATTCAGGACATTGATAGTTAGAATTGTTATATTTCTCAGATGGAGAGTTTCCTTTGTCAATATTTAATGTCCTTCTTTGTCTCTTTTTACTTTCATACCACTTTTATTTTAAAGCCAGTCTTATCTAATATTAGTATAGCTACTCTAGCCAGTTTATGAGGTCCATTTTTAATTTGTAAAGATGATGTACAGAAGGGTTACAATTACATAAGTCAGATGATGAGCACATTTCTTTTTGAACAGTTTCACCTCTTCACAAATGTTCTCCCAGTTTTTCCATTTCAACCTCCTTCTCCCATAAGTTGTACATTTCATTTACAATGTAGTGTCTATTGAGCAGCACTGCTGCATTTAAGCCTTTGTCCCACCATTTCTGTATTCCCCCTTGCCCTACCCAAATGTACATATAAGACCAACCATGTAGAAATTTAAAAATAAACGGCATCAGAACATTGAAGGAAAAAGCAAAATAATAAAGAAATTCTCATAATCATTTCTTGGAGATCATTTTAATGAACATTATTTTATATGATAATATTCGTACAGCTATTGATCCTTTGTGATCCTCTCCAAAGGGCATCCTCCTTTGATCTCATTGTATAAATGTTTAGAATCCCATAAAATTTATCATGTCCAAGTGTAATGTTTTCTCTTTTACCTTCCAATTGTGTTTACTTGTAGAATTAGAGGCACATTCTTCTACAAGAAATGAGGGAAATTAGGCAACCTATGTTTCTTTGAGTCTGTCTTTCTTCCCTTAATATAAGTTTGTTCCAAGTCTTCACATTTCCTTATGAATGGTGTAATATCATTCTTTCTGGATCAACAGAATCGCAACATACTGAAGAGTTTCTACATGGCAATGGAAAAAGTTAGCAGGATATATAGAAAGAGAACAGAATGGAAGATTTTTACTAGCTAAGTATTAGACAAGTGTTTTCATAACTAACCCATATTTAGAGATCAAAAAGTTAAACACAACAAAAATAAACCCTCAAATAAACAAGAACCCAATTAATATATGGGATAAAGACTTAAAGATAACTTCTTAGAAGAAGTAGTAAGAATGACAAATAGATGCATCTCTCTCCATAAAAAATGCAAATCCAAACAACACTGAGATTCATCTCACCCCTCTTACAGTGTCATTATGAAAATACGAACTATCATAGATACTGATAGGGATGTGGCCCCAAGGAAACTCTATTACACTGTTGGTGGGAATGTAATCTTCAATCACTTTGGAAAACACGATGGAAATTGCTCACAGAACTGAATAGAGAGCTACCTAGCTATGATCCAGCAATTCTACTTATGGTCATTTATCCAATAGAGCAGAAACAAGGCCACAAGGAAGCTACCAGCATAATCATGCTCCTAATTGCATTATTTTCTGTTGCCAACATGGAATCAGCCCAGATGCCTCTCACTGTAAAAAGAGATCAAGAATTATATATGTATATATAGATTATATATATACATATATATAATTTTATTGGTCCCAATTTACAAGTATATATGTACGTATATAAATGTATGTATACAAACATATATACATATATATATACAAACATATAAATACATAGATAATAGAATTCTGTTCATTCATCAGAAAGAATAATATTGCACCATTCTAAAGAAAAAATGAAACACTTAGAAATAATATTAAGTGAAATAAAGCAGACCCAGAGAAACTTAGTTGCATGACTTTCCTCACTTGTGGTAGATAGGAATGTCTATAAATGTGAAAGTAAACACACTGGATGGTATGCAAGGAGGTACAAATGAATTATCTGAAGTATCAGAGTCTATGGAGAAGGAAAATACTATAATTCTCTTAAAAGGCTAAGTCAATGCCCAACAAAATAAATACCATTAAATGTGTAGTGCAAGAGAGGATAGTGAGGTGCAATGTGAGAGGGGTAGGAAATTGAAGGGGAAAAGGATAGTATACAGGCAAGAATCCATTGTATACTTCCCAGAATTGAAATATACAAAGCAAGGGGTAGTGTGAAATGGGGTTGAAATGTTGAAGTGGTAACACAATTCCAGGTGCCTTGTACACATAAACTGTTTTGTTAAATGGCAAGAAATTCCATAACATAATATTGAGATACATAAGGATTGGGGTTGATTGGTAGGGGTGTATGAGAGTGTTAAAAGGGGTGACATTGATCAAGATGCACTGTATCCATACACTGTTTCAGTGAATGACAACTCGTTTGTACAACTGAAGATAATAAAAATATTCAAAAAATTAATTATGATAGTTGAATAGAGAGTTGAACCTCAATTCAATTCCCATTAAAAACCCAGAGACTTGTAGAATAAAATTCAAATAATAAAACCTTATGAATCTTTTTTATCAGAATTTGTGAAATTTAAATCAAAACTTTGCTTTTTGTCAGCCATTGGGCTGTTAAAATATTTCAACTTAAGTGGCTTAAAAACATCAGGAGTGAAAGAGTCTGGGAAGATGGCAGAGGAGAAGCTGGAGTCTAAGTAAGCTCTCGCATAGAAAGCAGTTCAAGAGTTCCAGTGAACAGTCTTAAGCCAGAGAATTACACCACGTGTGCCATCACAGGACAGAGAGCTAGGCCAGAGAAGGAAACCCAGGCAAGAAGACACTCCTGAGCTCTTGACATCAGCCGCTGCGGTGGCGGCAGCTGTGGCAGTGGCTGGAGAGCACAGGAGCCATACCTAAGCAACAGAGAGTCCAGGACGAAGAAGCCAGACGCAGCAGGTGAGCAGATTCTACTCAACAGGAGCAAGAACTGACAAGGAGCAAACATCTTCATCCTGCAGTTCACAGACCAGAGACGACCCGGGAACTAAGACTTGGCGTGCGTAGAAGCCGGACGTCCTTACTCCTTCTCAGGGAGCAGAGGAGGGAAGGCCACCCCTCCCCGCCCAGCACCAGTGATCTCCATTTTGGATACCGACAAAGCTCGGAGGAGCTTCTAGCTCCAACTCAGGCCTTGGAATAAAACGAGTCATTTAGCAGGTCACAAGAACTTAACGGCGGTGTGACCTGTCAGACTCAGCTCCACCCAGAGAAAAGTCACCCAGCTCGGGCGCCAGCCCTAGGAGTGGGTTTCTTCACTGGGTAATCAGAGCCAGAGACTGCCCCTACCTCTAGGAGCCTTTACAATCAATTGAAAATCAGTAAACAGAAATCCTGAGAATGGCCCCAGGCTGGACTATGTGAGGTTTTCACAAACTAGCCCCGGAAAAGATACTGTCTGTTGAAAGGCCTCAACTCTACCCAGAACCTAGCCTCATCACTGCATCCCCCTCTTTTGTGATACTCAAAGCAGATCTGCCTACCAATGAACTAGCCTGGGAGGAGGATTGCCAAATCCTAGGTAAAGCAGAGCATTTTTCTGCCTGTTTGAACAAACTGTCTTAAGAAACCAACCAAGCCACAGGACCACAAGCAGAACAGAGACTCCAACAAGAGGGTGGTTATGGACACAAGGGTGATAAGGATTTTTCCCACTCCTCCCAAAAAAATCAAAGAAGTTTTTTGTTGTTGTTGCTTTGGTTTTTTTTCCTCTCTTCTTCTTCGTATTCTTTTCTTTTCTTTTTTATTTTTGGTACCTTATATAAAAAATTTTTTTACTTTTCTAAAACTTTTTTAAATCTTTAATCTTTGCCTTTTTTGAAAAAAAAATGTTGTCCAGAAACTTTTTTTTTCCTCTTATAATTTTTATTTTTGGGATACATGAGTATGCGTTTTTCTTTCTTTTTTGGTCTTCTTTCTCTTTTTTTTTCTTTTTTTAATTATCTTTTTGTTTTTTGTTTAGCTCTACTGAACTTCTCATCTATTTCTTCTTCCTTTCTTATGCTTTTCACCTTCTCCTCTCTTTTGTTCTTCTTTATGTGACTTAATTCTTGTCCTGCACATCCTCAGATAAACCCGTACTTGACTATTAGACCCTATCCCACATTGTGAACACACTTAATCCACAAATTTATTACTCAAGTCTAAACCTCTACGACTTAAATCCCTTAATAGCAGTACTACCACTATATACATATATAATATTTTAAGCATTTTTATTTTTAAGATTTTCACATTTCCTTTATATCCCTCCCCTTCTCTCAATAAATTCACGTTCTTATCTAAATAGAATGTTATCGATTCTACATAATTTTATTAATTTTTAACTTTCTATTTTTTCTGGTCTCTTTTCTTTTCCCATTCCCTTTCTTCTTTTTTTCT
Source organism: Dipodomys spectabilis (assembly GCF_019054845.1). Lineage (NCBI taxonomy): Eukaryota > Metazoa > Chordata > Mammalia > Rodentia > Heteromyidae > Dipodomys > Dipodomys spectabilis. The sequence continues at coordinate 850,391 of NW_024871098.1, read as the reverse complement.
CTCTCTCTACTTTCATCCTACCCAACCTATTTCCTGCTTTGAGATTAGGACTTAGTTAACTCTCCCTGAGCCTCCCCACATCAATCTATTCCTATTTTTTTACCCACATCTCTCCCTAACCCTAATAATTTCTGGTCTTCCAAATTCTTCTTTGCGGTTCGTAGCCCATTAACGTATAGTTGTTTGATGTTGAATAGATGTATCTGTTGAACTAGATTGTATCTGTAGACTATTAACTGTGCAAATTCAGACTTGGGTTGATGCTTGCCTTAAGATAGTGTTCTAGCACAAAACTGGTGCTATTTTCATCTCAAATGGGCAGAGTAAGCCGGAAAAACATAAGAAAAATTGCAAATCCGGGTATCTCAATTCCCAATCTTGATAATCAGGGGACAGAACAGATAATGAATAATCCAGAGGAGAATTCCCAAAGAGCTCTACACACACTGCTGGCAAACATGATAAATCAAAAGATTAAAAGCATACAAAGGACACTGTATGAGCATGATAGGGAGAGAGAGGAGGCAATCCAAAAGTTTATACAGGAATATCATAAGTGTGAGGAAGCTACTCAAAACGGATACAGGATTTGCATGAGCAGCTTGAGAATACTCAAAGAGAAAGCAGGAATAGTGCGAACAGGCTGAGAACACTCAAAGAGAACTACAGGAATCCCATGAACGGGAGGAAGCTAATCAAAGAGTAATACAGGAATTGAGAGAGCAGGAAGAGAATACACGAAGATCACTAAAGGCATTCATGGAATACATTAACAAAGAGCTGAAGGAAGTAAGGGAGACCACAAAGGGAATGCTGAATGGAAACCTTAGATCAACTCGGCAAAAACTCAAAATAGAAACTGCAGATCTAAACAGCTACATAGATCAACTAGATTTAACAGATATCTACCGAACATTTCACCCAGCAGCATCAGAATACACATTTTTCTCAACACCACATGGAACATTTTCTAAAATAGACCACATTTTAGGCCACAAAGCAAACTTGTCCAAATTCAGAAACATTGAAATTATACCTTGCATTGTCTCTGACCACAAGGGAATAAAATCAGAACTCAACACCAAAAGCCACCAAAGAAAGTCTGGTATCACATGGAGGCTGAACAACACACTGCTGAATCACCAGTGGGTCATGGAAGAGATTAGAAAGGAAATACAAATGTTCATGATATACAACAAAAATGAACACACAAATTACCAGCTCCTCTGGGACACAGCAAAACCAGTACTCAGAGGCAAGTTTATAGTTCTGAGCTCCTACATTAACAAATTGGAGAGATCTGAAACCAACAATTTAATGACACATCTGAAACTCCTTGAAAAAGAGCAGCAAGATAAACCCCAATCCAGTAGATGGAAAGAAATAATTAAAATTAAATCAGAATTAAGTGAATTAGAATCCAAAAAAACTATAGAAAATAATCTACAAAACAAAGAGTTGGTTCTTCGAACAAAATTAACAAAATTGACAGACCATTCGCAAATCTTGTAAGAAAAAGAAGAGAACACACCCAAATAAATAAATCAGAGATGAGAATGGAAACATCACCACGGAAACAACCAAGATTTAAAACATTATAAGGGAATACTTCTCAAAACTTTATGCTAATAAGTTTGAGAACTCCACAGAAATGGACCTTTTCCTAGCAAATATTGACATGCCAAAACTAAAATAAGATGAGATAAACCAGCTTAACAGGCCCATATCAGGCATTCAAATAGAAAAAGCAATAAGAGACCTTCCAGCTAAGAAAAGTCCTGGACCAGCTGGTTTTACAGTCGAATTCTACAGGGACTTCAAAGCAGAGCTCACACCAATACTCCTCCAACTCTTCAATGAAATTGAAAGAGAAAGTTCACTACCGAACACATTCTATGAAGCCATCATAACCCTCATCCCCAAACCAGACAAGAACTCATCAAAGGAAGAGAACTATAGACCCATTTCTTTGATAAACATTGATGCAAAACTTCTCAACAAAATTTTGGCCAATCGACTTCAACAATTCATCCAAAAAATCATACACCATGATCAAACAGGATTCATTTCAGGGATTCAAAGCTAGTTCAATATACACAAATCAATTAATATTATTCATCACATCCACAGGAGCAAGAATAAGCACCACATGGTTATCTCAATAGATGCAGAAAAAGCATTCGACAAGATCCAACACCCTTTCATGATGAAGGTTTTGGAAAAATTAGGAATCCATGGAACATTCCTCAATACAATAAAGGCTGTATATGACAAACCTACAGCCAGCATTATACTTAATGGTGAAAAACTAAAGCCATTTCCTCTTAACTCAGGAACAAGACAAGGATGTCCACTCTCTCCACTTCTCTTCAATCTAGTATTAGAATGTGTAGCTACAGCAATAAGACAAGATGCAGACATAAAGGGGATCCAAATAGGGAAAGAAGAAATAAAACTCTCCCACTTTGCAGACTACATAATCTTGTATTTAAAGAATCCCAAACACTCCACTCCCAAATTACTCAAGCTGATTCAAAATTTTGGCAAATTAGCAGGGTATAAAATTAACCCCCCAAAATCAATGGCGTTTCTGTATGCCAAGAATGAGAAAAGTGTGGCTGAAATTAGGAAAGCAACTCCATTTGGAATAGCCCCACAAAAAATAAAATACCTAGGAATCAACTTAACCAAAGAAGTGAAGGACCTCTATGATGAAAACTTTAAAATCTTGAAAAAGGAAATCAACACAGAACTTAAAAAATGGCAAAACCGCCCATGCTCCTGGATTGGAAAGATTAACATCGTGAAAATGGCAATACTTCCCAAGGCTATCTACAAATTCAACGCAATACCTATCAAAATTCCACCCTCATTCTTCAAGGAAATAGAAGAGGCAATCCAAAAATTCATATGGAACAATAAAAGACCCCAAATAGCGAAAACGCTCCTCAATGGAAAGAACACTACTGGAGGAATATCAATACCAAATTTCAAACTCTACTATAAAGCCAAAGTAATCAAAACAGCTTGGCATTGGCATAAGAAGAGACCTCAGGACCAATGGAATAGAATTGAATCCCCAGAAATTAACCTACAGACCTATAGCCATCAAATCTTCGATAAGGGAGCTAAAACAATAGAATGGAACAAAGACAGCCTCTTCAGTAAATGGTGCTGGCAAAATTGGTTAACTACTTGTAGAAAACTAAAGCTAGATATTTATATCACCCTGCACCAGAAACAAATCCAAATGGATCAAAGACCTTGAAGTCAAAGCAGACAGTGTGAAAACATTACAGGATGGAATAGGAGAAAACCTAGGTCTCCTTGGCACAGGCCGAAATTTTCTGAATAGAGACCCGGAAACACTACAAATCAAAGAAAGTTTGGACAAATGGGATTGCATAAAGTTGCAGAGCTTCTGCATGACAAAGGACATACCTAGCAAGATCAACAGAAAGCCCACAGATTGGGAGAAGATCTTTACTAGCCATAAAACGGACAAGGGTTTCATATCTAAAATATACTTGGAACTCAAAAAATTAAATCGCCCAACAACAAATCCTCAAAGAAACAACTGCCCAATATATAAATGGGCTAAAGACTTAAAGAGAAACTTCTCTGAAGAAGAAAGAGGGATGGCCAATAGACACATGAAGAAATGCTTAACCTCCCTAGCCATAATAGAAATGCAAATCAAAACAACATTGAGATACCACCTCACTCCAGTTTGAATGGCAAAAATCAAGAACTCTAACAACAACAGATGATGGAGGGGATGTGGACAGAAGGGAACCTTACTTCATTTGTTGGTGGGAATGGGAACTTGTTCAACCACTTTGGAAAGCAGTATGGAGGTTCCTCAATAGACTTCACATAGAGCTCCCCTATGACCCAGCAATCCCACTTTTGGGCATTTACCTAAATGTCTACAAACAAGACCACACTAAAGCTACCAGCACAACTATGTTTATTGAAGCATATTTTAACATACTAAGATATGGAACCAACCCAGATGCCCCTCAGTAGATGAATGGATCAAGAAAATATCTATATATACACAATGGAATTCTATGCCTCCATCAGAAAGAATGACATTGCCCCATTTGTTAGGAAATGGAAAAACTTGGAAAAAATTATATTAAGTGAAGTAAGCCAGGCCCAAAGAAACATAGGCCCCATGGTTTCCCTTATTTGCAATATCTAGTATATGTATGAGTCAAGCGGAAAAGATCAGATAATGTGATGTTAGGAAAATGAACCCTTAGATATGTATTTTAATGTATTTTTCTTTCATGCATGTGATTCGAACTCATTTATAAGATTATTTCTTTGTTGGTTTGTATGTCCCTCCTCCACAGTATAACCCCTGCTTTCACTATATTTGATATCATTATAACTTGTGGAGGAGATGGGGAAAAACAAGTCGTTTAAGGATACAGGTGGACCTGTTGCAACAATGAGAAGTACAAGTTGTCATGTCCAAAACGAGCTTTACAACGTCGGTGCGAGAGGGGATGGGAGGAGAAGGATTGAGATGGGGGCGGAGGGGAGAGCCTGGGAAGGGATGAGAAGGGTAAACAAACGAGGAGGCTGCAATGCTTGGTAAGAAATGTACGCATTATCCTGCCCATGTAATTGTAACCACTCTTTACAGTATGTTCACAAATAAAATAAAATAAAATTTAAAAAAATAACATCAGGAGTATATTATCCATACTCCAGAAGCTTAAACATAGATTTTCAAAAATGGTTATTCAAAGCAAATCTTTGCCTTATGAGGGTCTACTTTCTGGTTAATTATAATCTGTTTGCTGGGCATTCACATGGCAGACTAATTATATTGGGCTTCCTTTTCAGGATCATTATTGCAGGGTCATCTCTGAAAGACTGCTTCTACTGTCATCATACAGGGGAATAGAATTTCAATACGTGTAATCAGAAGGAGTTACAATGTCCAATACATTTTGCAACATTTTCTGTAACTCAGTGTAGTGTATCATTTGGATATTATTTCATAGAACATAATAACTTAAGGACAAGATTATATCATGTAAATTATGTGAATGATTTTTCTTACAATGGGAATAATTATAGTGTCGGCAAAATGAAGTATGATTGTTTAGTGGCTCTTGAATGACATCATAAGTAACCATGTTAACGTGGAACAGCCTTTCTAAGGCCCTTCTGATGTATTTGAACAAACTCCAATGAGTTAATAGCTTTCAGAAATATTCATTTGTGCCAACAAATACAGATCTCCTTTCATTTTAATTACTGTCCGCTATTAGGACTCCCACAAACACCAAAATCAGAGTATGCTAATTTCTCTGATAAAATACATAATAAAAATGTTACAATGAATATAACATGAAGACTAATATTAATAGCATAATAATTACTAGTATTCACATTATATAATATATTGACATCCCTTGGTTACCTCAATTTTTAGAATATTTTTAACTAAATGTAAATTGTTTGCAAATAATTATTTGATGATGTAAGGAAAATGAGAAAAAAATTGCATACATATTTACTACAGATGCAAACAAATTCACCTGGTTATTTCTGAACCTTCATTTGTTGGTTTCATTCATGCATGGGAAACATGCAGAGAAATGAAAATTGCAAACTTGCATTTACTAAAGGGTTAATTAAAAGTTTATGTTGGGCTAAATAGCACATTTAATAAATTAAATTGTTTTGTCACTTCCTTCTTCCCTCCCTTCCTTCATTTCTTTGTTCCTTAATTCCTTAATTCCTTCCTTTTTTTCCTTCCTTCCTTCTTTTCTTCTTTCCTTTTTCCCTCCTTCCCTCCATCCCTACCCCTATCTCTCTTTCTCTCTTCCTTCCATTTCTTTCCTTATTTCCTTCAATCTTTTTCTTCCTTTCTTCCTTCCTTTCTTTTACTCAGACTATTTCTTATGGCTATAGAAAAAATACCAAAAGTTATACTCCAAGGTGTTATGAGTAATTATAAATATACTATATTAATATTAATTTTAATAACCTAAGTTATATCTTAAGAAAAATTGTAATAAAAACATCTTCACAAAATTTCAGGATATGCAACAAATATTACTTTCCATGATATTGTCTATTTTTTCCAACTAAAATAAGAATTTATACATAATATTTTGTGTGTGTGTTCTTGTGATTTGAACTCCAGACCTATCCCTTGATTTTTTTTTCCTAGCAAGGATATTGCTCTAACATTTGAGCCACAACTCCACTTGTGGCTTTGTGTGTGTTTGCGTGTATTTTGATGTGTGTGTGTGTGATTAATTGAGATGCGACTCACAAACTCTTGCCAAGTCTGGCTTTTTAAATTTATTTTTATTTTTTTATTGTGAAAATACCGTACAGAGGGGTTATAATTACATGAGCAAGGTAATGAGTACATTTCTTATCAAGCATTGTTGCCTCCTCCTTTGTTTCCCCTTCCCAACCCTTCCCATCTACCCCCCCTCCGCCCCTCACCCCACCAAAGTTGTAAAGTTAGTTTTTCAACATAACGACTTTTACACCTCATACTTGCAATAGGTCCACCTCTATGCTTATTTAAACCATTTGTTTTTTCCCTTCCCCTCCACAAATTATACCAACATCAAATACAATGAAAGCATTGAGGGAGGGACATGTCTGAGACAAGCAGCAAAGGTCAGATAAGTTGATGCTAGTTGAAATGGACCCCAAAATAAGTATTCAAATGTTTTTTTCTTATAATTGTATATTATCTTTGTCTGGTTTCCAAAATGAGTTGCATTTTATCATTTTTTAAATTAACTTTAAGCAGTTGTGTGGGACTTGCTGTTTGACAAAGCAGTATATTAACAGTGTATTGTGAGGTTTTTTTTTTTTTCTTTTTCCTCTCCTGAGGTTTGAACTCTTGGTCTGGGGGCTGTCCCTGAGCTCCTTTGGATGAATGCTAGAACTCTATCACTTGAAGCACAGCAGCACTTTCTGATTTTTCTGAGATTTAATTGGAGATAAGAATAACACAGACTTTCTTGCCTGGGCTGCCTTCAAACCTCAATTTTCTGCCTCCTGATTATTTAGGATTACAGCTGTGAGCCGCTAGTGCCAGGCTTAATGAAATACACCTTATTTTGGTCTAGTCCTGGGGCTTGAATTCATGCCTTGGAAATGTTCTTGAGCTTCTTTTCCTCATGCTAGTACTCTATCACTTGTGTCATAGTGCCAGTTCCTGCAGGGCTTCACACATGAAGGCAAGCATCTATCACTAAGCCACATTCCATGGCCAATACAATGCATCTTGATGATCATTATCCCTCATCCTTCTCAATCCTATCTCATAGCTCAATTTACATGAATTTGTAGAATATTCACTGGCTCTTAATGTCATGTATAGGCACTCAGAGGATATATCACAGATCATATTTTCTTGATAGTCTTATTCATCAACATACTAAAGTTGTGCATTATAGAATTCTGTGATTTTAAATTCTGAATTATCACTCAGATTAACCCACTACTATTCTAACAATTTTCCTAAGGTTAATGCAAATGCAATCTGTAATTATTCGATAAAGTACAATGATTCTTAGAATGTTAAAGAGTTGGAGTAAGAACATCACCTTCAGTTCAGGAACATTTTATCATTACTACCCTCTCAAAATACTCAAATATTTATTAATAATCATTTCCTGTCATCATTTCCAACTACTCTCCCCTTGAGCAGCTATTATTTCATATTCTACCTCTATAGATGTGCCAATTTTAAAAACCTCATATAATTAGAATATGTAGTCTATTTTATCCATTTCTCCCATGTAGTATCACTATTTCCAGAACAATTCCCTGTAAATTTTATTCATGGATAGAGCATATAGTTTTGTATTCATGTGTATATTGGAATAACATCCTCAATGGGCATTTCAATGTTTTATTATATGTTATTATGAAGGGTTTTGCTATGTATATTCTTGTACATGTGTCTCATTGGACATATGTTGAAATCTATTTTGTATATAAAATTATAATTCAAAATGCTGGATCATAGAGACAATTCTATGTGTAATGTTCTAAAGATTTCCAGTATGTTTAAGAAACTGACTATATCATTTTAAGTGCCAAGTACCAATGTATAAGAATTGCAATTTCTACATAATGGTTGTGCAGGGCTATGTTATTCTTTCTATTTCCACTAATCTCTATATGTATGCATTGTCTAGGTATGTCATGATCTTTCCATATATTCCTTGATTGTTGTTATATTACTATAGAGATATGTATTTTGATTTTTGAACAACTTTTTCAGGGTGATTAAAGTATTTCATTGGCATTAATAGGCTCTTAATATATTTCTGATTCAAGTCTATTTAAATAAATATATATGTGTATACATTACATGTACATATGCATACATTCATACTTATATGTGTATATATTCAAATACCTATATATGTATACATATATAAGAATATACAGATGTGTACATACATGTATATATACATATACGTATATTGTTATTTTTATTTGTCTATAAGTTATCGTTTCACTTTATTAGCCTAACATGCCCTTTATTGATTTTACATTATTTTATTTTATGTTTAAGATATTGTAAGGAGGAGCCAGGAGCTGGTGGCTCACACCTGTAATCCTAGGCACTTAAGAGGCTGAGATCTGAGGATTATGGTTCAAAGCCAGCCTGTGCAGGAAAAGTCCATGAGACTCTTATCTCCAATAAAGCACCAGAAAGCTGGAGGTGGTACTATGGCTCAAGTGGTAGAGCTCTAGCCTTGAGTGGAAGAGCTGAGGGACAGGGCCCAGGCCCCGGGTTCAAGGCCCAGAACCACCACCACAACCAGCAACAAGAAAAAGAATACTGACTTAAAAAGCAATAGTATTAAGCAGTCTTAAAGATATGATTAAGTCTAACATTTTAGAATTATCTTAGATACCAGCAACCTTCGAGTCTAATGAGCTATGAGCCCTCAGAATGTTGACTGAATTTCTTAGTTTATTTACACAATCATTATAAGTATGCATTTTCTCATCTATCTTTCATTTCACCACAGAATGTGTATTTATCCTTTATGTCATACTTGAATACCAAAGCCTTTGGAAGATAGTTATTAATTGGTGCATATTAATTATATGAAGATATCGTGTTGAAATATCTTACACTCTCACATATTGATGAAGGGCCTGATAAACCCATTTCTGGCATTCTCCATTCCCATTTCCCTTTATATTTCAACTGTTTTCTTTGAATTTCTTTGTGCTACCTTCACACATTGTCAAAATGTATTAAAGTGTTATTTACTCACCATCATTGAAAATTATACAATGCTGAATACAAAAGCAAAAATCTAAATAAATGGAGACATAATTTTTGTCGATTGGAGGATACAATTGAGAAAAAATATAAATTGTCTCTTCCCCTTTTTTTTGATCATTCATGGGGCTTGAAATCTGATCCTGGTGCTGTCCTGCTGCTCTTCATTTCAAAGTGAATGCTCTACTCACTGAGCAACTGTGCCACTTCTGGTTTTCTGGTGGTTAATTGGACATAAGAGTCTTACGGACATTCCCATTCCAGCTAGATTTCAACCACAATCCTCAGATCTCAGTCTATGCAGCTATGATTACAAGCATGATCCAACAGCACTCAGCTTCACAGTTTTATTTATGTTTATGACAATTTCTAAAAACACCTGACTAGCACTCTTTGAGTCATTGACAAAGAAAAATAAACTGGAATATATTTCTCTGTCCAATATTAGTGTAAAATTGTTATATTTGTAGAGGAAAGATTATACAGCTCAATGGGTCTTTAGGGCACCAGATTATATCCACATAAATATTATATAGTTATATTTAATAAGGGTAAAACCAAACATTTGTGGAATGACGTTCTGTTTAATAAGAGGTGATAGGTTAGGCAGTATTAGGGAAAATTAAAAAGTGAACATTGACTTAAACATAACAATTTATTCAAATGTTAATTTCAAGCAGGATAAAAACATGGCATATCAAACAAAAAGAGAGATGTAAATGTAAAGCAAAGGAAGATGTTTTGCCAATTTTGAGATAAAGCAGTCTAAAATTTGGCATTAAAGCTATAGGTAAATTGTTAAAAAATTGCAACAAATCTCAGGGAACCTGAGTTCAAGCCCCAGGACCAAAGAAGTTTGAATCAATTTGATATAATGTAACTGTTATAAATTTTAACAAGAAAATCAATGAATATTACACATTCCCACAGAAATATAATTGGAAACAAAAGGCATAATTCTTTTCTTAAAACAAGTAATGGAACCATGAATTTCTTTCACTTAACAATTCATGTTTTGTGTAACTTCAATGAGCAGACTTCCGGAACTAAAACTAAATATATTAATAGTATACCACAAGAAGCAAAGTGATTATAGTTAAGAATAGATATTTCATCCTAGCGAGAAGATAAGTTTTTGAGCATTCTCACTAAAAAGAAATGTTACATGAAGAAATTATTGGATATGATGTAGCTTTATCATTACACAACATATAAATGAATGGGATTATCAAGCAATATTTCATAGCTATGTAAAAAATAATTGTGTAGCTAAGAGCCAGTAGCTCATGCTTATAACCCTAGCTACTAAGAAGGCTGAGAGCTGAGACTCATGGTTCAAAGCCAGCCTAGGCAGGAATGTCCATGAGACTCTTATTTCCAATGAGCGACCAGAAAACTGGCAGTGGCTCAAGTGGTAGAGCACTAGTCTTGAGCTGAAGAGCTGAGGGACAATGTCCAGGCCCAGATTTCAAGCCCCACGACCAACAAAAATTAAAAATAAACAGTTACAAATAAACAAATATTTTGATGTAAATGTTAAAAAAATATATTCTAACAATTTTTAAATCCTTACTAGCTATACTAGTTTACATAAATATAGAGAATTGTTTTCTGGATTAGTTGACTTTGAATCAATTTTGTAAATCACACATTTGTCACTCAACTCATATTTGTATATTTCTATACTTATATACTTTAAGTATAATTAAGTGATACGTAAAAGGCAATCCTGTTTTAGGAGTCTCCCTTGGCTTTCCATAATTAAGCCTCCTACCCTAAAATCAATATGCCCTCCAAAATAGTCAGACGTTTCAACTCATTGGAGCAGAAAAGTATAAGCCATAATCATTGTTGGAACAAGTAACATTTCACATGTATTTAACTTAGTTTAAGAACCAAAACATTCAAATCATCTTAACAATGCCAATAATAGCAAAATGTCTTCTGAACTTTTCAGTCTTTAAGGAGATGAAAATATTTAACATCCACCTAACATCCTATATCTTAGGAAGATATTTTTGGGTAACCCTCTGTTCCTGATTAGAAGACCGGAACAAAGGCAATAATGAAAATAGTCAAGGAAAATACTTGAAAACTATTAAAAAAGCAAACACAGACACTCCTGTTTTCTTCAATATCAATGAGAATGTATGTTAATGTATCACGTTTTGTTGCATTTAAAGAGCAATAATTAGACTTTAATTAGCAGTGAAGAAAGGAACAGAAAACTTTGTTTGAAGACAGCTTGACTTTGAACAATTCAACACAAGCATAATGGATTTATCTTGTTTTTCTATGCAGTTGCCAAAATAATAGAGAGCAACACCCAAAGGCAGGAAAACACCTAAGTCAAAGCAGTAAACTTTTGTCTATAAAATAATGTTGAGGGTCTGACTCTTTCAAAGTCAGGCTTGCAAAGAGGAAAGTGTATTTGCTTTGGTGTGAACAATAAAAAAATATAAAAATCTTCTATTATATTTATCATATTTTGATTAGGACTTCTCATGTTGGAGAAGAGTAAAGTTATGAAAAATTTCAAGATTATTGGACTATTCCCCAATATCATTATTATTTATCAGCTATAGCTATAGAAGTAGCCTTGATTACTCTTAATATCATTCTTCTTTACATTTAGAATCATTGTTTGTTTCTGCTTTATAAGCTGCAAACACTTGAGTATTAATAAAGGGTCATTTCTTAAGAGTGGAAAGATGCTGTGCAAACAAACCTAAAATATCAATGACTTAGAATAGTGGAAACTATTTTCTAGCTATATCACAATCTGTAGATGTAGATTTTGTTTCCCATTGTTCCAGGGGAACCATTTTTGTTATCTTCTTTTTGACCAGCTAGTGATCCTATACCATCTTATACCATCCTGGGATGGCTATACATTTACTGGATTCTCTAATTGCTGTTGGAAAGTTAGGAAGGAGAGAAAAGTGAGTTTTTGTTTCTCTTTTACCTTATTTTTTATTACTTTAGAAACTGTAACTCAAAATGACAAAAATTATCTTTATAATATTAGGAGACAGATTTCATTTCCATATTCTTACCCTAGCATTCTACATAATTTTGGTATTCAGTGATCCCCAAATGTGAAAATAAAGATAGGAAACCTATTATTTAAATATTATTTAGAATTTCAAGTCTTCTTTAAGTAAAGCCCGTAAGTAGTATGCACATCCTACATGTGTACAAAGATAGTGGCAACATTTTCTTATTCTCAAAAACTAGGAAATGTGGTTTCCCTGTAGTTGCATCAGGAAAAGGCTGTAGTTGAATTAGTTCACTAATCTAAATTTGCTGTAAATTATTTCTAATGTTAGTTGGCTTGAATAGTCCGTATTTATCATCTTGCAGTTCTAAAGGACAGAAATATAAAAGAAGTCTCACTAGATTAAAATTGAGCCACCTGCAGAGCTAAAATATTTTTCAAATGATTCTAGTGGAAAAAGCATTTACTTGCTGTTCTTCTTTCCAGAAATTCAGAATCTGGGTTGTTGGTGTTTTCTTTATTTTCTTTTTTTTTTAATTTAATTTTTTTTTTATTTGTGAACATACTGTACAGAGGGGTTACAATTACATGGGCAGGATAATGCATACATTTCTTACCAAGCATTGCAGCCTCCTCCTTTGTTTACCCATCACATCCCTTTCCAGCCTCCCCCCTCCCCCCAATCCCTATCCTTCCCCTCCCCCTCACCCCCCACCCCGCACCGACATTGTAAAGCTCGTTTTGTACATGACAACTTGTACATCTCATTGTTGCAACAGGTCCACCTGTATCCTTAAATGACTTGTTTTTCCCCGTCTCCTCCACAAGTTATACTGACATCAAATATAGTGAAAGCTTTATTTTCTAATGTAGCATCTTTACATGTGTCTGATGGTTCTAACCTCATCATGTCCTTTCGAACTACACCTGGAACTTTAAAGTACCCATTTGAATACATTTCCCCCATCTGATAATTCTTCATATTTGTGTTCATTGGATTATGAAAGGTGATTATTTTACAAACTTATATACATATAATGCAAATGTACATTTCAGGGATTAGTTATTTGGGTTAGACAGATATTATGGAAAGGTATTTTGCTATGGAAAATGAGTGTGTAGCATTCTTTCTACTATAAACTGTTATCCTTTCATTAATTTTGAACAACATACTTCTTCAATGAAATATAACTAAAAAAAAATTAGTCCCAGAAAGCAATTAATCCTGATTAAAACATTGTCATGTACTAGAAATCCTAAATGCCAGAGAGCAGCTCCTGAAGTTGTTGTGGCACTATCACTTTTTGTATATTCTGCTTATAGTCTTCTCTTTTCAAGAGCATTTGATTGTTATTATTTTGGAGTTATGGTTAATATTTATTAGACTGCTATTTTTAAAGAATGCATTACCCAATACTGGTTCTCTTTTTTCTAACTTTTTTGGGTCTATTCTATTTCGGGAAGAAAAACAGCCATTTGAATTACATTAACTGCTAATTGAAGTTGAATCAGAGTGGAGAGGAAAATAAGAAAAAAGATATGTCTCTGTGGGTATGTCAAGGTAAAAGTGTATCTACAAGCTATTTATCTTAAAATCATCCATTTTTCATTATGTTTAGATTCTGATAAAATTTAGCCTCTCAACTCACACAATGTTAATGCAGTCTTATTTCATGCCTCTCAAAAGCAAACAAGAAATTACTATTTATTTTAAAATTATTTTTAATATTTTAAATTATCTTTTTTTAAAAAAAACCATATTTTTAAAAAGTTAGCCAAGACAGAAGAAAAGGCAGGATGATGGCGGAGGAGAAGCTGGAGGCTAAATAAGCTCTTACATAGAAAGCAGTTTTAGAGTTCCAGTGAACAGTCCTAAGCCAGAGAATTACACCAAGTGTGCCTTCACAGGACAGAGAGTTAGGCCAGAGAGAGAAAATACAGGCAAGGAGACATCCCTGAGCACTTGCCAGCAGCCGCCACGGAGGCGGCAGCGGTGGCAGCAGCGACTGCAGCCACCATACCTGAATCACATAGAGTCCGGGACAAAGGAGCCAGATGCAGTGGGCGAGCGGATTCAACTCAAGACGAGCAAGAACTGACAAGGGGCGGACATCTTCATCCTGCTTTTCACAGACCAGAGATGACCCAGGAACCAACACTCGGTGTGAGTAGAAGCCTGATATCCTCATTCCTTCTCAGGGAGCAGAGGAGGGAAGGTCAGCCCTTCCCCACCCAGTACCGGAAATCTACATCTTGGATACCGACAAAGCTCGGCAGAACTGCTAGCTCCAACTCAGGCCCTGGAATAAATCTAGAGTCATCTAGCAGGTCACAAGAGCCTAACCTGACCTTCCAGACTCAGCTCCACCCAGGGAAAAGTCACCCAGCTCGGGTGCCAACCCAAGGAGTGACTTTCTTCACCAGGTAATCAGAGCCAAAGGCTGCCTCTCCCATTAGCAGCCTCGACTATAAACTGAAATTCAGTAAACAGAAACCCTGAGAGTGGCTCCAGGCTGGGCTCTGTGAGTTTCTCACAAACAAACCCCTGGAAAAGCTACTGTTTGCTGAAAGGCCTCAACTCTACCCAGAAACTAGCCTCATCACAGCATCTCCAAACTCGAGGAAAAAGCCATCCCCACCCATTGAACTAACGTGGGAGGAGGATTGTAGAGCATTTTTCTGCCTGTTCAAAGAAACTGACTTAAGTAACCAAACAAGCCACAGGAACACAAGCAGAATAGAGACTCCAACTAGAGGCTGCTTACAGACACAAGGGAGACACAAGATTTTTCCCTCCCCTACACAAAAAATCAAAGAACTTTTTTTTTGTTGTACATTTTATAAAAAAAAAATTTTCTAAATTTTTTTAATCTTTACCTTTCACCTTTTTTGAAAAAAATTGTTTTAGAGTAATTTTTTTTCCTCAGAATTTATTTTAGGGGTATAAGTGAGTGTGCGTTTTTTTCTCCTTTTTTTTGTTTTATGTTTTGTTTTGTTTTGTTTTTTGTTTAGCTCTACTGAACTTCTGATCTTTTTACTTTCTTTCTGAGCTTTTCACCTATTCTTCTCTTTCCTTCTTCATGTGACTTAATTGCTGTTCTGCACATCCTCAGATAAACCTGTAGTTGATTATTAGACCTTATCTCCCATTGTGTACACACTTAATCCGCAAATTTATTTCTTAATTCAAAACCTCTTAGACTTAAATTCCTTAATAGCAGTACTAACTCTTTATACTTATATAATATTTTAAGTATTTTTATTGTTAAGTTTTTCACATCTCCTTTATATACATCCCCTTCTCTCATTTTATTCATGCTCTTCTCTGAATAGTTTGTTTTCGATTCTGTATAAAATTTTTAATTTTTACTTTTCTATTTGTTCTGGTCTCTTTTTGTTCCCTTTCTCTTTCTGCTTTTATTCTCTCTCTCTACTTTAATCCTGTACAATCTATTTCCTGCTTTGGGATTAGGACTTATTAAACACTCCCTGTGCCTTCCCACAAGACTCTATTCCTATTTTTTGCCCACATCTCTTCCTAAACCTAATAATTTCTGGTTTACCAAAGTCTTCTTTGTGGTTCGTAGCCCATTAATATACAGTTGTTTGATGTTGAATAGATGTATCTGTTGAACTAGATTGTGTGTGCAGACTATTGACTGGGCAAATACTGACTCTGATTGATGCTTGTCTTAAGATAGTGTTCTAGCACAAAATTGGTGTTAATTACATCCTAAATGAGCAGAGTAAGTCGGAAAAACACAAGAAATATGGCAAGTCCGGTTATCTCAACTCCCACTCTTGATAACCAGGGGACAGAACAGATAATGAAAAATCCAGAGGAGAGTTCCCAAAGAGCTCTACAAACACTGCGGGCAAACATGATAAATGAAAACATTGAAAACATACAAAGGAATCTGTATGAGCATGATAGGAGAGAGAGGAGCCAATCCAAACGTTTATACAGGAATATCATAAGCATGAGGAAGCTACTCAAAAACTGATACAGGATTTGCATAAGCAGCTTGAGAATACTCAAAGAGAAAGCAGGAATGGCGTGAGCAGGCTGAGAACACTCAAAGGGAACTGCAGGAATCCCACGAACGGGAGGAAGCTAATCAAAGAGTAATACAGGAATTGAGAGACCAGGTAGAGAACACACAAAGATCACTAAAGGCATTCATGGAATCCATTAACAAAGAGCTGAAGGAAGTCAGGGAGACCACAAAGGGAATGCTGAATGGAACCCAACAGAAGGAATGGGAGTCCAAGGAAACCATAACCAATCAACTAAGTGATTTGAGAATAAACACTGAACACCAAATTAAGGAAGTAAAGAAGTTCATACAAGATCTAAAACAAAGCTTCAACAAAGAATTTGAAGCCATCAAAGCTGACCAACCAGAAGGAAAAGAAATAAAAAAAAAAGTAGAAAGTCTCCACAGCAGTTTAGACCATGAAGAAGATCGAATCTCGGGGACTGAGGACAGCCTAGACATAGAGAAAGAAAATACAACCACCCAAAACAAATCCAAGAAATGTGAGAGATATATCCAACACTTGGAAGACACCACCAGAAGGCCTAATCTAAGGATAATGGATGCATAGGAGCACCTAGAAACAGAAGTTAATGGTCTAGAAAATTTTTTTTTATCAGGATCCTAGCAGAGAACTTCCCAAACATGCAAAAAGATAGGCCTATTTAAGTACAAGAAGCTTTTAGAACTCCAAATAGAAGAGACCAGAATAGGAAATCCAACTGTCACATTATAATCCACATAGGATCAATTCAGACCAAAGAAAAGATCCTTAAAACTGCCAAGGAGAAGTGATTAATCACCTATAAAGGGAAACCAATTAGAATCACCTCAGATTTCTCAGCAGAGACAATCAAGGCAAGAAGAGCCTGGAATGATGTATGCCATGCCCTAAAAACAAACAACTATCAACCAAGAATACTGTACCCAGCTAAACTCTCCTTCATAACTGAAGGCCAAATAAAAACCTTCCATAGCAAAGAAAAAATGAAACAAACCAGCCCTACAAAAGATTCTTAAAGATGTCCTACACAAAGAAAACCAACAAGACCACAATAAAGGCCAAGAAGCTGCACCCAAACTGAGAATCCAAGAATCATAGGAAGAACCCAGTTTTCTCAGTCCCCAAGAAGATGGATAACATGGCAGGAACTTCCAAATACCTCTCAGTCCTATCTCTTAACATTAACGGACTTAACTTTCCAATTAAGCGACATTGACTTTCTACTTGGATTAAAAAACAAGTCCCTTCTCTCTTCTGCCTTCAGGAGTCACATCTTGCCCCTAAAAACAAACACATTTTTTAATGATAAAGGCTGGAACAAAATCTACCAAGCAAACGGCCCCCATAAACAGGCAGGAGTTGTAATCCTAATATCAGATAAAATAGACTTCAAATTAAAATTTGTGAGAAGAGATAAAGAAGGTTGCTACATACTAATTAAGGGATCTCTCTTTCAGGAGGATATTACAATTCTAAATATCTATTCGCAAAACAACGGAGCACCCAAATTTATCCAAGAAACACTACTTTCTCTCAAATTCCACATAGATCCAAAGACATTAATTGTTGGGTATTTTAACACACCACTCTCCCCACTAGCTAGATCAACTTGGCAAAAACTGAACAGAGAAACCACAGATCTAAACAACTGCATAGATCAACTAGATTTAACAGACATCTACCGAATATTTCACCCAGCAGCATCAGAATACACGTTCTTCTCAACACTACATGGAACATTTTCTATAATAGACCACATTTTAGGTCACAAAAAAAAAACTTGTCCAAATTCAGAAACATTGAAGTTATATCTTGCGTTCTCTCAGACCACAAGGGATTAAAATTAGAACTCAACACCAAAAGCCACCAAAGTCCGGTAACACATGGAGGCTGAACAACACACTGCTGAATCTCAAGTGGGTCAAAGAAGAGATTAGAAAGGAAATTCAAATGTGCATGCTATTCAACAAAAATGAGCACAAAAATTACCACCTCTTCTGGGATATAGGAAAGGCAGTACTCAGGCAAGTTTATAGCTCTGAGTTCCTACATCAACAAATTGGAGAGATCTGAAACCAACAATTTAATGACACATCTGAAACTCCTTGAAAAAGAGCAGCAAGAAAAACCCCAATCCAGTAGACGGAAAGAAATAATAAAAATTAAATCAGAATTAAATGAATTAGAATCCTAGAAAAATCAACAAAACAGAGTTGGTTCTTCGAAAAAATTAACCAAATTGACAGACCCTTAGCAAATCTTATCAGAAAAAGAAGAGAGCACACCCAAATAGATAAACTCAGAGACGAGAATGGAAACATCACCATGGAAACAATCAATATTCAAAACATTTTAAGGGAATACTTCTCAAAACTTTATGCAAATAAGTTTGAGAACTTGGCAGAAATGGACCTTTTCCTAGCAAATACTGACATACAATATTAAATCAAGATGAGTTGCGGGCTGGGAAGGTGGCTCAGTGGTAGAGCGCTTGCCTTGCATGCCTGAGACCCTGGGTTCGATTCCTCAGCACCACATAAGCAAAAAGAAAAAAGCCGGAAGTGGCGCTGTGGCTCAAGTGGTAGTGCACTAGTCTTGAGCTGAATTGCTGAGGGACAGTGTCCAGGTCCAGAGTTCAGGCCCCACGACCGGACCAAAAAAAAAAAAAAAAAAAATCAAGATGAGTTAAACCATCTTAACAGGCCCATATCAAGAATTGAAATAGAAACAGCAATAAGAGACCTCCCAGCTTAAAAAGTCCAGGACCACATGGTTTTACAGCGGAATTCTACAAGGCCTTCAAAACTGAGGTCACATCAATACTGCTCCAACACTTCAAAGAAATTGAAATTGAAAGTTCACTACTGAACACATTCTATGAAGCCATCATAACCCTCATCCCAAAACCAGGCAGGGACTCAACCAAGAAAGAGTACTATAGACCCATTTCTTTGATGAACATTGATGCAAAACTTCTCAACAAAATTTTGGCCAATCAACTTCAACAATTCATCCAAAAATCATACACCATGACCAAACAGGATTAATTTCAGGGATGCAAAGCTAGTTCAATATATGCAAATCATTAATATTATTCATCACATCAACAGGAGCAAGGATAAGAACCACATGGTTATCTCAATTGATGCAGAAAAAGCATTCAGCAAGATCCAACACCACTTTATGATGAAGGTTTTGGAAAAGTTAGGAATCCATGGAACATTCCTCAATACAATAAAGGCTGTATATGACAAACCTACAGCCAGCATTATACTTAATGGAGAAAACCTAAAACCTTTTCCTCTTAACTCAGGAACAAGACAAGGATGTCCATTCTGTCCACTTCTCTTCAATCTAGTATTAGAATGCCTAGCTACAGCAATAAGACAAGATGCAGACATAAAGGGGATCCAAATAAGGAAAGAAGAAATAAAACTCTCCCTCTTTGCAGATGACATGATCTTGTATTTAAAAAATCCCATAGACTCCACTCCCAAATTACTCAAGCTGATTCAAAACTTTGGCAACGTAGCAGGTTATAAAATAAACCCTCAAAAATCAATGGCTTTTCTGTATGCCAACAATGCGAAAAGTGTGGCTGAAATTAGGAAAGCAACTCCATTTGTAATAGCCCCACAAAAAATAAAATACCTAGGAATTAACTTAACTAAAGAAGTGAAGGACCTCTATGATGAAAACTTTAAAATCTTGAAAAAGGAAATCAACACAGAACTTAAAAAATGGCAAAACCGCCCATGCTCCTGGATTGGAAAGATTAACATCGTGAAAATGGCAATACTTCCCAAGGCTATCTACAAATTCAACGCAATACCTATCAAAATTCCACCCTCATTCTTCAAGGAAATAGAAGAGGCAATCCAAAAATTCATATGGAACAATAAAAGACCCCGAATAGCAAAAACGCTCCTCAACGGAAAGAACACTGCTGGAGGAATATCAATACCAAATTTCAAACTCTACTATAAAGCCATAGTAATCAAAACAGCTTGGTATTGGCATAAGAACAGACCTCAGGACCAATGGAATAGAATTGAAAACCCAGAAATGAACCTACAGACCTATAGCCATCTAATCTTCGATAAGGGAGCTAAAACAATAGAATGGAAGACAGACAGCCTCTTCAGTAAATGGTGCTGGCAAAACTGGTTAACTACATGTAGAAAACTAAAGCTAGATCCTTATATATCACCCTGCACCAGAATCAACTCCAAATGGATCAAAGACCTTGAACTCAAAGCAGACACTCTGAAAACATTACAGGATGGAATACGAAATTTTCTTAATAGAGACCGGGAAACACAACAAATCAAAGAAAGGCTGCACAAATGGGATCCCATGAAGTTGCAGAGCTTCTGCATGGCAAAAGATATAGCCAGCAAGATCAATAGAAAGCCCGTGGATTGGGAGAATATCTTCACTAGCCATACAACGGACAACGTTCTCATATCTAAAATATATTGGAATTCAAATAATTAAATCCCCCAACAACAAATCCTCAAGGAAACAACTGCCCAATAAATAAGTGGGCTAAAGACTTAAAGAGAAACTTCTCTGAAGAAGAAAGAAGGATGGCCAATAGACACATGAAGAAATGCTCAACCTCCCTAGCCATAAAAGAAATGCAAATCAAAACAACATTGAGATACCACCTCACTCCAGTTAGAATGGCAAAAATCAAGAACTGTAACAACAAGTTTTCATGTCAAAAACGAACTTTACAACATGGGGGGGGAGGTTTGGGTGGGGGGAAGGAGGTTGGGAAGGGATGGGAAGGGTAAACAAAGGAGGAGCTACAATGCTTGATAAGAAATGTATTCACTATCTTGCCCATGTAATTGTAACCCCTCTGTACAGTATTTTCACAATAAAAAGAAGAAAAATAAATAAATATTAGACTGGAAAAAAATAAAATAAAAAAAGAATACAAGAAAAATCTATTCTGAAACTAAGAAGTAATATATATTTTAAGACAGTGAACTATATGCAGGAGTGTTGACCAAGCAAATTATTTTAATATTTTTTTCAGATTTCAAATTTCATTTTTAATATTTACTTTTATCTACTATTTTTATTTTTTATCTTCATTGAAAAGAAAACAAGAAAAAAGAATAAATAGAAAAAATTAATAACTACATACAGGACATAAGAACCTCTTGTTTACAATTGGCATTAATGTTGATACATTTCATTATATATGGTCCTATGCACTTATCTATTTGATATCGGTATAATTTGTGGAGGGGAAGGGGAAAAACAAGTCGTTTAAATAAGGATACAGGTGCACCCGTTGCAACAATGGGAAGTACAAATTGTCATGTCGAAAACGAACTTTACAACTTTGGTGGGGGGGGGAGTGGAGTTGTTGGGGGCGGTGAGGGGAGGCTGGGAAGGGATGGGAAGGGGAAACAAAGGAGAAGGCAACAATGCTTGATAAGAAATGTACTCATTATCTTGCCCATGTAATTGTAACCCCTCTGTACAGTATTTTCAAAATAAAAAAATAAATAAAAATTTAAAGAAGTTAGCCAAGACAAATGGTTCACTAGCTATTTATAGTCATGTTCAGAGTCTATGGTGAAATCCAGAAAGGGAAAAAATTCAGGTTTTTATTCTTCCTTGAGCCACTCTGATTTACTTCAGCTATTTCTGAAGGAATAAAATTCTGGCTTTGAAGCCTTTTGCTTCCTATCCACAATGTGTCTTTCTTCCTTTATTAATAGGAGAATTTGGAGAAAAGATGAGAATCCACACTAGTAAAAGGAGAAGAGGAAAAGAGAAGGAGAAATCTAGATATTTTTTCTTCCTCACCTCAATCACAAGGTCTGGATAATGGTTGTGGATATTAGATACAGTGCTCTAGAGTGGTTAAACACTTCTATAGAAATAGATAATCCCACAAGTGATCACTTGTAGAATGCTTATTTATAAAAAATTGTAATATCGCTCTCTGCTCTTTTCTAGCTCTCTCTGCTCTCTCTCTGTTCTTTTCTAGCTCTTCTCTCTCTCTTTCCCAGCTATCTCTCTTTCCCAGCTCTCCCAGCTCTCTTTCCCAGGCCTTTCCCCACCTCATGGAGGACCAAGATGGCCTGGTGCCAGCTCCATATAGTACCTGCGTTACCTAGGCAACTGGGACACCTGGAAGAGGTCACATCTGAATTTGATGTGGCCATACCTTTCTCCACATGTAAGGCCTAGTCTAGGTCCAGACGCTCTCTCCCTGCTCTTTTCTAGCTCTCTCTGCTCTCTGCTCTCTCTCTGCTCTTTTGTAGCTCTCTCTGCTCTCTGCTATCTCTCTGCTCTTTTCTAGCTCTCTCTGCTCTCTCTCTCTCTGCACTCTCTGCTAACTCTGCTCTTTGATAGCTCTCTCTGCTCTCTGCTCTTTTCTTGCTCTTTCCTCTCTTTTTTCTAGCTCCCTTCCCTTTCCTAGCTCTCTCTCTTTCCCACCTTTCCCAGATGCGCTCTCTTTCTGCTCTTTTCTCATTCTTTCCTCTTTCTTTCCTCTCTTTTCCAGCTCTCGCTCTTTCCCAGGCCTTTCCCAGCCATGTGGAGTGCCAACCTTGCCTGGTCTCAGCAGGTCTACTGAATACACCTACCCTTTACCTGAAAAAAATTTTTAATATATTCCAACAGGAAATGTTATCAATTTGTTTAGTTCTTGTTTAGGATTTGTTAAATTCTGGTGTGATATAGTCAGCAATCATAAAGATATAAAAGAATGGTAAGAAACTATCATCTTAATATCATATTCTAATATTAGCTTAGTTCTGCTGAATAGTTCTGAAAGAATAAAATTCTGGTTTTGAAGCCTTTTGCTTCATATCCACAATGTGTCATTCTTCCTTTATTAAAAGGAGAATTTGGAGAAAAGATGAGAATCCACACTAGAAAAAGGAGAGGAGGAAAAGAGAAAGAGAAATCTAGATATTATTTTCTTCCTCATCTCAATCACAAGGTCTGGATAATGATTGTGGATATTAGATACTGTGCTCTAGAGTGATTAAACACATCTATAGAAATAGATAATCCCACAAGTTATCACATGGAGAATGCTTATTTATTAAAAATTGTAATATCATCCAATAAGAAATGTTATCAATTTGTTTAGTTCTTGTTTAGGATTTGTCAAATTCTAGTGTACTATAGTCAACTATCATAAAGGTATAAAAGAATGGTAAGAAACTAGCATCTTAATATCATATTCTAATATTAGCTTAGTTCTGCCTGTGTTATATGTATGAGGTTGTATTTGAGTTTTGCCTCAATTTCACATGCTATACTCTTCCAACATATAAGTTGAAAGAAGACTCCCTCTGGAAATATGCTATTTTTATAACTAAGGAGAAAAAGACACAGATAATGAGATAGAAATCTTCCCCTATAAATAGTCTTTCACCACTTTTGGTTCACCTTTATGAGCTGAAGTAAGTCACATGACCCATCTTGACACTGAAGAGTAGTGGTAAATCTCACATACAGGAAGCTGATTCAGGACATAGAGTAATATGCCAAGATATGCAACACTTGAGATAAAGAGGGAAAAAAATAGAACCATAATACAATCAATCATACTTGCAATCACATGTCTCTGCAGGTAGTTTGCTATTACGTTCCTTATTTTCTAAAATGACTGAGATCTTCAAATCATGTCTTTTATGTTTGGATGTTACAGAAATTAGAGAATATTTTGAAACTGAGACAGCATAAAATCTCAAAGAAAGTTGGAGTAATCATTTCAATACTACCTTTTGTTCTCCAAGAAAAGGCACCATTTTACACACAATAATTTATTATTTCTTACCTAGTATCTTATTTTTCCAGAAATGGATTTTGTTAATATATGTGACTATCCACAAGAATAAATGTCTTCATTTATCTGCATCTTGTGCAAACAGCAAGTCAATTAGATGTAAGTGGGAGTTCATCAGTAGCACGTTTTAAAAATGCAAAAAAATGTGGACAGGGAGCCAATATACATATTTTTCCACCATCACCTATTACATCCTCCTTCTTCATTCCTAGAAAACACACCCAATCAATAAAATGGTGTAGATATTTGTTTTTTGACCTGGAAAGTGGAAGCAGAATATTATGGATGTCGGGGATGTCAGTTAATAGTGTTTTACATAATAATGTCACATACAACAGCCCTAAGAGTCCTGCAGGTCTTAACACTACTTCCTTAGTGATGTGATAGGAATGTCAGCCTTACTGGACTTAGTATTATTTTCCACTTCCTTTTCTACCACCTGGCCTAAATTGTAATACATATTAACGGAATGAAAAAGTAATATCATCTTAAGAAATTCCCATTGCAACAAGACATTATGTCGAATAAAGAACTTTACAACTTTGGCGGTGGGTGGGGAATGGTGGGCAAGGATGGTAAGGGGAAACAAAGGAGGAGGCAAAAATGCTTGATAAGAAATGTACTCATTACCTTGCTCATGCAATTATAACCCCTCTGTACTCAATTTTCACACAAAAAACTTATTAATATAAAAAAAGAAAGTCATTTAGGGCTCTGGGAATGTGGTTTCATGGAACAGTTATTGCTTAGCATGCATGCAACTCTGGGTTCTATTACTCAGTACCACATAAACAGAAAAAGAAACAATGGAAGTGGTGTTTTGCCTCAAGTGGTATAGTGCTACCCTCAATCAAAAAAAAAAAAAAAAAAAAGAAGCATAGGAACAGTTCCCTGGCCCCGAGTTCAAGCCACAGGACTGGCAAAAGAGTCATTTAGCCAGGAAATGCAAAATAAAGAACCCATACTTGGAATATATAATTGCTCCTTCCAACTGATACCTATCAATAGTCCTTAATTCATGTACTTTATTAGAATACTGTGTTGAAAAAAAAGAACGTTTTGTTAATAGGTCATGGCAATTAATACCAAGAATGTGCTTAGATATCAGTGAAGATTAATCGCTGAAATTCAAAGATTCCATGCTCTTGAGTGGCCACTGTTAATCACAATCAGAAGGGTAGTATAAGTGAGATTTGGAAATCTTTAAGGTAAGTTATGGCACCAAAAAGGCAGAGGTTAATTAATAGTTTTGACAGAAGGAATAACTCCAGATGGAAGGAATAAATGATAATAATACCTAAATTATATACTGTTCTAGAGAACCATTTTTGATTATCAATAACCAAATACCTTAGGCTAGTACATAATCTCAGTGTGATAAGTTGTATATACTTCTATGTTGCTCTTTCATACCTGATCTCCTTTGCTTTCTACAAATCTGTTTTTCTCTATTTCTCTATGAACAATTTCTGATACTAAGTCCACATACGCAGACAACAGAGGATGCTAATGTAAGAGTCCCATAGCTCATGAGTCATTAATGTAAGAACATGGAAAAGGAGGACATATTTATTGCTACCTCCATTTTATTGAAAAGCTGAAATGTCACACCATTTGATTCAAATTTCCATTCTTTGTCAACATAGTGTCATTAAGTGCACATAAATGCAAATTTGAGCTGGGTGCTGGTGACTCACATTTGTAATACTAGCTACTCAGGAGGTTGAAAACAGAGGATGGTGGTTCAAAGCTAGCCTGGTCAGGAAAATCCATGAGAATCTTATCTTCAATTACCACCAGAAATCCAGAAATGGTGCTGTACCTAAAGTGGTAGAGCACCTAACTTGAGCTGAAATGCTGAGGGACAGCTCCCAGGATCAGAATTCTAGCCCCATGGCCAACAGAAAAAGTTCCTCAAAAGGAGCGATGAAGTCAATACTAACCTTCCCAAGCAGAGAACATAATTCCAAAATAATTCAGTGCACCTACTTTTGCTGAGTTAAGTTATGGTTTCTTTGCTGAACATATTCTCTTCTTTTAAAAAATTGTCGAATACTAGCTTTATAATAAACTTCATCTAACATGTCTTGGTTCAAAAGAAAAATCCATACAGTTGATGTCACTTGGATTTATTACAATCTCAAAACCAACAGGCAGAAGAGTCTGTCAAACTCTTATCTGTAATTAAACACCAAAAAAGCCATAAGTGGAGTTTTGGCTCAAGCAGTAGAGTACTACCTATGGTGGCAGGAGGGCAAGAAAGACAACTGTTTAGGGGCAGGGTCCAGACTCTGAGTTCAAGCCCCAGAACCAGCACAAACTAAACAAACAAGCAAGCCAAAAAAACCCATATATTTCTTTTGGACCATCCTTAAAGCACTGGTTTGAAAAGAGCCTTCTTTTACTGATCATACTCACTGGATCCTGCTTTTTGGAATCCTTATTGCTATGGTGAACTCAGGAACAGATTAAAGTAACGGATAAAGGACTCCTGCAACAAGACAATCATGTCAGGAGTGAAATATCTAGGCATAAGGTACCTTTAAACCTACATGTCTTTGTTTCTTTGCAGTAGAACACTTTTAAAACAACGTTATTTCCTTTTTATCTATGTTGGACTTCAAATGGCATATTGTTTCCTTTTGTAATACTCTCAACTAGAAATTTACAGACAAGTTTTACGTGAGTAAAGAACACACTCGAAAAATCAGGCACAGAGTTTCCTTCAAGCTTTGAATTCTTTTTTTGTACAGTAAAACGAGCACACAAATTAATTTGAACTTGTCATTTCTCTATGTTCAATTCCTCTCTTGGAATCAGTTTCCACTTCCAGTAACAGTTCCTTCCAGTTATTTTCAAGTGACAATCTATGGTGCTGCTCCAGGTAAAATGAACGTTTTGTGGCTTCATTGAAATAGCACAAGTACATCTTTGTACATGAGGCAACATGTGTTTCAGAAACAACTTAGTCATGAGAAAATACGGAATTTAAATTGCTTATAAAACATTATACATATACATATGGTCATATAAAATGATGTTAAGTGAAATGGAATCCAAGATAGGACATAACTTAATTTTTCTTTATTGCTACCTAACAGGTACTATGTGATTTTTTTGTTTCTCTTCTATTTTCTACCTCCACGGTATAACCCCTGTTTTTACTGTGTTTGATGTCGGTGATATGCATCTTGCATATACCTTTTTCTAATGTGGGGAGGGGAAGGGAAATAACAAAATGCTGAAACAAAGATATAGTATGACCCATTGTAACAATGAGTTCTACAAGACACTATGTAGAAAATGAACTTTACAACTTGGAGAGGGGAGGGTGATTTGGGTTGGCGAGGAGGAAAGGGAAGGCAGAGGGAAAACAAAAGAAGAGGTAACAATCATTGATAGATTATATACTAATTAACTTACGTATATAATTCTAACCCCTCTGTACAACATTTTTACAATAAAAAACATGAAAAAACCATTATCCTGGAGTACATTAAGTTCAAATTTCCTAAGTGCTCTATAAATTATGACCAATTTTAAGCGAGAAGAAGGTTCTCAGAAATATGTGTGTGTGTGTGTGTGTGTGTTGTGCATTATTTCACAAGTGTACATAAGTTAACAGTAGGAGAAACAATATGAATAATTGGAGAAAAAGAAGTTCTGTGTTTACGTATGGTTGTTCAATACAATATAGAAGACTCTGC
This sequence comes from Dipodomys spectabilis, assembly GCF_019054845.1. Classification (NCBI taxonomy): domain Eukaryota; kingdom Metazoa; phylum Chordata; class Mammalia; order Rodentia; family Heteromyidae; genus Dipodomys; species Dipodomys spectabilis. The sequence continues at coordinate 822,513 of NW_024871098.1, read as the reverse complement.
AAATAAGACAAATTTGAATAAAGCCAAGGCCAGTATTTTGATCTACAAGAGTGATATAGTGAAAACATTACTACTAAGTGGAACATGAAGGATGAGGCCACTCTGTTTCTTCTTCTAGCTCTAAATCATGGCAACTAATCATGCAAATTTGTAAAAACTAGAATGGAAGAGTAATTCTAGTTTCAAAGCAAGTCAGATATAAGAGCATGGACTTAACTGGAAAAAAAATCCATGTTGAGAGAGCAGGAATTATACTAGCAATGAACTGGTGGCTAAGTTCACATATCTTTTTATTTCCTTCCTTTTTTTTTCTTTGGTATTTGTGGGGCTTGAAGTCTTGGCCCACTCTTCTTCTACTCTTCAGCTTAAGGCTAGCACTCTACCACTTGATCCACAGTGCCACTTCCAGTTTTCTGGTTGTTAATTGGAGATAAGTGTTTCAGAAACTTTCCTACTTGTGCAGGATTTGAACTGCAATCCTCAGATCTCAGCCTCCTGAGTAGCTAGGATTATAGGCATGAGCCACTGTCATCCGGCTTAAGATCACAAATCTAACAGTGTACACTAAATATATGTAATGTGTATGTTCATCTATCTTTATATGAATTCTTAAGTTAAAAATCTGGGATACAGGTTAGACTTTACACTCACAAAACTGTTTCAAGTTTAAAAATTGATACTCCTGCAAAGATAAAACCTAAGAATGTAAAGGATTCTGGGAAGTTCAGTTTGCATTCAGCCTGTGGGAAAAAAAGTATTTGCGACAATACCTATAATTAACCAGCCTAAACCTGCAATGTAAGAATGGCTGAAGTGATGGAATACTAGGTATGAGCAAGACTGTTGAATAAGAGATTCAGGTTTTGGCATACATACACGCAAGCATGCACATACACAGAGGCACTTATATGTGTAAACACACATATGAAACAACTCTCAAAATGTGTAGAAAAAGTTGGAAAATAATAGAAAATATGTCCTGAGTAAGACTACAACAAGTGATAATTTTTAATATTAGAAAGTCGTCAAGTGAACTTTCCCAAAAAATCTTTGAGAATATTACAAAGACAGGGTCCAGAGATATTAAGAAAGTCAAGTAATCATTATTAAAGGGATAAAATCATTGGAGGAATGAATCAGACAACTCTGAAGGTGCATCTTAAAATGCTCATATCCTGTGTCAAATGTTAGAACGTCTTTGAAAATTGTACAAAAACAGTGAGAGCAGTCAGTCCAGTGAATAAGATCATCGGAGAAGTTCAGAATTGCTAGCCTGTTTCTAGATTAAATAAACCGACAAACTATGGCAGGGCAATGTGATACAAGCCTGGAATTCTAGCACTCAGATTAAGATAGGAGCTTAGAGAGTGGAATTACATAGCGATACCTTCTCTGGACCAGGTAGTATAATTTTGTCTCAATAAAACAAGCCAAACAACAAGAAAGGAATACACAGTTGGAAGTTTGGGCTAATTTTTTCACTATGTTTTGATAAGTCAAGTTTCCTATTGAAATGCAACTCATATATAATCCTCACTTGTGTTTTACATGCACTCTTCATTACAGAACATTGCTAGATGTAAAATAGCTCATGATTCCCAATCAAAAATTTGAAAAAGTAAGCATCATTCTGTTGGTTTCCAAAGAAATGATGAAGGATTACAAAAGCTTAAGCCTAGAGAAATAGCAAAGTTCATCTAATGTTGGACTTTGAAGACCGGCCAAAATTAGAATTTAGATTTGAAATAAATGTTTTTTGTTTGTAATTTCATATTCTCTAGGAAAATACAAAATTGTTTTCAAGTAGAAGATTTAATTTAGAAATTCACAAATGATTCTGGCATTCTATTTGCTTAGAATATTCTTTCAAGTGAGGTATAATTAGAAATTAGTTAATAGATAATTGCAACAGTTCATGTATAACATGATAATCTGAGTAATCTAGACAAAGTTGCCAACAAATGGATGCTATTAATTTATAAATTTAGAAAAAGAGAAATTTTTTCAGGATTTGGTGTAATATGGTATGAAGAGAGTAATTGTATTACATCTTTTTTCTTCTACCTATACATAACACAGGAAGAAATTTCCTTACGTACCTCTTAATTACTCATACAATGAGGGAAAAAAGTTAGGTTTAATGTTTGTTTTTATTTTGTTTTTGTTGTTTAGTTTATGCTAGGGCTTGACCTCTGGGTCTGGGCACTGTCCCTGAGCCTGTTTTTGCTCAAGGCTACTGCTCTACCACTTGAACCTCAGTGCCACTTGTGTCTATCTATACCTTATGAGTTTATTGGAAATAAGAATCTAAGGAACCTTGCTACCTGGGTGGATTTGAACCATAATCTTCAGATCTTAATATTCAGATATTCAGATCTCCTGAATATCTATGATAGATAAAAATAATGTATAATAAAATTAATATAAAATAATAATATAAATACTATTTGCAAGTGTTCTGATCTCAAGAATACCACTGGAAGGAAAATGATGCAGAAAAGTTTAGTGAAGTGTTCTTTGCACAATTGGGATGGCATCACAGCAGAAGTGCAGTATTTTTTTTCAAAATAGTGATAAACTAGTCATGATGTGAATTCAGGCAATTTTAAGGTGCACCTTATAAGTTGCAAACTGTTGGGCTAGGATGACTTTACAGCATAAAAACTTGGGATTGATTGTCATAGAAATAATAGCTTACTCTGATTAACAAATGTTTACTCTTCAGGAATTAATTATTGTAGGTAGGTCATGTGGCTATATTTTCTATTGACTTTTAAATATGTAACATCACATTGGAAATGTCATCTATTGCCGAAATAATTAAAATGCAAACAGATACTGTTTTAAATGTCTCTGGTATGGCATGAGCAGAATTTGAAAATGATTAGTTAGTAGTCATCTGAATTTTGAAGAATACATATATTCTGTCGTCTTAACATTTATTCAAATTTAAAAGTTAGGAGTTTCGTAGAAGTGAACTGTTTTCTGTTTTAGTCTGAGATAATGGTTTTTTTCAACATAAAGGCAAATATATTGTGAAGATATTATATAGTTTGATTACATTCAAGTTGATGACCCTCTGATAAAGAAAGGGGGAATAGAATGGTATTTACTATACCAATACAGTGAAATTATATTTTATGTAAGTTATTTTTTAATTTAATTTTATTGTCAAGGTGATATATAGAAGGGGTTGCCGTAATTGTAGGATGGTGAATACATAACATGTCGAACTTTTTACCCACTACCTCACTTTTCTCACAGTTTTCTTCACCCCAATACTCTTCACAAGTTGTAATGTAAATTTCCATTATGTTGTCTTGTGAGCATTGCTATTACATTGATTTGTACTTTGTCCTTTGTCACGCCATTTTGTTATTCGTTTTCCCTTCCCTAATTAAGATAAATGTATGTACAATAACATATGATGCTGAAATCAAATACAGCAGGGGACAAACCATAGGGGAAAACACAAAAGAAAAAAGAATCACAGAGTACATGAAAAACAACAACCACAAAGAAAACCTTTGTTTCCATATGTAGGAGTTCATTTTGTTCAGCATCATCTTATACAGAGCTACTGAGCCATTTTGCTCATCTGCTAGGACTATCGTAGATATTTCCTACTTGTTACAAATTAGGGAAACCATGGAATCTCTTTCTTTGTGTCTTGTTTATTTTACTTAGTAGGATTTTTCCATTTCCATATGAATTGGAAGCATAGAATTCCACAGTGGATATATTTATCACATTTTGTCAATTCGTTCATCTACTGAGAGGCATATTGATTTAAAACATGATTGCATGTAAGTATCACTTAGGGTCATTCAAAAATGACAGATGTCACCTCCCCAGATGTTCTAAAATCATGATTTTTATGAAGATAGGATTTCATGGTGGTACAAGTGTTTTGATATCTGGATGAGTCTAATGTATATGTTGCACTGAATTAGGCAGGAATATATCCAATATCATATGGGTTAAAATGGTAGTGACAAAATATTCCCTTGAGAAAGATATAGGAGGCTTCCAGAAGTATGAATTAGTTCAGATAATTTTGAAGGATTTAGAAATGCAAACTCAAGTATGTCTCTTTCAATAAAAATTATGTAATTGTTAGGGTAAAAGGTGGGGAGGGGGAAGAAAATGACTGACAGCAGATCATTGTCCCAAGTTAGAGTATAAAAAGACATAATCTACAACTTCTTAGTTAAAAAGAGAGTAATATACTATGTCCCACTTAATTTAGGTACATGCAAAATATTTACTTGGGTTTTTCCTACTTTAACCCTCCAAAATAAGTGAAGTCTTATAAGAAAAATTATGTTATTTCCATTACTTCAAGCTGAACACTAACTGTGATGAGCCCTCTTTTTCTCACTTTGCACTTGGAGAATAGTCCCTAAGTTGATGATGATGTGGCTGATTAGAGTCAGAGTTAGGGGCTTCTACTTGTACAATTATCCCAGAAGAGTTTAAAGCAGTTTTTCCCCAAGATACCCAACTACATTTTCTTAAGCTGTACTTTGAACGCACCCTCAAACCTGAGCACATAATTTGAAATTATATTTCAGCATTTCCTTCACACATTCTACTTTGTGCCTTTTACTTTTTTGCACATTCCTTTTGAGTTCATAGTTGCTCTCTTTCCATTTCATCTATACAAACTGCTAAGAACATTGTTCAACTACCACTTCTTGTTTGCACAAGACCAGTCTATGTATGAAAATACTTTGTCCATATTAAGCAATAGGGTAGTACTCACTCTTTGAGGAGAAAAGTTCCACTGTGCAGATATTAGAGGATGTAGAATTTAAAGCATTTTGAGACAAAATGATATTAGAATTTAAGTCTCCTTAGGTCAGTTTCCGTGGAGCTCATTAGTTTTCCCATGAGAAATATAAATAGCCACAAAATCTAGAGCTAATTATTTATAAAAGCATGCCCTACATATAAGAATTTGTGGCAGGTTGATTGACAGGGTTATTTCACCATGGAGATATCCCTAACAAGAACTAGAGTTAAATAGAGTATATGGCAGTTATGAGGTGTCAGTGGATAGTGAGGCATTTTCTATTCTAAAAAAGAATCAATTCGAGGAGTCTTTAGTCACATCAGTAATGCTGTATGTTCAACCTAATACTTGGTGTTACTTGTCCTACATTTATAATGAATAGGCTGATAAGACATCCAAATATAGCTAAAGATATTTCAATAAAACCCCAAACTGATGTGGATACATGGGCCACACTTTGGAACTGTAGGCCAAATTAGGCTTGTCTGTGCTGTAGTTCAATCTATAAACTCCTAGATAAACAAAGTCTTCAAAAATATTCATACAATACCTATGAGTAAAGTTCATGACAGTTATATCTGTATAATTCTTCTAAGGTCAGGATAAAAGCATTGGTTCCCAACATTTAAAATCAAGAGGACCTGTTGAATTTATGGATCCAGAATTTTATGGCTTCATATTCGTATCCCAAAATTTTATCAATGTGACTTTCACCAAAACAATGTTCTTATTGAACTTGTCTATGTCCTTTTACTTTTCAAATCCAAATAGCATATTTCTTTCAATATCTTCTTGCAAATTCCTTCCTTTACTTCTGTAAATTTGTGTTTATTACTTTTTTATTTCCTTATTTATCACTTTCTTCCAATCTTGTCTACAGTGGTGCCCACATTACTCACACCTGTGTCAGAACTTTCCTTTTCTTTTCCCCTTCAATAATGCCCCCAATTTCATTATTCTTTTTCATATTCATGGTCGTGGATATTTTGATGATGTCTAAACAGACCCATCTTTGCATCTAAACTTTAGAACTATCAGATTTTTTCACCAAATCCATCATTTCCAACTGTGGTCCTTATAACTAAGAGTAGCACTAACACAGTTGCCAGCCAAACGTGTGGAAGCACATTAGATTTCTTCTTACCCTACTCCCTCCCATTAGATAAGATGAATGATCAAGATTTTCTCAGTTTCTGTCACTCAAATGATTTCTATTGTTTGGGTGGTTCCGGTCATGGGGCCTGAACTCAGCCTGGCGCTGTCCCTCAGTTCTTCATCTCAAGACTAGCACTCTACCACTTGAGCCACAGCACCACTTCCGGCTTTCTTTCTCTGCTTATGTGGTGCTGAGAAATCGAACCCATGGCCTCATGCATGCAAGGCAAACTCTCTACCACTGAGCCACCTTCCCAGCCCCCACTCAAATGATTTCTATATACTCCTTTTTATGCCTCTGACACCACCCTGTTTCATTTACTCAACACTGTCACCTAGTCCTAAAACAAACATTTCCAAAGTATGCTTTTTCCCCATAGTCTTCTCATATTGGTCCTCTCCTTCAGCAAATCACTCTCTTTGTAAGCACACAGAGTGAAGTGCTCAGACACAAATTCTGGTATCAGTATTTACTCACTACATTGACTGTTGGCCTTACATTTCTCATCTATAAATGGATGTAATCTACCAGAAATAATGAAGAATATATGTGTTGACTTCTAGAGCAAGAAAAAAGAAAGGTAAAGAGTCCTTACATTTTCCACCTTACCTTACAAATAAGCAAAGAGTCAAATTCAGTTTGTTGGTATAAAGTCACAAATTGTTTCCTGCAGAAATTAAAATAAATTTCAGCTCCTGGCTCTAAGGTCTATGTCCTTTTAAGGTAACTACAGATATGTAAATGGTACTATGTAAATAGTGTCATGTTTTTTCAGATATATTGAAGAACATACCCTTAATATATCACTGGAAACATTGGTTATTGAATTATATCAATATGAGAATGTTTTTGAACTAATCACACTAAGCTGAAAACTACATCTTAGTCCACCAAAATGTGGAAATAAATAATTTTATTTATAAGAAATTAATACCACCAAGAAAAGTGTGTATACATTAGAGAGACTGCAGGAATAACATTAGGGTTTTTACTGTCTCTACCTGTTTATGTGATAGTATTTCTTGATATTGAAACTCTCCTCTTGATATTCTTATTGTATGTAATCCAATGCTATTTAGTACTATATATTCAATGTGGGAAATATAGCTTCAAAAATGTATAAAGTTTTTTCCATTTCAATCACAACATTGTCATTATCAGGGTACACTATGGCCATCATCATCCTCATCAAAATTATTATTAGCATCGTAAGTGTTATTGAAACTCTGATATGTATCTATGATTTTGTGATTATTTGTCTTTTGATTAATAATTTTCAGATTATCACTGTGCATGCATCCATATTAAAATTTTGAACAAAGAAACAAAAAAAACTAAACCATAACAGGTATCTTCACTATGGGCTTAAAACAAATTATATAATAGATTTTTGAAGTATTGCAATTTCCTAACCAGTATAAACTAACTTCCTCTCTCCCCACCACTACACACAAATATTTAAGAGTTTGAACAGAATTATTTCAAGTAATATACTATAAATATTAATACAATATCATGTGTATATCTAAAATTCCCTTAAATTAATAAACGCTACGTTCTATTGAAATATTAGTTATTTTATTCTAGGAAACTTTTGGAAAAACAGACTGTATATCTTTGAAATAAAAAGGTAGAAAATAGTATCATAAAAAGTTTTAGAGGGAGTCTGTATTCAGAAATATATTTGTATATATATTATGTGTAGAAAGACATACATTTTTAGAGATTATTTGTAATCAGAAATATATACATATATCTAAATTTATATGTAGAACAATGTATATTATAGTGAAACAAAAATCTTGAAACATAATTAAGAATAAAAAAATACATTAAACCAAGTGCCAGTGACTCGCTATTCTAGGTAATGAGGTCTTAGAATTGTGTTCGAAACTAGCCCAGACAGAAAAGTGCTTGTTAGATTCTAATCTCCAATTAACCACTAAAAACAGGAATTAGCTCTACGCCTCAAGTTGTAGAGTGCTGGCTTTGAGCACAAAATGGCTTAGGGACAGTGCTTAACCTTGTAAACAACATCAATAACAACAACAAAATATATCACATTAATTTCACAGAAGCATCTTTTACCTGCTGTGAACATTTTTTAGAAACATGAATACATGCCCATGGAAAATGTTATGTAAAAAGTATAGAATATGTACGTCTATGATAAAGACATGACTATTTAGATGGTTTAAGATATTTAGGTAATGATTCGAAATTAAGAATAATGATAATATATTGGGACTGGTCTTTTATTCTATTTTTTGATAGTAATAAAATGATATTTGTAATTATTCTGTAAAATTACTCTTGCTTGGTATTTGAATTATAATAAGTGATAAACATTTTTAAATGATTTCCATAAGAAAGGATAATTTTAATGGTATTAATTATTTTGTAATTTCAAAACAATTAAGAAAATTATTCCAAGGCTGGTTTGCTCTAAGACTATATTTGTTTTCTTATTCTAATTTTCATATGTTCGTAGAAATTAAAATTCCAAAAAGTCAATGGATGTTGGCATACAGGATCATCTTCATAGATACTAATAATGGAGTCGCTTAAGTGGAATTGTTTTATTTAATTTGTTTTTTCACAAATAAATCAAGATGATTGTGTATTTTCTTTCTTGTCACGTTATTGGCTCTTATCCTGAGAATACTTTTTTCTAGCAAAGTAGATAAAAGCAATTGGATTGAGCAAGTAACATATGGCTATCATAAAATGCAGATCCATAGATTTGTGTTTTCTATCATTTGCTAAAAGTTTCTTCCAGAAAAGTTTATCAATTACGTATAAGTAATGTATAATTCCTAGATACTCCAGTTATCACATACATTTTTTGATAGGGTTATCTCTGCATAAACTCAAAAAACAGACAAAAAAAACTAAAAATAAACAGAAATCACATCTTTGTTTTTGAAGCTGTAGTTTACAAAGAAATTTTAGCCAACACCAAAAACATATTTTTAGGTATTTTGCATATTGTGTGAAGAATTTTTATTTTATTTTATTTTATTTTAATTGAGAACTTACTGTACAGAGGGGTTAAAATTACATGGTCAGGATAATGCATACATTTCTTACCAAGCATTGCAGCCTCCTCCTTTGTTTACCCTTCACCTCCCTTCCCAGCCTCCCCTCTCCCCCACACCCAATCATACCCCCCCTCATACCCCCCACAACGACATTGTAAAGCTGGTTTTGACATGACATTTTGTACTTCTCATTGTTGCAACAGGTCCACCTGAATCCTTAAACGACTTGTTTGTCCCCATCTCCTCCACATGTTATACTGACATCAAATATAGTGAAAGCGGGGGTTACATTGTGGGGGAGGGACATACAAAGCAACAAAGAAATAATCTTATAAATGCGTTAGAAACACATGCATGAAAGAAACAAAAACATTAAAATACATATTTGAGGGTTCGTTTTCCTAACATCACATTATCTGACTTTTTCCGCTTGACTCATACCTATACTAGATATTGCAAATAAGGGAAACCATGGGACCTATGTTTCTTTGGGCCTGGCTTACTTCACTTAATATAATTTTTTCCAAAACTTTCCATTTCCTAACAAATGGGGAAATGTCATTATTTCTGATGGAGGCATAGAATTCCATTGTGTATATATACCACATTTTCTTGATCCATACATCTATAGAGGGGCATCTGGGTTGGTTCCATATCTTAGCTATGGTAAATAATGCTGCATTAAACATAGTTGTGCTGGTAGCTTTAGTGTGGTCTTTTTTGTAAACATTAGGGTAAATGCCCAAAAGTGGGATTGCTGGGTCATAGGGGAGTTCTATGTGAAGTCTTTTGAGGAACCTCCATACTGCTTTCCAAAGTGGTTGAACAAGTTTACATTCCCACCAACAATGAAGTACGGTTCCTTTCTGTCTACATCCCCTCCAGCATCTGTTGTTGTTAGAGTTCTTGATTTTTGCTGTTCTAACTGGAGTGAGGTGATATCTCAATGTTGTTTTGATTTGCATTTCTTTTATGGCTAGAGATGTTGAACATTTCTTCATGTGTCTATTGGCCATCCTTCTTTCTTCTTCAGAGAAGCTTCTCTTTAAGTCTTTCGCCCACTTACTTATTGGGCAGTTGTTTCTTTGAGGATTTGTTGTTGGGTGGTTTAATTTTTTGAGTTCCAAGTATATTTTAGATATGAGACCCTTGTCCATTGTATGGCTAGTAAAGATCTTCTCCCAATCCGTGGGCTTTCTATTGATCTTGCTAGCTATGTCATTTGTCCTGCAGAAACTCTGCAACCTTATGCAATCCCATTTGTCCAACCTTTCTTTGATTTGTTGTGTTTCCGGGTCTCTATTCAGAAAATTTCGGCCTGAGCCAAGGAGACCTAAGGTTTCTCCTATTCCATCTTGTAATGTTTTCAGAGTGTCTGCTTTGAGTTCAAGGTCTTTGATCCATTTGGAGTTGATTCTGGTGCAGGGTGATATATAAGGATCAGGCTTTAGTTTTCTACATGTAGTTAACCAGTTTTGCCAGCACCATTTACTGAAGAGGCTGTCTGTCTTCCATGCTATTGTTTTAGCTCCCTTATCGAAGATTTGATGGCTATAGGTCTGTAGGTTCATTTCTGGGTTTTCAATTCTATTCCATTGGTCCTGAGGTCTGTTCTTATGCCAATACCAAGCTGTTTTGATTACTATGGCTTTATAGTAGAGTTTGAAATTTAGTACTGATATTCCTCCAGCAGTGTTCTTTCCGTTGAGGAGCGTTTTTGCTATTCGGGGTCTTTTATTGTTCCATATGAATTTTTGGATTGCCTCTTCTATTTCCTTGAAGAATGAGGGTGGAATTTTGATAGGTATTGCGTTGAATTTGTAGATAGCCTTGGGAAGTATTGCCATTTTCACGATGTTAAACTTTCCAATCCAGGAGCATGGGAGGTTTTGCCATTTTTTAAGTTCTGTGTTGATTTCCTTTTTCAAGATTTTAAAGTTTTCATCATAGAGGTCCGTCACTCCTTTAGTTAAGTTAATTCCTAGGTATTTTATTTTTTTGTGGTCCTATTACAAATGGAGTTGCTTTCCTAATTTCAGCCACACTTTTCTCATTGTTGGCATACAGAAAAGCCATTGATTTTGGGGGGTTAATTTTATAACCTGCTACTTTGCCAAAGTTTTGAATCAGCTTGAGTAATTTGGGAGTGGAGTCTATGGGATTCTTTAAGTACAAGATCATGTCATCTGCAAAGAGGGAGAGTTTTATTACTTCTTTCCCTATTTGGATCCCCTTTATGTCTGTATCTTGTCTTATTGCTGTAGCTAGGCATTCTAATACTAGATTGAAGAGAAGTGGAGAGAGTGGGCATCCTTGTCTTGTTCCTGAGTTAAGAGGAAATGGCTTTAGTTTTTCACCATTAAGTATAATGCTGGCTGTAGGTTTGTCATATACAGCCTTTATTGTATTGAGGAATGTTCCATGGATTCCTAACTTTTCCAAAACCTTCATCATAAAGGGGTGTTGGATCTTGTCGAATGCTTTTTCTGCGTCTATTGAGATAACCATGTGGTTCTTATTCTTGCTCCTGTTGATGTGATGAATAATATTATTTGATTTGCGTATATTGAACCAGCTTTGCATCCCTGAAATGAATCCTGTTTGATCGTAGTGTATGATTTTTTGGATGTATTGTTGAAGTCGGTTGGCCAAAATTTTGTTGAGAAGTTTTGCATCAATGTTCATCAAAGAAATGGGTCTATAGTTCTCTTTCTTTGATGAGTCGCTGCCTGGTTTTGGGATGAGGGTTATGATGGCTTCATAGAATGTGTTCGGGAGTGAGCTTTCTCGTTCAATTTCATTGAAGAGTTGGAGACTTGGTGTGAGCTCTGCTTTGAAGGCCTTGTAAAATTCCGCTGTAAAACCATCTGGTCCTGGACTTTTATTAGCTGGGAGGTCTCTTATTGCTGTTTCTATTTCAATGCTTGATATGGGCCTGTTAAGATATTTTAACTCATCTTGGTTTAGTTTTGGCATGTCAATGTTTGCTAGGAAGAGTCCATTTCTGTCAAGTTCTCAAACTTATTAGCATAAAGTTTTGAGAAGTATTCCCTTATAATGTTCTGAATCTTGGTTGTTTCCGTGGTGATGTTTCCATTCTCATCTCTGAGTTTATTAATTTGGGTGTGTTCTCCTCTTTTTCTGATAAGATTTGCTAAGGGTCTGTCAATTTTGTTAAGTTTTTCGAAGAACCAACTCTTTGTTTTGTTGATTCTTTCTATAGTTTTTTTGGATTCTAATTAATTTAATTCTGATTTAATTTTGATTATTACTTTCCCTCTAGTGGATTGGGGTTTATCTTGCTGCTCTTTTTCAAGGAAGTTTAGATGTGTCATTAAATTGTTAGTTTCAGATCTCTCCAATTCGTTGATGTAGGAGCTCAGAGCTATAAACTTGCCTCTGAGTACTGCCTTTCCTGTGTCCCAGAGGAGCTGGTAATTTGTGTGTTCATTTTTGTTGAATAGCATGAACATTTGAATTTCCTTTCTAATCTCTTCCATGACCCACTCATGATTCAGCAGTGTGTTGTTCAGCCTCCATGTGATGCCAGACATTCTTTGGTGGCTTTTGGTGTTGAGTTCTAATTTTATTCCCTTGTGGTCAGAGAGAATGCAAGGTATAACTTCAATGTTTCTGAATTTAGAAAAGTTTGCTTTGTGGCCTAAAATGGGGTCTATTTTAGAAAACGTTCCATGTGCTGCTGAGAAAAACGTGTATTCTGATGCTGCTGGATGAAATGTTCGGTAGATGTCTGTTAAGTCTAGTTGATCTATGCAGCTGTTTAGATCTGCGGTTTCTCTGTTGAGTTTTTGCTGAGTTGATCTATCTAGTGGGGAGAGTGGTGTGTTAAAATATCCAACAATTAATGTCTTTGGATCTATATGGGATTTGAGGGAAAGTAGTGTTTCTTTGATAATTTTGCGTGCTCCATTGTTTGGCGAATAGATATTTAGAATTGTAATATCCTCCTGAAGGAGAGATACTTTAATTAGTATGTAGCGACCTTCTTTATCTCTTCTCACGAATTTTAATTTGAAGTCTATTTTATCTGATATTAGGATTGCAACTCCCGCCTCTTTATGGGGGCCGTTTGCTTGGTAGATTTTGTTCCAGCCTTTAACATTGAAAATGTGTTTGTTTTTACAGGTAAGATGTGACTCCTGCAGGCAGCAGATAGAAGGGTCTTGTTTTTTAATCCAACTAGACAGCCTAGGTCGCTTAATTGGAGAGTTCAGTCCGTTAACGTTAAGAGATAAGACTGAGAGGTATTTGGGAGTTCCTGCCATGTTATCTACCTTATTGGGGCTGCGAAAACTGGGTTCTTCCTATGGTTCTTAGATTCTCAGTTTGGGTGCAGTTTCTTGTCCTTAATTGCGGTCTTGTTGGTTTTCTATGTGTAGGACATCTTTAAGAATCTTTTGTAGGGCTGGTTTGGTGGAGATGTATTGTTTCAATTTTTCTTTGCTATGGAAGGTTTTTATTTGGCCCTCAGTTATGAAGGAGAGTTTAGCTGGGTACAGTATTCTTGGTTGATAGTTGTTTGTTTTTAGGGCATGGCATACATCATTCCAGGTTCTTCTTGCTTTGATTGTCTCTGCTGAGAAATCTGAGGTGATTCTAATTGGTTTCCCTTTATAGTTGATTACCCTTTTCTCCTTGACAGCTTTAAGGATCTTTTCCTTGTTCTGAGTTGATCCAGTGTGGATTATAATGTGACGTTGGGATGTACTATTCTGGTCTGGTCTATTTGGGGTTCTAAAGTCTTCTTGTATCTGAACAGGCCTATCTTTTTGCATGTTTTGGAAGTTCTCTGCTAGGATCCTGTTAAACAAATTTCCTAGATCATTAACTTCTGTTTCTAGGTGCTCCTCTACACCCATTATCCTTAGATTAGGCCTTCTGATGGTGTCTTCCAGGTGTTGGATTGATCTATCATATTTCTCATACTTGTCTTGGATGGTTGTATGTTCTTTCTCCATAATGTCTAGGCTGTCTTCAATCCCTGAGATTCGATCTTCTGCATGGTCTAACCTGCTGTCAAGACTCCCTACTTTGTTTTTTATCTCTTTTCCTTCTAATTGGTCAGCTTTGATGGCTTCAAGTTCTTTGTTGAAGCTCTGTTTTAGGTCTTGTATGAATTTCTTTACTTCCTTAATTTGGTGTTCAGTGTTTGTCCTCAAATCACTTAGTTGATTGGTTATGGTTTCTTTGGACTCCCATTCCTTCTGTTGGGTTCCATTCAGCATTCCCTTTGTGGTCTCCCTGACTTCCTTCAGCTCTTTGTTAATGGATTCCATGAATGCCTTTAGTGATCTTTGTGTGTTCTCTACCTGGTCTCTCAATTCCTGTATTACTCTTTGATTAGCTTCCTCCCGTTCATGGGATTCCTGCAGTTCCCTTTGAGTGTTCTCAGCCTGCAAACGCCATTCCTGCTTTCTCTTTGAGTATTCTCAAGTTGTTCACACAAATCCGGTATCAGTTTTTGTGTAGCTTCCTCACGCTTATGATATTCCTGTATAAACTTCTGAGATGCCTCCTCTCTCTCCCTATCACGCTCACACAGAGTCCTCTGTACGTTGTCAAACTTCTCATTTATCATGTTTGCCAGCAGTGTTTGTAGAGCTATTTGGGAACTCTCCTCTGGATTATTCATTATCTGTTTTAACCCCTGATTATCAAGATTGGGCATTGAGATACCCGAATTTGCCATTTTTCTTGTGTTTTTCCGGCTTACTCTGCCCATTTGAGATGAAGATAGCACCAGTTTTGTGCTAGAACACTATCTTAAGGCAACCATCAACCAAAGTTTGCATTTGTACAGTCAATAGTCTACAGATACAATCTAGTTCAACAGATACATCTATGCAACATCAAACAACTATATGTTAATGGACTTCGAACCGCAGAGAAGAATTTGGAAAACCAGAAATTATTAGGGTTAGGGAGAGATGTGGGTAAAAAATAGGAATAGATTGGTGTGCGGAGGCACATGGAGAGTTAACTATGTCCTAATCACAATGCAGGAAATAGGTTGGGTTGGATGCAAGTAGAGAGAGAGAGAAAAAGAAGAAAGGGAAAGGGGAATGAAAAGAGAACAGAAAAAAAATAGAAACGTAAAAATTAATGTTATTATAGAGATTAAAAGACCATCTATTTAGAGAGGAATGTGAATATGTTGAGAGAAAGGGAGGGACATAGAGGAGATGTGAAAAACTTTAAAAAAATGCTTAAAATATTATATAGGTATAAAGAGGTAGCACTGCTATTAAGGAATTTAAGTCTCAGAGGTTTTATATTGAGTAATAAGTTTGTGGATTAAGTGTATACACAATGGGGGATAGGGTCTACTAGTTAACTACGGGTTTATCTGAGGATGTGCAGGACAAGAGTTAAGTCACATAAAGAACAAAAGAGAGGAAAAGGTGGAAATGATAGGAAAGTGAGAAGAAAAGATCAGAAGTTCAGTAGAGCTAGACAAAAAACAAAAAGATAATTAAGAATGAAAGAAAAAGAGAAAGAATACAAGAAAAGAAAGGAAAACACACATTCACGTATTCCTAAAATAAAAATTATAAGAGGAGAAAAAAAAAAGTTACTGGAAAACAATTATTTTTTCAGAAGAGGCTAAAATTAAAGATTAATAAAAGTTTTAGAAAAAGAAAAAACATTTTTTATATAGATAAGGTAACAAAAACCAAAAAAAAAACAAAAACAAAAACAAAAGAAAAAGAAAAGAAGAAGAACGAAAAAAAAAAGTTCTTTGATTTTTTTTGGGGGGGGAGGGGTGGGAAGAATCCTGTATCTCCCTTTTGTCTGTAACCAGAGTCTTGGTGTCTCTGGTCAGCTTGAGGTCCTGTGGCTTGATTGGTTTCTTAAGTCAATTTGTTGGAACAGGCAGAAAAATGCTCTGCTTTACCCAAGATTTTGAGATCCCCCTCCCAGGTTAGTTTACTGGGAGGGTGATCTGCTTTGAGAATCACAAAAGAGGGGGATGCAGGCTAGGTTCTGGGTAGAGTTGAGGCCTTTCAACAAACAGTAGCTTTTCCCTGGGGCTATTTTGTGAAAAAAACTCACAGCACCCAGCCTGGAGCCATTCTCAGGGTTTCTGTTTTTCAATTGATTGTGGTGGCTGCTAGAGGGAGGGGCAGCCTCTGGCTCTGGTTATCCAGTGAGGAGAGCGTCTCCAATGGCTGGCGCCTGAGCTGGGTGACTTTTGCCTGGATGGAGCTGAGTCTGGCAGGTCACTTCACCGTTAAGTTCTTGTGACCTGCTAAATGATTCGTTTTATTCCAAGGCCTGAGCTGGAGCTAGCCGCTCCTCCGAGCTTTGTCGGTATCCAAGATGGAGATCACCGGTGCTGGGGGGGGCGAGGTGGCCTTCCCTGCTCTGCTCCCTGAGAAGGAGTGAGGACGTTGGGCTTCTACTCATGCAGAGTCTTGGATCCTGGGTCGTCTCTGGTCTGCAAAGTGCAGGATGGGGTTGTCCACTCCTTGTCAGTTCTTGCTGGTGTTGAGTAGAATCTGCTAGTCCGCTGCGTCTGGCTCCTTCGTCCCGGATTGTGTCTCAGGTATGACCCCGCGGCGGTGGTCGCCACGACCCTGCCGCCACAGCGGCAGCTGCTGGAAAGCACTCAGATGTGTCTGCTTGGCTTCCCCTCTCTTGACTAACTCTTTGTCCTATGATGGCACACTTGGTGTGATTCTCTGGCTTGGGACTGTTCACTGGAACTCTGAAACTGCTTTCTATGCAAGAGCTTGTTCAGATTCCAGCTTCTCCTCCGCCATCTTCCCGGAAACTTCTTGTGTGAAGAATTTTGAACTATGGTTTTATTTTTTGCTGACATGAAATTCACATGCAATATATTATCTCCTTTCATTGTATACATTTTAGTGCTTTGAAAGTGAACTGTACAATCATAGGTTTTCCAAGCCTAATTTTAACAAACTTGCATTTCTTCAAATATAAATGCTATAAATTTTAGAACAGATATTAAAATAGATATAAAATTGAGTTACAGGAATTTGTCTTGCATACATCTTCTATAGGGTGTCTTTTCAAAATTTTTTTTGGGGAATTATTTCCAGGTTCTCACTCATACTGTCCAAGTGCACTGTCAATGAACTGCATTCCCGATCCATACAAGTTTTTTTACTTCTCTTTAATACATACATAGAAGTGTAATAGCTAGAGCATATATAATTCTCTTTGACCTTTTGAAGACTTGAAAACTTGCTTGCTAAAATGACTACAGGATTACACAAATCATTCTGTTATGTAGAGTATATCAATTTCTCCACAAATGCATTACTATATTTTGTGTCATCTTTTTATATTATGGTCATACTAGTGAGTTTTCTTTTTCTTTTTTCTTAGATACTAAAGAGAAGCTAAATTCATATGCTCCTCCTATTGACTATTTACATATGTTCTTTATAGGAATATCCTATTCGGGAAAAATTTATGCAGACTTGGAAGATATAAAAGTACTTAAGATTCAGGGTCATTGTAGCATTAACATTGTAGCATTAACAAATATGTGTCCTCTATTTGTTAGATATGTTCTCACTACTTTCATAGAATTAAGAAAGGTTATCAGTTGGTATTAGTTTATTCTTGCTTTTCTTTGGCCACTAATGCTTTCCATGTCAAATTTTTGGAAACCTTTACTGATCCATTTTCATTAATTTTTCCATTTATGTTTTGTAGGTTTTTAAAACTCACATTTAGTTGATAATCATTTTTTATTTTAAATTTTTGTATAAGATTTGAGGTAGTAGTCTAAGATCATTCTTTAAAACTAGAAAGGCAATAGTGCCAATACACCCATTTAAGATTCGATTTTTATTTCATTAAGTCATGGCATCCTTTTCAAAATCTATTGACAATAAAACTAAGAGTTTATTTTTGATAAATCTGTTACATACTGTTATGTGTCGGTTCTTTCACTAATAAAGACGGTAATAAGATTCAAATCTAGTTTGAGGGCTTAAGCTGCACCATTTTATAAGAATGTTCTGACTGACCTGTATTCCTTGAATTTACATACAAGTTTATTTAGCAGGTGGACTAATATTCTACAGATATCTAGATGCTTGATAGTCACTCATATTTTGCACCTTGTGAAAACACAAGACCCCAGATATTATATAGGGAAAATGTCTTTAGGGAATGCTTAAAACAACTAAAATTAATTTAGGAATGAGTTAATATTTAGATAATACAATAGCATAATCAAGTTGAATGGTAACGACTTGAGCTGTACTACAGAAAGAGTGAGAGGGGATAGAATGATGGACCACCTAGGAGCTGTATGTCATTGTTACTGTGTTTCAAAAACAGAAAGACTTCAGAGAAGAGAAGGAGAAAAATAATCAAAGTGTCCTTAATCAAGTTTCTTTTTAATCCACCTAATAGTGTGGACTGAGAGTCAGAGAAGATGGGAAAAATAAAATAGAAAATAAAGCATTGTATAGACCTCTTACAATGTAAATAAATTGTAATAGGAATATGATAATTCATTTCCAAAGAAATAAAGGAAACAATAGCTAAACTCTAAAGGCAAAACGAAAGAAGAGAGAAAAGAAGCAAAGTAAGACCTTTATCAATAACAAACACAAGAATTTGGAAGTGAAAAAGTAGTGGAAATATTCTAAACAACAATAAAATTACAATAACAATTGCTAACGTGGATAGAAAATGGATTATATTTAATCATATGTAATTTTGAAAAAACATACTAGGAATGAATATTTAAAAGTCATAATTTAAAACACTATTTACATTATAACTACACAGTATCGTTCAGTGGTAAAATCTTGGCCTAGCATATGTGAAATAATGGTGTGATCTCCCAAGCATTACAAAGTACAAACAAAGCACACACACACACAAACCACATAAACACACACACACACATATACACACACATACCACATACACATTTGGAATATTAATACTATAATATTAAATAGAGGAAATTATTATAAATAATAAAAATAGGTTAATATATGAAATCATAACATTGCTCGTACTATTTAAACGTTTAGTAGAAATCAAATAGTCACAATATACTTGGATTCTCATAGATTAAGTAAATTGAAAGTTAACAAATAGAAGACATGAGAACCTTTGCAAATAAGTTTTAAATAATAAACATTTTGAAACATGTATCCTTTAATTTTGACAAAAGATTAATGTTACTGGTATTTAAACCTCAAGATTTAGAATATGATAACCAGGTGCTTTATATCTCGCTATGGGTGGCTATATGTCTTAACATTTCACTCTGGATATTTTTGATAAGGTCTCATAATTTCTCAGGCTCTCCTGAATTACAAAACTAATCGCAGTTCCTACCATAGGTAGAAAATGGAAGCGACATATCACCATGCCCACCTCAAACTTTTTTTAAATTCAAGTATTTACAAGTACTTTTTTAAATTTTCAAGTATTTTTTAATTCAAATATTTACAAAAAAGTGACCAGGAAATGAAACCTTTCTTAATATATTATGTGCTTCTTGAAAATACAGTAATTATTTGTTACCTGGAAAAATATGTTTAGAACTATAAGAAAATCAATTTATTTAAATTCACCAACCATATATAAGAAAATAATTTTAAATGTTCACATGTTAAATATTTTAAAAGTAACATATACGTGAATAATTTACATGTGTAAAAATCATGCAAAATTAAATTAACTAATCCTACTACTCTGAAAAAAATTATCTTAAAAAGCAAGAAAATAAGTAATTAAGATCAAATTTGAAATATAGAAAATAAAATCAAGTGTACTTGTTAGTTTACTTAAGTAACTGTAAACCCTTTTTATATCAATTTTATAATAAAAATGCATGAACAAAGAAAGCAAAAGTACATTTGAACAATACCAACAGAAAAAGCATCAGTAATTGTTTGAGTGTACCAAAAAAATCGATGGTGGTGATAACCATGTTCCCTCCAAAAGAAATGTACTCATTACCTTATTTATGCAACTGTAACCCCTCTGTACTTTACCTTAAAAATAAAATTATATTGAAATTAAAAATAAAACAAATAATATAATAATTAAGAATTCTTAGAAGCCATTAGTTAAAAACTATAAGAAACTGCCCCAAGTAACCAAGGAATATATTTTGATGATACTATTTAAATACTTAAACTTCAGCAGAAAAGCAAAATATTTAAAATCTGTTACAAATAAAGTAATAAATCAGAATATATTACTATAATAATCATTGGATGGATTTTTAGTGGCAGTCAAATATGTAAGAAAAGAGGCAATATGCCATTCATTTGCACTTAATAGGAAAGAATTTTCTAGGTCTTTTAAAATATATCATAAGTTTAATGAAGAAACTATTCTGTCACATCATACGATAATCAGATAAAGATGATATTAGAGCAAAGAACAGATTGTACTAAGTTTTGGGATGTTAATGTATGTACTTATTTTGGTTTTGGAAAACTGTGAGGATTTCAACT
This sequence comes from Dipodomys spectabilis, assembly GCF_019054845.1. NCBI lineage: Eukaryota > Metazoa > Chordata > Mammalia > Rodentia > Heteromyidae > Dipodomys > Dipodomys spectabilis. The sequence goes on along the minus strand of NW_024871098.1, from coordinate 802,035 downwards.
TGGGGTATTGTTCTTGCTAGGCTGGCATTATATCAGTGGTAAATTTTAGGATAGGGGTTCCCTTTCCACAAGAACACGTACCTGATCTGTCCCTTTATCCTTCCCATCATCAATGGCATCAGAGTTGCACACCAACTTATCTAGCTTCCTGGATCCTGCAGTCCTTCCAATCTTAGTCTTTAGATAGTGCAGGATGGTGGAAATGATCCAATGCACCCAGGTATAGATTGAGAAGGAACTCTCCTAAAATTTCTCCTGGTATTTGTTCTCAAGGCTCCTAAGTAGTTAAGAGTACAGATTGGAGCCCATGGTGCCAAGCAGTAACAGTATTTTTAAAGCAATTAGACATATATAAGACAGGCTTGTGATTACCTCAGAAAAAGAATAAAAGAGCAGTGAAGCATAGAGGACAGACAGAATTTATCTAGCTACTCACAGGGTGAATTAGCTTAGCTAGCTACTCGGGAGGCCGAGATCTGAAGACCACTGTTCAAAGCCAGACCAATCATGAAAAAACATGTGATTATCTCCAAAAAAACAGAAGTGCAGCAGTGGCTCAATTGGTAGACCACTATCCTTGGGCACAGATGCTATGGCAAGAATGAAGAATGCATGCATGAGCAAATGAACATGCACGTGTGTACAGGCACATGTGTGCACACACACAAATGCAGAGTTCTTTATTTTTTTTACCTTGCTGTACTTCATTTCCCTGTATTAGTTCACAATTAACAAAATCAACTAATCACCTATTTACATACAACTCACCATGTTTCTCTAAAGTCTACCCTCTTTATGGCAGCCTGCATTTATTTGACACAAAAGTAAATTTTTCAGGAGATCAATTCATTTCCTTCAACTCTGTAATGTTGGATGATTGTTTAAGTTCTTCCTAGCAATGTAATTTTATGAAATCCTGCATCAAGCAGCATATTTCTTTCATAAAAAGGGAAGTCTCTGGGGAAAAAAAAAACTATAGGTTTCACTCCTCCTGGCAAGCATCTGGAAATTTATTATCTTCCTATAATCCATGATCTGTCTGTGTATGCCAAAGACGGCTGTGAAAATAAAAAGACCCTTCTAAGCACATAGAATTCGTATACCATGAATATGTATGAAGGTTTCTTTTATTATTCTGAAAATACCATACAGAGGAGTTAAAATTACATGGGCAAGATAATGAGTACATTTCTTATCAAGCATTGTTGCCTCCTCCTTTGTTTCCCCTTTCTATCCCTTTCCATCTCACCGCTCCTACAACCCCAATATAACCCCTCCTTGGAAAGTTTTAAAGTTCATTTTTCGACATAACATCTTGTACATGTCATTGTTATAATGGATCCAACTCTATTCCTTTATAAACGATTTGTTTTTTCCCTCCCCCTCCACAAATTATATCAACATAAAATACAGTGAAAACAAGAGTTATATCGTGGGGGAGGAACATACAAAGCAACAAAAATTCATCTTATAAATATGTTAGAAACAATCGCATGAAAGAAAAAATATTTGAATACTTATCTTGGGATACATTTCAAATAACATCAACGAATCTTACCTTTCTTGCTTGTCTCAGGCATATACTATTTATTACCAATAAGGGAAACCATGGGGCCTATGTGTAGGTGGACCTGGCTTACTTCACTTAATATAATTTTTTCCAAGACTTTCATTTTTCTAGCAATGGGGAAATGTCATCCTTTCTGATGGATTCAAGGAGTTCCATTGTGTATACATAACACAACTTCTTGATCCATTCATCTACTGAGGGGCATCTGGGTTGGTTCCAAGCTTAGCTATGGTAAATAATGTTGCCATAAACATAGTTGTGCTGGGAGCTTTAGTTTGGTCTTTTTGTGATCATTTGTGTAAATGCCCAAAAGTGGGATTGCTGGGTCATTGGGGAGCTCTATGTGGAGTCTTTTGAGGAAACTCCATACCACTTTCCAAAGTGGTTGAACAAGTTTACACTACCACCAACAATGCAGTAGAGTTCCCCTATACTCTTCTCCTCCTGCATCTGTTGTTATTAGAGTTCTTGATCACAGCCTTTGTAATTGGGGTGAAGTGGTATCTCAATGTTGTTTTGATTTGCATTTTTTATGGCTAGGGAGGTTGAGCATTTCTTCATGTGTCTATTGGCCATCTTTCTTTCTTCTTCAGAGAAGTTTCTCTTTAAGTCTTTAGCCCACTTATTTATTGGCCAGTTGTTTCTTTGAGGATTTGTTGTTGGGGGATTTAATTGTTTGGAGTTCCAGATATATTTTACATATGATACCCTTGTCCATTGTATGGCTAGTGAAGATATTCTCCCAATTTGAGGGCTTTTTATGGATCTTGCTAGCTATGTCCTTTGCCATGCAGAAGCTCTGAAATTTCATGCAATTCATTTGTCCAAACTTTCTATATTTTGTGTTTCTGGGTCTCTATTAAGAAAGTTTCGACCTGTGCCAAGGAGCTCTAGGGTTTCTAAAGTTCCATCCCGTAATGTTTTCAGAGTGTCTGCTTTTACTCCGAGGTCTTTGATCCATTTGATGTTGATTCTGGTACAGGGTGATATATAAGTATCTAGATTTAGTTTTCTACAAGTAGTTAACCAATTTTGAGAGCACCATTTACTGAAGAGGCTGTCTTTCTTCCATTCTATTTTTTTTAGCTCCCTTATCAAAGATTAGATGGATGTAGGTCTGTAGGTTCAATTCTGGGTTTTCAATTCTATTCCATTGGTCTCGAGACTGTTCTTGTGCCATTACCAAGCTTTTTTGATTACTATGGCTTTCTAGAAGAGTTTGAAATTTGGTATTGATTTTCCTCCAGCACTGTTCTTTCTGTTAAGGATCATTTTTGCTATACGGTGTCTTTTATTGTTCCATATGAATTTTTGGATTGCATTTTCTATTTCCTTGAAAAATGAGGTTGGAGTATTGATAGGTGTCACATTCAATTTATAGATAGCGTTGGGGAGTATTGCTATTTTCCCGTTGTTGATCTTTCCAATCTAGGAACATGGGAGTTTTTGCCACCTTCTAAGTCTGTTTTGATTTCCTTTTTCAGGTGTTTAAAGTTTTCATCACAGCAGTCCTTCACTCCTTTGGTTAAGTTAATTCCTAGGTATTTTAATTTTTGTGGGGCTATTACAAATGGAGTTGTATTCCAACTTTCAGCCACAATTTTCTCATTGTTAGCATAAAGAGAAGCCATTCATTTCTGAGGGTTAATTTCATACCCTGCTACTTTGCCAAGGTTTTGAGTCACCTTGAGTAACTTGGGAGTGGAATCTTTAAATACAAGATCATGTCATCTGCAAAGAGGGAGAGTTTTACTTCTTCTTTCCCTGTTGGGATCCCCTTTATGTTCGCATCTTGTCTTATTGCTATAGATAGGCATTCTAATACTAGATTGAAGAGCAGTCAAATTGGGCATCCTTGTCTCGTTCCTGAGTTTAGAGGAAATAGCTTTAGTTTTTCACCATTTAGTATAATGCTTTCTGTAGTTTTGTCACACACAGCCTTTATTGTATTGAGGAATGTTCCATGGATTCCTAATTTTTCCAGGACCTTCACCATAAAGGAGTATTTGATCTTGTCAAAGGCTTTTTCTGCATCTATTGAGATAACCATGTGGTTCTTATCCTTGCTCTTTTTGATGTGATGAATTATGTTACTTGATTTGCGTATATTGAAGCAGCTTTTCATCCCTGAAAGTTTTTTGGATGAATTGTTGAAATCAATTAGCCAAAATTTTGTTGAGAGGCTTTGCATCAATGTTCATCAAAGAAAAGTGTCTATAGTGCTCTTTCTTTGATGAGGGTTTTGGGATGAGCGTTATGATGGCTTCATAGAAAGCGTTCGGTAGTGAACTTTCTCTTTCAATTTCATTGAAGAGTTGGAGGAGTATTGGTGTGAGCTCTGCTTTGAAGGCCTTGTAGAATTCTGCTGTAAAACCATCTGTTCCTGGGCTTTTCTTAGATGGGAGGTCTCTCATTGGTGTTTCTATCTCAATGCTTGATATGGGCCTGTTAAGCTGGTTTAAATCATCTTGGTTTAGTTTTGGAATGTCAATATTTGCCAGGAGAAGGTCCATTTCTGCCAAGTTTTCAAACGTATTAGCATAAAGTTTTGAGCAGTATTCCTTTATAATGTTCTGAATCTTGGTTGTGTCTGTAGTGATGTTTCCATTCTCTTCTCTCAGTTTATTTATTTGGGTGTGTTCTCTTCTTTTTCTGATAAGATTTTTTAAGGGACTGTCAATTTTGTTAATTTTTTCGAAGAACCTTGTCATTTTGTTGATTCTTCCTATGTTTTTTTTTTTTTCTAATTCATTTAATTCTGATTTAATTTTAATTATTTCTTTCCATCAACTGGATGGGGGTTTATCTTGACGCTCTTTTTCAAGGAGTGTCAGATCTCATTAAATTGTTGTTTCAGATCTCTCCAATTTGTTGATGTAGGAACTCAGAGCTATAAACTTTCCTCTAACTCGTGCATTTGGTGTGTTCCAAAGGAGCAGATAATCTCTGTGATAATTTTTGTTGAATATCATGCACATTTGAACTTCGTTTCTAATGTCTTCCATGACCCACGGGTGTTTTTCAGCCTCCATGTTTCACTGCACTTTCTTTGGTGGCTTTTTGTGTTGAGTTCTAATTTTATTCCCTTTTGGTCTGAGAGAATGCAAGATGTGAATTCAATGTTTCTGAATTTTGACAAGTTTCATTTGTGACCTAAAATGTGGTGTATTTTGGAAAATGTTCCATGTGCTGCTGAGTAAAAAGAGTATTTGATGCTGCTGTATGAATATTTGCTAGATGTCTGCTAAATCAGTTGATGTATGCACTTGTTTAGATCGGCGGTTTCTCTGTACAGTTTTTGCCGAGTTGATCTATGTAGTGGAGATTGTGGTGTGTTAAATTCCCGAACAATTAATGTCTTTGGATCTATGTGAGATTTAAAGTAGTATTTCTTGGATAAATTTGGGTGCACTATTGTTTGGCAAATATTTAGAATTTTAATATCCTCCTGAAGGAGAGATCCCTTAATTAGTATGTAGTAACCTGCTTTATCTCTTCTTGGTTGATAGTTGTTTGTCTTTAGGACATGGTATACATCATTCCAGGCTCTTCTTGCTTTAATTGTCTCTGTTGAGAAATCTGAAGTGATTCTAATTGGTTTTCCTTTATAGATGACTGATCTTTTTTCCTTGACAGCTTTAAGGATCTTTTCTTTGGTCTGAATTGATCCTGTGTGGATTATAATGTGACGATGGGATGTCCTATTCTTGTCTGGTCTATTTGGAGTTCTGAAAGCTTCTTGTATCTGAATATGCCTATCTTTTTGCGTGTTGGAAAGTTCTCTGCTGGAATCCTGTTAAACAAATATTCTAGACCATTAACTTCTGTCTCTATGTGCTACTCTACACCCATTTCCCTCACATAAGATCTTCTGATGGTGTCTTCCAAGTGTTGAATAGATCTAACATATTTCTTGAATTTGTCTTGGATAGTTGTTCGTTCTCTATAATACCTAGGCTGTCTTCAATCCCGGAGATTCAATGTTCTGCATGGTCTAACCTACTGTCAAGACTTTCTACTTTATTTTTCATTTCTTTGCTTCTAATTGGTCAGTTTTTATGGTTTCAAATTCTTTGTTGGAGCTTTGTTTTAGATCTTGTATGAAATTCTTTACTTCCTTAATTTGGTGTTCAGTGTTTATTCTCAAATCACTTGGTTGATTGGTTAGGGTTTCTTTGGACTCCCATTCCTTCTGTTGGTTTCCATTCAGCATTCCCTTTGTGGTCTCCCTGACTCCTTTCAGGTGTCTGTTTATGGATTCCATGAACGCCTCTATTGATCTTTGTCTATGGTCATCCCGCTCTTGCAATTCTTCTATTACTCTTTGATTAGATTTCTCACGTTCATGCTACTTCTGTAGTTCTCTTTGACTGATCTCAGCCTGCTCACGCAATTCCTTTATTTCTCTTTGAGTGTTCTCAACCTGCTCTCACAATTCCAGTATCAATCTTTGAGTAGCTTCCTCAAGCCCATGAGCTTCCTGTTTTGACCTTTGGTTTGCCTCCTCTCTCTCGCTTTCAACGTCACACTGAGTCCTTTGTAGAGTTTCAATCATTTCATACACCATGTTTACTAGTAGTGTGTGTAGAGCTTTTTGGGAACTCTCCTCTGGATTATTCATTATCTGTTCTGTCACCTGATTATCTTGAGTGAGAATTGAGATACACGGATTTGCCATTTTCCTTGTGTTTTTCTTGCTTGTTCTGCCCATTTGGGATGAAAGTAATGCCAGTTTTGTGCTAGAACACAATTTTAAGGCAAGCATCAACCAAAGTACTGTAATTGCATAGTCAAAAGTCTGCAGATACAATCTAGTTCAAGAGATACAGTCTATTCAACATTAAACAACGATGTATTAATGGGCTAAGAATAGCAAAGAAGAATTTGACAAACCAGAAATTATTATCGTTAGTGAGAAAGGTGGGGAAAAATAGGGTTAGAGGGATGTGGAAAGGTAAAAGGAGAGTGAAATTAAGCAAGTCCTAATCTTACAGAAGGAAATGGATTGGAAAGAATGAAAGGAGAGAGAGAAGAAAAAAATTTTTAAAAGAGACAAGAAAAAAATGTAAAGACAAATATTTAAATTTAAAAAGTGAAACTCTTAAAAGTAATGAAAATTTAAAGAGTTAATATTGAGAGATAACGGGGATAGGATGAGAGGAGGGGAGGGATAAAAAGGAGACCTGAAAAACTAAAAAATAATAATTTGTGGAGGGGAAGGGGAAAAACATCATTTAAATAAGGATACAAGTAGACCCGTTGCAACAATGAGAAGTACAAGTTGTCATGTTGAAATCGAACTTTACAACTTTTGTCGGGGGGGGGGGAGGATTTGGTGGGAAGGCTTGGAAGCGATGAGAAGTGGAAACAAAGGAGGAGGCTACAATGCTTGATAAGAAATGTACTCATTATCTTGCCCATGTAATTGTAAACCTCTGTGCAGTATTCTCACAATAAAAGAAAATTTAAAAAATACTTCAAATATTGTATTGGTATAAATAGATAATACTGCTATTAAGGAATTTAATTCTAAGAGGTTTTGAATTGTGTAATACATTTTTGTTTTAAGTATGTATACAATGTGTGATAAGGTCTTATATTCATTGACAGGTATATATGAGGATGAACAGAACAACAAATAATTCATGCAAAAAGACAAAAGATGAAAAAGTAAAACGAATGAGAAAGAAAGAACAAAAAAGACCCAAAGGTCAGTAGAGACTTTTTTTGAAAAAGCACACACACACACATATACACCTAAAATAAAAGTTATAAGAGGAAGAAAAAAAGATTAATAAGAAAAAATTTTTATAATTAAAATTAAAAATTTTAAAAAGATAGAAAAAAATGTCTATGATTTTGTTTTTGGAGGGTTTGATGGGAAGATCCTGTATCTCCCTTGTGTCAGTAACCAGTCTCTTGGTGGAGTCTCTGGTTTGCTTGTGGTGTTTCATTTTCTGTGGCTTGATTGGTTTTTTTAAGTCAGTTTGTTTAAGCAGGCAGAAAAAATTCTGTTGGTTTACCCAGATGTTTGTGATCCTCCTCCCAGGCTAGTTCAGAGGGAGGGAGATCTGCTTTGAGTATCACAAAAGAGGGAGATGGCTGTTTCCTCTAGTTTGGAGTTGCTGTGAAAAGGCTGGGTTCTGGGTAAAGTTGAGGCTTTTCAGCAAACAGTAGCTTTTCCCTGAGGGGCTAGCTTCAGAGAAATTCACAGAGCCCAGCCTGGAGCCATTCTAAGGGTTTATGTTTACTGAGTTTCAATTGATTGTCAGGGCTGCTGTAGGGAGGAGCAGCCTCTGACTCTGTTTACCCAGTGAAGAAAGCCACTCCTTCGGGAGTGTAGCTCTTTCTGCCTGGTTGTGGAGTGGAGAATGGCAGGTCAGGGTAGGTACTTGTGACTCACTAAATGACTCTTTTGTTTTCATAAAAGCACTGAGTTGGAGCTAGCTACTTAGCCAAGCCTTTGTCTGTATCAAAGATGGATACCTCCGGTGTTGTGGGGAGGGGTGTCCTTCCCTCCTCTGCTCCCTTTGAGAAGCAGTGAAGATGTCAGCTTTTACTCACGCTGGAGTGTTGGTTCTTGGGTAGCCTATGGTCTACTATCTGCAGGATGAAGATATCTGCTACTTGTCAGTTCTTGGTAAAATCTGCTCGCCCGCTGCATCTGGCACATTTGTCCCAGACTCTCTGGGTTGTAGGTATGGTGGCTATGGATGCCACCACAGCTGCCACAGCCACTGCAGCCATGGCTGCTGGAAAATGCTCACATCTGTCTCATTACCTGGATTTTCCCTCTCTGGCCAAACTCTCTGTACTGTGATGGCACACTTGGTGTGCCTAGGACTGTTCACTGAAGCCCTAGAACTGCTTTCTATGCGAGAGCTTGTTAAGCCACCAGGTTCTCTTCCGCCATCTTCTCGAAATTCCTGAAGGTGTTTAAATATTACTGGAATTGTTTTGGAATAAATATTGTTTACCTTGACTATCTTGAGAAAGAAGATTTGGTTTCTCAGCACTATAGGTAAGAACTTGAGGGAAAGAAACAAAAGGAAATATGAGGAACAATTCAACACATACATTCAAAAGAAACAAAACAACCCAAGAAAACACAAATTAACTCAGTACTCAAGATCCTGCAGGAAATGCAAAGGTTTTTTAAAAATAGCTATGACAAGCTTATGAAAATCCTGACTACATGGAAGTCTACTGTTGTGAGGATAGTGGTTAAAGCTCAGACTGGACAGAACGATCTGTACACAATGCCAGGCACCTGTTATTCTAAATTCCAGGAAAAATAACATGAAGTAGACTGAGCCCATGATCATACACAAGTAAGAAGCGAAATTCTATCTGAAAGTTAATCAGGATAATTTAGGGCTGGGGGCATGCCAAAGTGGTAAGAACATCCGTTTAGGAGACACAAGACACTCAATTCAAATTCTAATATTATGGGTATTAAAGAAAAAAAGCTATGACTTTAAATAATGGGAATAATTGCAAGATTTGAATATTTGAGTAGAGTAAAATCCATGAGAGAGATAGAGTTTACCCATTTTGCAATGCTTTGTACTTAAGTGATAATATTATGTGCTACTCCAGACACAAAAGTTACCTTAAAAATGAGCATGGATGTGCATTTGGGTGAAGGAAATACTCTTCTTACAAAGGTGTAAATTAAATATTTTTTGGGGGTAGATTTTAGCTCTTGAACTAAGAGCCTGGGTGATATCTCTGAGTCTTTTTTGTCAAGGCTATCACTCTACTACTTTGAGCCAGAGTTCCAGTACTGATTTTCTGTTGGTTGTTTGGAGATAAGAGGCTCATGGACTTTCCTGCCCAGGATGGCTTCAAACCATGATCATCAGATCTCAGCCTCCTGAGTAACCAGGATTCCGTGCCTGAGCCAGTTATGTTTTTAATAATTTAGTAAATTGTACAGTTACAGAAGTTATCATTTATCATTAAAACCTTTATAATATATGTGTGCATATTTATATCAATGCATACATAAAGAAATATTTTAATGTATTTTTGTATCTAAAGTAGGTTTATGAAGTCATCCTTCATTACAAAATAACATGGAAACAAGTTTAATGAGGAGCAAAGCAAAGGGAATAGTCACGTTTCTTGTTGTTGAGTGAAATATGAATTGTGAGAATCAGATTGAGGAAACCATTTAACAAAATAGATAATGGCTATTAATTCCAATCCCTTTATTTTTCCATATTGTGCATCTTCACACATGAGTGTCAAACTCAAACCACACTTTTTTGCCTTTGTATTTAAATCACATGTTATAATTTAGGGGGTAGGTGAAGCAATCAAATAAAGATTAAAATAATAGTAAGTAAGGGTATGAGAGCTGAAAATTATTTTAAATATAATAGCTAATTGAATTCCATATCTCTTACTGTTACTCTATTGTCTTATCCCTCATTCCCACATTAGGAAAGTACATAGAAGATTCTCACTAAATTATATGTAAAATTATGAAAAAATGTATTAAAAGAATATAGGCTCATTGAGGCTGGGAAAGTTGCTCAGTGGTAGAGCTCTTGCCTTGCATGCCTGAGGCCCTGGGTTTGATTCCTCAGCACCACATAAGCAAAAAGAAGAAAGCCGGAAGTGGCATGGTGGCTCCAGTGGTATATCGCTAGCCTTGAGCAGAAAAGCTGAGAGACAGCACCCAGGCCCAGAATTCAGGCCCCTAGACCAGACAGAAACAACAACAACAACAACAAAGAATATGAGCACAGTGGGGTTTTAGCTGGTTGAAACCTGTAGGGGGTAGTGTGTTTTTGAGGACTTGAAAAACGTTGTGATGGAGATGAAGGAATGGATGTACTTATTCTGGAAAATTGGCTAGAGGATTGCTCCCAGAAAAATAGTGGTGAATTCTTCCAAAAGGTTATAGTAAAATCAGTCTCACAATCATGTTCTCTACTGCACTATTCACCGTAGAGAACTTATGGAAACAGCCCAGATGCCCTTTAGCGTAGGGATGGTTGGAGAAAGTGTTGCCCATATACACAATTGGATTGCACCCATCCATTATAAAGACCGTTACAGCATTTGCAAAGAAATGGATAGATCTAAAATTATGTTAAGTAAACGACGTCAGAGCCAGACACACAAAGGACGCGTATTTGGAAGCCAGAATTTTATGCAAGTTAAAGAACAGTATTAATCAAAGCATGCTATTTGCAGAGGAGTATTTAAAAGGTGTAATTTCTTATAAATTTGAACTTTTAATCCAACAAAACAAATACCAGGAAACTATCACTTGGAAATTGTGAGAGGAAGTCAATGGGAAGGAATAAAGAGACTTATGGAAGAAGAGAGTGAAGCCATAATATTCAATGCAGATAATATGAAACTAGCAAAAATGAAATTGGGGTGAGGTTTGGAAGGATATGAGAAAGTTATGTAAAGATCCATCGTACTTATAAACTGATTCCTTGAATGGAAAACCCTTCATACAACTATTTAATAAAAATACAATTAAAAACAATGGAGACATTTGATCTAAAACCATGAGTCAATATGATAATTTCCTTCTGAGAAATTTTCTTTGCAGGTATTATCCGCGTAATGACAGAAAAGGGAACAACGCAATGAATATCAATACATCAATTTGCATATCCTAAATAGACACAATATATAAATCACAATAAAAATATTAGAATACATCATATGATAAAATAACAATTAGAAAATATCAAACTCTGATTGTTTTTCCAAGTACTTTACGTTTGGTATCTAATTTAATCCTCACAATAATTCCATAAAGTGGAACTACTTCTATACTACTTCTATTTTTAATTCTAAGATGATGATATTTAAGTCTTCAGAATTGGAATTACTAGTACAACATTGCACACATGGTAAGTGTTGGCCTGCGGTCCATTCCCACCATATCAAATAACCTCATTCTATTTTATAACTAAATACCAGCACTCAGTCTACTAATTCTAGGAAAATTTCCCAAAATTATTGTGCACACTCTAATTATATTTCACTTTGTCTTTGTTAGAAAATAGGTAACTAAGCCAGACAACAGTGGCTCACGCCTATAATGCTAGCTACTCAGGAGGCTGAGATATGAGGATTGTGGTTCAAAGCCAGCTCGGGCAGGACAGACTGTGAGACTCTTATCTCTAATAAACCACTAGCAAACTGGAAGTGGCACTGTGGTCCAAGTGGTAGAGCGCTCACCTTCAGTGGAAGAGTGCAGGGACCGCACCCAAGCCCAGAGGTCAAGCCCCATGACCAACAACAACAAATAAAAGAAAATAAGTAACTGAAATATGAAAACTCCAAATTCATAATCAATTTATACCTCTCTGGTTAAAGGAACTGCTAAACTATAACATTCTTGATTTCTAGCTCAAAATAGTAGAAATCATATTTTATCCCTTCACTCTACACTGCACTGCCTGGGGACCCCATCTCTGGTTAACACAGTCTTACTGAAAGAATGACCTGCCCAATTCCTGATAGAAAAAGACTGCAGGTCTTTTGGAGCAATCTTTTCCATATTGTAGCTCACCTAAATTTTTTACCATTAGAAGTATTTTGATTGCTTTTTATACCCAACATTTTGAGAGAAATTTACTAGTTTAAAATGTTATTAAATACAGGTGGAGCTGTTGCAACTATGAGAAGTACAAATTGTCATGTCGAAAACGAGCTTTACAACGTTGGGGGGGAGAAGGGGGAGGATTGGGTGGGGGGATAGGGAGGAAGCTGGGAAGGGATGTGAAGGGTAAACAAAGGAGGAGACTGCAATTTTTGATAAGAAATGTACGCATTATCCTGCCCATGTAATTGTAACCCCTCTGTACAGTATGTTCACAAAAAAAATAAAATTAAATTTAAAAAAATGTTATTAAAGAAAGACTGATATAAAAACCACTTTTGACCCCAGTTAAATATTTTACCTTTCATATACCCAAAAATGCAGTCTGACCTATCATTAATGTTAGGAACGAGAGGTTAAAAATCGTAGAAACCAAGACGAAAGTATGTATTAAAGAGTCTCCAACTTGTGAATACAATTGGTTTAAAAAGACATCAATAATACTGCATTTTTTAATTCCCTAGGATAATAATGATTCCCTATGATAATGATAATGATAAACTATTAACACTTAAAAATAACTAATTTTCTTGGGAGTAGGAAACAAAACAAAAGGTTAATTCTAATCATTTAAAAAGATCTTTATTTATAATAAACGTTCACTCATAACTATAAAGATTCTAAAACTAACTGAAGTTAGAGACCCAAAGGAAATAATTGAACTGCATCATGTACATTCAATGGACTGTTAATAAAAAACAAAGTTATACTAATAATTAGCTTACCCATTTCACTTACATTCTTTTATTCTATTCCATTTACTTTCATAAAAACTGGGTTTTCATAACATGATTCATAAAAAAGCCTATATGCAGAGTTGCGGGAAGATGGCAGAGGAAAAGTTGGAGGCAAAACAAGCTCTCGCATAGAAAGCAGTTTTAGAGTTACAGTGAACAGTCCTAAGCCAGAGAATCACACCACGTGTGCCTTCACAGGACAGAGAATTAGGCCAGAGAGAGAAAATACAGGCAAGGAGACAGCCTTGAGCAATTGCCAACAGCCACCTCGGCTGTGGCAGTGGTGGCAGCAGCAACTGCAGCCGCCATACTTGAATCACAGAGAGTCTGGGAAGAAGGAGCCAGACGTGGCAGGCGAGCGAATTCTACTCAACACCAACAAGATCCGACAAGGAGAAGACCAATTCATCCTGCAGTTCGCAGACCAGAGACGACCCAGGAACCAAGACTAGGCAGGAGTAGAAGCCTAAATCCTCACTCCGTCTCAGGGAACAGAGGAGGGAAGGCCACCCCTCCCCACCCACAGAACTGGAGATCACCATCTTGGATACTGACAAAGCTCGTCAGAGCTGCTAGCTCCAACTCAGGCCTTGGAATAAATCTAGAGTCATCTAACAGGTCACAAGAGCCTAAACTGACCTGCTAGACTCAGCTCCACCCAGGGAAAAGTCACCCAGCTCAGGCGCCAGCCCCAGAGTGGCTTTCTCCACAGGGTAATCAAAGCCAGAGGCTGCCCCTCCCTTTAGCAGCCTGGACAATCAATTGAAATTCAGTAAATAGAAACCCTGAGAGTGGCTCCAGGTTGGGCTCTGTGAGTTTCTCACAAACCAGCCCCTGGGAAAAACTACTGTTTGCTGAAAGGCCTCAACTCTGCCCAGAACCTAGCCTCATCACAGCGTCTCCAAACTCGAGGAAAAAGCCATCTCCCACTTTTGTGATATTCAAAGCAGATCTCCCTCCCATTGAACTAATCTGGGAGAAGGATCACAGAGCATTTTTCTGCCTGTTCAGAGAAACTGACTTAAGTACGAACCAAGCCACAGGAACACAAGCAGACCAGAGACTCCAACAAGAGGCTGGTTATGGACATAAGGGAGACCCAGGATTATTCCCACCCCTCCAAAAAAATAAAAGAATTTTTTTTTGTTGTAACATTTATAGAAAAAAATTTTTTCTAAAAATTTTTTTTAATCTTTTTTACCTTTTGAGAAAAAAAAATTGTTTTCTAGTAATTTTTCTTTTCCTTTTAGAATTTTATTTTAGGGGTATAAGTGTCTGTGTGTTTTTCTTTCTTTTTTTGTTTTTTTTTTGTTTTGTTTTTTGTTTAGCTCTACTGAACTTCTGATCTCTTTTCTTTCTTGCTTATCCTTTTCATCTGTTCTTCTCTTTCGTTCTTCATTATGAGACTTAATTGCTCTTCTGCACATCCTCAGATAAACCCGTAGTCCATTTTTAGACCTTATCCCCCATTGTGTACACACTTAATCCACAATTTATTACTCAATTCAAAACCTCTTAGACTTAAATTCCTAAATAGCAGTACTACCTCTTTATACTTATATAATATTTTAAGTATTTTTATTTTTAAGTTTTTCACATCTCCTTTATATCCCTCCCCTTCTCTCATTATATTCATGTTCTTCTCTGAATAGTTTGTTACAAAAACATGGGCAAGATAGTGAGTACATTTCTTATGAAGCATTGTAGCCTCCTCCTTTGTTTACCCTTCCCATCCATTCCCATCCTCTCTCCCCCCCATCCAATCTTCCCACCTCCCAAATTGTAAAGTTCGTTTCGACATGATAACTTGTACTTCTTATCGTTGCAACAGGTCCACCTGTATCCTTAAACGACTTGTTTTCCCTTCCGCTCCACACATTATACCGACATCAAATACAGGAAAGCGGAGGTTATACTGTGGGGGAGGGGCTTACAAAGCAACAAAGAAATAATCTTAAAATTGCATTAGAAACAAATGCATGAAAGAAAAAAAACACATTTAAAATAGATATCTTAGGGTTCATTTTCCTAACATCACCTTATCTGACCTTCTCAGCTTGGCTTGGCTTACTTCACTTAATATAATTTTTTCCAAGGCTTTCCATTTCCAAACAAATGGGGCAATGTCATTCTTTCTGGAGGCATAGAATTCCATTGTGTATATATATCACATTTTCTTGATCCATTCATCTACTGAGGGCCATCTGAGTTTTTTCCAGATCTTAGCTTGGGTAAATAATGCTGCAATAAACATAGTTGTGCTGGTAGCTTTAGTGTGGTCTTGTTTGTAAACATTTGGGTAAATGCCCAAAAGTGGGACTGCTGGGTCATAGGGGAGCTCTATGTGGAGTCTTTTGAAGAACCTCCATACTACTTTCCAAAGTGGTTGAACAAGTTTACATTCCCACCAACAATGAAGTAAGGTCCCCTTCTGTCCACATCCACTCCAGCATCTGTTGTTATTAGAGTTCTTGATTTATGCCATTCTAACTGGGGTGAGGAGGTATCTCAATGTTGTTTTGATTTGCATTTCTTTTATGGCTAGGGAAATTGAGCATTTCTTCATGTGTCTATCGGCCTTCCTTATTTCTTCTTCAGAGAAGTTTCTCTTTAAGTCATTAGACAACATATTTATTGGGCAGTTGTCTCTTTGAGGATTTGTTGTTGGGGGATTTAATTATTTGAACTCCAAATATATTTTAAATAGGAGACCATTGTCCGTTGTATGGCTAGTGAAGATCTTCTCCCAATCCATGGGCTTTCTATTGATCTTGCTAGCTATGTCCTTTGTCATGCAGAAGCTCTGCAACTTCATGCAGTCTCATTTGTCCAAACTTTCTTTGATTTGTTGTGTTTCTGGGTCCCTATTAAGAAAATTTCGGCCTGAGCCAAGGAGACCTAGGGTTTCTCCTATTCCATCCTGTAATATTATCAGGGTGTCTCCTTTGACTCTGAGGTCTTTGATCCATTTGGTGTTGATTCTGGTGCAGGGTGATATATAAGGATCTAGCTTTAGTTTTCTGCAAGTAGTTAACCAATTTTGCCAGCACCATTTACTGAAGAGGCTGTCTTTCTTCCATTCTATTTTTTTTTAGCTCCCTTATCAAATATTAGATGGTTATAGGTCTCTAGGATCATTTTTGGGTTTTCAGTTCGATTCCATTGGTCCTGAGGTCTGTTCTTGTACCAGTACCAAGCTGTTTTGATTACTATGGCTTTCTAGAAGAGTTTGAAATTTGGAATTGATATTCCTCCAGCAGGGTTCTTTCCGTTGAGGAGCGTTTTTGCTATTCGGGGTCTTTTATTGTTCCATATGAATTTTTGGATTGCCTCTTCTATTTCCTTGAAGAATGAGGTTGGAATTTTGATAAGTATCGCATTGAGTTAGTACATAGCATTGGGAAGTATTGCCATTTTCACGATGTTGATCTTTCCAATCCAGGAGCATGGTAGTTTTTCCCATTTTCTAAGTTCTGTTTTGATTTCCTTTTTCAAGATTTTAAAGTTTTCATCATAGAGGTCCTTCACTTCTTTGGTTAAGTTAATTCCTAGGTATTTTATTTTTTTGTGGTCCTATTACAAATGGAGTTGCTTTCCTAATTTCAGCCCCACTTTTCTCATTGTTGGCAAACAGAAAAGCCATTGATTTTTGAGGGCTAATTTTATACCCTGCTACTTTGCCAAAATTTTGAATCAGCTTGAGTAATTTGGGAATGGAGTCTATGGGATTCTTTAAATACAAGATCATGTCATCTGCAAAGAGGGAGAGATTTATTTCTTCTTTCCCTATTTGGATCCCCTTTATGTCTGCATCTTGTCTTATTGCTGTAGCTACACATTATAATACTAGGTTGAAGAGAAGTAGAGAGAGTGGACATCCTTGTCTTGTTCCTGAGTTAAGAGGAAATGACTTTAGTTTTTCACCATTAAGTATAATGCTGGCTGTAGGTTTGTCATATACAGCCTTTATTGTATTGAGGAATGTTCCATGGATTCCTAATTTTTCCAAATCCTTTATCATAAAGGGGTGTTGGATCTTGTCGAATGCTTTTTCTGCATCTATTGAGAAAACCATTTGGTTCTTATCCTTGCTACTGTTGATGTGATGAATAATAATAATTGATTTGGTATATTGAACCAGCTTTGCATCCCTGAAATGAATCCTGTTTGATCATGGTGTATGATTTTTTGGATGCATTGTTGAAGTCGATTGGCCAAAATTTTGTTGAGAAATTTTGCATCAATATTCATCAAAGAAATGGGTCTATAGTTCTCTTTCTTTGATGAGTCCCTGCCTGGTTTTGGGATGAGGGTTATGATGGCTTCATAGAATGTGTTCAGTAGTGAACTTTCTCTTTCAATTTCATTGAAGAGTTGGAGGAGCACTGGTGTGAGCTCAGCTTTGAAGGCCTTGTAGAATTCGGCTGTAAAACCATCTGGTCCTGGACTTTTCTTAGCTGGAAGGTCTCTTATTGCTGTTTCTATTTCAATGCTTGATATGGGCCTGTTAGGATTGTTTAACTCATCTTGGTTTAGTTTTAGCATGTCAATATTTGCTAGGAAAAGGTCCATTTCTGCCAAGTTCTCAAACTTATTTGCATATAGTTTTGAGAATATTCCCTTAAAATGTTTTGAATCTTGGCTGTTTCCGTGGTGATGTTTCCATTCTTATCTCTGAGTTTATTTATTTGGGTGTATTCTCTTCTTTTTCTGATAAGATTTGCTAAGGGTCTGTCAATTTTGTTAACTTTTTCAAAGAACCAATTCTTTTTTTTCTTGATTCTTTCTATAGTTTTTTGTATTCTAATACATTTAATGGTGATTTAATTTTAATTATTTCTTTCCATCTATTGGATTAGGCTTTATCTTGCTGCTCTTTTTCAAAGAGGTTCAGATGTCTCATTAAATTGTTGATTTCAGATCTCTCCAATTTGTTGATGTAGGAACTCAGAGCTATAAACTTGCCTCTGAGTACTGCCTTGGCTCTGTCCCAGAGGAGCTGGCAATTTGTGTGCTCATTTTGGTTGAATATTATGAACATTTCAATTTCATTTCTAATCTCTTCCTTGACCAGCTTGAGATTCAGCAGTGTGTTGTTTAGCCTCCATGTGTTACCGGAGTTTGTTGGTGGCTTTTGGGCTTGAGTTCTAATTTTATTACCTTGTGGTCTGAGAAAATGCAAGGTATAACTTCAATGTTTCTGAATTTGGACAAGTTTAATTTGTGGCATAAAATGTGGTCTATTTTTTAAAAATTCCTTGTGCTGCTGAGCAAAACGTGTATTCTGATGCTGTTGGGTGAAATATTCGGTAGATGTCTGTTAAATCTAGTTGACCTATGCAGTTGTTTAGATCTGCGGTTTCTCTGTTGAGTTTTTGCCAAGTTGATCTAGCTTGTGGTGAGAGTGGTGTGTTAAAATCCCCAACAATTAATTTCTTTGGATTTCTGTGGGATTTGAGGGAAAGTAGTGTTTCTTGGATAAATTTGGGTGTTCCGTTGTTTTGAGAATAGATATTTAGAATTGTAATATCCTCCTGAAAGAGAGATCCCTTAATTAGTATGTAGCGACCTTCTTTATCTCTTCTCACAAATTTTAATTTGAAGTCTATTTTATCTGATGTTAGGATTGCAACTCCTGCCTTTTTATGGGGGCCGTTTTCTTGGTAGATTTTGTTCCAGCCTTTAACATTGAAAATGTGTTCGTTTTTAGGGGCAAGATGTGACTCGGGAAGGCAGCAGATAGAAGGATCTTGTTTTTTAATCCAACTAGACAGCCTAGGTCGCTTAATTGGAGAGTTAAGTCCGTTAATGTTAAGAGATAGGACTGAGAGGTATTTGGGAGTTCCTGCCATGTTATCCACCTTCTTGGGGCTGGGAAAACTGGGTTCTTCCTATGGTTCTTGGATTCTCAGTTTGGGTGCAGTTTCTTGGCCTTTATTGTGGTCTTGTTGATTTTCTATGTGTAGGATATCTTTAAGAATCTTTTGTATGGCTGGTTTGGTGGAGATGCATTGTTTCAATTTTTCTTTGGCATGGAAGGTTTTTATTTGGCCTTCAGTTAGAGAGTAGAATTTAGCTGGGTACAGTATTCTTGGTTGATAGTTGTTTGTAGTGCACGGCATACGTCATTACAGGCTCTTCTTGCTTTGATTGTCTCTGCTGAGAAATCTGAGGTGATTCTAATTGATTTCCCTTTATAGGTGATTAATCTTTTCTCCTTGACAGCTTTAAGGATCTTTTCCTTGGTCTGAATTGATCCTGTGTGGATTATTATGTGACGGTTGGATGTCCTATTCTGGTCTGTTCTATTTGGAGTTCTAAAAGCTTTTTGTATTTGAACATGCCTATTTTTTTTCATCTTTGGGAAGTTCTCTGCAAGTATCCTCTTAAACAAATTTTTCTAGACAATTAACTTCTGTTTCTAGGTGCTCCTCTACACCCATTATCCTTAGATTAGGCCTTCTGGTGGTGTCTTCCAAGTGTTGGATAGATCTCTCATATTTCTTGGACTTGTCTTGGATGGTTGTATGTTCTTTCTCTGTAATGTCCAGGGTGTCTTCAATCCCTGAGATTCGATCTTCTGCATGGTCTAACCTGCTGTCAATACATTCTACTTTGTTTTTTATTTCTTTTCCTTCTATTTTTTCAGCTTTGATGGCTTCAAATTCTTGTTGCTTTGTTTTAGATCTTGTATGAACTTCTTTACTTCCTTAATTTGGTGTTCAGTGTTTGTTCTCAAATCACTTAATTGATTGTTTATGGTTTCCTTGGACACCCATTCCTTCTGTTGGTTTCCATTCACCATTCCCTTGGTGGTCTCCCTGACTTCTTTCAGCTCTTTGTTAATGGATACCATGAATGCCTTTAGTGATCTTTGTGTATTCTCATCCTGCTCTATCAATTCCTGTATTACTCTTTGCTTAGCTTTCTCCCGTTCATGAGATTTCTGTAGTTCTCTTTGAGTGTTCTCAGCCAGTTCATGCCATTCCTGCCTTTCTCTTTGTGTATTCTCAAGCTGCTCATGCAAATCCTGCTTCAGTTTTTGAGTAGCTTCCTCACGCTCATGATATTCCTGTATAAACTTTTGAATTGCCTCCTCTCTCTCCCTATCACGCTCATAAAGAGTCCTTTGTATGATTTCAATTTTTTCATTTATCATGTTTGCCAGCAGTGTTTGTAGAACTATTTGGGAACTCTCCTCTGCATTATTCATTATCTGTTCTGTGCCCTGGTTATCATGAGTGGGAGTTGAGATACTGGACTTGCCATTTTTCTTGTGTTTTTCTGGCTTACTCTGCCCATTTTGGATGAAATTAACACGTTTTGTGCTAGAACACTACCTTAAGGCAAGCATCAACCAAAGTCTGTATTTGCACAGTCAATACTCTGCAGATATAATTTAGTTCATCAGATACATCTATTCAAGATCAGACAACTGTATATTAATGTGCTACGAACCCCATAGAAGAATTTGGTAAACCAGAAATTATTAGGGTTAGGAAGAGATGTGGGTAAAAAATAGGAATAGAGTGATGTGGGAAGGCACAGGGAGTGTTAACTATATCCTAATCTCAAAGCAGGAAATAGGTTGGATAGGATGAAAGTAGAGGGAGAGAAAAAAAAGAAGAAAGAAAAAGGCAACCACAAGAGACCAGAAAAAAAATAGAAAGGTAAAAATTAAAAAATATTATTAAGATTGAAAAACAAACTATCCAGAGAAGAACATGAATATAATGAGAGAGGGGGAGGGATATAAAGGAGATGTGAAAAACTTAAAAATAAAAATACTTAAAATATTATATAGGTATAAAGAAGTAGTACTGCTATTAAGGAATTTAAGTCTAAAAGGTTTCAAATTGAGTAATAAATTTGTCTATTAAGTGTGTACACAATGGGTAATAAGGTCTAATAATCCAGTGCGGGTTTATCTGAGGATATGCAGAACAGCAATTAAGTCACGTAAAGAAGAACGAAAGAGAAGAACAGGTAATAAGGATAAGAAACAAAGAAAAAAGATCAGAAGTTCAGTAGAGCTAAACAAAAAACAAAACAAAACAAAAAAATAACAAAAACAAAAATAAAGAAAAACACACACAAACTTATACCCCTACAATAAAATTCTAAGAGGAAAAAATTACTAGAAAAAATTTTTTTTCAAAAAAAGTAAAAATTAAAGATTAAAAAAAATTTAGAAAAAAAATTTTTTTAAAAAAGGTACACAAAAAATTATTTTTTGTGAAGAGTGGGAAAAATCCGGTATCTCCCTTGTGTCTCTAACCAGCCTCTTGTTGGAGTCTCTGGTCTGGTTGTGTTCCTGTGGCTTGGTTGGTTGCTTAATTCAGTTTCTTTGAATAGGCAGAAAAATGCTCTGCTTTCCCCAATGTTTTGCGATCCTCTTCCCAGGTTAGTTCAATGGGAGGGAGATCTGCTTTTTCCTCGAGTTTGGAGATGCTGTGATGAGGCTAGGTTCTGGGTAGAGTTGAGGCCTTTCAGTAAACAGTAGCTTTTCCCGGGGGCTGGTTTGTGAGAAACTCACAGAGCCCAGCCTGGAGCCACTCTCAGGGTTTCTGTTTACTGAATTTCAATTGATTGTCCAGGCTGCTAAAGGGAGGGGTAGCCTCTGGCTTTGATTACCCGGTGGAGAAAGCCACTCCTAGGGCTGGCGCCCGAGGTGGGTGACTTTTCCCTGGGTGGAGCTGAGTCTGGCAGGTCATTTAGGCTCTTGTGACCTGCTAGATGACTCTAGATTTATTCCAAGGCCTGAATTGGAGCTAGCAGCTCCACCAACCTTTGTCGGTATCCAAGATGGTGATTTCCGGTACTGATGGGGGGGGGAGTGTGGTCTTCCCTCCTCTGTTCCCTGAGAAGGAGTGAGGATGTTAGGCTTCTACTCATGCCGAAACTTGGTTCCTGGGTCTTCTCTGGTCTGCAAACTGCAGGATGAATTTTTCTTCTCATTGTCGGTTCTTGCTGGTGTTTACTGGAATCCGCTCACCTGCCGCGTATGGCTCCTTCGTCCCGGACTCTCTGTGATTCAGGTATGGCGGCTGTAGTCGCCACCACCACCGCTGCCGCCGCCGCAGCAGCTGCTGGCAAATGCTCAGAGCTGTCTCCTTGCCTGTGTTTTCTCTCTCTGGCCTTAATCTTTTTCCGTGAAGGCACACTTGGTGTGATTCTCTGGCTTAGAACTATTCACTATAACTCTAAAACTGCTTTCTATGCGAGAGCTTGTTTAGCTTCCAGCTTCTCATCTGCCATCTTCCTGAACTCCCATCTTTTTAAAAAAATAATATTTTGTTTGTTCTATTAATTGATCAGAGGAATGGATTTTGTGGCAAGCAAAGTCATTACTCATCTGTCTCTCTCTTTGTCTCTCCCTTTCTTGGTTCTCATAGATAATATGATTACCCAATAATTATCCTAATTTATTTTGCTTTCATATTTTTGGTTGCAGCATTTCACTTTTTGCTCTGCCATTTCCAAAATCATTTATATAGAAGGCGTTATTTCCTATTTTCTCATTCCTAGAATAAGCTTCACATGAAGACATCACTTGTCCTCATTTTCAGTGTATACATTTGAATGCAGAAGAACATCTTTCCTCTGCTCTCCATCAATTCCCTGCTCTCCAGTTAGAATAATTTCGAATAGTAAAATTGGAAAAAGAGAAATGGTGAATAAACAGATGCAGAAAATTCACTGGATATTTCTGACCAGGTCAACCAATGTGAACTATTAGGGAAATACATGGACACCTCATTCCCACTGGCACTCAAAGTCTCTGGTTTGGCAATTCTTAGGAATATGAGGAACAAGATAAAAAAGTAAGGAATGATATCAATTGCAAGATAAAAAGTGGAGAAGGATCCAAGCAAATTTCTTCATTGGGCTTCCAAAAATATTCGGCTCACTACAGTGCAGTGACTTCTTACCCAAAAGGCCACTCATGTGAATAGTAGGGATGCCGATGAGTATATCCCTCCTCATCGAGAAGCTTACAGTGGACACTTACACATTGTCAGTGAGTTGGTGTCTCAAACGACACATGCAATAACTGTAGATGACTGGACACCCCTGCACATATATGTGCATATATGTGGAATAATATTAGAGTGGCTTCTTTCTTACTTCATCATGATACAGAAACCAATGCCCAAACTAAAGGCCTCTTGACCCCCTTACATCTTGCTGCTGAGAATTGAGATAGCAAAGATATGCTGGATCTCCTTTTGTTGAACCATTATATAAAACCAGGCATGAAGAACAACATAGAAGAAACTGCATTTGATATTGCCAAAAGGATAAGTATGTATCACTACCTCTATGAAGTTGTGGAAGGCTGTACAAATTGTTCACCTAAGTCCTAATGGTCGGGTTACGTTTCTTAAATGCAAGTCCATCTTTTATGTCCCTACAAAATATTTTCACAATCCAAATAAGAGCAATATCTTTTTTTTTTTTTTGGTCGGTCATGGGGTTTGAACTCTGGGCCTGGGAGCTATCCCTGTGCTCTTCAGCTCAAGGTGAGAGCTCTACCAGTTGAGCCACAGCTCCACTTCCAGTTTTCTAGAGGTTTATTGAAGAGTACCACAGACTTTCCTTCCCAGGCTGGATTTGAACCATGATCCTCAGATCTCAGCCTCCTGTGTAGCTAGGATTATAGGCATGAGATACCGGTGCCTGCCAACACCAATATTTTACTGTAAAAATTCATGGATTCCGCGGAATTCTTTCAAGTGAATTGCCTGCATTGCATGTCAAAATGTATTCAGTATTTTTTGTATACATATATAATGATTTCTTCAGAGATTGTGATTTTCAATCAGAAATAATTTTAACTTACCTGTTGAAATGAGTAGTATAGAAAATAAAATATTTCTGGTGCTTGTCTGAAAAAGTATATTTTAAAATATTCTATATTCTATGTTTGCATAATGTTCATAATTTATTTTATTTTTTCTTAGATATACTGTGTATTCTACATTATTTTATAATATATAGGTTCCTTAATGTGTCCTTTCCAATTGCATTCCATATAGAAACAGTTTGATTCCTTTTTTTTTCTAGGTCTTAATGTTAATCTTTGCATTGTAATTTCAGTATACTTGCTACTGAACCATGTAGTATCCTCTAAATTTATGTAGTTAATGATGCAATCTTTATACAGGCTTTTATCTATGGGTGCCTACTAGTAACAAGGAAACCTTATTGTTCCTAACAATGCTATCTATCTTATTTCCTGAAAATTCTGTGCGTAGTGGAAAAAATGATATTGATCAATCTATTGCTCACATTTGCAATTTTTTTTTGTCAATGACTATCTTAAATTTTTTGATTTGGAATTTGATTGTACTCTCAATTATTTATTGATAAGTCCAAAGGTGATGGCTTTTTCAAGTACTTATTTATCCAACTGTGTTAGCTCTGTGGACCTAATGGATTCAAAGTAAGCGTTGCTTAAGAGCTACTTCTAAACTTCTTCAGCTGACATTTTCCCAAATGATGTGTTACTGGCACAAATGTCTACCTCAGCCTTTATACTTCTTCCATGTGGGAACAGACCAACCAGAATATCTTACGCTGACAGCATAGATTGTTTTACTGGAACAAAACTAATCTTGTTTACAAGGGATCATAGAGAGATGAACAGTTCAAACAGAACTGTTCAGACTAGAAGGTATTTTATCAAAATATAATTGTTTATTACACCTTCCATTTCAAAAGTAGCTGAAGCCAAGAAGGTGAAAAATTTTTTGGTATGCATGATGACTTAATGTCCTGGCCTGTCTACCATCCAACCAGGAAGGAACTTACACTACTGCCTTTTTATCATCAAATATTTTCATAGTTGCAGGAGAAGTCCATATGTTTCTCCTTGTTATTAGGCATTAAAATGATAATGCTTTAATCACAGTGTTTCCTATTGCCTCCATGCTGTAAATCTACAAATGTTAAAGCTTTAGCTCTAACTCTATCAAACACTGAGGTAGAGATAATGGATTAATACTTTAAAACAGATTTGCCTTTGATACAGTAACTACAACAGAACAATGCAAAACGTGTGCCTTTTAATTATAGTATATATAGTTATATATTTTATATTAATATGTGCTGATTTTATATTTCACACAGTGAAACTTACTAGAATTAGTTGATGATTTTACAAATAAATTGATATTTATTTATTCCAATAAATAGAATTGAAATAAAAATAATTAGGTTTAAAATGTATATTAGAATTTAAAAAGTATCAATGCAATATCTTTAGTATTACCTTGTGATATATTCTGTTCTTGGTCTTCTGAATCCACATGGCAAAAAAACAATGTTTTCCTCTAATCTATAATGGATTTTGCTCTGCTGCTCTGTTTATTGCTTTAAATCGCTTGTCCCAAAATGTTTTTCTCCATATTTCTGAAGCATTCCTACTGATTATACCCAAATTTTGCTAAGATGTCTAAAACACATTATTCCTCTTCAGTACCCATGGGTCCTAAGTTCCCAGGTCCCAGTTACCTGCATCATCAGATGACAGGAGCAAGACTTCTCACCAAGGCCCATGCAACATCTCAACAACAAAGTAATTCAAGACCCATCTCAATTTCTCATTTCCTATATTTCAGGGCCCCAATTCCTTGAGATGCAGGAATTAGCAGTAAGCAATTGTGAAATGCAAGGCAACTTAAAATGAAGGATGAGATAACAAAATTTCAGAGAAAGTACTGTAATTCTAACATTCAACTTATAGATGACCAGCCCATATGAGTGAACAAGTTCACAAAGTGTCATAAGCTTATATTTAACACCCCTCCCCTATGATTAATGAAAGATTTTATTCCAACATAAGTGGGCCAAAAAATAGATCCTGGAAGGATAGATCCATAATTGGTCTACCAAAGCCCAGAAAACTTACTTAGAGGTCAAATGTAATTCAGAAAAACATTTGAAGCACTAAGGAGTGCTTCAAAACACTCGGACTTCAGTACAACATCGTTCTGTGGTATAAAAATGTCACTCTCAAACCAATGATAATCTACATTGAATCTCCTGAAAGTGTATTCCTTTTCAAATAAACTTTTAAAAATCAAATTCGCCAAAATAACATTTGACAAGTTGATGATGCTTAGTGACATTACAAGTTTTTCAAGTGCAGGGAGCAAGTTACAATAGAGTTGAATTATTACACAGCACTAATGCCAAACACGTTCAATCATTCATTAAAGTATAGAAATAGTACCATCCACAATTTGTGTTTTTCAGTAAGGGCCTTCCAGAATTGTGTTAAATCGATCAGCCTCCTAAATTTCAAACCCAAATGTTAGCTAATAAATTTCATCATTTAATAAGGTACATTTTAAAAAGTCACAAATAGTTGCCTTATCAAATGTTATTTTATGTTTTCCCTTTGTCTAACATAGTAAGAAATATAACATTAAGTCTTGAATAGGGGTACTCATCAGAGATATGACAAACATAATATCTGTCTTCTATTTCTATCATATTTCTCTCAGAATAAATTGTAATTTTCTTCTTTTCCCAAAACTTATAGGTAGTAGAAAATATTATTCCATGTAAAATAAAAGAATCACACCATTGTACAAAGCCATTTATAAAAATTCTTAGGAATACATTCTAAGCCATTTTTAACTTTCTTTTTGACTAAAGATTAATCTTCCAAATGGATGAGAATAAAATCATGTTTAGGTGCTTCACGTCTCCAGTCTTGCAAATTGCTGCTTCAGATGAATCAATTATGGAAATAAAAGCTGACATCAGTTCAAGAATATGCATGATTGAAAGTCCATGGAATGTATATAAACCTTTCAAAGTATTAATAGAGAGTTTAACAGAATGACTATCAGGAAGTTTCAACCAGAGAGGAATTATAGTAAAGACATAGAATGAATGAAAAATGAACAAGGGGCAAGTACAGCTAGAATACTCAATGTACACATATGATAAAGGAAGTGTTAAATTGAAAATAAATCTTGGAGAAAGGTTGGTTGAGAATGATGGAAGGAGTGACTCCGATCTAGGAGCATTGGACAATAAGATGGATATATTTAATTGTGAAACAATTGCACAATCTTTTAAAATTCATGTTAAAAAACACAACAAGAAACAAAAAACACTCAAAAATCACAACCATCAGCAAGCTCCAGAGAGTATGAATATGACCTCTCAAAATTTTAATCAGTTAATGAAGGGCAGTTTTTGGAAAAGCAAACAAAGCTGTTCAAAGAGGGAAATTTGGGATAGGGGATAATTTTGAACAGAATTAAATAGATTGTCTAAGGTTATATATCACCTACATCTGCTGCAAATAGTATCTTTCTTCTACGAGTTTTCTGTCTGAACTGGATAATCCAGTCCTGAAACACATTTGGTAGCTTGTGAGGATAGAATGGAAGAAACAAGACCAAGAACCCATTACTCCACTGGAGAGAAAACAATACTATTTTCTCTAATCTCTCTTCACTACTCTTTCTTCATTCTTTTAAGTCAATTGATTTTGAATTATATTTTTCCTTCTTTCTTATGGCAAAGTAATTCATTATATATTATTTTCCATTTTCTTCTTTCATGCTGTTTAATTGGCCAAGTGAGTCCATTAAACTTCCCTCTTGGATTTGGTTGCCATGAAACAACATCTAAGTTAATGAGGAGAAATCTAATGTAAAACTTTGTCTCCAGAAAACAGTCCAAGAAGCTGTGATCACAAATATTTGGCTATATTTTTTTTCTTTTACCTTGAAAGACTTCTTGTGTCTAAAGTTCCAACAAAAATAAGTATTCCATCACTTGTTGGTTCAATCAAAATTGTCTAACCTCAAAGATATATTTTGCTAACAAGATGCTTATAGGAAACAAAAGAATACTGCACTTTTATCTTCTCTCTTAAGATTCTCCTTAGATACCATATCAGGAACAGTGAAGTTTTTCTATGCAAAATTATTTCAATAGATTATTTTTCTCTTGGTCTTGCATTTATTCACCAAGATCTATGGAGGAGAATTGAGTTAAATCACCCATACCTTGGAAGACAGTGTCTGTTACAAAAGGACAATGCTTCTATGTCCTCCTCTTAGCTCTTGCCGGAGTTCCAATTAATCACAGCTTCTTGGCTTCATGTCTAGTGAACCTGAAGGACTATATGGGCTCCACCACTGCTACATCTTCATTATTTCTCTTTTAAAACGCTTTAATTGCCTCATTTGGATGTGGAATTTATCATCATGTCTTCATTCAATCAGTTCTGCATTGTAATGAGCCAAATGGGCTCTATAAACTTACTTTAGGGAGTAAAGATACCAACACAATTTATATCAAAAAGTTTTGGACTCCCTTCACTGCTGAAGACAATACGCTTCGCTAAGTCTTCTAAGAAAACTTTTTAAATTAACTTTTCCATTTTCTCAATTCTTTTCTGAACTTTTTGGCATATGTAATAAGAGAAGTCTTCACTATCTCATATTAATAAGGATATTATTTTTGCGAGCCACTTAGAAATGTGAAATCATTCGTTTGAAGTATCCAATCAGATTTTTTTCTGTGTTTCAATGCTTCACATCCAAAGACATTGTGGAAAGTGTTAAAAACAAAAATGTGTAATCCCAACACCTTCTTTCATTGTGAAGGGCGCTTTCTCCCTAAATATTTTGACTCAAATTATCTTTTTCAAAGAATTACAGTTTGGTAATTAAAGGTAAATTCACAAATTTTGATGCCTTATTTTTTTAAGAACTTTGAATTTAAATTCCAATACAACCTTGTTTCAAACAGTGAGAATATAGTTCCTGGCTAAGACAATTCCAAGGGAACCTACAGGATTTACATCAAGGTTTCTCGGGTTTGTTTTTTTAGTGTGAAAAAGAGCCATCTTCATCCACATTGCTCCCTCTCTACTACGTCTCCTTGGATTTCTTTGCATGAAAGCCTATTCTTCCAGGCAATTTTAAATTTTCTTAATAGGCTAAGTTGTTAAAATTTTGACCAATTAAAATATACCTGTCATAACTTTAAAACTCTTGAAAATACTTTATCAGAACCGCAAATTCACCGATCTTAATTCCACCTTTACCATCAAAAAGTTAACATGCTGTTTTCATAATATAGTATCCAGTGGCTTTGTTATGTGTATATATAACCATATTAGCTGATGATAAGAAAAATGAATTCCAAGATATGGAACCAGATTTTTTCATTTGTGGTTGTTGTTTTTGATGAACTATGTGATTTCTGTTTTCTTTGGGTTTTCGCCCTATGGTTTATCCCTGCTGTATTTCATTTTGTATTGTATATACATTTACCTTAATTAGTGAAGGGAAGGGGAAAAGCATAATGGTGAGACAAAGGACAAAAGGCAAACCAATGCAGTAGCAATACTCACAAGACAATATGTTGGAATGTACATTACAACTTGTGAGGGGTGAAGGGATGAAGGAAAACTGTGAGAAAAATGAGAAACGGTTAACAATTTGAAAAGTTATTATTTATACCTTACAATTACTGTAACCCCACTGTACATCACTTTGATAATAAAATTGAAAAAATAAGCTGCGTAAAATATAATTTCACTGTATTGGCACAGTAAATAATATTGTTTATGTAGTAATATTTTAAAAATCAATACTATTTGGCATCTAATTTGAATTAATTACCCCTTCTTTATCAGAGGGTCAGCAACTTGAATGTTATCCAACTAGACAATATTTTCACAATATACTTGCCAAATTTTTCAAAAAGGAATAAATTTAGTGCTTTCTCATTCTAAAACAGAAAACAGTTTAGTGCTATGGAAACCCATAACTTTTAAAAGTAAGTAAGTTGTTAAGAGGAAAGAATATATGTTCTTCAAAATTCTCATGACTAATAACTACTCATTTTTAAATTCTCAACATTCCTGAGAGATTCAAAACAGTACCTGTTTGCATGTTATGTAATTCTGCAATAGATGCAGTTTCCAATGGGGTGTTACAGATTAAGAAGTCAACAGAAAAATAGCCACATTCTGGTAGAGGATAAAACTATGAAGCATGTGTAATAATTAATTCTTCAAGAGTAAGCAATTGTTTATCAGAGTAAGCTATTATTTCTATGACCATCAATCTCAAGATTTATGCCATAAAGTCATCCTAGCCCAACATTTTCCAACTTGTAAGGGGCACCTAAAATTCCTTAATTCACATCATGAATACCTTATCTCTATTTTGAGAAAATACTAAACCTCTGTTAATGTGAGGCCCTCCTTGTTCTGAAAAGAACACCACAATAAACTGAGCTGCATCATTTTTCCTCCACTGGTATTCTTGAGATCAGAAAACTTGCAAATATTATTTATATTTATACTTTTTTAACTATCATAAATATTCAGGATGCTAAGACAGGAAAATTATGGTTCAAAGCCCACCCAGACAGGAAGGTTTCTTAGAATCTTATCTCCAAAAAACTTCTCCACAAAAGCCAGACTCAAGTGGCACTGAGGTTGAAGTGGTAGGGCATGGGCCTTGATCATAAACAGGCTCAGAGGCACTGTCCAGGCTAAGAGTTCAAGCTCTAGGATGAACCAATAAAACTGAAAACAAACCCCAAGCCTAGCATTTTTCTACATGTATACAGAGGCACATAAATAAGGAAATGGCTTCCTGTGTTACATATCGGTAGAAGAAAGTAGATGTCACACAATTACTCTCTTCATACCATATTAAACCAAACCCTTAAAAATTTGGTTTTTCTATATGTATAAATTAATGTCATCCATTTGTTGGCAACTCTGTCTAGATTATTCACATTAACATGGTATACATGAACTGTGGGAATTATCTATTAACTATGTTCTAATTATAACACTCTTGAAAGAATATCTAGGCAAATAATATGCCAGAATCATTTGTGAGTTTTTCAATTAATCCCTCTACTTAAAAAGAATTTTGTAGTATCCTATAGGATATGAAATTACAAACAAAACCAAAAAATATATTTTAAATGTAAATTCTAATTTAACAAGGTCTACAAAATCCTACATTAGACGAACTTTGCTATTTCTCCAGACTTAAGCTTTTGTAATCCTTCAGCATTTATTTGGAATCCAACAGAATGAGGCTTTCATACTTTTGCAAATTTTTGGATGGGAATCATGAACTATTTTGCATCTAGGAATGTTCTGTAATGATGAGAGCATTTAAAACACAAGTGAGGATATATATGAGTTGCATTCAATAGGAAACTTGACTTCTCAGAACATAATGAAAAAATTAGCCCAAACTTCTAACTGTGTATTCCTTTCTTGTTGTTTGGTTTGTTTTACTGAGACAAAATTATTCTACTTGGTCCAGGGAAGGTATCGTTATGTAATTCCACTATCTAACCTCCTGTCTGAGTGTTAGAATTCCACGCTTGTAGCACATTGCCCTGCCATAGTTTTTTATTTAATCTAGAAGCAGACTAGCAATTCTGAACTTCTCCTATGATCTTATCCACTAGATTGAATGCTCAGACTGTTTATGTACTGTTTTCAAAGATGTTTTAACATTTGACACAGGATATGCACATTTTCAGATGCACCTGCAGGATTCCCTGATTCTTCCACCATGGATCCTATCCCGTTAATAATGATTGCTTGACTCTCTGAATATCTCTGGTCACTAAATATGTAATATTCTCAACTTCTGGGGGAAAGTTTACTTGAAGTCTTTCTAATATCAAAAATTATCACTTGATTCTAGTCTTACTCAGGAACTATTTTCTATTGTTTTCTACATATTCTGAGAGTTGTTTCATTTGTGTATTTTTGTGTGCACCCATAAGTGCCTCTGTGTGTATGTGTATGTCTGTATGTATGTATGCAAAAATCTAAAGCTGTTATTCAGCAATCTTGCTCTGACTGGTATTCCAGGTTTTGGCTGGTTAAATATAGTTAGTGTCTCAAAGCCTATACTGTCCAAGCTGGATGAAAATTGAACTTCCCAGACTCCTTTACATTCTTAGGTTTTATTTTTCTAGGAGTATCAACTTTTAAACTTCAAACACTTTTGTGAGTGTAAAGTCTAACCTGTGCCCCAGATTTTTAACTCAAGAATTCATATAAAGAGATGAACACATACATTACATATCCTGAGTGTACATTGTTAGATATGTGATCATAAACCAAGTTGTTGTGAGCTCGGAGAATTGGGGTTTAAAGCCATCATGGGTAGGAAAGTCCTGGAGACTCTTTTCTCCAATAATTACCAGAAAACTGGAAGTGGCACTGTGGCTCAAATGGAAGAGCTCTAGCATCGGGCTGTGTTTCAGAGGAACAGCACCCTTTCCCATATTTCAAGTGCCACAAACAACAACAAAAAAAAAATATAAGAAAAGGAAAGAAAAAGAAATGTGATCTTAGTCACCAGGTTCATTGCTAGTATAATTCCTGTTCTCTCAAGATGGACTCTTTTTTTCCAGTTAAGTCTATTCTCCTATATCTGACTTGCATTGGAAACAGAATCATTCTTCCAATCTCCTTTTTGCACATTTACATGATTAGCAAGCGTGATTTAGAAAGGGAGTGGCTTCATGCTTCATGTTCCACTAAGGAGTAATGCTTTCTCTATATCACTCCCATAAATCAACATACTAGACTTGACTTTATTGTTTCAATGTTTTCTTTTTTTTTTTTTACACATTTTCTTTTTTTTAATTGTGAAAATAGTGTACAGAGGAGTTACAATTACATGGGCAAGATAATGAGTACATTTCTTATCAAGCATTGTAGCCTTCGCCTTTGTTTCCCCTTCCCATCCCTTCCCATCCTCCCCCACCCCCAGCCTCCCCACCCAATCCTCCTTTCCCACCCTCACGAAAGTTGTAAAGTTCGTTTTCCACATAACGACTTGTACATCTCATTGTTGTAATGGGTCCACCTGTATTCCTATTTAAACGATTTGTTTCTCCCCTTCCTCTCCACAAATTATACCGACATCAAATACAGTGAAAGCAGGGGTTATACTGTGGGGGAGGGACATACAAAGCAACAAAGAAATAATCTTATAAATGTGTTAGAAACAATCACATGAAAGAAAAAAAACATTTGAATACATATCTTAGGGTTCATTTCCCTAACGTCACCTTATCTGACCTTTTCTGCTTGACTCAGACATATACTAGTTATTGCAAATAAGGGAAACCATGGGACCTATGTTTCTTTGGGCCTAGCTTACTTCACTTGATATAATTTTTTCCAAGCCTTTCCATTTCCTAACAAATGGGGCAATGTCATTCTTTCTAATGGAGGCATAGAATTACATTGTGTATATATACCACAAAGAATGACATTGCCCCATTTGTTAGGAAATGGAAAAACTTGGAAAAAATTATATTAAGTGAAGTAAGCCAGGCCCAAAGAAACATAGGTCCCATGGTTTCCCTTATTTGCAATATCTAGTATATGTATGGGTCCAGCGGAAAACGTCAGATAATGTGATGTCAGGAAAATGAACCCTTAGATATGTATTTTAAGGTTTTTTTCTTTCATGCATGTGTTTCTAACGCATTTATAAGATTATCTCTTTATTGCTTTGTATGTCCCTCCCCCACAGTATAACCCCTGCTTTCACTATATTTGATGTCAGTATAACTTGTGGAGCCGATGGGGAAAAACCAGTTGTTTAAGGATACAGTTGGACCTGTTGCAACAATGAGAAGTACAAGTTGACATGTCCAAAACGAGCTTTACAACGTCGGTGCGGGGGGAGGGGGAGGGAGGAGAAGGAGAAGGATTGGGATTGGGGGGGAGGGAGGAGGCTGGGAAGGGATGTGAAGGGTAAACCAAAGGAGGAGCCTGCAATGCTTGGTAAGAAATGTACGCATTATCCTTCCTATGTAATTGTAACCCCTCTGTACAGTATGTTCACAAATAAAATAAAATTATATTAAAAAAAAGAACTCTAATAACAACAGATGCTGGAGGGGATGTGGACAGAAGGGAACCCTACTGCATTGTTGGTGGGCGTGTAAACTTGTTCAACCACTTTGGAAAGTAGTATGGAGGTTCCTCAAAAGACTACACATAGAGCTCCCTTATGACCAAGCAATCCCATTTTCGGGCATTTACCCAAATGTTCAAAAACAAGACCACACTAAAGCTACCAGCACAACTATGTTTATTGCAGCCTTATTTACCATAGATAAGATATGGATCCATCTCAGATGCCCCTCAGTAGATGAATGGATCAAGAAAATGTGGTATATAAACACAATGTTTTCTTATTTGTAGAGTCTTCTATATTGTATTGAACACTTATACATATACACAGAACTTCTTTTTCTCCTATAATTGCTATTGTTTCTCTGACTGTTAACTCATGTACATTTGTGAAATTAATGCACAGCACATAGACTCACAAAAAATGATCTGGGAACCTTCTTCCCATTTAAAATTCACCTTAATTTACAGAGCACGTAAGAAGTTTGAACAAAATGTTCTCATTGATAATGTATTTATAAGCAATTTAAATTTCATTTCTCTTTACTAAGTTGTCTCTAAAACATGTGTTACCTAATGTCCAAAATTGTCCTTGTGCTATTTCAGTGAAGCCAGAAAGCATTCATTTTTTTCTGGAGATGAACCATAGATTGTTACTGGAATTAAGTGGAAGTAACTGTTACTGGATGTGGAAACTGATCCCAGTAGAGGAATTGAACATAGAGAAATGACAAAGTTCAATTTAACTATTGCTTTCCTTTTACTGTACAAGAAAGGGATCCAAGGCTGGGAGCAAACTCTGTCCCTGACTTTTTTGAGTGTGTCTTTAACTCATATAAAACGTGTCTGTAAAGTTCTGGTTGAGAGTATTACAAAAGGAAACAATATGTCATTTGAAGGCCAGTATAGAACAAAAGGAAGCAACTTTGTTTTAAAAATGTTCTATTGCAAAGAACAAATATATGGAGGTTTTAAAGTGTCTTATGGATGGATGTTTCACTCCTGAGATGATTCTCTTGTTGCAGGAATCGGATATCAATTCCTTTAGTCTGGTCCTGAGTTTTCCATAGCAATAAGGATTCCAAAAAAGCAGGATCCAGTGAGTATGATCAGCAAAAGCAGCCTCTTCTAGGATCACCATATTTTTAGGAGAATCCCAAAGAAATACCTAGGGTTGGTTTTGTTTGCTTCTTTGTTTAGTTTGTGCTGGTTCTGGGGCTTGAAGTTAGAGACTGTCCCCTGTCCCTGAACAGTTGTCTTTCTTTCCCACCTGGCCCAAAGTTAGTACTCCACTGCTTGAGTCAAAACTCCACTTCTGCCTTTTTTGGTGTTTAATAACAGATAAGAGTTTGACAGACTCTCTTGCCTGGGTTGGCTTTGAACTAAGACAGTAAGAAAGCTCAGTGACATCAACTGTATGGACTTCTCTTTTGAACCAAGAAATATTAGATGAAGTTTATTATAAAGCTATACTACTTGACAATTTTTAAAGAAGAGAATATATTTAGCAAAGAAGCCATAACAAATAACTCAGCAAAAGTAGGTGCACTACTAAATCATTTGGGAAGATTACTATTGAGTTCATCATTCCTTTGGGGAAATTTAAAGCCATATTTGCAATTTTTATTGGTTGTGAAGATTGAACATTGATCCTGGACACTGTCTCTCAGCTCTTCAGCAAAACTTGAGCACTCTACCACTTTAGCTCCAGCACTACTACCGGGTTTCTGGGGTTAATTGAAGATAATTGTTTCATGGACTGTCCTGACTAGGCTGGCTTTGAACCACAATCTTCTGGTCTCAACCTCCTGAGTAGCTAGGATTACAGGCATGAGCCACCAGCACCTGGCTCATATTTGCATTTATGTGCACTTAATGTCACTATGTAGACAATGAATGGAAATCTGAACCAAATGATGTGACATTGAAGCATTTCAGAATTGAGGTAGCAATAAATATGTCCTCCTTTCCCATTTTGTTACATTAATGACTCATGAGCTATGGGACTCTTACATTAGCATCCTTTCATCTTTGTAGGTGTATTTAGTATCAGAAAATGTTCAGAGAAAGTAATAGAAAGACAGATTTTTAAAAAGCAAAGGAGATCAGGTATGAAAGAACAGCATAGAAGGAGATACTTTTATCACACAGAGAGTAAGAACTTGCCTAGGAGATTTTGAATGCTAAAGGCAATAAGGAATAAGCCTAGTTCACAACTAGTTCTTCAATAACCAAAAATGGTTCCCTAGAACGTTTTCTGCTATATCTTAGTTGCTATCATTTTTTCTTTCCATCTGGAATTATTCTTTCTCTTCTGTCACAACTGTTAACTAGCCTCTGCCCTTTTGGTGCGATGACTTGCCAAAAGAGTTTCCAAATCTCACTTACACTACCCTTCTCATTGTGATTAGCAGTGACCTCACTCAAAAGCCTGGAATCTTTGAATTTCCAGAATTAATCTTCACCTGAATCTAAGCACATTCCTGGCATTAATTGCCATCACCTAATGAAAAAAAAAAACATTTTTTTTTTCAACACAGTATCCTAACACAGGTAAAGTACAT
Organism: Dipodomys spectabilis; assembly: GCF_019054845.1. Taxonomy (NCBI): domain Eukaryota; kingdom Metazoa; phylum Chordata; class Mammalia; order Rodentia; family Heteromyidae; genus Dipodomys; species Dipodomys spectabilis. The sequence goes on along the minus strand of NW_024871098.1, from coordinate 765,563 downwards.
GAATTAGGGACTATTGTCAGGTATCAGTATGTAAGGAGCAATTATATATTCCTAGTATGGGTTCTTTATTTTGCATTTACTAACTAAATGTGCATTGTTGTTGTTTTTGCTGTTGTTGTTCTGGCAGTCCTGGGGCTAAAACTCAGTGCTGGGGAATTATTCCTCAGATTCTTTTTTTTTCCTCAAGGCTAACCCTCCACCATTTGAGGCACAGGACCACTTCCAGTGTTTCCTTTTCAATTTATGTGGTACTGAGGAATTGAACCCAGGGTGTCATGCATGCTAGGCAATCACCATACCATGAAGCCACATTCCCAGAACCCTAAATGACTTTCTTAAGATGGCATTACATTTTCATTCTGTAACAATGTATCATAATTTTAACCAGAAATTTTTGTGAGAAAAGAGCATTGAACACAAGAGTCCAGTAAGGCTAGATAGACAATGGATAATTGTCACAGTGGAGCAAGAGCACAGAGGGACTTACCTCATGGAGCTGGTACAATAGACTGAGTGAGACAGCTCCTGACCCACAGCCTACCTCCAGAATGAGAGGGCCACCTTGGTACCAACCACATGGGGATGCTGGGTCACCTCCTCCAGCACCCATTGAATCAGTTCCTGAGAGAGAAAGAGAAAGAAAGAAGGTCATAATCACACTTAAGCCAGGTGCCGGTGGCTCAGGTCTATAATCCTAAGTAGAATGGAGGCTGAGATATGAAGATCATGGTTTATAGCCAGCCTCGGCAGGAACACCTTTGAGACTCTTATCTAAAAAAACCACCAGGAAACTGGAAGTGGTTCTGTGACTCAAGTGGTAGAGTGCTAGGTTTGAGTTGAGGAGCTCAGTGAGCTGCCCCAGGCCCAAAGTTCAAGCCACATGACTTAAAATAAGTGGATTTCCCACCACAAGAAGTGGACTGAATAGCACCCATTGTCCTAGGGAGCATGGCCGAGATGTCAGGCCGAGCTTCCTGTCAGCTGGGAATCATTAGTAGGTCACCTTGCTTCTCTGTGCCTCAGTTTTACCATCTTCAAAACTGAACACAGTGAAGGATCCCATTACTCATGGGGATAGGGTAATAAAGAAAGAGCCATGTTTTTTTTCACAATCCCATACCTGTTGCACCATAAATAACACACACCATCTGAGATCTTTCCGGGTATCTTCCTATCATATGCTCACAGAATTGTCAAGAACAGTATCAGATGACCCCTCCCTCTGTGCCTGTCCCTGCTCCAATGATCCCTCTGTGTTAATCCCTTGTTACTTCACAACTGTTACATGAGGAGATTGAAGTCCAATGGTCGAGGTCCAACCCAGAGCTTCACCTCTGGTCAAGAATCGGCTGCCGTGGACTGAGTTTGGGACAATCCATCTAAACCAATGACTGAGCGTGGCTCTACATGTCTACCATCCCAACTACAGAAGACTGCGTCTGGTGGCTCATGCCTGTTGCAGATAGGAGGACCATGATCAAGCCCAGCCTGAGCATATATTAATTCTCCATCTCAGAAATGCCCAAGACAGAAAATCTTGACTCACATGGTAGAAGACCTGACTCACAAGCTTAAAGCCTTGAACTCTCACCCTAATATACCAAAAAGAACCAGCATCCCAGTGCCAGAGGCTCATGCCTATAATCCTAGGTACTCAGGAGGCTGAGATCTGAAGATCACAGCTCAAGATTTAAAATAGGGTTGGCCTCACCCATCAGATGTCATGATGAGAAGACCCAGACTCTGACCTATGCTGTTGCACTCCATACTAGCAGAACTCATATCCTTACTAAGTGTTGGTCATGCTCTCTGTCCCCGTGGGAAGCCATCCCCTGTAGGCCACACTCCCAGGTCCTCCAAGCTCCCAATGCCACCAACCAAGCCTAAGGGAGTACACAGCTCCATTGCACACAGATCCCTTTTTCTTGTAATTTAACAGTTCTGTGTCCCCTTCAAGCCTCTCACCCTTCTAGGCCCCCAGACCTCAGCTGTGAAGCCCGTACATGCCCCAAAGTTAGCAGGTAGAAGTTACCAAAGCATTCAGCCTCCTTGTTACAACCCACTTCTACACACACACACACATACACACACACACAAACATCCAGACCGGTGACAGAAGACTCATCCATGCAGCACTTGCAAATTGCCAACTGATCACTCACCTGAGCACAGTCACGCTGCACAAGGAAAAAGATTATCTCTCTGTCTCTCTGTCTATGTCTCTCTCTGTCTCTCTGTTTTCAGGAGAAAGGTTGACCAAGCACGCATCACAAGGTCTCACACAGCAAGGGTGACTATCTTCTGCATCCAACACCTCCCATCCCCAGAAAAAAGAAAAACACCCCAGAAGGTAGGTGTAGACATGCTGCTACCAACCTCTGACTAAAGCCACCGGGCTTCACCAGGGAGAGGAAGGGCGCAGATGTGCGGCACTGTGGCTCCCACTGCTCCAGGCCAGGGGCTCTCTGGTGCCTACTCCTCACCCAACCCTGCATCTCCCCATTTCTTGGGACACTAGCTGCTGGGAATGAGGGTGGGATCCTCGGGTCAGCACCCACCCCCACCCCTGGAGCACATTTGTGGCAGGGTGTGGGCCAGACTGTGGGGCACAGGGTCTGAGGAGAGGGGATATGGGGTCACAGGGTACGGGGCTGTGTGGCAGCCACTCACATGTGTTGCTGGCAAAAGCTGTTGGCAGCAGCTCCAGGTGGGGCAAGCAGCAATGGCAGAGGCATGACAGACACTCAGGTCCTGAGCAGAGGACAGGGGAGCCAGGACCAGATCAAGGCCACAAGCTGGCTCGTGGCACACCATTGCATCATTGCCTGAGGAAACCATGGTTCTGAACCGGCAGCACCAGGTTTGAAATGCTGCTTCATGGGGAGGGGGAGGGGGAGGGGGCTGGGGCTCAGGCAGGCACATGATGGGCCTGAGGAAGGGGTTTCCTGCTAGGCCTCGAGTCTCTTGCTCACCAATCAGCCACTTCTACCTTCCTCAACTGCTGATGGTCCTGTCAACAAACAGAGGGAATCAAGGTGCTACTAGGCAGCATGGAATGTGAGCGTGGCCACCATTCTTGTATCCGATTGGTCAGAAAGAACCATGAAACAATGGGGTTGTGGCTGGAATCCTGTGATGCAGGGAGAATGGGCAGAGTCAAAATGAAGGCAGCCTCTTTCCCCTGGAACACTGTCCAAGCCAGTTGGGGACAAGTTGGTGACCTGCTTTAGCCGAATGGCTGCACACATTATTGTGTAGGTCTGTTTGTTCCCAGACCTTGAACTCAGGATCTGGGCACAATCTGTGAGTTGCTTTTGATCAAGGCTAGCTCTCTACCACTGGAACCACATGGCTTTACTTCTGGCTTTGTTGGCACAAGTTGGACAAGAGTCTCAAGGACTTTCCTGCCTAGGGTGACTTTGACCATGATCCTCCTTTCACAGCCTTGTAAGTTTTAAGGAGGACTGCTGAGAGCCACTGATGCCTGGCTAATCATTGGTTTTGCTGATGTTCTTGGACATACCTGTGAATTACCTATTGTCAGGTTTAAGTGGTAGGAACTGGAGCCCACAGTTTGAATCCTGGTCCTGCCACCAACAAATGGCAGGAGATCCTATGAAACTCATTCCTATTCATATGATTACCAAAGGAATGTGATGTATGTCATGATTAAATAGGCAGTACTTGAATGATTCGAGGATAAAATTATACACAATTACATTATAGGACACTGGTCGATATTAATTAATACTTTATGAAGCATTTAAACAGTCACATTAAATGAAGGCCAAATGAAATACCTACGAATTGGCATGGAGATGTCATTTTTTTCTGCCAGGACTGGGATTTGAACTCATGGTCTAGGTAACCCTGCTGTTCCACTGTGTGGGAAGTGGAAGCTTGCCTCCTTGAATTCAAGAAATTCAAGTCTGTTCCTTTGGCCTGAAATCGATGCCTACCACTAGAAAACTTCCTATTTTTGTACATTTTAAATATATGATTTATATTTCTATACATATGTTGATTCCATACTGCATTCAGTGTAGTTATTTATTTTATTTTTTGTTTTATTCATGTATTGACTACTCATTTTATTGACTATTATGACACATAGAACAGTGATTACATTGATTACATAGGATATAGGTTTGCATATGTATTGCAAGTCCTTCCTGACACTTGGACTTTCACAGAAAAGTAAAACATGTGTCACCATCAGCTTCTTACTACACGATTCATTTATTGGGAGTGCTGGCGTCTGAACTCACAGCCTACAAGGCCCAATTCATGAATGAGTGAGTGTCAGCCAGCCATCCTGTGGCAAATTGAGCTGACAGGCAGTTCCGAGTACATGAGATTGAGCCCCAGAGATTGACAAAATAAGAACAGATTGACATCCAGATGGTAGTACACTAATAACTATATATCTTTATAGAGTGCCAGAGATGTCTATATATTATTCACTTATATAGACTACATTCCTACCAATTCTTGGGTATTTATAATGCTACATGTAATTAATGTTATTGTTTTCATTCTTAACAAACTATTAAGTAAAACAATCAATATCCTGAAATAGTAATAGTATTTTTTTAATTCTTCATAAATATTAAATAAAATCAGTCTCCTGAAATGATGCTGTCTAATTATATAGGAGCATTGATAATATTACCTTGTTATTCCCACGAATGGGAACCAGTCTCTTAGTATCTCCTGCCATTGATTGGTGTCAGGACTGGGATTCGAAATCGGGGCCTACTTCAGCAATGAAAGGTGAAGTACCCTTTGCAACAGTGTCATTCAGACCCAAGAGGGTCACCGTGCAAAGGAAGAAAACATAAAAAGGCCATCTCACTGCATTTTTTCTGTACATTATTGCCACACAAGGCCTGGGGGAGTAGGATCCCAGGATTTCCTGTGGGTCTAATGGCTGCATCCCAGCATAGGGTGATGGAAGCTGAGACAGAGTTACCACAACCTGAGTTCAAGCCTCCTGCTGAGCCAAAAATAATTTAAAGAGGTTAGTTCCCTGGCTTGCAACTCACCCCATTTATTCTGCCAGGCTTTGGATTTGAACTCAGAGTCTGGGTAAATCTGCAGCACGGTGGAAGAAGGGGAGGCTCACCGTATTTGAAGATAAGAAAGTCAAGCCTCAACTGTAATCCAAAATTCAAGCCCTAGCCTTGGAAAACATACTATTTATATACATTGTAAATACATGATTTGTACTTACCTATGGATATACAGTACATACATGTTTGGTTGTTCTTTGTACTTTTTGTTTTATTCATTTATTTACCGTTGATTTTACTATGATGACACCTATTCCCTTTATTACATTGATGACATCCTATCACATGGAATCTAAATTTGTAGACGTGTTCTGCATCATGCCTGACACCAAGGACTCTCAGAGAAAAGGCAAAAGTTTCACACTTGGCTTCTTACTGCATGATCCAATTGTTAGTAATGCTGTGATCTGAACTCAGGGCCTAGCTCGACTAATTGGTGAATACTTCAAGGTGACCACACCAGCCTGTGAGCAACAAAGGAGTTAGGCCATTCCCAGGATCTGACATTGATCCCCAGCGTGTTCCACGATGGTCATAAATTAATAATTTAAACATAAGATCTATATTTACATATATGTGTGGACAGCATCTTGCCTTTGGAGTACTTTTTCTCCTTAATTTCTGTCTTATGTAAGTATTGTGTATTTTACTGAGTAAGGTAATAGATATAGCAGTGCTTAAATGGAAGACAACCTATTGCCCTAGTTATAGGGTTTCCTATGCATTCTCAATCCAAGCTGAGATCCAGGACCTTCAGAGGACACGAAAATAGGTGAGTCGATGGGCTTCTCACATCAGGATTCATCTTTTGGCAGTGTTAGGATTTGAACTCAGAGCCTATCAGGCCCAATTGGGGAAAGGGTCAAGGTGAGGACGCCAGCTTGTGAGCACCGAAGGAGATAGGCCATTCCCAGGACCTGAGGTCGAGTCCCAGGGAGGTCCAGATAGACACAAATTCATAATTTAAACATAGGGTCTATATTTACATACATGTGTGGAAAGCATCTTGCATTTGGTGCACTTCTTAATTTGTGTCTAATTCACGGAATTATTGTGTATTTTACTGAGTATGGTGACAGGTATAACTGTGCTGACATGGATGACAACCTTTTCCCATAGTAATAGGGTTGCCTATGCATTCTACATCCTAGTGGAAGACCGGGACTTTCACAGGAGAAGAAAACATGTTCAACCACTGGATTCTGACAACCGAATGAATCTTTTTTCGGTGCTCAGATTTGAATTCAGGTCTGGGTAGCTCTGTTGCACTTTGGGGGAAGGGAAATCTCACCGTCCTTGAAGACTACAATGTCAGGCCTGGTCCAGGGCCTGATTTGAAGCCCCAGCACTGGACCAGCTTTTTTAAAACATAGGATCTCTCTTTACCTACAAGTGTGGTATGCATCTTGCATTCAGTGTAGTTATTCTTTTTATTTTGTGTCTTATTCATGGATGTATTGTGTATTTTATTGAGTATGGTGATAGATATAACTATGCTGACATGGATAACAACCCATTCAAATGGTTATAGAGTTGTCTATATAGAATTCTCCATCCTCGCTGAGACCCAGGACTTTCATTGGACAGGAAAACAGGTGGATTGATTAGCTTCTCAAATCAAGGTGAATCTTTTGGCAGTGTTGGGATTTGAACTCAAGGCCTAGCAGGCCCAATTGGTGAATGGGTCATGGTGAACACACCAGCCTATGAGGCACTAAGGAGGTAGGCCATTCCCAGGAGCTTAGATGAAGCCCTGGTGGGGGACAATATAGTCATAAATTCATCATTTAAACGGAAGATCTATATTTCCATACATGGATGTGCAGCATCTTGCATTCGGTGCAGTCATTCTCTTTAATTATGTGTTTCATTCATTGATGTGTTGTGTATTTTCTTGAGTATAGGATGACAGATATACCTGAAGTGACCTGGATGACAACCTATTCCCATGAGTATATAGTTGCCTATGCATTCTCCATCCTAGCTGAGACCCAGGACTTGCACAGCACAGGAAAACTGGTGCAATGACTGGCTTCTCAAATGCGGGTGAATTTTGGCAGTGCTAGGATTTGAAATTTGGGCCTAGGAGGCCCAACTACCCAAAGGGTCCACGTGATCACACCAGACTGTAAGCTACTAAGGAGCTGGTCGTTTCCCAGGAACACTTGTCGAGCACCATAGGGGCCACAGTTGTCCGGAATGCATCATTTAAACATGGGATGTATATTCAAATCCGTGTGTGGACTGCATTGTGCATTTAGTGTAGTTATTCTATTTTGTATGCTATTCATGGATGTATTGTGTATTTTCTTCAGTATATGATAACAGGTATAACTGGGCTCACATGATAACAACCTATTCCCATGGCCACAGGGTGGCCCATGCATTCTTCATCCTAGCTGAGAACCAGGACTTGCACTGGAAAGGAACACAGGTGCAACAATTGGCTTCTGACATCAGGATGAATCTTTTGGCACTGCTGGGATCTGAACTCGGGGACCAGCAGACCCAATTGACGAATGGGTGCATGTGAGCACACTAGCCTGTGAGGGACTAAGGAGTAAGGCCGTTCCCAGGACCTGAGATGGACCCCCAGGTGAGGGTATGGGGGGAGGGCACACAGCAGTCATCCATTCATAAGTTGAAGGTAGTATGCAAATAAGTACACATTTGTATAGAGTAGGAGAGATAATAACCTATGATGGAACCCAATCTACCATGTGTCTACTGATTCTTGGATCTTTCCAGATGCCTTCATTTCATGACTGTGATGATTATTGTCACGCTTAATCAACACTGCTTTACAAATAAGCGATACCCCATGAGTCTTGCCTATCATTTCCTAGTCACATCATGCATGAACTACTTATTCAATGAGATCGATCGCATTCCATGACATTTCCTGGTCCAGAAACCAGTATCTCAGGATTTCCTGCCATTGCTTTCTCATGGGAGTGGGCTGAATTCCAGCCTCAGGCATGGAAAACATACTCCTTATATACATTTTAAATATAGGATTTATACTTCCATACAGATGTTCAGTCCAAATCACGTTTAGTGTGGTTATTCATTTTATTTCTTTTTTTATTCATTTATTTACGATTTATTTCATTGACTTTCAGGACACCTAAACCATTTATTACATTGTTTACATCATATAACATAGCTTCTAGATTTGTAGATGTGTTCTCGAACATACCTGACACCCTGGACACTCCCAGAAAAGGAAAACATGTCACACTCAGCTACTTACTCAAAGATTAAATTTTTGGCAGTGCTGGGATCTGAACTCATGGCCTATCAGGCCCAATTTATGATTGGATGAATGTGAGTACAGAAGCCTCTAGCCAATGAAGCTGTCAGGTGGTTCCCCAGGCACTGAGATCAAGCCCCAAGTTTGGCCAAAACAGCAATACATGGATAGGCAGAGGGTGGTATACAAATAAATATATATTGTTAAAGAGTTCCAGAGCTGTCTATCTATGACTGAATGACATTTACTACATTCCTATCAACTTAGGTATTTATTATATCTCCATGAAACAATATTATTCTTTTCATGCTTAATAAACTATTAATTAAGGTCAATCAGCATCCTAGGATTATTGCATCCAATTTTAGACTAGACAAATGCATGGACTACTCTTTCCATCTGTATTCTCATGCATAGCAATGAGTCTCTTGTGATCTCCTGCCATTGGTAAGTGTAAGGATTAGGATTTGAACCCAGGGCCTATGTTGACATGTTGGCTTATGGCTTCCCTGCTAGCCTGCTAACCATCAGCAGTGGCACACCAGGACCACTTTGAAACCATGTCATTCAGAAACAGGATGGTTACCATGCAAAGAAAATCTTGTAAAACCCTGAGCCCTCTACAGCTCCCCAATTTTTGTGCTGTTCTGCTTTTTTTTTCTTCCTGCAGGCCCTCTGGGCCTAGGGTCCCAGGATCAACTTTGGGTCCCGAGACTGCATCCCATCCTAGGGAGACTGAACCTGAGTCAGAGTTGCCATGACCTGAGTTCCAGATCCGTGGTTGTCAAAATAAATTAACTAATTAATTCATTAACTAACTAACTAACTAACGAAATAGAAATAATAAAACTCCTTGGTTTGGAATTTCTGCCAGATTTTTTCCTAGCCTGGGATTTGAACTCAGATTCTTGATGAATCCGTAGCAATGTGATGGAAGGTGCAGAGTTGCCATTACTTGAGTTCAAACCCCATGCCAAGCCAAAAATAAATAATTAATTCACTGACCTCAGCAGAGAAGTTAATTGTGAAGATGGGAGGGAAGGGATGGTAGGGGAAAAACAAACGAGGAGGCAACAATGATCAATAGGAAATGTATTCATTACTTTGCTCATGTAACTGTGAACCCTCTGTACATTTTTTTTTTTAAAGTACAAAACATTATATAGTGCTCAAGATGCACTTTGGGGGGAAGGGATGGATGTCTGAATAGCTGTACAAAATTCTACACTGATTTTCTTCAGTGTTCGGTATGGAACTGAATAAACATAATTGTTTCTGTTACAAATATTAAGTCACTGTCTTGGAACTGGGGCCAGTATTTCTGCCGTTGCTTTAATTTGAGCTCACTGTCCAAGTAACTCTTTTGCACCTTTGGTGAAGGCTAAGCTCTTTGTCCTTAAGGAAAAGATTTTCAAGCTAGAGTTCCCAGGGCCTAAATTAAGGCCCTGCAATAGAAAAAAATATTTGTATACATGTGGAATATAAGATATATATACGTACATATGTATGTTTATTTCATATTATGATTATTGATTTTGTATTTATTATTTATTTTATTCATTTTATTATTTATTTATTTATTTTTATTTATTTATTATACACATAATATTTATGTTGTGTACATATATTATAAAATTATACACAATAACTCAGTACATTGACTCATTTTCATTAATACTTTATTAAGTGTTGAAACATGATACATAATTAAATGGAGGCATTTGTCAAGTCATCACATGATTAGAGTCTGTCCCTAGTATGAGCTTTGTCTTATTTATCTTTGGACAACTTTCTATAGGGATTTGTTTGATGATTTATACTCAGAAACTTTTTCTTGTAGATAGGCAAGTTGAGGGATAAAATCGTAAGGTTGGGGCTGGGAATGTGGCTTAATGGTAGAGAGCTTGCTTAGCATGCTTGAATGCCAGGGTTTGAATCCTCAGTGCCACATACTCAGAAAAAGCCAGAAGCTGTGGTGTGGTTCAAGTGCTAGAGTGGTAGCATTGAGAAAAAGAAGCTCAAAGGCAGTACCCAGGCCCTAATTTCAAGCCCCAGGTCTGGCAAAAAACCATACGCCAGATTCCAGTGGCTCTGGAAACCTACTTTCTCAGGAGGCTGAGATCTTAAGATCGCACTTTGAAGACAGCCTAAGGAAGGAAAGCATGTTAGACTCTTTCCTCCAATGAACCATCAAAAAATCCCATGTGGCACTGTGGGTCAAGTGGTAGAGTGTTTGCCTTGAGCTGAATGGCTCAGGGACAGCGCCCAGGCTTCAGTTTGAGACACACATCTGGAAAAAGAGTGAGGGATAATCAAAGTACTTTTCCTATTTGCTAATTATGAGAATATTGTTTGGAAAATGAATGCTGATGTACACCAGAATTGGAGTCAGATCTCAAGGTTCAAGTGTAGCACATTCATAAGCCCAGCCTCTAAGATTCTAGCATTATAATCTTGTGTCCTACAGGGTTCTGAAAGGCACATTGTTGAAAGGCTTAATATGCTCCCCAAGCCTTTTGTGATAAGCAGTTGACTTTATTTTCAGTGTCATTACAGTTCTAACCCTAGCAGAGGACCAATAGCTCATGCCCATCACCCTAGCTCAGGAGGCTGAGGTCTCTATCACAGGGTGAAACCAGCCAAGGCAGGGAAGTCAAGCACATTCTGACTTCCTGTTCTGAATGGTCAGATGCTCAAGAAATTCCTGTGCTTCCCTTGGTGATGAGAAGTTACTTGCACTCTAAATGTTCTTTGGGTTCTTGAGTTACAGAAGAAGGAAAGAAATATTATTGACTCATTCGGGGTTCAAATGAAGTTCTCAGGATCCAAGCCCTAGCTATGATAGAAGGAAGAACTCCAGTGTAACACTGTATTTGAAGGACAGAAAACAGTTTCAAAAGCCAGGCTAGGTGCAGAGAATTAGGCCTGCAGGATTAGGAGGCAGAATGTACACAGTCAACATGGAAGTGAGCTACAAAACCACTTCATTCATTCCAGGCACAGCCAGCAATGGGGGAAACCTGAAACATTTGTTAGAGTTAGAGCTGGGTCTGGCTTAGTCTCTTCATACGATGACTAACTAAACGTCCTCCCTCAGGTGAAGAGAGCCTCAGGCTATCTTTAGGTTAAGTATAGAGAACCAGTTTAGTGGGGGAGATGGGAGGAACAGATTAGAAAAACCCTGCTCTCCGGTCTTAAGGTGTGGGTTTTTGACTCTCTGTTAGTCAGGTTTGAAGGCCCTTCTATCTCTGCCAGTCCATTCACCTTACTACATTCTCCACATCATTAATGCAAATCCCCAGTCCTAGGAGGGGCAGGGCCATTTCTCTTCTGTCTCCAAGCACCTGAGTTAGAACCTGGCTCTGCCCTCTTGACTCTGGGTTATTTGGCTGCCTGAGAAGTGGGACAGAGACAATCATCCTGCTCTGTGTTTGTGTGAAGGCGATGCTGGTTTCCTGTCACACTGCAGAAAGCCTCATGACTGGGAAGTGTTCCCTTCTTTCCTTCTGACATCAAAAACAGATTCATCTATCAAGTTTCTTTCTTCTTTCTTTCCTTCCTTCTTTCCTTCCTTCCTCCCGTCCTTCCTTCCTTCCTTCCTTTCTTCCTTTCTCTCTTTCTTTCTTTCTTTCTTCCTTTCTTCCTTTCTTTCTTCCTTCCTTCCTTCCTTTCTTCCTTCCTTCCTTCCTTTCTTCCTTCCTTCCTTCCTTCCTTCCTTCCTTTTCTTTCTTTCTTTCCTTCTTTCTTTCTTTCTTTTTTCCTTCTTTCTTTCCTTCTTTCTTTCTCTCTCTCTCTCTCTCTCTCTCTCTCTCTCTCTCTTTCTCTTTTTTCTTTCTATCCACCTACCTACCTTCCTACCTAGGTAGCTATCTCTTTGCCAGTTGTTGGGTTGAATTCAAGGCCTGGACACTGTCTCTAGCACTCTGCAACTTGAGCCACAGCACATATTCTGGCTTGGTCTGTGTGCGGGTGCCTGAAGAATCAAACACAGGGCTTCTTGCATGCTAGGCAAGCACTCTCTCATTAATCCATATTCCTAGCTCCTTCATTTTTTCTTAATGGTAGTTTTTACCTAAGTATGCTACTATTTTATGTTCTCAAGTCTAATTTTCTGAATACCGGTTACTTCTAAGAAACCTGATCTTCTCTTTCCCTGCCTGATTTGTGATTGTTCCTGCATTGACCTCATAATAAAATGTAAATAAAGTCTGCTGAGAGCTTCAGTGCGCATCATATAAAGACACAGGCCTAGAACCCTGGAAGAGAAAAGCAATGGGCCTGAAATGAAGAGAATGATGCAGTATGCACAACTAGCATATCTGAAAAATAAACCAGTAAATAAAAGCAGAGTTTGCACTATGGGAGGTAATATACATACACACATAAGCAGGTAGGGCACGGATAAACATACTTGGCCTTCTCTTTTTGAACTTTTTGTGGCCATTCCAGGGCTTAAACTCAGTGAACGATGTGTTCCTGAGCTGATTTGCTGAAGGATGAGGCTGACCACCACCACACCTCCACTTCCCGCCAGCTGGTAATTAATTGGACATAAGCAATTCCCAGGTTTTCTTGCCTGTCTGGATTGTATCTACTGCTCAGTTTTCTCTCTCAAAGCGGGAGCTCTACCCTCTGTGCCACTACTCCACTTCTGGTTCTCTGGTGGTTTATTGGGCAAAATAGTCTCAGAGACTCTCCTGTTCAGCTGGATTGAATGGCTTTCTCCTGAGGAGGCTTCTAGTGGTTTCCTCAGTGATTCACCGAGGAGCCTCTCCACACATAACCTTAGTCTAAATCTTGAGAAGTACTAGAGAAAAATGGAAACATTGTTATACCCCAGTTGCAGGACCCCCACCAAAAAGACCACCGAGAGTCAGACTTTACAGCTGTTTTAAGGTTTTATTTAAACGGGCTGTGTCTCAGGCCTTGTCCTACACTCTGACATAGCAGCACCTAGGAGGAGAGCCCCAAGGTAAAGATTTGCAGGGTATATAAAGTCACACAACCAACCAGGTGTTTGGATTACCACCACGTGTTGCTCTGCTAGAAACAAGCAACAAATGGTCACTGCCCCAAAACTTTAACTCTTCATTACCCCCCACCCCCTTGACTTATGGTCCTGAGACACAACCTTGTGGCTCCAGCCTCAAACAAAACTACAACAGCTCTTGATCTTGCACGGGTATAGCCATACTATTAAACAACAATACCAATAACAATCAGTTCATTTTTCTTTTCTTGAGGTGTATGCAGAGTGGTTGGGTAGGATACTTGGAGACTTCCCATGTTTCCCCACGGTTGTCCAGGGAAAAGGGGTTAGCCAATCTGGCATGGGAGCAGTGGATCCAAGCAGCAATGCCATCTTCTTTAAGGGCAGTAGCACGCCCTTAAGCAGGGCTACACACAAGTAGCAACATGTAAGGATGGAACCATGTAAGGTCTCTTCCACCGTGACTCCAGAGATCTCAGGTTGTGCCTTCAAACAAACACCCAGTGCCCTGGTTTAAACAAATGGGGAGTAGGAGTAGAAGCAGAATCATATAATGCTCTAAGCTGGGGCCACATCCTCTTATGCACCAGCTGTAAATAGAAAAGCTTACACAGAAATTCAATATCATCCAAATCAGCAAGCAATTCAGTCTGAAGGCTAGGGATAATGGGTGGAGGGTGTCCATACATTATTTCAAAAGGAGTAAAGCCAAGTTGATATGGTGAATTTCTTACTCTAAACAGGGCAAAAGGAAGCAGCGATACCCAGTCTGCGCCAGTCTCCAAGGCCAATTTAGTTAAAGTCTCTAAATTTTAGAGTCCGATTCATTCTTTCTACCTGCCCTCAACTCTGGGGTCTATATGAACAGTGCAATTTCCAATCCGTTCCCAGTGCTGTGGCTATTCCCTGACTTAACTTTTGAGACAAAGGCCGGCTCATTGCCCTACTCGATGGTGGATGGGAAGCCATACCTGGGTAGGATTTCTTCCAGGATCTTCTTAGATATGATGTGTGCAGTCTCATGCTTTGTTGGATAGGCTTTAACCCATTCTGAAAAGGTGTCTACCAAAACCAGCAAATATTTATATCCAAATTTTCCAGTTTCAATTTCTGTGAAGTCGACTTCCTAATATACATCTGGCCTAGCTTCATGGAGGCGAGCTCCTTTAGTAACCAGTTGATTAGGGGCATTGGTGAGCTGATAGGCTTTAAAATTTTTAACAATGTCCTCAATGAGTTGATTTCCTTGCCTGAATTTTACTTCTGAGTGAAGGAGCAAGTCCTCCATTCTTCGGGTTCCCATGTGAGAGACCCGATGGATTCTCATAAGAATCCTCTTGCCCAATATTTGTGGCAAGATAAGTTTCCCCTCACCAGTTTTCCACCAGTTTTTAATTCTTTCTCTGTTTGGTTGTTTATAGACCATGGAAATTTTCTTTATCCACTCCAAGTCTTCTTGGGAGTACTGAGGCTCAGGAGGCAAAGCTTGTGACCCTGGGTCTACTTCAGCTCTGGGCTGGAGATCCACTTCCTTAGCTGCCTGATCGGCCAAGTTATTTCCTTTGGTTATTGAATCAGTTACCTTTTGATGGCCAGGACAGTGCATAATGGCAATATTTGCTGGTTCCCATAAGGCCTGGATAAGGCTTAAAATTTCTTGTTCGTTTTTAATAGTCTTTCCCTCAGCTGTCAACAGCCCCCTCTCTTGGTAAGTAGCTCCATGGACATGCACAGTGGCAAAGGCATACCGACTGTCCGTGTAAATGTTTAGTCTCTTTGCTTTTCCCATCTGTAGGTCTTTTATTAGTGCCACTAGTTCTTCTCTTTGTGCAGTCATTCTCTGGAGGAGTGCTTCTGCCCACATAATCTCAGTGTCCATGGTGACTACTGTACCCGCGTACCTTTTTGCATCTCAAATGATACTGCTGCTGTCTGTGAACCAGGTATGCTCGGCATGCAATAGGGGTGAGTCAAACAAGTCTGGCCTCTTTTCTTTGGCCTGGTCGCTCTTTTCACACTCAATTTCATGTTCTCTGTCCTTCCTTTCCTGTCTTTGGTACTATCTCTCTCTTATTGTAAACCTTTTCCACAGCAGCTACTAGATCCCTAATAGACTTTTCACCAATTATGTCTAGAGACTGCAACTTCTGCTTTATGTCTGGTGCAGCTTGATTCATATAGGCAAACATAATCATCTGAGCCGAATCCTGGGTCTCAAGATCATGTGGATAGATTGACTAAAAGCTTTCCTGAGCTGCTCAAGATATGCTGCGGGACTTTCACTTCCTCCCTGTCTGACATCATAAACTTTGGCCATATTAGTAGGTTGGCAAGCCTCCGCCTTGAGACCTGCCAACAGAGCCTGGCAATAGACACAGAGTCGCTCCCTACTTTCAACTGTATTGTAGTCCCATGTTGGTCGCATCTCAGGAAAATAGGCAGTGATCAGGGCAGGATCTCTGATAGGTGCTCTTGTGGGGCCTGGGATATGTTTCTGGGCTGCCTCTTGGATACAGTCTCTCTCTTCGGTGGTAAAAAGGACCTACAAAAGCTGACTAAAATCATCCCAAGTGGGCTGATGGGTAAAGAGAACAATTTCAAGCAAACGAATTAAATCCTAGGGTTTCTCAGAAAAGGGGGCATTTTGGGTGTGCCAATTGTATAGGTAACTGGTAGAAAATGGCCAATATTGGAGTTGCTGTTGACCATCTGCATCCACAGGACCTATAGTGCATAAGGGAAAAACAGCTGCATTAGAAGGGGGGTTGATCCCACGGTATCTTCGACTGACTGGCTCCTCAGAAACTTTAAGGGCAGGTGCCGAGTGTTCTATAGCTCCCTCCTCCTCTTGATCATTCTCAGGTTCTGCAAAAGGTACTTGGAAAGAGAATATGGGTGAGGAAATATTTCTTCTTCCAAGTTATCTCCCTGAACAACTGGGGGCTAACTTTTCTTTCCCTCTCTCTCAGTTTCTTTTTGTAAGTCTAGGGGGCTAGATGGAGTGGTGCCTATGGTTTCCAGTCCCGTCAGACATACAGTCCAAAAAGCTATAAACAGTACAAACAAAACACACTCAGGCCTTACAGTTACAAAAAAAAAAACTTACAAAGTAGAGATCTCCCAAATTAGTCCACTGACTACAGTCACGGTGGGGTTCCACACCCACAACACACAGCACAAGGATCAGAGCCACAGTGGGAGAGTTGGACCTCTGTGAGGAGGCCTTCTTGTTCAGTTCTGGCCCAACACTGAACCGAATCCCACCCCACAATTCACATGGCAGTGTTACAAGGACCGCACCCCCCCCCCAAACAGCGGGGTTCCAAGGACCCCCACCCCACAAGAGGATCTAGGACATCTCCCAGTTCCTCCAGGGTTGTGGTGCAAGGGTGCCTGCTTCAATAACCCTTTACGAATCAGAGTGACCATCCTCACAAAGCAAAATGAAAGTAAAACAGACAAATGAAAGGACCAGACAAATTAACAAAGACAGTGCTGTTTTACCTTTGGAGTCTGATATTTCAGGGGTCTTTGGGGGGGATCCCTGATGAGCCTCCACTAATATGTTATACCGAGGCCTCAGGATCTCCACCAAGAAGACCATGGAGAGTCAGACTTTACAGCTGTTTTAAGGTTTTATTTAAACAGGCTGCAGCTGAGGTCTCATCCTTCAATCCAACACAGCGGAGCCTAGGAGGAGAACCCCAAGCTAAAGATTTTCAGGGTTTATAGAGGCACACAACCAACCGGGTGTTTGGATTACCACCACGTGTTACTCTGCTAGAAACAAGCAAGTTTTGAGATCACTGCCTCAAAACTTTAACCCTTCACATGAAGATGCTACTAGTGTGTTCTAGACACTTAATGTTGGAGACACAAAACACTCATAATTATTAGATCATTTAATAGGCAAAAGGAGCAATGCAGACTGTATGAGGATCGCTCCAGGTTTTGGTCCTCATATCCTGAGACAACAAATTCACAGAAGCTCAATGCTAAGTGACAGAACTGGCATGTACTGTGGATATTTGCTCCCAAATCCTGTGACACTCATTTCTCACTTTTGTCCTCAAACCTGTGACCAGAGGGGAAGATGTGTAGAGAAAATCCTTCTCAGGGCAGCTATAAAGAACATTGGGTAGTTTGCTTATAAATTAAAACCTTGGGAATGACCCTCTTAAGAAGTCAGATTGTCCAGATTAAAAAATGAAGAAGAGAAAAAATAAGGTGCTAATGGTTGCTGTCTATAATCTCAGGTCCTCAGGAGGCTGAGATGTAGAGAAACTTAGTTTGAATCCAGCCAGTGTAGGAAAGTCCATGACACAGTTATTTCTAAGAGATCATAGAAATTCCCAGAAGTGGACCTGTGACTCAAGCTTAATGGAGTACCCTTGAGCAAATGGAGCTCAGGGACCATGCATGGTCTCATATTTTCACCCCAGGACCTGCCCCCTCAAAAAGCGCCTGTACTTCCATGTCTTTGTCTATGTATTGTATTCTTACAGGTGAAATTCCCGAGTAGCTACAATGAATGGCACCAACCTAAGAAATTTGTATTCAGTACAATGAGTACATAACAGAGAGATTTCTTTCATGATAGTGCATGTTCCGGGGCTCCCTTCACTGTTCACAGAGTTACCTAAGGCTTTCTCTGCATCACAAACCTGCTTGAGGAAGTCTCTATCATTGTCTAGACAGGCACACAAAAGCCCTCACTCATGTACAGCTGGGTAACAAACAACTCCACCTGGGCCAGTTAGTGAGAATGAGTGTGGGCAGGCTCTGAAGGTCACAAAAAATAATCCCTCTTTATAGCCTTAGCTATCTCTCTTCCCAGTGCTCTAATTTAACAGGAGACCTTCATTTGTGCCACCTCCCATGGCAGGCCAAGTTCTGTGCACTTATCCTGCCTTTGTGAGACTATATTCTGGTGTTCAGTTACAGTGCTCAATATAATTCAGGAGTCCTTCAGGCAGACAACTATGGCACTAAACATAATGAAATGACTCAATGCAGACAATGTTGGGTGCATGATGCCTCTCCTATTTTCCAGAAGCTTGGAAAAACAAGCACATGTTGGATATCACAAAGCGTCCTGTCATGTAGGACTGGTGAAGCTCATCAGGTTTTGAAACCTTTGACTTCTCCTAGTTGGGGCCGGGGTGGCTAGGTTTTAGGGTTGAACACAGGGCTGGGTGCTGACCATGAGCTCAGTGCACAAGCCCAGTGCTTTACCAATTTGTGTAACAACATCACTTCTGCTCTGTGATGTATGTGTGTTTGTGTGTGTGTGTGTGTGCACACCACGGTGTGTGTTTGTGCGTGGGTTTGTGTGTGCACGCACACATATACATGAGTCCTGAAGCTTGACCTCAGGACCTGAGCTCTATACCTAGTTTTTCTTGTATGATATCCCTCTCCCACTTGAGCCACAGAGCCACTTCAGGCTTTGTCCTAGTGATGTGGTCCTAAGAAATCAAGCCCACGATTTCATATATACAAAGCATTCTACATCTAAGGCACATTCCCAGCCCTCTACTTCAGCTTTGTTACTTTATTTCTGTCTTTTTTTACTGTTGTTGTTGTCGATTGAAGGAGTTGAAGTCTTGGACTTGGCGCTGTCCCTGACCTCTTCAGCTCAAGTCTTGTGCTCTACCACTTGAGCCACAGAGCTACTTCTGGTTTTCTGGTGGTTCATTGGAGCTATGTTTCTCAAGGACTTTCCTGCCTAGGCTAGTTTTGAACCATGATCCTCAGATCTCATCCTCCTGAGTAGGATAAACTACATGACCTCAAGCATCCAGCTTCCCCTTCAGGTTCTGAGTAGTGAATTGGAGATAATACTCTCATGGTACCTTTTGTGTTTGCAATAGTTTGGAACCCAGTTCTTTAGAACTCAGCTTCCCAAGAAGGCAGGATGACAGACTTCAACTACTGACCCCTTGGCCATGGTCTCTGCTGCAAGGGGGTCCATGGCTCCACGTGGTAGAGTGCTAGCCATGAGTCCAAGAGGTAAGAGTCAGTGCCTCAGTCCCGAGTTCAAGGTTCATGACCAAGAAAAAACAAAACAAACCATTGTCTGCTGTAGACAACTCATGAGTCTTCAGTAATACATAATTTTGTCCCTGACATGGGGACCTATCTGAGCTCCAATATTCTTTTCTGTATAATCATCTAAGTTGTGGAGCTTTTACATAGACAAGATGTAAGAATGCACCCGGTTAAGAACATAGCACATGGCACTCTTTGCACCACTCAGCACACAACATCCTGTGAAAAATTCAGCACCCAGCTCCCAATGCAGGACTCAGCACACTGCATCCTGTGAAAGACTCAGCACATAGCACCCTGTGCAGGCCTCAGAATGGAACACCCTATGGAGGACTCAGCACATAGCTCCATTCCACAAGCTGTCACTAGAATTAAGGTGCTTTCATCAGTATCACCATTCTTTGAGGAAAATTTTACAAACCATACAAGTTCACATGTAAAGGTTTAGTTGGGTGTTTTTCTGGAGAGGGGTTGTTAGCCATGGGGCTTGAACTCACAGCTCTACCACTTGGAGCCACATTTTGAGGTGTCTCTCAGACTTCCTGCCAGGACTGTGTTTTAAAGCCCCTGATCAGCTAGGATGACGGGCATAAGCCAGGATGACATGGGTAACCCGTGGAGCTGGGTTGCAGCGATTTACATGTGGCTAAGTCAGGTTAGGTGGCAGCTGTCAGCACCAGACTCCTAGCTTGATCTATAATGAGGTATTTGAAGTTCTGTTCTTCTATAATTGCAGTTAGAATATCCTACCTTTTATTGGCATCAGACCTGGGGCGTGAGTAAATGCTTAGACAATGTCCCTTAACGTTTGTACTCAAGGCTAGCACTCAATTGATTGAAGAACAGCAGAACTTCTGAGTTTTCTGTTTTGTGGCACTGAGGAATCAAACCCAGGACTTCGTGCTTACTGTGAGAGCACTCAACTACCAAGCCTCTGGAGTGAACGAGGTATAAATACATAGAGATTGCTGTATATAAATTTTATATAGAAAAAAAGAGATTTCTGTATATTATTGAATTAGAGATAATATTCCTATCACATCTTAGGTATTAAATTATGTCTCCATTTAATGATGTGTCCCAGTTAACTACTAATAAAGCATTAATTAATAATTACTCAATATCCTATAATTGTTTATCATATATGTACATATATCCATACATGTAATTAGATATTTCATAGAATGAGACCAATGTCTATATATTATTAAATTGTGCATGTGTTACTCCCAATTATTAGTTATTTAATTATGTCTCCATGTAATTTTTATTCTGTTAATGCTTAATAAAATATTAATTAAACTTAGTGCACAAACTACACTTATTGCATCTAATTTTATCCTAGAATGAGTCACTACTGATTCAATCTGTTTATCATTTATTGTAGTGACATTTCTTCTACCTATGATGTTTTTTACCTTTATTACATCCTATTACATAGCATATAGATTTGCATCCACACTATACATCCTACCTGACTCTGAGCACTTTCACAGAAAAGGAAAACATGTGTCATGCTCGGCTTCTCACTCCAAGATTACATTTTTGGGAGTCCTGGGATCTAAACTCAGGGCAAAGAATGCTCAGTTCATGAATGGGTGACTGTCAGCACAGCAGCCACTAGCCAAATCAGCTGCCAGAAAGTGCCCAGGCCCTGAGACTGAGCCACGTAGGTTGACTCCAAATTGTGCATAGTGTAGTGATTCATTTTATTTTTTATTCATTTACCATTTATTTTATTGACTACTATAACACATGGAATATTTACTACATTTATTACATAGGATATAGAATTGCCTATGTATGAAACTTCACACCCAGTACTTTCACAGAAAAAAAAAAAAAAAAAACATGTGTCACCCTGTGTCTTACTGCATGATTCAATTTTTGTGAGTGCTGGCATCTGAACTCACAGCCTACAAGGCCCAATTCATGAATTGGTAAGTGTCAGCACGCCAGCCTGGGACATATGGAGCCAAAGCAGTTCCCAGCATCTTAGTTTGAGCCCCAGGGGTTGACAAAACAAGAACAGATGGACATGCAGATGCTAGTACACAAATAAATATAGATCTTGATAGAGTGCCAGAGATGTCTATACTTTATTTATATAGGCTACATTCCTACCAATTCTTGGGTATTTATTATGCCTCCATGTAATTAATTTTACTGTTTTCATCCTTAATGAATTATTAATTATATGGACCACTGTCCAGAAACTATAGTGTCCATGTAATTACTAGTACTCTTTTAATGTGTCAAAAATATTCATTAAAATCCAGCAGCTTCCTAAAATCACTCTCTAATTTTCTCCTAGTAACATTCAGAAACAAGTAATTCAACCTTGACATTCATAACTTTCCATCGGTATTCCTATGAATAGGAACAAGACACTTAGGATCTCCCTCCATTGGTAGGGGTCAGGACCCGGCTTCAATCACAGGGCCTATGTTATCATGTTGGCCCATGGCTTCTCTGGAAGCCCAACAGACTTCAGCAATGCCAGGTTACCAGCACTTTTCAGCCCTGTCATTTAGACCCAGGATGGTCACCTTGAAAAGAAAACAAATGTAAAAATGGCAGCCATCTGCAAGTTACTGGTTTTTTTTTTGTTCTGTTTCGTTTTATTTATTTATTTTTCCTGTCAGCCTTTGAGGCCCAGGAACCTAGGTTTGGCTGTGGGTCCATTGGCTGCAACCCAGCCTAGAGTGATCAAAGCTGAGGCAGAGTTGCCATGCCCTGAGTTCGAACCTTGTGCTTGACAAAATAAAAATATGTAATACATTCATGCATACGTACATATATACATTAAATATATTTAAACAATTATTAGGCTACTTGGTGTTGTATTCACGTCATATTTTCTGCCAGGCCTGGGATTTTAACTAAAGTCTGGGTAAATATGCAGTACTGTGGGGGAAGGGAAAGCTCACAAGGCTGGAAGACAAGAAAGACAGGCCTGTTCCTAGCAATTGCAAAAATAATATTCGTACATATTTTAAAAACCTGATTTATACTTACATACACATGTTTACTGCATATTGCAGTTAGTGTATTCATTTTATTTTGTTTTTTTATTAATTTATTATATACTTCAGAAAGTATGATTACATGTATAACATTTTTTACATCTTATTACACAGAACATAGATTTGCCTATGTACATCATTCCTGAGACCCAGGACTTTCACTAATAAGGAAAACAAGTGGGACAAATGCCTTCTTCCACCAGGATTAAGTTTTTGGCGGTTCTGTGATTTGAACTCTGGGCCTAGAAGGCCCACTTCATGAATAGGTCAGTGTTAGCACACCAGTCTGACGTAAGTGAAGTTGTTGGGCAAATTTGAGAACCTGAGATGAAGCCCTAGGAGTGGCCAATATATAAACAGATAGATATGTAGATTGCAGCATGTGTGCGTATTTACATATGTATATGAATCTATAAATAAAGTTATAGAGAGAGACAGACATTTATGTCGATTCTAGTGTATAACTCTATATAAAGAATGATGACCTATATCTTATTTTTATATATTCTATTACTATGAATCATTTGGTCTAAAATTATGCCTCCATTAATTAATCACAGTAGGAGACTTAATAAAGTATTAATTAGATTAATCAATGACCTATATTTATTGCATATAATCTTATACTACAATGACTAGCTAATCAGTAGTTCAATTGGTACATTACAAAGATTCTATTATTGTTCCTATAGATAGGAGTGAGTAGGTGGAAGTCCTAGGATCAAATTCAACGCCTAGGTGTCTTGGTTGGGCTCAGGCTTCACTGACAGCCTGCCAGTCTTCGGCCATGCAAGGACATGTGCAATTTTCAAGCCGAGTCATTGAGAGCCAGGATGGACACAGTGCAAAGGAAACAAAGGTAAAACTGTTGTCTAAAACTTCCAGGTTTTTCTTCCTCCATCTTGGTTGGTTTGTTTTTTTTGCCAGAGCTGGAGTTGAACTCGGGTTGTAGGATCCCTGGATCATCTGTGGGTGTAAAAGCTGCACCCCAATCTAGGGTAATCAAGGCTGAGGCAGAGTTGTGGAGACCTGAGTTCAAGCCCCGTGCCAGCCCCTCCAAAAAAGCTAAGGTCCTGGTTATGAGTTTGGGCCATTTTATCTGCCATACCTGGAATTTGAACTCAGGGGCTGGGTAACACTATTGTGCTCTGGGTGAAGTAAAAGCTAATCTCCTAGAAGAAAAAATTCTGGAGCATTTCCCAGTGTGTGAATTCCAGCCCTAGAACTGCCAAAAATATTTGTATACATGTATAATATATATCATATATATGTATTTGCATAGATATTTCATATTTTACCTAGGGCACAGTATTTCCACAGAAAGGAAATCAGGTCAACATTGGCTTCTTACTCTACCTATTGACTTCGGCACTCCTGGGATTTGAACTCAGGGCCTGGAATGTCTAATTCATCAAGGGGTCAGTTTAAGCACAGCAACCTCAAACAAATTCAATGCCAGGTAATTCCCAGGACCTGAGTTCTACCCCGATTAGTGGCCAATATATAAATAGATAGATGTGTAAATTGCTGCAAATACGTTAATATAAATATATAGAGAGAAAGATGTATATGTATATTCTACTGTACATTTAAGTATAAATATATTTGTAGAATGTGAGATGTCTATGTATTATTAAATTACATGTAATATATTACTAATATTTATTAGGTATTAAATTATGTCTACATTTAATGAAGTATCATGGATTAATGCACAATAAATTGCTCTTTGTGTAAATGGAGCTCAGGGACAATTTCTAGGCTCATAGTTCAAGCCTCAGTATCTGCACTAAAAAAAAATAGCCAGTAACTGCATATGTTTGTGTATATATGCATGTATTTCTATCAGTGAACATCCATAGTCTCTATGAAGAGTAGCACCCAGCTAACAAATTTGCTTTGAATAGAATGATGTCATGTCACAGAGAGTGCTTTCAAGACAGTGCACGTTCCTGGTCAAAAAAAATTTAAGACCCTCCTTGGAATTTGAACCATTTTTCTGACTGGCCTGGGATTTCAACTCAGGGTCTGATTAACTCACTGGCACTGTGGGGGAGGGGAAACCCACCATCGTTGAAGACACACACACACACACACACACACACACACACACACACACACACACAGCCTATATGCATGCAAAATCAGAGATTTCTACACTGAAACCTTTGGATATTCTCTACCTTTTCCCCCATTAACTCTGGTGGTTGTTGGCCTAGGAGTTCGATGCATCAAACACCACCTGACATCTATAATTTTGGGGAACAGAATGGCTTCCCCAATCAGCCTTCCTCAATTCCAGCTCCTTGATTGGGTCATGGTCTATCCAGACCCTATGGGGTTCCTTTTACAGACTCGTCAAGATCCTTTAAAAAACATCACATGCTGGACACTGGTGGCTCACGCCTGTCATCCTAGCTACTCAGGAAGGTGATATTTGGCTTCCAAGCCAGCTTGGGCAGGAAAGTGTGTGAGACTCTTATCCTCGATGCACCATCAGAAAACAAGAAGTGTCCCTGTGCCTTTAGTCCTGTGCTCCTTTATCTTGTCCACCCCCTCGCCTTGGCCGTGATTCAGGTCAGGATGGCTCTGGATTGACAGGAAGGCTTCAAGGAGGAAGATCCCAGACCATTTGCCCCGGCTCCTTCCTCCCTGCTCACACTGCTGCTTCTGCTCTTTGCCATAGACCTTCTTCCTGAAATCCATCCATGAGATCATTGACACCAACAAAGTGGTGAGTGGTGGGTCCAGCCTAACTCGGGGAAGTCAGAGGTGGAATTCAGCCTGGACTAGGAGCTTCTACTCTGGTTGTGGGCTAAGGCCAGGGATGACATTTATTTCATTCTGAGCCTTGCATGGTTAGGGAGACAGTGTAGACACAACATTGAGTCAGGTAAGATGGGAATCTGTAAGACCACTTGTGTGGGGGAGGCTGTGGGACTCAGTGGGCCACTGTTCTTGGTACTCCTTTCTCAGACGTCCCTCTCCCTCTCTCATCACTCAATAGTAAAAGAGAAACTTTAAATAAGGGTGTTGAAGAGGGGCAGAGGAGTATCTCCGTGTGAACCAGACTTGTGCTTCATATTCATCCTAGCAACTAATTCCTATTTATCTGAGGATTTGCCATATGGGTGGGGGTGGGGGATCATCCTAGCTGAGAATGTGGCTTACTGATAGAGTGGTCACCTAGCAAGCCTGAAGCCCTGAGTTCGATTCCACAAAGAAAAAGCTGGAAGGGGAGGTGGGGCTCAAATTGTTGACCACCAGGCTTGATCAAATAGAGCTCAAGGACAGTGGCCATGCTCTGAGTTCAAGCCCCATAACTAGAAGAACAAATCTTTGTGGAGGCTTTATTTTCCCTTTGGAAACAATTTATTCTTTGTGATAAGCATAACATGGGCCTCTTTCCTGGCCACCAATGGGCCATTAGATATCCCTAGAATTTGGGCCTCTTCCCAGCAGCCTCTGCTCTACACAGCCGGCAGTTTACACTTCCTATCACCAGGCAGATGGAGGCCTAGAGAAGCGCACCTGGTCACCTAGTTCTGTTGGCTGCTGAGGATTTTGGGACTCAGTATGTCACATAGGGAGTCATCATCTCCATCAGTTTACAGAAATAAGGGACAGAGCACTACAAGCCTGAGCGCACCAGCTGTGGGTAGTTCTGGGATGTGGGGATCTGAAGCAGGACATGCTCTGTGAGGGAGTCCGGGGAAGGGAACCCTGACCTCTCCTCTTGCAGTTTCCACACTATCCTGAAGTTGCAATTCTTCAAAACCTTTCTGCTTCTCCCTCATTTTGACCACTCAGGAGCCTGAGGCCTCTGAAGCAGCTGCACTGGTGGGGATCTCAGCCTGTGTCGGCATCTGGAGCCCCGTGTAGGAGAGACAGCAGCTCTTGCAGTTTTCTATTCTTCATCTTCTCCTGGGACAGCGGGCACATGCACTCTGCTTTCTCCAGACACATCTGATCCAGAATGAACATCTGTCCTTTACATGCCAGAAGGGATTCCTGGACAGTGCGGATATGTGCTGACAGCTGGTTGCATCAATGGTGGAGCTCATCTGCAGGACTTTCGAAATACACATCATCAGGCAGGTTGTGGATGAAGCAGATTTTCTTTTCGGATGCCCACATGTCCCACTTCCCATTCTTTCACATGTTGTGGTGGCAGCTCATGGGGCAGGGGACCTGTGGCTCTTGCTCTATCTGGCACTGAGCTGTCCGGGGGAGGGAAGTGCCTGCAGCAGGCCAGAAGATGTTGTTCCCTGTGGATTTCAGCCTCTGAGAGTGCTAACAGAGCCACATCCCTCTCAGGTTAGGGGACATCTCCATCCTCTGCCATGGGCACATCGTGGAGAGTTGCTTCCTCAGCTTTTGCTTCTCCAGGGTTCACATCTTCGCCTTCCCAAGGGAAAGCCAGGAAGCTTAGCTGGGCCTGCAGGTGCTCCTCCTGTGGACTTGTCACTTCCAAGCTCTTTAAACTGTCCTGCCACTTTGGGGGCACCACCTAGTCCCCCAAATTGGTCAGACCCTGCACTTGTTTCCTCTGCTCCAACAGCTGAGTCTGCTTCTGCAGGTGTTACTACAGGACCTACTACTTGGAGCATAGCTGCTCATTGGAAGTGATGTGCTGCTCACAGGTGGCTCTGAGCTCCTTCAGCTAGGCCAGTGACTGCTTCTGCTGCTCCTGCAGCTCCCAAGCTGTTTCCTCTCTCTCTCAGCCATCTCTTTCCATTCCTCTATCTTCTCCTCTGAGCAGTCCAGCTGTTCCTGCAGATGTTTCTTCACCTGCTGCTCTGATTCCACGATGCTGGTGAGATCCTCCTTCTCACTGCTCACCCTGTGGAGAGCGTCCCACAACAAGGACATCTGTTCCTCCAGCTGTGTGTTTCACACACATGCACATCATGGGGTCTTGGGGATCTCCTGCCGATCCTTGGTTTTCTCCTCTACTTTTCCCAGATGCTCCCACTGCTCCGTAATCTGGAGACAGAGCCTCTGGTTTTCCTGGACCTAGATGTGAAGTTGTTCCTCCAGGTTTTTCAACCCCATCTGCGTGCTGTAGGCATGGGCCTGCAGTTGCTGCTCCTCCTGAGATGGACCCTCGTGGGGCCATGGCTCTGCCAGCTTCGTTCTCAGTTCCCCCAGCTGTTCCCTAGATGCAACACCTACCTCGATCCTCACTCATTCTCCTCTGTCAGTTGGTTTACCTGCTCGGTCAGCTACCAGGCCTCCTCCTTCTGCACAGACCTCTGAATGCTCAGGTTCTGCGAGAAAGTGTCTGTCTCCAGATTCGCTGCGGTCACCATTCAGCTCAGGTTGTCCTGTAGTCTCTTTAGTACATCTTGCCTCTGCAGCACTTGTTGGAACTTGCAGATTCTGTTCTTCCTATTGTTCCTCTATGTACAGAGTGCTTCCAGCTTCTCCTAAAACTCTGTGTTCACTTGCTCCAGGACATAGAAACTTCTGCACTTTTCCTTGAGCTGAAGTGTTACATCATTCAGCTGTTGGAACAACATTTCAGTCTCCTTCTGTAAGTAGTAACCACAGAAGCCACCATCTCCAGCTCCCCCATGTGCTGCTCTATGGCCTGTAGGCAGCTGGTGAGGGCTTCGTGCTCCATTTCTCTGTCATCGGCTGTAAGCTGCATGTGGGCTGGTGTCAATTGTAAATCACTTTCTGCCGAAACCAACCTCTGTATGGGTAGCTTGTGGATGTCTAGCTCAGTTTTCGGTGCTTTGTGCACTTGGGTTACCTTCTCCTTCTCTTTCTCTTGTCAATCCTGCACGTCTGTCTTTTCCTGCTTCAGTGGTTGCATATTGTCACAGAGCACCTGTTTTCTTCTTTTGCTGTAGTCCAGGGCAGGCACCACATGTCTGTAGCACCTCTGCAGATTCTTGGTGGTATTGGAACCCTTGACACTCTGGACCCTGTTGTCTGTGGCTGTCTCCAAAGGCAGGGGAGGCCGTTGGCCAGACCCTCAGTTGAATCACCCTCCCCAGTGGTGTTTGTCTTTGGGATCCTTCCCTTTTTTGTATTCTTTGTTTTCTTGAATGTTGAAGGTCTGACGAGAGGATTCTTCTGCTGGTGTTCTGGCAGTAGTTTGTTGCCCACAGCTCTGTCTCAGAGTCTTGGTGTTGGAGACATCTGAGCGCTGGGATGGGAAAGATGGGCTGGCCACATTCCCAGGCTCTGGTAAATCCTCTATTCTCCCACTCACTGACTAGGTCCTCAATTTCCTATTTTACTCCAAATTCGCGTCGAGACTCTTGCTTACCCCTCAGTTACCTCTACCTTCCTCAACTGCTACTACTGGTGTCAACCAACAGACGGCCGGATGGTTGCACAGATTGTTGTGTATGTCTGTTTGTTTTCTGTCCTGGACATTGAACTCAGGATCTAGGCACAGTCCATGAGCTGCTTTTGCTCAAAGCTACACCTCTACCACTGGAGCCACACAGCTCTACTTCTGGCTGTTTTGACATTGAAGTTGGACAGGGGTCTCAAGTACTTTCCAGCCAAGGGTGACTTTGACCATGAATCTCCTTTCACAGCCTTGTAAGTATCATGGAGGACTGCTGAGAGCCACTGGTGCCTGCTTAATCATTGGTCTTGCTGGTGTTCTTGGACAGATCGGTGAATTCCCTAACTTCGGGTTTAAGTGGTGGGAGCTGGTGCCTAAAATTCCAATTGTGGTCCTGCCACCTCCAAATGGCAGGAAATCCTAAGATACTCATTTTTATCCATATGAATACCAGTGGAATATGATATATGCCATGATTGAATGGGCAGTTCTTGAATGATTCTAGGATAAAATTATATACAATTATATTCTAGGATACTGATTGATTTTAATCAATACTTTATGAAGCATTTAAAAAATGACATTCATTAAAAGGAGAAATAATGAAATACCTAAGAATTGGTTGTCACATAGCATAGAGATGCCATTTTTTTCTGCCAGGACTGGGATTGCAACTCATGGTCTGGGTAACTCTGTTGCACTGTGTAGGAAGGGGAAGCTTGCTTTCTTGAAGTCAAGAAATTCAAGTCTGTTCCTTAGGCCTGAAATTGAACCCCACCACTAAAAAAACATCCTATTTGGGTACATTTTAAATATATGATTTATATTTACATACATATATTGACTCCATATTGCATTCAGTGTAGTTATTCATTTTACCTTTTGTTTTGTTCATGTAGTAACCATTTATTTTATTGACTATTATGGCATATAGAATATTGATTACATAGGATATAGGTCTGCATATGTATTCCACTTCATACCTGACACACAGGACTTTCACAGAAAAGGAAACATGTGTCACCATCTGCTTGTTACTCCACGATTCATTGTTTGGGAGTGCTGGCATCTGAACTCATGGCCTACAGGACCAAATTCATGAATGATTGAGTGTCAACATGCCATCCTGGGGCAAACTGAGCTGATAGGCATTTCTCAGGACTTGAGATTGAGCCCCTGGAGTTGACCAAATAAGAACAGATTGGCACACACATGGTAGTGTGCTAATAAATATATATCATTATAGTGTGCCAGAGATGTCTATCCATTATTCAGTTATATAGACTACATTCCTAACAATTCTTGGGTATTTGTTATGCCTCCAGATAATTAATATTATTGTTTTAGTCCTTAATAAACTATAAAGTAAATCAGTGTCCTGAAATTATTGTGTCCCTGTAAGAAATAGTTGTCTTTTAATGCTTCATATTAAACAAAATCAATCAGCCTACTGAAATCATGATGTCTAAATTTATACGAGTATCATTCATGAGCAACTCATTCAACTGTCACACTTACAACATTCAATCATTACTCCCATAAATGGGAACGAGTCTCTTAGGATCCCCCGCCATTCGGAAGTGACATGACTGGGATTTGACTCTAGGTTTATATTGCCCTGCAGGACAGTCTTCCCCAGTACCTTGCCAGCCTGCAAGTTGAAGTACCCTTTGGAGCCGTGTCAATCAGACCCAAATGATCATGGTGCAAGATGTTAAAACGCCATCCCACCACTTCTTCTCTGTGCCTTCCCCCCCCCCCACACACACACAAGGCCTGGACGTCTAGGATCCCAGGATCACATGTGGTTCCAGTGGCTGCACCCCAGACTATGGTGATGGAAGTTAGAGTTGCCTTACATGAGTTCAACACCTTGTTTTGGAAAAAATATTATCTCCCTGCCTTGCAATTGCTGCAGTATTTCTTACAGGGTTTGGATTTGAACTCAGAGTCTGGGTAACTTTGCAGCACTTTAGACAAAGGGGAAGCACACCGTACTTGAAGACAAGAAAGTCAGGCCTAGTCCCTAGGCTTGAATTCAAGCCCCAGCCCTGGGAAACATACTATTTATATACATTGTAATGATAGGATTTGTACTTACTCATAGATGTTCAGTACATATTCTGTTTGTTGTGGTTATTTATTGTGTTTCTGTTTTATTCATTTATTTACAATTTATTTTATTTTCTGTGGTAACATATATTCCATTTATTATTTTGATGACATCTTATCACATAGTCACATATTATCTAGATTTGTAGACATGTTTTCCAACATGTCTGACACCCAAAATGCTTCAGCAAAGGAAAACAGGTGTCACACTCTGCTTCTTACTCCACGATCCAATTGTTGTCAGTGCTGGGATCTGAACTCAGGGCCTAGCAGACCCAATTCATGAATGGGTATGTCAAAACTGCAACCTCTAGCCCAGGAAACTGCCAGCAGTTCCCAGTCCCTGACATCGAGCCACAGGGGTGGACAAAATAGCCATACATGGATAGGCAGGTAGTAGTATACCAATAAATACATATTTGTATAGAGTGCCAGAGACATCTACCTAGGATTCAATGACATCAACTACATTCCTACCAAGTCTTAGGTAGTTATTATGCCACCATTGAAGGAATAGGATTATTTTAATGCTTAATAAACTATTCAGTAAGATCAGTCAGCATCCTAGGATCATTGTGTCTAATTTGAGATTAGACTGATCCATGGAGAAACTTCTCAATCATGAGTTTGCTCACATTCCATCGGTACTCCGATGCATAGGAATGAGTCTCTTGGGAAATCCCCCGATTTGTTGGTGTCAGGACCAGCACTTGAAATCAGGGCCAACATTGCTGCATGGGCCTATGGCTTCCCTGATTGCCCAATAGCTTTTGCCAATGCAAGGTGAAGTACCCTTTCTAGGCGAGTCATTCAGAGCCAGAATGATCACCGTGGAAAGGAAACCATAGTCAAAAGTCCATCCCGCAGCTTTTGTGTCTGTGTGTGTGTGTGTGTGTGTGTGTGTGTGTGTGTGTGTGTGTGTGTGTGTGTTTTCCTGCAAGACTTCAGGGCCTAGGATCCCAGGATTGGCTATGGGCCCATGGCAGCCCGCCACCCTGAGGTTACTGAAGCTGAGGCCATTATACTCCTAACTTCCTAATTTAAATATAGGATCTGTATTGACATACATGTGTGGACAGCATCTTGTATTCAGTGCATTTCTTCTCCTTAATTTGTGTTTAATTCATGCAGATATTGTGTATTTTACTGAGTATGGTGACAGTTATAACTGTGCTGACATGGATGACAACCTGTTCCCATGGTTATTGGGTTGCCTATGTATTCATTCTCCATCCTAGCTGAGACCCAGGACTTTCACAAAGAGGAAAACAGGTGCAACGACTGGCTTCTGACATCAGGATGAATCTTTTGTCAGTGCTGGGATTTGAACTCAGTCTCGTTAACTCTGTTGCACTTTGGGGAAAGTGGAGGCTCACCATCCTTGAAAACTAGAATATCAGGCCTGGTCCAGGGCCTGATTTGAAGCCCTAGCCCTGGACAAAATACAAAGCCCAGCTCTTTTAAACATAGGATCTCTATTTACATACAGGTGTGGTATGCGTCTTGTATTCAGTGTAGTTATTCTTTTTATTTTTTTGTCTTTTTCAAGGATGTATTTTGTATTTTTTTGAGCATAGAATGACATAAAACTGTGCTGACATGGATGACAATCTATTCCCACAGGTGTAGAGTTGCCTATGCTTTCTTGATTCTTGCTGAGACCCAGCACTTGCACAGTACAGGGAAATAGGTGCAAGGATTGGCTTCTCACATCAGGATAACCCTTTTGGTAGTGCTGGGATTTGAACTTGGGGTCTAGGAAGCCCAACAGCCAAATAGGTCCACATGAGCCCATCAGCTTGTGAGCCACTAAGGAGCTAGGCCATACCCAGGACCTGAGATCAAGCCCCAATGTGGAGATGGGGCACAATATTCATCCATTCATAAACTGAAGCTAGTATGCTAATTACCTATTTGGATAGAGTAGGAGATGTAGTGAGCTGTGTTCGTATGCTATCTACCATTTGAGTACCGATCCTTGGATCTTTCTCAATGCCTCCAATTCCTGAATGTGATTCTTATTTTCGCACTTCATGAATTCTTAATTAAAACTAATTGTTTTGCCCTACATCTTGCCTATCATTTCCTATGAGAATCATGCATGAACTAAACTCATCCCTAGGCCTGAATTCAAGCACCTCATAACATTTATAGATATGTTAAATATATGATTTATACTTACATCAATATATTCAGTCTATATCATGTTTTTTGGCATGATATATTATAGTTCATCATTTATTTAGTTAGTTAGCATTTATTTTATGGACAGTGAATGCACCTATAACATTTATTGCATTTATTCCCATCTATTCCAAAGCATGTAGCTTTGCAGACAAATTATGAACTTGTACAGAAAAGGAAAACAGGTGTCACCCTTGAAGTCTTACACCAGGAAGAAAATTTTGGTAATGATGGGACCTGAATGTGAAGGGCTGAGAGGCCCAATTCATGAATGGGTAAGTGTCAGCACCGCAGCCTCTAGCCCATTCAGCTGCCAAGTGGATCTCAGGACCTGGGATCAAGCCCCAGGTTTGGCCAAAATAGCAGTAACTTTGTATGCCCATGGTGGTATATAAATACATATAAATTTATTTATTTATTTATTTATTTTGGGGTTCTGTCGTGGGGCCTGAACTCTGGGCCTGGGCGCTGTCCCTCAGCCCTTCAGCTCAAGGATAGCACTTGAGCCACAGTGCCACTTCTGGCTTTTTTACTTTTTGCTTATGTGGTACTGAAGAATTGAACCCATGTCCTCAGGCAAGCAAGGCAAGCGCTCTACCACTGAGCCACTTTCCCAGTCCAAATATAAATTTAGATATTTAGGCACTGCCAGACTTGTCTATCTAGTATTCAATGACATATCTTACCCTCCTACTGATTCTCATGTATTTAGTTAGGACTCCATTTAATCAATAGTATACACTTAATGCATAATAAACTACGAATTAAAATCTATCCCTCTCCAGTAATTATTGGGTCTAATTTTATGCAAGACTGATTGACGAACTATCCTTTCAGCCATGTCATTAATCACATTCCTCTTGTGTTCCTATGGACAAGCAATAGTTTCTTAGGCACTTCAGCCCCTTGTAAGTGTCATGACCGTGATTCGTACTCAGGGCCTAGTGTCCACGTTGGCTTATGGCTTCAATGACAGCTCCAGCTTTCAGAAATGCCAGGTGACCTACAGGTTGCAGCCATGTCATTCACACCCAGGATGGTCAACGTGCATGGAAGGAAAACAGAAACTGTTGACTGTCTGTGGTTTGTGGCTTTTTTTCGATGTTTTCATTTTGTTTTCCTGTGAGCCACTGAGGCCTAGGACCCCAGGATGGGCTGTGAGTCCAGAGGCTGCACCATCCCAGCCTAGGGTGATGCAAACTGAGGCAGAGTTGCCACAACCTGAGTTCAAGCCCCGTGCTTGGCAAAACATTAGTTAATTAATTAACAACACTACTGAAGCTCCCTGTCTTGGATTTTGTCTACCAGGCCAGGGATGTCACCTTGGGATCTGGGTAACTCTGATGCACTTGGGACAGGGCGGGGGAGAAAAGGAAAGCTCTCCTCCCTTGAAGACAAGGAATTCAGGCCTGTTCCCTAAGCCTGAATTCAAGCCCCAGCCTTGGAGAACATAACACTTACAGACATTTTTATTATATCGTTTATACTTACATCCATACATTCAGTCTATATCTTGTTTGTTGGAATGATTCATTATATTTTATTATGTATTTATTTGTTTACCATTTATTTTATGGACTGTGAGTGCACCTATAACATTTATTACATTCATTCAAATCTATTCCATAGCATGTAGCTTTGCAGACAAATTATAAACAGCATACCTGATACCCAGCACTTGCACAGAAAAGGAAAACAGGTATCACACTTGCAATCTTACTCCAAGAAGACATTTTTAGCAACGCTGGACATGAACTGAGGGCCTAGAGGGCCAATTCACGAATGTGTGAGTGTGAGCATGGCAGCCTCTAGCACATTCAGGTGCCAGGTGGATCCCAGGACCTAGGATGGAGACATAGGTTTGGCCAAAGTAGCAATACCTCTCTATGCAGATGGTAGTATAAAAATAAATATATATTTAGATATTGCCAGTGATGTCTATCTAGTATTCAATGACATATACTACCTGCCTAGTGATTCTCAGATATTTAGTGAGGACTCCATTTAATCAATAGTATTCTTTTAGGGGCTGGGAAGGTGGCTCGTTGGGAATGTGCTTGTCTTGCATGCATGAGTCCCGGGTTTGATTCCTCAGCAACCACACGATCAGAAAACGCCGGGAATGGCGCTGTGTCCCACATTGTACCACGCTAAACCAGAGCTGAAAGGCTGAGGGACAATGCCTCAGCCCAGAGTTCAGGCCCCACTACTGAAAACACAAACACACACACACACAGATTATTATTTTAATGCTTAATAAACTATAAATAAAATCAATCCACATCTTGTGAATTCAGGGTTTAATTTTATGCTAGACTAATTGACAAACTATTCTTCCAACCATGACATTGACTACATACCTCTGGTGTTCCTATGGACAGGCAATAGTTACTTACACTCTCCAGCCCTTCGTAAATGTCATGACCGGGATTCAAACTCAGGGCCCAGGTGTGCAGATTGGCCTATGGCTACACTGACAGCCTGCTGACAGAAACTCCAGGTGACCTACAGGTTGCAGTTGTGTCGTTTGGACCCAGGATGGTCACCATGCAAGGTAGGAAAACCGAGAAACCTCTAACTTTTCGCAATTCATGGCTATTTTTCCTTGCCATTTTCACTTTTTATTTTCCTGTCAGCCCCTGAGGCCTAGGATCCCAGGATGGGCTGTGGGTCTAGAGGCTACACCAACCCAGACTAAGGTGATGGAAGCTGAGGCAGAGTTGCCACGACCTAACTTCAAGATCTGTGCTTGGCTAAATAAATAAATAAATAAATAAAATATATAGAAAATAAAATAAAATAAATTTTAAAAATTTAAAAATATTAAAAATATTAATGGAGCTCCCTGTCTTGGAATGCAAGACATTTTTGTTCTGCCAGGCCTGGGATTTGAACTTGGAGTCTGGGAAACTCTAATGCACTGTGGGGAATGGGGAAACTCACCCTCTTTGAATACAAGCAATTCAGTTCCCTTCCCTAGGCCTGAATTCAATCCCCAACCCTGTAAATTAATTTTCATCCACATTTGAAATTATTAATATCTACATACTTATCTTTACTGTGTATTGCTTTTTTGTATTTTTCATTCATTATATTTATTGACTATTATTACACTCATAACACCTATTAAATTTACTATATCTTATGAAAATTATACAGATTTGCATATGTATTATATATCTTATTTCAGACCCAGGTCATTCACAGAAATACCATGCTTAGAAAAACAGAAAGAATGCACCAACCAAAGTCTAATTTATCCTTAGGTACCACAGTGGCTCTCATCTGTAAGCTACTCAGGAGGCTGAGAAATGGAAGATGAAATTTCAAAGCTAATGAATGCAGAAAAGCCTGAGAGATATCTTCTCCATTTAACTGGCAAATGCCAGGCTACAGGCATAGCTGAAGTGGTAGAAAATCAGCTGTGAACAATGAAGCCAAGAAAGAGCAAGCTGACTTCAAATGTGAGGAGAGGAGATAGGGTGATAAAAGGGAGAGAAATCCTCCAAAAACAGAGAACAAAACGACAATACACAAATCCCAATTAATTTAAGCTACCAACCAAACTGAAAAAAAATGAAGTTGTGCAGTTGTATAACTTTACATGAGCACATAAACTCTTAGGTGTACTTCAAAGCTATGTTTTTAATAATATATATGTATATGCATATACATATATATTATTAAAAACATATGTATGCTTTATATATATTTATACATATTATTTATGGTTTATTTATTATTTATACATATAATATATATATTAATAATGCATGTATATATATATATGTATCTTTAAATAAACTAAGAAACCAGTCAATGAATAAATACTTCTGAATTAGTGCCTTAACTATGGCATTAGAAATTATTTATACTGAAAGTGTATTCCAAGTTTCTTTTCTCAGAATCAGTCTTTAAGAAGTTTGTTCATGTTCCTGGCACCGGTGACTCAAGCCTATAATCCTAGCTACTCAAGAAGCTCTGATCTGAGGTTGGTGGTTCAAAGTCAGCCCAGGCAGGAAAGTCTGAGAGACCCTTATCTCCAATAAACCACAAGAAAACCGAGGTGGCACTGTGACTCAAGTAGTAGATCACTCGCCTTGAGCTGAAGAGCACAGGGATAACCCCTGAGTTCAAGCAACAGGACCAAAAAATAAATAAAAAACGAAGTTTGTTCCTGCAGATCATAAAATTCTAACATTCTGAGCTTTAGGAAACTTTTCTGCCAGGGTCTTATGCTCTTTAGGCAAGTACTCCACTACTGAGATACATCACAGTCTCAATTTTTTTTTTTCATTTTATAATCCATTTTATTCCCAAAATGCTTAGAAGTACCTACTGTCCTCACAGAAGTGAGGTTTTATTCAGAAACCCAACCGTTTGTGCTATGAAGACTCCCCTAGTTTATTTTGTGGTAGGCACTGAGGAAAACTCATATGACACAAATGCAGAGAGTTTATAATTATAGAAATAACTAAATAGAAATAAATTCAACAGTCCCTACATTCTAGGGAGAAATGATGTCGTTATTTTAATTCTCACTCTTCAGGGCAAATGGTCAAAATAGAAACACCAATGTGCTATGCTGAAATGTAAAAGTTTAAACTCCTTTTTTGAAAAATTCTCATGTTATAAAATCAATATGTATCAAATAAAGGCAAAGTGAACTTAAAAAAATATTAAAAATGCTAATGAAGCTTCCTGGCTTGGAATGTATGCCATTTTTTTGCCTGCAAGTCTTGGAATTTGAACCAGCGGTCTGGGTAACTTTGTTGCACTGTGGAGAAAGGGGAAGCTAGCTGTGCTTGAAGACCGGTAAGTCAGGCCTGTTCCCTAGGCCTGAATTCAAGCCCCAGACCTGGAAAATGTACTCCTTATATACATTTTAAAGATAGGATTGAACTTCCATACAGATGTTCATTCTATATTATGTTTGGTGTAGTTATTCACTGTATTTTTTTTTTCATTTATTTACCATTTATTTTATTGACTGTGATGACACTTAACTATGTATTACATTGTTTACATCCTATCACATACCATCTAGATTTGTAGATGTGTTCTCCATCATGCCTGACACCCAGGACTCTCCCAGAAAAGGAAAACAGGTGTCCCACTTGGCTTCAGACTCCAAGATTAAATATTTAGCAGTGCTAGGATCTGAACTCATTGACTAGCAGGTCCAATTCATGAATGGTTGAGTGTGAGCACAGCAGCCTCTAGCCAATGAAGCTGTGAGGTGATTCCCAGATGCTGAGATCGTGACCCAGGATTGGCCAAAACAGCGATAGAAGGATAGGCAGACAGAAGTATACAAATAAATATATGTTGGTAAAAAGCACCATAGCCGCCTATCTATGATTGAATGACATATACTATATTCCTAACAACTCTTAGGTATTTATTATACCATAATTAAACGAATACTATTCTTTTCATGCTTACTAAACATGAAATTAAGACCAATCATTGTCCTAGGATTTTTGCATCCAATTTTAGTCTCGACCAATGCACAAACTTCTCTTTCAATTGTTATTCCTATGCATAGGAATGAGTGTCTTGTGATCTCCTGCCATTGGTAGTTGTCCATACCTGGATTTGAACCCAGGGCCTATGTTGACAGATTGGCCTATGGCTTCCCTGCTAGCCCACCAGCCTTCAGCAATAGCAGGTCAGGTGTACTTTGCACCCATGACATTCAGACCCAGGATGGTCACCATGCAAAGAAAAAAAAATTAAACACCCATTCCTATGCAGCTTGCCACTTTTTGTGCTATCTCACTTTTTTTTTCCTGCAAGCTCTCTGGGCCTACGATTCCAGGATTGGGTATGGGTCCCGAGGCTGCACCCAGCCTAGGGTGATCGAAACTGAGGCAGAGTTGCCACGACCTAAGTTCAAGCCCCACATTGGCCAAAAGAAAAAATTAAAAAGACAAAAGACAAAAATTAATTGATTAGTTAACAAAATTTAAAAATAATAGAGCTCTCTGGTTGTGAATTTCTGCTAGTTTTCTTTCCTAGACTGGGATTTGAACTCAGGAACTTGTAGCAATGTGAAGGAAAGTGCAGCTTTGCTACTAC
Source organism: Dipodomys spectabilis (assembly GCF_019054845.1). Taxonomy (NCBI): domain Eukaryota; kingdom Metazoa; phylum Chordata; class Mammalia; order Rodentia; family Heteromyidae; genus Dipodomys; species Dipodomys spectabilis. The sequence goes on along the minus strand of NW_024871098.1, from coordinate 726,487 downwards.
TTGAGTTCAAACCCAGTGCCAAGACAAAACTAAAAAATTAATTCACTGAGCTTGGCAGGGGGAGTAGTTGTGGAGATGGGAGGTAAGGGATGGTAGGGGGAAAACAAAGGAGGAGGTAACAATGCTCAATAAGAAATATACTCATGACCTTGCTCATGTAACTGTGACCACTCTGTACAACATTTTTACAATAAAAAACATGCAAAAAAAGAAACAATGTAGTATTCCGAGAAGCACATTGGGGTTAAGGAAAGGATGTCTGAATAGATGTACAAAATTCTACACTGTTTTTTATTTAATGTTCAGTATGGAACTGAATAAACTGAATAAACCGCTTCCATTAAAAAATTAACTCACTGTCTCGGAACTGGGGCCAGTATTTATACCATTGGTGGGATTTGATCTCACCATCCTGGTAACTCTTTTATACCATGGGTGAAGGATAAATTTACTGTCCTTGATGAAAAGAAATTCAGGCTAGAGTTCCCATGGCCTGAATGAAGGCCCTACAATGGAAAAGACATTTCTATACATGTGTAATATATGATATATCTTTACATATATATGTTTATTACATGTTATGTTTTTCATTATTGATTTTGTATTTATTTTTTATTTAATTTATTCTTTTATTGTTTATTTTACTTATATTATCATTCCCATTTATATTTTGCACATGTATTATGAAATTATACACAATAATTTAGGACAGTGACTCATTTATCATTAAAAGTTTTTGTGTTGAAACATGATACATAATTAAATGGAGTCATTTGTCACAGTCTTCTCATGTTTAGAGTCTTTCCCAAGAATGAGCTTTGTCTTACTTATCTTTGGACACCTTCCTATAGGGATGTCTTTAGATGATTTATACTGAGAAGCCTTTTCTTGAGGACCGGCAAGTTGTGGGATAAAATTGTAAGGGGGAAGCTAGAAATGTGGCTTAGTGGTAAAGAGCTCACTCAACATGCATGAATACCAGGGTTTGAATCCTCAGTGCTACATACTCAGAAAAAGCTAGATGCAGTGGAGTGGCTCAAATGGTAGAGTACTAGCCTTGAGAAAAACAATCCCCAGGAATGTCAAAAACAATAGGCCAGATGCCGGTGGCTCACACCTGGATAACTACCTTCTCATTAGGCTGAGATTTGAAGACCACCGTTCAAAGACAGCCTAGGCAAGAAAAGCCTGTTAGAATCTTATCTCCAATGAACCACTAAAAAAATCCCATGTGGAGCTCTGGCTCAAGTGGTAGAGAGAGCGTTGACTGAATTGCTCAAGGACAGGGTTGATACATGACACACAACTGGAAAAAAATTGAGGGTTAATCAAAGTACTTTTCTTATTTGCTAATTATGAGAATATTCTCTGGAAAATCAATGCTCATATACACCAGAATTGGAGTCAGACCTCCAGGCTTAAGTGTAGCAGATCCACATGCCAAGCCTCACAGACTCTAGCATTGTAACCTTGTGTCCACAGGGTTCTGAAAGGTCCAATGGTGAAAGGCTTAATATGCTCCCCAAGCCCTTTGTGATAAGCAGTTGACTTGTATTGTCAATGTCATTACACGTCTGAACCTAGCAGAGAACCAGTAGCTCTGGTCAATGACCCTAGCTCCGGAGGCTGAGGTCTCAGGATCACACCGAAGCCAGCCAGGGCAGGAAAGTCTATGACACTTTGACTTCCACATCTGAAAGGTCAGATGTTCAAGAGCTTCTTTTTTTTCCTTTGGTGATGAGAAGTTACTCTAAATGTTCTTAGTGTTCTTGACCCATTGACCCATTCTGGGTTCAAATGAAGTTCTCAGGATCCAAGCCCTGGCACAGTTAGCAGGAAGAACTCCAGTGTAACACTGCATTTGAAGGAAAGAAAACAGTTTCAAAAACCAGGTTATGTGAAGAGAACAAGGAGGCAGAATATACAAACTCAACAGGGAATTGAGCTGCAAAACCACTTCATTCATTCCAGGCACAGCCAGAAATGGGGGGAAACCTGAAACATTTGTTAGAGTTACACCAGGGTCAGGCTTTTCTCAGCTTCCTCAAACAATGACTAACCTTCCTCCCTCAGGTGAAGGGAGCCTCAGTCTATCTTTAGGAGATAGAGAGCCAGTTTAGTTAGGGAGAGGGGAGGAACAGAGTATGAAAGCCCTGCTCTCTGGTCTTAGAGAGTGGGTTTTTTACTCTCCATCTATCAGATTTGAAGGCCCTTCTTCTACCTCTGCCAGTCTTTTCTCCTTCCTTCATTCTCCACATCATTAATGCTAATCCCCAGTCCAAGGTGAGGCAGGGTCATTTTTCTTTTGTCTCCAAGCAGCTGAGTTAGAACCTGGCTCTGCCCTCTTGGCTCCTGGGCCTTCAGCTGCCTGAGAAGTGGGAAAGACACATTCTTCCTACTCTATGGTTGTGTGAAGATGATGCTGGTGTCCTGGCACACTGCAGAGGGCCTCATGAGTGGGAATTGTTCCCTTCTTTCCTCTGAAGGCCAATACCAGATTCATCTATCATTTTCTATCTATCTATCTATCTATCTATCTATCTATCTATCTATCTATCTATCTATCTATCTATCTAATCTCTTGACCTTCCTTCCTTCCTTCCTTCCTCCCTTCCTTCCTTCCTTCCTTCCTTCCTTCCTTCCTTCCTTCCTTCCTTCCTTCGTTCCTTCATTCTTTCCTTCCTTCCTTTCTTCCTTCCTTACTTCCTTCCCTCCCTTCCTCCTTCCCTCCCTCCCTCCTTCCTTCCTTCCTTCCTTCCTTCCTTCCTTCCTTCCTTCTTTCCTTCCTTCCTTCTTTCCTTCCTTTTTTCTTTCTTTCTTTCTTTTTCTTTCCTTTTTCCTTTTTTTCTTTTTTTTCAGGTAAGGGGTAAATTTATTCAGTAGACCTGCTGGGACCAGGCAATGTTGGCACTCCACGTGGCTGGGAAAGGCCTGGGAAGGAGAGAGAGCAGGGAAAGAGAAGAAAGAGCTAGAAAAGAGCTAGAAAAGAGCAGAGAGAGAGTAAAAAAGAACAGAGAGAGCAGAGAGGAACAGAGAGAGCTAGAAAAGAGCAGAGAGAGAGCTAGAATAGAACAGTGAGAGATATAGAGAGCTAGAAAAGAGCAGCAAAAGAGCTAGGTAGCAGAGAGTTAGAATAGAGCAGTGAGAGCTAGAAAAGAGCAGAGAGAGCAGAAAGAACAGAGAGAGAGGGTCAGAGAGAGAGCAGAGAGAGTTAGAAAAGAACAGAGAGAGAGGGTCAGAGAGAGCAGAGAGAGCTAGAAAAGAACAGAGAGAGAGGGTCAGAGAGAGCAGAGAGAGCTAGTAAAGAACAGAGAGTCTTTTTTTCTTTCTTTCGGTCTTTCTTTCTTTCTATGTATCTATGTATCTATCTATCTATCTATGTACCAACCAACCTACCTACCTAACTAACTAATTACTTACATAGTTATCTCTTTCACATTTCTTGGGCGGAACTCAAGGCCTGGGCACTGTCTCTAGCACTCTGCTACTTGAGCCACAGCACCAATTCTGAATTTTTCTGAGTATATGTTACTGAGGAATCGAACCCAGGGCCTCTTGGATGCTAGGAAAGCACTCTCCCACTAATCCACATTCCCAGCCCCCTCCTCTTTTTCTTAATGGTAGTTTTTACATATATATGCTACCATTTTGAGTACCCAAATATAATCTCCTCAATACTGCTTATTTCTATGAACTCTGATCTTTTCTTCCCCTGCCTGATTTGTGACTGCTCCTGCATTGGCCTCATAATAAAATGTTAATAAAGCTCCTGAGAGCTTTAGTGTGCATCATATAAGCAAACAGGCATAGAACCCTGGAAGAGAAAAGCAATGGGGCTGAAATGAAGAGAACGATGCAGTATGTACAATGAACATATCTAAAACATAAATCAGTAAATAAAAGCAGATGTTTTGCATACAGCCACTTTGCACTTAGGGAAGTAATATACACACGTAAATAAGTAGGACACTGATACATAAACTTGGCCTTCTCTTTTTGAATTTTCTTTTGTGGCCATCCCATGGTTTAAACTGAGGATGCGATGCAATCCTCAGCTGTTTTTTCACTTGGCTGAGGTTCTACCACTGCCACAGCTCCACTTCCAGCCATCTGGTTGTTCAATGGACATAAGTGCCTCCCAAGCTTTCCTGCCAGGTCTGGCCTGTATCTCCTGCTTGGCTTTCTCTCTCAAAGCTGGAGCTCTACCCTCTAGGCCACTGCTCCACTTCTGGTTTTCTGGTGGTTTATTGGAGACAATAAACCTTTCCTGCTAGGGCTGGTTTTGAATGGAGATCTCCTGAGGAGGCTTCAAGTGGATTTCCTCAGAGATTCACCTAGGAGCCACTCCACCCAAATCTTTAGTCTAAATCTCGAGAGGTAGTAGAGAAACACGGAAATAGGAACATGCTTCTACTGTGTCCTAGATATTTAAGGTTGGAGATACAAAACACTCATAATTATTAGCTCACTTTATAGGCAAAAGGAGCAAAGCAGGCTATATGAGGATCGCTCCAGCTTTCATTCCTCATATCGTGAGACAGTAAATTCACTGCAGCTCAATGCTAAGTGACAGAGCCGGCATGTCCTGTGGACATTTACTCCTAAATCCTGTAACACTCATTTCTCACTTTTGGCTTCAACCCTGTGACCAGAGGGTAAGATGAAGAGATAAAATACTCTCAGAGAAAGCAGGAATAAAGAACATTGGGTAGTTTACGTATACGTCCCAACCATAGGAATGACCCTATTAAGAAGTCAGTACAGATTATAAAACAAAGAAGAAAAGGAAGAAGGTGAAAGTGCCTGCTGACTGTAATCCCAGCTCCTCAGGAGGCTGAGAAGTAGAGAATTTGAGTTTGAAACCAGCCAGTGTAAAAAAGTCCTTGACAATGTTATTTGTAATAGATCACAGAAAAACCCAGAAGTGGGGCTGTGACTCAAGCTTAGTGCAGTACCCTTGAGCAAAAGGAACTCTTGGACCAGGCCTAGGCTCATAGTTCAACTCCAGGACATGCCCCCTCAAAAAAAAAAAAACCTGTACCTAAATTTCTTTGTGTATGTGTGGATGTGTTCCTCTAGGTGAAACTCCTGAGTAGCGATGATGAATGGCACCAAGCAAGGAAACTTGTATTCAATACAAGGAGTTCATAACACAGAGACTGCTTTTATAGTATTGCATGTTCCAGGGCTCCCCTCACTGCTCCCAATGTAGCCTGAGGGTTTCTCTGCATCCCAGGACTGCTGGAGGAATTCTCCCTCATTGTCTTGACAGGAACACAAAATACCTCACTCCTGTACAGCTGTGTACCAAATAACTCCATCTTGGCCAATTAGTGAGGATGTATGGGCAGGCTCTGAAGGTCAGGAGAAAAAGACCTCTTTTTACCCTTAGCTATCTCTCTTCCCAGTGCTCTGTTTTAACAGGACACCTTCATTTTTGCAACCTCCCATGGTAGACCAAGTTCTGTGCGCTTATCCTGCCTTTATGAGACTATATTCCGGTGTTCAGATACAGTACACACTATAATTCAGGAGTCCTTCAGGAAGACAACTAGGGCACTGAACATAATGAAACATTTCATTGCCGGCAATGATGGGTCTATAATGCCTCTCCTAGGTTTCGAGAAACTTGGGAAATCCAAGCACATGTAGGATATCACAAAGCTTCCTGTCATGTATGACTGGTGAAGCTCATCAGGTTTTGAAAACTTTGACCTCTCCTAGTTGGGCCGTGGGTGGCTAGGTTGTGGGGTTGAACATAGGGTCTGGGTGCTGACCATGAGCTCAGAGCCGAAGTCTAGTGCTTTACCACCTTGCCACAGCTTCACTTCTTCTGTTTCTCTGTGTTTGAGTGTGTGTACATGCATGTGTGTGTGCATACACTAGTCCTGGAGCTTGAACTCAAGACATGAGCACTGTACCTATTTTCTCTAGTGCAAGGTTTGCCTTCTTCCACTTGAGCCACAGAGCTCCTTCAGGCTTTTTCCTAGTGATGTGGTTCTGAGAAATCAAGCCCAGGGTTTCATATATGCAAAACACTCTACCCCTAAGGCACATTTTCAGCCCTCTACTTCAAGTTTGTTAGTTTGTTTCTGTCCTTCTTATTGTTGTTGTCATTGTAGGAGTTGAAATCTGGGCCTGGGTGCTGTCCCTAAGCTCTTCAGCTCAAATCTTGTGCTCTTCCACTTGAACCACAGAGCCACTTCCGGTTTTCTGGTGGTTCATTGGAGCTAAGAGTCTCAAGGTCTTTCCTGCCCAGGCTAGCTTTGAACCATTATCCTTAGATCTCATCCTCCTGAGTAGCTAGGATGACCGGCATGAGCCACAAGCACCTAGCTTCTACTTCAGGTTTCTTAGTGGTTAATTGGAGATAATAGTCTCATGGTACCTGTTGTGTCAGGGATAGTTTGGAACCCAGATCTCAGCTTCTTGAGAAGGCAGGATGACAGACCTCGGTTATATAACCCTAAGTTATGGCACTCTGCTGCAAGGGGGTCCTTGGCTCCATGAGGTGGAGTGCTAGCCATGAGCCCAAGAGGTATGAGTCAGTGTCTAGGACCTGAATTCCAGGTTCATGAATTAGAAAAAACAAGACAAAACAATTGTCTCCTGTAGACAACTCACTAATCTTCAGTAATACATAATTTTGGGGACAGATCTTAGCCTTAATATTTTTTTCTGCTTAGTCATGTCAGTTGTGGAGTTCTTACAAGGACAAGATGAAAGAATGCACACTTTGAAGGACAATATACATAACACTCTTTTTTTGTGGGTCATGGGGCTTGAAATCTAGGCTTGAACTCTGTCCTTCAGCTCTTCAGCTCAAGGCTAGTGCTCTACCACTTGAGCTACAGCGACACTTCCAGTTCTCTGGTGGTTTATTGGAGATAAGACTTTTATCGACTTTCCTGCCGGGGCTGGTTTTGAACCACTATCCTCAAATCTCAGTCTCCAGAGTAGTTAGAATTACAGGCGTGAGCAACTGGTGCCTGGCTCCAAATAATCCTCTTTACAGGACTCAGCACACAGCATGCTCTGAAAGATTCAGCACCGAGCACCCAATGCGGGACTCAGCACATTTCACCCTGTGAAGGACTCAGCCCGTAGCATCCTGTGCAGGACTCAGCACACAGTACCCCATGAGGGCCCCAGCACCCCAGGAAGGACTCATCACATAGATGTATCCCACAAGCTGTCATTAGTAATAGGGTGCTTTCATCAGTATCACCATTCTTTCAGAAACACATCACAAACTGCACAAAGTTCACATCTAATGATTCAGAGGGGTATTTTTGGGGGGAGGACTCAGCCACAGGGGTTGCACTAAAATGTTGGGGGTACTGTCCTAAGATCTTTTGCTCAAGGCTAGAGGTCTATCACTTTGATCCACAGCTCAGAGTTTCACAGACATCCTGAGAGGGCTGGGTTTTAAACCCACCAGTGTCAGATTTCAGCCCCTGAGTATCTTGGATGACAGGGGTGAGCAAGCCAGCAGCATCTGGTTCTGTGGGGCTGAGTTGCAGTCGTATACCTCAGACTAAGTCAGGTTAGATGGCAGCTGTCAGCACCAGACTCCCAGCTTGCTCTGTGATGAAGTATTTGAAGTCCTATCCTTATAGAGTTGCAGTCACAATATTCAATCTTTTTTCATGCCCATCCTGGATCTTGAGTAAGAGTTTAGACAGGCCCTAAGCTTTTATGCTCAAAGCTAATGCTCACTGCTTGAGCAAGAGCACAACTTCTGGATTTTTATGTGCATGTGGTAGTGAGGAATCGAATCCAGGGCTTTGTATGTACTAGCCATCATTATACCACTGAGCCCCAGGAGTGACAAGTGTATGAACAGATAAATGTGTAGATTGTCATAAATGTATATGTATGTACATATATATACACACACACATATATACATATATATGTATAAAACAAGAGAAAGGTGTCTGTATATTATGAAATAACATATATTATTACCATTATTGACATTCAAATTATTCCTTCCACTTTTAAGTATCATGGTTGAATACATAATAAAGTATTAATTGAAAATTAGTCAATGTAGTATAATTGTTGTGTATAATTTTATAGTATACTCATACACAAACTACATATTTGTTACTTTTATAAAATTCCATTCCTATGGATGTACATGGGAATGGGTTTCTTAGAATCTCCTGACAATACTTAGTGGCAGCCCTGGGATTCGACCTCCAGGACTAATTTATGGTTTTGGTTATGGCTACTCTAATAGCCAGCCAAACATCAGCATGCAATATTATGTATACTTTCTGGGCTTTGTCATTTACACGCAGGATGGTCACAATGCAAAGGGAAAAATGTAAAACCACCTTCTTGAATTTCTCCATTTTATCCTTTTCCTTTTTATTTTATTTCTTTCCAACCCTGAGATTTGAACTTGGGTGCTAAAATCCAAGGGCCAGCTGTGGCAGAGATTCCAAGACCTGAGTTCAAGCCCCGTGCTTGGCAAAAAAAAAAAAATAATAAAATAAAATAATGCCCTGGCTTGGAATTTGCACCATTTTTCTGGCAGGCCTGGGATTTGAACTCGGCATCGGGGATCTCTGTGGCACTGTGGGTGGAGGGGAAGCTCACCGTCTTTGAAGACAAGAAATTCTGACCAGTTCCCAAGGCCATGAATTGGTACCCCAGCACTGAAAAAAATACACAAATGAGTTTAGGGAGTATGAGGTTTATTACCCTCATTCATTTAGTATTATTACACATATAATATTTCATTTATTACACCTTATCATACAGGATATATTTGCATATGAATTATACATCAAACTGAGACCCAGGACTTTTTTTCAGGAAAAAGAATGTGTGAAAAGTGGCTTCTTACTATATGAATAAATTTTTGGCAATGCTGGGATTTCAACTCATGGCCTAAAATGTCCAATCCATAAATGGCATCAAAGTCTTAGCACATCAACCTCTGGCAAACTGAGCTGTCAGGAAGTTCTGACAACCTGTTACATGTTATCAAGCCACAGTAGTGCCCTATATGTGTGTGTGTGCGTCTGTGAGTGTGTGTGTGTGTGTGTGTGTGTGTGTAAATTGCTGTATATATATGTATATGGAGAGAGAGAGAATGTGAGGATATTATTAAATTATATATATATTTAGTTACCAATAATTAGTTATTAAGTTATATCTCCATTTAATGAAGTATCATGGTTGAATACTTATAAAAGCATTAATTAAAAATTAATCAATATCTTTCCGTTAGGGAAATCATAACATGGTGCTAGAATGGGATATATAAACTCAATGATTTTTGTGTAGCTTTCTAAAATAGAATCATGAATTAACTGCAAACTTAATTACTTTTATTACATTCCAATAGCATTCATGTAAATAGGAATGAGTTTGTCAGGATCTCCCTCTATTTGTGTTTGGCAGTCGTGGGATTCGAACTCCAGGCCTGGGAAGTTAACTTCGAATTCAAACCATTGGAATGACACTGAAGATTTCAGATTGTCACGATTAAAAAAGAACTATAAGAAAAAAAGAAAGCCAGGTGTCAGTGGCTGCTGTATATAATCCTAGCTCCTCAGGAGGCTGACATGTAGAGATTGCTAATTTGAATTCAGCCAGGGCAGCAAAGTCTGCAACTCTCTTATTTCTAAGAGATCACAGAAACATATCCCCATGGGTTGGGGCTGTGGCTCAAGGGCAGAGCGCTACTCTTGAGAAAGAGGAGATCAGAGATAGGGCCTAGGCTCATATTTCAACCTGAGACCTTCCAAAGAAAATAAGAAGACAGTAACTCCATATCTCTGTGTATTTATGGATGATGTATGGATGATGGGCATTCAGCAGGTTGCCCATGACCAGACCCCAAACCTGGGCAAGCTGGGACAAGCCCTCAGAGAGTACTAAGTTTGAGCCAGTAGCTTGAACAAAGCATCCTTCTCTGCCATTTAATAACTGAAGCACAGAGGGCTTGCCTTGGCTGGTATATGCAATGGATTCATTATGTTCTGGCTGAGGTGTCCAATTGGGATATCTAGCAGCCAGCCACTGCCTCCAGGTAGACCACTCTTCCTAGGCTGTAGGAATTGTGGAAGGTTCTGGCTCCATATTCCCTATCTCTCTGTAGGACGTGAGCCTTAGATCTCTGGGGCCTGGTGGTTATCACTCATTCATCATTCCTCATTGCCGAGTCTCACTCTGGTCCCAAATCCTGGCAAAGATATGAAATGGCCAGTGATTTCTGTGCTGAAAAGACTATGCCAATAAATCCCACCCTCATAGGTCCTGTTAGAAGTAAGCCTTGGGCTGTGAATGTGGCTTAGTGGTAGAGTGCTTACCAAGCAAGCATGAAGGACTGGGTTGGATTCCTAAGTACCACATAAAGAGAAAAAGCCAAAAGTGTCACTATGGCTTCAGTGATAGAATGTATCCTTGAGCAAAAGCAGCTCAGGAACATGCCTACACCCTGAGTTCAAGCCAAAACACTGGCAAAAAAAATGTGAGCTTGGTGAGACATTCTATTCTGAGACTCAGAGGAGGGCCGAGGTTATAGGTAAGAGGTAGAGGGCATGTGCTGGTGGCTCACCCCTGTAATAATAGCACTCAGGAAGTTGAGATCTGAAGATTATAACTGCAAGCCTGTGCAGGCAGGAAAGTCTATATGAGACTCTTTTCTCCAATTAAGCACCAAAAAACCCAGAGCTGTGGTACAAGTAGTAGAACGCTAGCCTTGAGCATAAATACTCAGGGATAACATCCAGGCCATTTATTAAAACCCCAGGACTGGCACACACACACGTACACACACACACACACACACACACACACACACACACACACACACACACACACACACACATCAAGATAGAGCATAAGACAGTCAGACTGCACAAGTTCAGTATTAAAAAAATGTGAGAGAAGGGAAGGAAAGACTTGTTCCAGGAGGTGATATGACCACTGCCAAAATTCCACAGAAGTTCTAAGATGTGGAACAGGACTGAGAGCCTCAGGCAGAAGGTAAAGAGCATGAGTAACGCTCCTGAGGTGTGGTGTAGAGCAGGTGGTGTGGGTGGAATGAAGGTTCTGTGGCCTCAGACAAGTCTGGCAGAACACTGAAGGCTGCGTCAAAGTTTGTACTTGAGTCACAGGTAGGGCAGAGGTTGGGGTCACAGAATGGGGCTCAGGGGAAGATTAGCTTGACATTTTACCAAAGACCCCAGCCAATTTTTTGGCTGGAAGCCTAATTTTCACAGCTTCTGATCCTCAGGCCCCCTTAGCATGGAGGAGTCAGGGAAAATGCAGGGAAGAACTCTTGCTTAAGAAAAGTTTCCACCCAATGCCTCCAGTGGCTCAACCCCTGTAAATCTTAGCTATTCAGAAATCTGAGATAAAGGATCGTTGGTCAAAGCCAGCTCAGTGGAGGAAAGCTAGTGACACTCTTCTGGCCAATAAACTACCAAAATCCAGAAATGGAGCTGTGGCTCAAGTGGTAGAGTACCAGCCTTGAGGGAAAAAGTTAAGAGACCAGAGCCCAGACCCTGAGTTCAAGCCCCGGTACTGGCACAGAAAAAATAAAGAAAGTTTTCAGGAGATCCCAGTCCACTGTGGAGAAAGGCCATTATCAACTGGGCACCAGTGGCTAATGCCTGTCATCCTATCTACTCAAGCCTGAGACCTGAGGATCAAGCAAAATTAAAAGCTAGCCTGGGCAGACTCTTATTTCCAATGAATCACCAAAAAGCTGGGAAGCAGAGCTACTATATTACAAGTGGTACAGCACCAACCTTGTGAAAACAATCTAAAGGATAGCACCTAGGCTCTGAGTTCAAGTCCCGGTAAACACACACGCGCGCGCGCGCGTACACACACACACACACACACACACACACACACACGCTAACATCCTTAACAGGTGCCAGTGGCTTATACCAGCAATCCTAGCTACTCAAGAGGTTGAGATCTTAGGATGGTAGCTTGAAGCCAGAACAGGTAAGAAAGTCCATGAGACTCTTATCTCCACTAAACTACTAAAAAAAGATGAAAGGTGAGCTCTGGTTCAAGTGATAGAATGTTAGCTTTGAGCAAAGGAAGCTCAGGGACATTTCCTAGGCCCTGAGTTCCAGCTCTGAGATTTTTTTTAAAAGACATCCTTTGCCACCCCCAAAGGCCATAAATCCTGATTTTGGTCATCCTAGACCTCACTTCCACTCCTGCCAATTGCACAATACTACCACAAGTGGCCAGTGTGTGGCCAACAATGGGTTAAGAAAGTACACAAGGGAGTGCATAGCCAGGTCAACACTAGTACCCCAAAACAATGAGGTATTAGCCATACCAGTCTCTCATCCCCCAGTTCCCTGGTCCTGGAATCTAAAGTCTGTGCCTCTGTATTCTGAGCATCTGGAATTGTCTAGAAGGACCTGAGAGGCCCAGATGGGGCCGGAAGATAGACTGTCCTGTGATAAAGTACATTTACATTTCCTAGACACTGACCTATACTTCCAAGCCACCTTGGCCTCACCTCTCATGGAGCCCTAGGTCCTACTTGCTTGGGCAGCGTTCAGTCAGCTGTCAAGCTCGAGGTGGCCAGAGACACCAGCAATCCCCTATTCCCCACTCCACTGCCAGCCTGCTGAGAGGGATGTGCAGTCAGAGACCCAGCTGAGGAAAAGAATAGGACATCGCATGACTGAGGCCCTCCCTCTCAGGCAGAGCAGACCCTATGCCAGCTGGCATCACTGACCCAGAATCCCCTGGAGGAGGCCAAATATTGGGACAGCCAGACTTGTGCTCCAGAGAAAAGTTTGAACACAAGCCTGTGGGAATTTAGGACTCATTGTAGACCCTGATAGGGGGCTAAAGGCAAGGTGGGTGTGAAGGAGGGGCACCATCTGAGGTCAGAAATAGGCAGACCAGCAACCAGGAAGGGGACAGAAAAAGACAAGGGAAAATTACACACACACACACACACACACACACACACACACACACACACACACACACACACGGATATTCCAAGCCCTTAGCAGTTCCTGAGAACAAAACCATGAACTCCCTCTATTAGGATCACATCCAACCTGTGAGCAGATGGCACTATCATACTCAGACTAACTGTAGATACAGCATTGAGCCTCTCCTATCTGGAATGTCTCATAACCCAGCATGAAATTTTCTACTATACACACTTCAATGTGGTAAACTCAGCCAACTTAATTTGTTTATTGTTGGTCATGGGGTTCGAACTCTGGGTCATGGCGCTGGCCTTCAGCTCTTCAGCTGAAGATGAGCACTCTACAATTTGAGACACAGTGCCGTTTCCTGTTTTCTGGTGGTTCATTGGATATCAACACCCACAGACTTTCCTGCTCAAGCTGCTTTCAACCGTGGTCTTTACATCTCAGCTTTATGAGTAGCTAGGATGACAGTTGTGAGCCACCGGAGGTGCCAGACTTCATCCATCTTCATATACCCAGAGGAAACCCAATTCATCAGGCCACAAACTTCTTGTAACCCTTTACCTCAGACTTTAACACCCAGCATCCAAATCCATTCTTCATTAGGGAGAATACAAACACAACAATCCCACCCCTGCACCCAATTGCACACTCCCTGCCTGCCATATGCCTCGACGACTTGAGTTCTTGGTAAGGCTCCATCCATTCTACTGTGGCTTCAAACTGGTGCAAACTTGGGGAGTTCTTAGAAATGTCTGTAAAGTGAGGCCAGCACCTGGTCTCTCAATCACAGCACCCCCCCGTACACACTTCCACATCTTTGCAGCAAAAATGTTTTACTTTCTTTCTTTTTTTCCATTGTTTGCTTGAATTCTGGGCCTGGGTGATGTCCCTGATCTCTTCAGCTCAAGGCAAGCACTCTACTACTTAAGCCACAACATCCCTTCCAGTTTTCTGGTGGTTTGTTGGAGAAAAGAGTCTCAGGGTCTTTCCTGCCCAGTCTGGCTTTGAACCATGATCCTCAGATCTCACCTCCTGAGTACCTAGGATGACAGCTATGAGCTACTGGCACCCAGCAAAACATACTTTTCAATGCCTGTCATCCTATCCTCCCAAGAGACTGAGATCTGAGGACTGCAGTTGGATCTCACCCTTGGCAGCAAAGTGCATAAGAACTCTTTATCTTCAATTAAACACCCAAAAACCTGGAAGTGTTGCTGTGGCTCAAGCAGTAGAGGGCTCCTTGAGTTGAAGAGCTGAGGGATAGCACCCAAGCCCAGAGTTCAAGCCCTATGCCTGACCAAAAAAAAATTTCAGTTTTCACTAACAAGTAGGAGTAAAAATGTGGGATTGAATAGCAACTAGAGAAGTATCATTATATTTATTTCTCAGTGATCATTCTTGTAATGATTAATGAGAGTTTTCCAGACAGGTTTAGGTTGAGAGTTAGTGTTAAGTAATGGATTAGATGGTAAGTAAATCTGACATTGTTTTAGGGTATAGGGGTTCAGGAAAAGGTAGGATCATTGGAAACTACAATACGTTTCCTGATAAGGGAATTTGAGGAAAAACAATATAATACTTCATGTAAGGGAACAAGATAACTTCAGAGGTAGAGTCAGAAAATTTGTGGGAATTAGGGCAAATTGAAACATATTTACAGAGTGCAAACTGGAGTATCCATTAGAATGATTAAAAACTAGAGTCTTTTTCTTAAACATGAGAATTGGACTATCATTAGAGTGAAAGTTAGGTTTCAGTTCCAGCTGGAGTTAGAGTTGGAGTTAGCCTTAGGGAAATGGAAAGTTTAGGGTCAAACTGAAAAGTAAATCTTCGAATAACAAGTCTAGTTAGAATTAGGATGAATATGAAATAGGGTTCTGTCCAAGATTAGAATTAGAATTAGGGAAATGGAAGATTGAGAAATTGAGTGACTTACTTTCTTTGTGTATGTATATGCACTATTTTAAGGTTTGAACTCAAGGCTTGGGTTCTACCCCTGAGCTTTTAGCTGTAGGCTAGCATTCTACCACTGGAGCCATGAGTCCACTTCCAGCTTTCTTTGACAGTGATTTGGAGATGAGAGTCTCACAGACATTCCTATAGAAGCTGACATTGAACTGAAATCCTCAGATCTCTGCCTTCTGATTTAAGGTAGGATTAATGCATGAGGTACTAGTGCCCAGGAAAGTGCGTGAATTATACTGATTGTTTTTACTTTTGTTTGAGATTGAGACTTGAATTCCTTATCTGAAAGCTTTGTTCACTAAGTACCACTCTGCCACTTGAGCCATATCTTCAAATATTATTATTTTAAATAGTTGGAAATCATCAAATTTTCTTCAGATGATATGTATCATTAGTATTGTTCTAAAACTTATCCTAACCCAAAAAGATTTATTGACTATTGACCCTAGATATCATCTGAGCAGATTCTCATGCTTTGTTTCTAATTTCATAACATTTTAGGAACATGATTTTTTAATTATTATTTTAAGTAGCAAGCGGTTATCATTAAACACAGCAGTTTATGCGTACAATATACCTTGATCAATGACAAGCCTTTCAAAATTCTCATCCATTCCTCCCTTATACACTCTACTCCTGGGCATTTACCCGATAGATCACAAACCAGGATATAGTAACAGTTTCAGCACAACCATGCTTACTGATTCAGCCCTGATACTCCTCAAGAGAGAAATGAATCAAGTAACTGTAATACACACACACACACACACACACACACACACACACACACACACACACAGAGGAAATTCTACTTACCCATCAGAAAGAATATTGTACCATTTGTATCCCTCATTTCTCATTTCATCTGCCTGGTATCTCATTGCCATCGTATTGTCCCTGTACTGCAGTAACTGATACATGCAAACTGATATAAAAGATTTTCAGGGTTATGGGCTAACCATAGATTCCTGAGTATGAGTTCTCTGCTCATTCTCTTTGTCTATTCATGTCTTTGAGTAGTGATTGTACAGATTTATTTGTACCATTTGCTACACAGAAAAGATGAACTATACACATATATTTATGTACATACATGATTATATACATACACACATTTATACATACATGGATATATGCACACATGTGCATATATATTAAATACTTGAGTACATTTTATGTTTTCAAGAATTATGGAGCTAACAAAAATCACATGCATTTTCCTACCTTTTCAATTTTTTCAAAACCTGAAGACTTCGTCACTTTTGAATACCTAATTTGTAAGATAATATCACCATCTCTGATCTGTCAGTGGCCTTGAAATTAGATGTTCAAATAGGACAAAGGTATTTAGTCTTTTTGGTGGAAGAAATTAATATTACTAGTGTTCTGTTCAGGGGTTCTCTGCTTGCTAGACAGGACTTTGTCTGTACAGCACCAAGCATCTCAACTACCTTTGCGATACTTCTAGTCCATTTTATTTACTTGAGGTCTTGAACTTTTGCCCTGGTCACATCTGAGATTGACTGAGACTTTGCTACCTATGCCTCAAAACATAATTAGGTAGGATTACAGATGTGAAACACTATGGGCAGCTCATTTGTTGAGATGGCTGTCTTGGCAGTTATTTCTTTGGCCTGGCCTCAGACCAAGATCCTTGTCATTTCTGCTTCCCAATCAGCTGGGATTACAGATGTGGGCTACTATAATTGGTGTACATGACACCTTCTGTTTTTGTTTTTGTTTTTGTTGGTCGTGGGGCTTGGGTTTGGGCATGCTCCCTGCACTCTTCAGCTCAAGGAGAGTGCTCTACTGCTTGAGCCACAGCACCAGTATCGGTTTTCTAGTGGTTTTATTGGAGATAAGAGTCTCACAGACTTTCTTTCTTGGGCTGTCTTTGAACCGTGATCCTCAGATCTCAGCATCCTGAGTAGCTAAGATTATAGGAGTGAGCCATCAGTGCACGGCACATCTTCTGTTTTTTAAAAGAGGTTTTCATTGCAAAAATGCTGTGTAGAGGGGTGATAGTTACATGAGCAAGTTAATGAGTACATTTTCTATCAAACATTGTTACCTCCTCCTTTGTTTTTCCCCTACCATCCCCTCCCACCTCCAAAATTACACTCCCCTCTAATCCCTTCCCCTATTCCCTGCCTATATTGCAAATATCCTTTTTCAACATAGTGTCTTGTGCATCTCATTGGTACAGTGGGTCAGCCTGTATCACTATTTATCTATTTTGTTTTTTTTTTTCCTTTCCCTCCCCAAGCTAGAGAAGGGTGTACACAAGTTGCAGGGCACCGACCCTAAATACAGTGAAAACAAGGGTTAAGCAATGGTGGAGAAACATAATAAGAAAAAAAAACACATGGTAGATTATAAACCCTATCTTCGGGTCATTTCGCTTACCAGCATCTTATCTTGTCGTATGTACATAGCTTTTGAATTTTTATGCTTGTCCCAGACATATAATAGTTATTGCAAATAAGGGAAACCATAAGACCAATGTTTCTTTGGTTTTGGCTTACTTCACTTGATATAATGTTTTCTAAGACCTCACTTAGAGCTCCCCTATGATCCAGGAGTCCCCATTTTTTGGTATTTACCCTAATGATCACACACAAGACCATACTAAGTTACTAGTACAACTATGTTTATTGCAGCATTAATAGCTAAGATATGGAACCAACCCTGATACCCCTCAGTAGATGAATGGATCAAGAAAATGTGACACACACACACACACACACACACACACACACACACACACACACACACAATGGAGTTCTATTCCTCGATCAGAAAGTATGACATTGCCCTAGCATGCTAGGAAATGGAAAGACGCAGAAATGTACTCATTATCTTGCCCAGGTAATTTTAAACTCTCTGTAAAATTTTTTCACAATAAAAAATAATAAATTTAAAAATAGAAAAAAAGAAGAAAAAAAACGAAAATGGCATGATCTTATATTTAATGGACCGCATGGACTCCACTCCCAAGTTACGTGAGCTGATCAGAAATTTTGGCCAACTAGAAGAGTATAATTTTGTCTCAATAAAAACAAACAAGAAAGGAATAAAAAATAAACAAGAAAGGAATACACAGTTGGAAATGAGGGCTAATTTTGTCATTATGCTTTGAGAAGTCAAGTATCCTATTGAAATGCAACTCATATATAGTCCTCAGTTGTGTTTTAAATGTTGTATTAATTACAGAACATTTCTACATGCAAAAGAGCTCATGATTCCCAACCAAAAATTTGAAAAAGGAGGTATCATTCTGTTAGAGTCCAAAGAAATGAGGAAGGATTACAAAAGTTTAAACCTGATGAAATAGGAAAGTTCATATAATGTAGGACTTTGTACACCTGGCTAAATTAGAATTTAGATTTAAAATAGATATTTTTGTTTGTAATTTAATATTCTATAGGATACTACAAAATTCTTTTCAAGCAAAAGATTTAATTTACAAATTCTAATTTACAAATTAGAATCTGGCATTCTAATTGACTAGAATAGTCTTTCAAGTGAGGTATAATAAGAACATAGTTAATAGATAATTCCACCAGTTCATGTGTAAGATGATAATGTGAATAATCTAGGCAACTTGCCAACAAATTGATGATATTAATCTATGAATATAGAAAAGGAACCATCTTTTGAGACTTTGGTGTAATGTGGTATGAAGAGAGTAATTGTGTGACATCTTTTATTCTACCTATACATAACACAGGAAGAAATTACCTTAATTATGTCCCTCTGTATACAATAAGAAAAATGCTAGGTTTGAGGTTTGTTTTTATTTTGTTTTTGTTGTTTGGTTTGTCCTAGGGCTTAACCTCTGGGCTTGGGCACTCTCCCCGATCCTGTTTTTGCACATGGCTACTGCTCTACCACTTGAACCTCAGTGCCACTTGGGTCTGGCTTTTCCTTATGAGTTTATTGGAGATAAGAATCTAAGGAACTTTCCTGTCTGGGTGGGCTTTCAACCATAATATTCAAATCTTAATATTAAGATATACAGATCCTGAATATCTATGATAGATACTATATAATAAAATAAATATAAAATAAAAAATAAATAAATAATGTTTGCAAGTGTTCTGATCTCAAGAATACCATTGCGGGGAAAATGATATAGCAAAGTTTAGTGTAGTATTCTTTCCACAATAGGAAGTGCATGACATTACCAGAAGTGTACTATATTTGACAATAGTGATAAAGTAGTCATGATGTGAATTTAGGGAATTTTAAGGTGCACCTTACAAGTTGGAAATTGTTGGGCTAAGATGACTTTATGGCATAAAAACTTGGGATTGATTGTCATAGAAATAATAGCTTACTCTGATGAACAAATGTTTACTCTTAAGAATTAATTATTATAGATACTTCATAGTTTTAACATCTACCAGAACGTGTCTATTTTTTCTGTTGACTTTTAAATATGTAATGCCTCATTGGAAACTGCACCTATTGCTGAATTAATTAAAATGCAAACAGGTACTTTTTGAATGTCTCTGACATGGCATGTTCAGAATTTGAAAATGAGTAGTTAGTAGTCATAGAATGTTGAGGACCAGATATATTCTGTCCTTTTAACAATTAGTCAGTTTTCAACGTTTCCATAGTATTGAACTGTTTTCTGTTTTAGTATGAGACAATTCTAAAATAATGATTTTTTTTCAAAATAATGGCAATTATATTCTGAAAATATTTTATATTTGATAACATTCACGTTGATGTCCCTCCGATAAAGAAAGAGGTAATTCAAAATAGCAGGCAAAATGTTCCTTTTTAAAAAGGTAATACACATAGAATAATATTTACTATACCAATACAGTGAAATTATATTTTATGCAGCTCATATTTAACTTAATTTTATTGTCAAGGTGATATATAGAAGGGCTTGCAGGAATTGTAAGGTATTGGATACATAACATGTCAAAATTTTTACCCCCTCCCTCATTTTTCTCATACTTTTCCTTCACGCCAATACTCCTCACAAGTTGTAATGTAAATTTCTAACATGTTGTCTTGTGAGTATTGCTATTGTATTGCTTTGCCTTTTGTCTTTTGTCTCCCCATTTTATTTTTCTGTTTCCCTTGCCAAATGAAGATAAATGTATATACAATACACAGGATACTGAAATCAAATACAACAGTGGACAAACCATAGAGGAAAACACAAAAGAAAAAAGAAATCACATAGTATATTAAAGACAACAACCACAAAAAAAACCTCTCTTTCCATATCTAGGGTTTATTTTGCTCAGCATCATTTTATGTAGTCATTTATACATAGCTATTGAGCCATTCTGCTCATCTGCTAGGAATATCCTAGATATTTCTTAGTTATTACCAATGAGGGAAACCATGGAATCTGTTTCTTTGTGTCTTGCTTATTTTTCTTAGTAGGATTTTTCCAAGTCTTTCCATTTCCTTATGAATTGGAACCATAGAATTCCTCTGTACATATATAAACCACATTTTGTCAATTCGTTCATCTGCTGAGTAGTATATTAGTTTAAATCATGATAGCATGTAAGTATCACTTAAGGCCATTCAAAAATGACAGATGCCAACTCCCCAGATATACTAATATCATGATTTCCAAGTAAGATAGTATTTTATGGTGGTACAAGTGTTGAGATATCTGGATGAATCTAATGTATATCTTGCACTGAATTAGGCAAGAACATATCCAATATCATATAGGATTAAAATGGTAGTGACAAAATATTTCCCTTAAGAAAGATATAGGAGGCTGCCTGAAGTATGAAGTAGTTCAGATAATTTTGAAGAATTTAGAAATGCAAGCTCAATTATGTCTATTTAAATAATAATTATGTAAGTGGAAAGGCAAAAGAAAGGTAAGAGAAGAAAATAACTGACAGTAGATAATTGTCCTAAGTCAGAGTATAAAAAGACATAATCTATAATTTCCAAGTTAAAGAGAGACCAACATAATACGTCCCACTTAATTTAGGTACATGCAAAATATTTACTTAGCTTTTTCCTACTTAAATGTTCCAAAATAAACAAAAACTTATAAGAAAATTTATGTGATTGCCATTGCTTCATCTTGAACACTAACTGTGATCAGCCCTCTTTTTCTCACTTTGCACTTGGAAAATAGTCCCTAAGTTGATGATGCTGTGGCTGAATAGAGTCAGAGTTAGGGGCATCTACTTGTACAATTATCCAAGAATAGTTTAAAGCAGTTTTCCCCAAGATATCCAACAACATTTTCAGAAACTGTACTATGAACACACCCTCACACATGAGCACATTATTTGAAATTATACTTCAGCTTTTCTTGGCACATTCTATTTTGTGCCTTTGTCTTCTTTGCACATTCCTTTTGAGTTCATAGTTGCTCTCTTTCCATTTCATCTGTACAATCTGCTAAGAACATTGTTCAACTACCACTTCTTGTTTGCACACACCCAGTCTATGTATGAAAGTACTTTGTCCATGTTAAGCAATAGAGTAATACTCACTCTCTGAGGAGAAAAGTTCCACAATATATCCCTAAGCCCACATTAGAGGATGAAGAATTTAAAGCATTTTGAGAGAACAGTGATATTAGAATTGAAAGGCTCCTTAGGGAAATTATCTTGGAGCTCATTAGTTTACGCAGGAGAAATATAAATATCCACAAAATTTGGAGCTAATTAGTAATTATCCAAATTAGCAATAGATCCTAGATGTTGTGTTAATACAGGTCACAATTGTATTATTGTTACATCTGAAACCTTCACAACTTGACAGTGTGTATGAGAAAATGAAAGAAAGGCATTAAAGCAAAATGTATTATCTTTTTAGGCATTTAATCCTAGTGGTAAGGGTAATATCTGAACTCTTCCATTCAATAAAAGCTTGAAGTTTATAAGAATACATTCCTACATATGAGCATTTGTGTCAGATTGATTGACAGGGTTATTTCAGCATGGAGTTATAACTAAGAAGAATTAGATTTCAATAGAGTATTTGGCAGTTATGATTTGTTAATGTCTATTGAGGCATTTTCTATTCTAAAGAAGAATCAATTCCAGGAGTCTTCAGGCACATCAGTAAAGCTGTATGTTTAATCTAATACTTGGTGTTACTTGTCCTACATTTATAATGAGTAGGCTGATAAGATATCCAAACATATTTCAATATATTTCAATGAAATCCCAAACTGATATGGATAGATGGGTCACTAATTGGAACTGTAGGACAAATTAGGCTTCTCTGTGCTTTAGTTCAATCTATAATCTCCTGGCTAAATAAAGTTTTAAAAAATGTTCACAGAATACCTCTAAGAAAAGTTCATGACAGTTATATCTCTATATTATTTCTAAGGTCAGGATTAAAGCATTTGTTCCCAACATTTAGAATCAACAGGACCTTTTGAGTTTATGGATCTAGAATTTTATGTCTTCACATTCATATCTCAACATTTTATCAATATGACATTCACCAAAACACTGCTCTTATTGATCTTGTCTATGTCCTTTTACTTTTCAAATCCAAATAGTAGATTTCCTTCAATATCTCCCTGAAAATTCTTTCCTTCCTTTTCTTCTGTAAATCTGTGTTTATTACTTTTTTGTTTCCTTATTTTTCTCTTTCCTCTTATCCACACTGGTACTCACATTTTTCATACTTTCATCAGAACTTTCCTTTTCCTCTTCCCTTTATTAATGTCCCTGTTTTTATTATTATTTTTCATATTCATGTTCATGGATATTTTGATGATGTTAAAACAAAACTATCTTTGCATCTGTTTAACATAAACCTTAGAACTATCAGAGAGTTTTTTTCGTCTAAATCCATCTGCTCCACCTGTAGTACTTATCACCAAGAATGTAATTAACACAGTTAGGAGACTGAGATGTGGAAACACTTTAGATTTCATCTTACCCTACCTCCATCCATTAGATAAGATGAATGATCAAGATTTTCTCAGTTTCTGTCACTAATGTAATTTCTATGTACTCCTTTTTATTCTCCTTACACCAGCCTATTGCAAATAATCATCACCAGTCATTCCGTCCTAAAACAACTGTTTACAAAGTATGCATTTTTTCGCCGGGGTCTTTTCATACTGGTCCTCTCCATCACCAAATGACTCTCCTTGTAAGCAAACAGGGTGAAGAACTCATACAAAAATTCTAGTACCATTATTTACTCACAACATTGACTTTTTGTCTTACATTTCTCATCTGTAAATGGATGTAATCTACCAGAAATATTGAAGAATATATTTGTTGATTTCTAGAGCAAGGAAGAAGAAAGTAAACAGTCCTTACATTTTCTACCTTAGCTTACAAATAAGGAAAGAGTCAAATTCAGTTTGTTGGTATAAAGTCAGAAATAGTTTCATGCAGAAATAAAAATAAATTTTAACTCTTGGCTCTGCAGCTTGTGTCCTTTTATGGTAACTGCATATATGTAAGTGTTATTATGTAAATTGTGTCATGTATTTACAGCTGTAATGAAGAACATACTCTTAATATATCATTGGAAAACATTGGTTATTGAATAGTATCTATATGAGAATGTTATTTGAACTAATCACACTAAGTTGAAACCTACATCTTAGTCCATCAAAATATGGAAATAAACGATTTTATTGATAAGAAAATAATACCACCAATTACAGTGAGTATTCATTAGAAAGACTACCTGTTTATGTGATTGTATGTCTTGATATTGAAACTCTCCTCCTTTTATTCTAGTTTTTTTTTTTTTTTTTTGGTTCATCATAGGGCCTGGACTCTGGGCCTGGCACTGTCCCTCAACTCTTCAGCTCAATGCACTCTACCACTTGAGCCACAGTGCCATTTCCCGCTTTTTCTGCTTATGTGGTGCTGAGGAATCAAACCCAGAGCCTCATGTAGGCAAGGGCAGCACTCTGCCACTAAGCCAACTTCCCAGCCTTCCTCTTGTTATTGTTATTTTTTGGGGGGGGGGTCCGGTCATTGGCTTGAACTCTGGGCCCAGGTGCTGTCCCTGAGCTCTTCAACTCAAGGCTAGTCCTCTACCACTTGTGCCACAACTGGCTTTTTTTCTGCTTATGTGGTGCTGAGGAATTGAACCCAGGGCCTCATGCATGCAAGGCAAGCACTCTACCACTGAGCCACCTTCCCAGCCCTTGTTATTGTTATTGTATGTAATCCAACGCTGTTTATAACTATGCATTCAATGTGGGAAATTTTGTTTCAAATATATCTAAAGTTTTTTTTCCTTTTCAATCACAGCATCATCATTATCAGGCTACACTGTGGTCATCATCCTCTCCATCCAAATTATTATTAGCATCATAAGTGCTAATTATGGAACGTGGGATATGTGTTTATGATTTTACTATTATTTGTCCTTTGATGAATAATTTTAATGTTACCATATCAGGTAGCTTGACTATGTGCTTGTAACAAATTATGGAATAGATATTTTAAAGCATTGCAAATTCCTAATCAGTATGAATTAACTTCCTCTCTCCCCCTAACTTTAATCAAATATTTAAGAGTTTGGACAGAACCTTTTCAAGTAATATGCTGTAAATGTTAGTACAATATCATGTGTATATCTAAAATTCCCTGAAAGTAATAAACTCTACTTTCTATTTAAATATTAGTTATTTTATTCTAGGAAACTTTTAGAAAAATAGTCTGTATATCTTTGAAATGAAAAAGGTAAAAAATAGTAACATAAAAGTTTTAGAGGGAGTCTGTCATATATATATGTAAATGTTAGTGTAGAATTGTACATTTTTAGAGATTATTGGACATCAGAAATATATACATTATCTAAATTTATTTGCAGAATGATATATATCATAGTGAAACAAACATCTTAAAACATAATTAAAATTTAAAAAAAAAAACTTCATGAAATCAAGTGCCGGTAACTCATACTTATAATACAAGATATTCTGGGTGCTGAGATCTTAGAATTGTTTTCGAAACTAGCCCAGACAGAAAGTACTTGTTAGATTCTTATCTCCAGTTAACCACTAAAAACAGGAATTACCTCTTGTCCTCAAGTTGTAGAGTGCTGTCTTTCAGCATAAAACGCCTTAGGGACAATGCTCAGGCCTTGCAAAAAACACCCACAACAACAAATTGTATCACATTAATTTCACAAAAGCATCTTTTAACTGCTGTGAACATTTCTTAGAAACATGAATACATACCCCTGGAAAATGTTAAATAAAAAAAGTATAGAACATTTACGTCTATGTGAAAGACATGACTATTTAGATTGTTTAAGATATTTAGGTAATGATTAGAAGTTAAGAATAATGATAGGTAGGTCATATATTGGGACTGGTTTTTTTATTCTATTTTACAATAGAAATAAAATAATATTTATAATGATTCTATAAAATTACTCTTGGTTGGTATTTGAAGTATCATAAGTGATAAATATTTTTAAATGATTTCCAAAGCAAAGGAGTATCAATTCTTTTGTAATTTCAAAACAATTAAGAAAATGATTTCAAGGCTGGTTCACTCTAAGTCTATATTTGTTTTCTTGTTCCAGTTTTCATACGTTAGTAGAAATTAAAATTCCAAAAATTTAATGGATATTGGCATTCAGGAACATCTTCACATTCACTAGTATTGGAGTCCCTTAAGTGGAATTGTTTTATTTCATTTGTTACTTTCACAAATAAATCAAGATGATTGTGTATTTTGTTCTTTTCACTGCTTTTGGCTCTTATCTTGAGAATGCGATTTTGCTAGCAAAGTAGAGATATGCAATTGGATTGAGCAAGTAACATATGACTTTCATAAAATGCAGATGCAAAAATTTGTGTCTTCTGTCATTTGCTAAATGTTTCTTCCAGAAAAATTTCTCAATTACTTAGAAGTTTTTCCCCTTCCCCTCCACAAATTATACCTACATCAAATACAGTGAAAGAAGGGGTTATACTGTGGGGAACAGACATACAAAGCAACAAAGATATAATCTTATAAATGTGTTAGAAACAATCGCATGAAAGAAAAAAAAAACACTTGAATACATATCTTAGGGTTCATTTCCCTAACATCACCTTATCTGACCTTTTCTGCTTGACTCAGACATAATCTAGATATTGCAAATAAGGGAAACCATCGGAAAATATAGGGATACAGGTAGACCCATTGCAACAATAAGATGTACAAGTCGTTATGTCGAAAAATGAACTTTACAACTTTGGTGGGGGGGTGTAGCGGTGAGGATTGGGTGGGGCGGCGGCGGGGATGGGAAGGGATGGGAAGGGGAAACAAAGGAGGAGGCTTGTTAAGAAATGTACTCATTATCTTGCCATGTAATAGTAACCCCTCTGTACAGTATTTTCACAATAAAAAAATAAAAATTATAAAAAAATTACTTAGAAGTGATGCATAATTCCTAGGTATTCCAGTTATCACATATACTTTTGGATTGAGTTATCTCTGTATAAACTCAAACGGACAAAATGCCCTCAAAATAAACAGAAATCACATCTTTGTTTTAAATGCAGTAGTTTACAAAGAGTTTTTAGCCAACAGCCAAAACATCTTTTTAGCTGTTCTGCATTTTGTGTGAAGAAGTTTTAACAGTAGTTGTTTTTTTTTTATTTCCTGACATGCAATTCATTTACAATATATTATCTCCTTTTATTGTATACATTTTTGTGCTTTGGAAGTGAATTGTACCTTCATAGGTTCTCAAAGCCAAATTTTCACAAACTTGCATTCTTTCAAATAGAAATGCTGTAAATTTTAGAACACATTAAAATAGATATAAAATTCAGTTACAGGAATTTGCCCAGCATACATCCTCTATAGTGTGTCTTTTCAAATTTTGGTTTTGGGAATAATTTTCAGGGTCTCACACATACTATTCAAGTTCACTGTCAATTAACTACAGTCTCTGTCCAAAAAGTTTTTTACTTCTGTTTAATACATTCATAGATGTGTAATGCCTGGATCCTATACAATTCTGTTTCACCTTTTGAAGACTTGAAAAGTTTTTGCTAAAATGATTGCAGCATTATACAAATCGATCACTATGAGATGTATATCAATTTCTCCACAAATGCATTACTATATTTTGTGTCCTCTTTTTATATTATGGTCATACTAGTGAGTTTTCTTTTCATTATATCTTAGACACTACAGAGGAGATAATTTCACATGCTCCTCCTATTGACTATTAATTTACATGTTATTTAAAGAAATATCCTATTCAGGATATAGAATTAGAAGATATAAAAATACTTAAGTTTCAGAATCATTGTAGCATTAACATTGTAGCATTAACAAATATGTGCCCTCTGTTGGATATGTTTTTATTTCTGTTATAGTGTCCCTTGAATTATGAAAGGTTATGAGTTGATGTAATCCAGTTCTTGCATTTCTTTAGCCACTAATGTTTTCCATGTCAAATTTTAGAAACCTTTACTAATCAATGTCATGAATTTTTACATTTATGTTTTATAGGTTTTTACATCTCACATGTAGCTTGATAATCATTCTTTATAAGGTTTGAGGTAGGCCAGGTGCCGGTGGCTCATGCCTGTAATCCTAGCTACTCAGGAGGCTGAGATCTGAGGATCGTTGTTTAAAGCCAGCCCGGGCAGGAAAGTCCATGAGACTCTTATCTCCAATAAACCACTAGAAAAGTGGAAGTTTTGTTGTTGCTCAAGTGGTAGAGTGCTCACCTTGAGCTGAAGAGCACATGGACAGCGCCCAAGCCTAGAGTTCAAACCCCATGACCGACATACAAACAAACAAACAAAGGATTGAGGTAGAAGTCTAAGATCATTCTTTAAATCTAGAGAGGCAATTGTGCCAATACAACCATTTAAGATTCTGTTTTTATTTCATAAAGTCATAGCATCCTTTTCAAAACCTGTGGATCATAAAATAAGAATTTATTTTTGACAAATCTGTTACCTTCTTCTGTGTATCTGTTCTTATAGTAGAACTATTTTGTCTTCACTACTAAACATGGTAATACTATTCAAAGCTAGTATGAAGGCTCAAGCTACACTATTTTACAAGATTGCTCTGACTGACCTGTATTCCTTGAATTTACATACGAGATTATAGAGCAGGTGGACCAATATTCTACAGAGATATCTAAATATTTGATAGTCACTCATATTTCGCAACTTGTTAAAATAAAAACCCCTGATATTATATAGAGAAAATGTCTTTAGAGACTGCTCAATGCAACTAAAATTAACTTAGGAGTAAGCTAAGATTTAGATAACAGTACAGCATAATAAAGCTGAATGATGACGACTTGAGTTGTACTGCAGGAGAGAGTGAGGGGGGAAGGAATGGTGGACCACATTAGAGCTGTATGTCATTGGAATTGTTTCACAAAACAGAAAGACTTCAGAGAAGAGAAGGAGAAAAATAAAATGTCCTGAATCTAGTTTCTTTTTAATCGACCTGATAGTTTGGACTGAAAGTCAGATAACATGGGAAAAATAAAATAGAAAATAAAAAGCATTGTATAGAGCTGTTACAATGTAAGGAAGTTGTAATAGGAATATAATTAATTTCCAAAGAAATAAGAGAAAGAATAACAATAACAATTGCTAGCGTAGATAGAAGATGGATCAAATTTTATCATATATAATTTTGAAAAAACATACTAGGAATGAAAATTTAAAAGTTATAATTTAAAATACAATTTGTATTATAACTAGATAGTATAGCTCAGTTGTAAAACATTGGCCTAACATATGAGAAGCAATTGTGTGATCACCCAAGTATTACAAAGTACACACAAAGCACACACACACAAAACCCACATAAACACACACAAACACACACACACAACATACACACATTTGTTATTATCATATTAAACAGAGGAAATTATCACAAATAGTCAAAGTATTTTAATATAAGAAACCATAATATTGCTCATTCTATTTAAAAGTTTAGTAGAAATAAAATAGTCACAACATACTTGGATTCTTATAGATTAAGTAAATTGAAAATTAAGAAATAAAAGACATGAGAAATTTTCAAACAAGTTTTAAATAATGAACATTTTGAAATATGTGTCCTTTTATTTTGACAAAAGATTGATGTTACTGGTGTTTTAATTCAAGGTTTAGAATATTATAACCCGGTCCTCTATATCATGCTAGGGATGGCTGTATCTCTAATCACTTCACTCTGGAAATTTTATGATAAGGTCTCATAGTTTCTCAGTCTCTCCCAAGTTACAAACCCTATTTACACTTCCCACCATAGTTAGAAAATAGAAACCACAATCACTATGCCCAGCTCAAACAGTTTTTTCTAAATTCAAGTACACATATTTCCAAAAAATGACCATGTAATGAAGCCTTTTTAAATAAATTATGTGCTTCTTGAAAATACAGTATATGTTACATGGACAAATATGTTTGGAACTATAAGAAAATAAATTGATTTAAATTCACCAACCATATAAAATTTAAGAAAATAATTTTTACATATTCACATGTTAACTATTTTGGAAGCAAAAATGTATGTCTGAATAATTTACATCTGTTAAAATTATGCAAAACTAAATTAACTAATCCTACAACTCTAAAAAAAGAATTACCCAAAAGAAACAAAACAAAAAAGTTCAAAATTTGAAATTTAGAAAAAAAAATGAAGTGTACTCTTTAGTTGACTTAAGTAACTGAAAACCCTCTGTATATCAATTTTATAATAAAAAATGCATGAACAAAGAAAGAAAAGTACCCAATGGTCAATAGTGACAGGAAAAACATCAGTAGTTTTTTTTGAGTGTGCAAAAAATTCAATGGAAGAGATAACAATGTTCCTTCCATAATAAATGTACTCATTTCCTTACTTACTTAACTGTATCCCCTCTGTACATTACCTTTACAATAAAATTAAATTGAAATTAAAAATAAACTAAATAATATCCCAATTAAGAATTCGTAAAGAGCTAGGAAGACGACTCAGTGGTAGAGCGCGTACCTTGCATGCTTAAGGCCCTGGATTCAATTCCTCAGCATCACATAAACAGAAAAAAAAAGCCGGAAGTGGCACTGTGGCTCAAGTGGTAGACAGCTAGCCTTGAGGGATAGTGCCCAGTCCAAGAGTTCAGGTTCCATGACCGGACCCAAAAAAAAAAGAAAAACAAAAACAAAAACAAAAAAACCCCAGAATTACTAGAAGCCATTGGTTAAAAACTTTTTAGAAATCTGCCCTAAGTACCCAAGTAATATAATATGATGACACTATTTAAATACTTCAACTTCAGCAGAGAAGCCAAAAGTTTAAAAACTGGTACAAAGTAAAGTAATACATCAGAATATATTACTATTAATAATAATCATAAGATGAATTTATAGTGGTAGTCAAATAGGTAAGAAATGAGGCAATTTGCCATTCGTTATACGTAATAAGTTTAATGAAGAAACTATTCTGTCATATGATAATCAGATGAGGCTGATATTAGAACAAAGAGCAGATTGTACTAAGTTTTGGATGTTAATGTATATACTTATTTTAGTTGTGGGAAATTGTGTTCATCTTGGGGTATTGGTTTTGTTAGACTGGTGTCATATCAGTGGTTAATTTTAGGATAGGTCTTCCCTTTCCACAAGATTATGCACCTGATCTGTCTTTTCAGCCATCCCATTATCAATGACATAACAGTTGCACATCAACGTGTCTAGATTCCTACCTTGGCTGGCCTGGATTCTGCAGTCCTTCCAATCTTAACCTGTAGATAGTGCATGATGGTGGAAATAATCCAATGCACCTAGTTATAAATTGAGAAGGAATTCCACTAAACTTTTGGCCTGGGTTCTGTTCTCAAGCCTCCTCAATAGTTAAAAGTTCAGAGGGGAGACCCTCGTTCCAAGCAGTAAGAGCATTTCTTGAAGCAACTAGACGTATATATGACTTAGACATGTGAACACCTCAGGACAAGAATAAAAGAGCAGTGAAAAATAGAGGACAGGACCAATTTTAACTAGCTACTTAGAGGCTGAATAAGCTTAGCTAGCTACTCAGGAGGCTGAGATATGAAGACCACTATTCAAAGCCAGTCCAATCATGAAAATACATGCAATTATCTCCAAAAAAACAGAAGTGGAACAATAGCTCAAGTGGTAAACCTCTATCCTTGGTCACAGAAGCTTAGGGACAGTGCCCAGGCACTATCAAGCCTCAGGAATGATGAATGAATAAATGAATGAGCACTTGCACATGCGTGTGCGTGTATATGCGTGCATGTGTATAAACACAAACTCCCTCTCTCTCACACACACACACATACACACATGAGTATTTCAATGCGAAGATCTTTTTTTTAACCTTGCTGTAATCTATTTCCCTGTATTAGTTTACAAATTAACAAAATCAGCTAAGCACCTATTTACATACAACTCATCATATTTCTCTAAAGTCAATTCTCATTTTGGAAGCATGCTTTTATTTGACCCAAATGTAAATTATTCAGAAGGTCGATTCATTTCCCTTAATTCTGTAAAATTAGATGAATGTTTAGCTTCCTCCAGGCAATATAATTTTGTGAAATCCTGCATCAAGGAATGTATTTCTTTTACTAGAAGGGAAGCCTCTGAAAGAATTAATAACAGGTTTTCCTTCTCCTTGCTATCATCTGTAGTTTTATTATCTTCATATATTTCATGATCTGTGTATGACAAAGACTTCTGTGAAAATAAAAAGACCCTTCGCAGCACTTATCATTTATATACCATTCATAGATATGAGGGTGTTGAAATATTACTGAAATTGCTATGGAATAAACCATGTTCACATTGACTATGGTGAAAAAGAAGAATTGGTTTCTCAGCACTTTAGGTAAGAATTTGATTGAAAGAAACAAGAGGAAAAGTGAGGAAAACAAATTAATTCAGTACTCAAGAACCTGCAGGCAATGCAAAGACTTAAAAAAAATCAGCTATGACAAGCTTATGAAAATCCTGACTTCATGGGAGTCTACTCTTGTGAGGATAGAGGTTAAAGCCCAAACTAGACAGAAAGATCTGTACACAATGCCATGCACCTGTTATTCTAAATTCCAGGAAGAATAGCATAACGTGGACTGAGCCCAAGGTCATACACAAGTATCTGAAAAATAATCAGGATAATTTAATGCTGGAGACATGATAAAGTGGTAAGAACACCCATTTAGGGGGAACAAGACACTCAATTCAAACTCTAATATTATGGGATTAAAGTAAAAAGTTATGATTTTAAATAATTGGAATAATTGTAAGATTGGAGTATCTGAGTGGAAAAATGCATGAGAGAGATAGAAAGAACTCATGGTGCAATGCTTTCAACTTAAGTGAAAATGTTTTGTGGTACTTCAGACAAAACAGAGTTACTTGGCAAATGAGCATGGTTGTGCATTTGGGTGATGGACATACTTTACTTACACAGGTGGAAATTAAATAGATTTTATTTGTGTAGATTGTACTTCTTGAACTAAGAGACTGGATGATGTTCCTGAGATTTTTCTCTCAAGGCTACCACTCTACTACTTTGAGCCACAGTTCCAATTCTGATTTTCTTTTGGTTGTTTGGTGATAAGAGGCTCCTGGACATTCCTGCCCAGGATGGCTTCAAACCATGATCGTCAGATCTCAGCCTCCCGCGTAATCAGGATGCCAAGCAATAGCCGCCGATAGTTTTAATAATTTAGTGAAATGTGCAGTTACTGAAGTTATTCATTATCATTATAACCTGTGTAATATATGTGTGTATGTATATATCAATGCGTACAGATAGAAATAATTTAATATATTTTTGTATCCACAGTAGATTTATGAAATCATACATTATAAAATAAAATGGAAACAAAAGTTAATAAGGAGCAAATCAAAGGAAATTTTCACGTTTCTTGTTGTTGAATGGAATAAGAATTGCGAAAATCAGTTTGGGAAAACTATCTCTACGTTAACAAAATGGATAAGAGGTATTAATTCCAATCAATCTATTTGCCCATATTGTGCAACCTCACACATGAGTGTCAAAATCAAACCACACTTTTTGACTTGCTTTTAACTCACCTGTTATAATTTACGGGTTAGATGAAGTAATCAAAGATTAACATAATATTATGTGAGACTGTGAATTAGAGCTGAAAATGACTGTAAATATGATAATAACTAATTAAATTGCATACTTCTTAATTTTACTCTGTCATGTCCCTCATTCCCATATTAGGAAAGTACACAGAAGGTTCTCATTAAATTATATGTATAATTATGAAATAATGTATTGAAAGAATATGGGCACAGTGTGGTTTTAGCTTATTGAGACCTGTAGGGGGAATTGTGTTTCTGAAGACTTGCTATACATTGTGATGAAATGAAGGGAGGGATGTTCTTATTCTGGAAAACTGGCTAGAGGATTGCTCCCATAAAGGTAGTGATGAATTCTTCCAAAAGGTTACAGTAAAATCACTTTCACAACCACGTTCACTGCTGCACTATTCACCGTAGCCAAGTTACAGAAACAGCCCAGATGCCCTTTGGCGGAGTGATGGTTGCAGAAAGTGTGGCACATATACACAATTGGATTGCACCCATCCATTATGAAGACTGTTACATTATTTGCAACGAAATGGATAGATCTAAAAATATAGTAAGTGAACTAAGTCAGAGCCAGACACACAAAGGACCCATGTTCTGTCTCATATTTGGAAGCTAGAAATTTAAACAGGTTTACGCAAAAATATTAACCAGAGCATGCTATTTGCAGAGGAGTATTTCAAAGGTGTAATTTCTTATAAAATTGAACTTTTCATCCAACAAAATATATAGCAGGAAACTATCACTTGGAAGATGTAAGGGGAAGTCAAAAGGAATGAATAAAGAGAATTATGGAGTAAGAGAGTGAAAATATAATATTCAATGCAGATAGTATGAAACTAGAAAAAAATAAAGTGGGGTGAGGTTTGGAAAGGTGTGGAAAAGTTATCTAAAGTTCCATTTTTCAAAAAAAAAAACTGATTTGTTGAATGGAAATTCCATTGTCCAAGTATTTAAGATAATAAAAATATATTTAAAAACAATGGAGACATCTAATCTTAAATTCTATTTCCATCTCTTTTTTCATTTTTTTTCTTTTTTTATTGTGAAAATACTGTACAGAGGGGTGACAATTACATGGGCAAGATAGTGAGTACATTACTTATCAAGCATTGTAGCCTCCTCCTTTGTTTCCCCTTCCCATCCCTTCCCATCCTCTCTCCCCCTCACCTAATCCTTCCTCCCTCCCAAGTTGTAAAGATCGTTTTTGCATGACAACTCGTACTTCTCATTGTTGCAACAGGTCCAACAGTATCCTTATTTAAACGAATTGTTTTTCATCTTCCCCTACACAAATTATACCAACATCAAATACAGTGAAAGAATGGGTTATACTATGGGGTAGGGACATACAAAGCAATAAAGAAATAATTTTATAATTGCATTAGAAACAAATGCATGAAAGAAAAAAGCATTTAAAATACATATCTTACGGTTCATTTTCCTAACATCACCTCATCTGACCTTTTCTGCTTGACTCAGACACATAATATATATGGCAAATAAGGGAAACCATGGGACTTATGTTCCTTTGGGCTTGGCTTACTTCACTTAATATAATTTTTTCCAAGTCTTTCCATTTCCTAACAAATGGGGCAATATCATTCTTTCTGATGAAGGTATAGAATTCCATTTTGTATATATATCACATTTTCTTTTTCTTTTCTTTTTTTTTTCTGTAGATCAAGAAGAGCATGAGTTCTTCCTAAATTCCTCAATACTTGCTTACATTTTTTTTTCTTTTTTTCTTCTTCTCTTCCCTTTGCTCTTTTTTTTTTTTTAATTTTATTTTATTTTATTTGAGAACATACTGTACAGAGGGGTTACAATTACATGGGCAGGATAATGCATACATTTCTTACCAAGCATTGCAGCCTCCTCCTTTGTTTACTCTTAACCTAACTTCCCAACCTCCCCCCTCCCTCCCACCCAATCATACCCCCCCCCCCTACCGACATTGTAATGCTGGTTTTGACATGACATTTTGTACTTCTCATTGTTGCAACAGGTCCACCTGAATCCTTAAACGACTTGTTTGTCCCCATCTCCTCCACATGTTATACTGACATCAAATATAGTGAAAGCGGGGGTTACATTGTGGGGGAGGGACATACAAAGCAACAAAGAAATAATCTTATAAATGCGTTAGAAACACATACATGAAAGAAACAAAAACATTAAAATACATTTTTGAGTTTTCGTTTCCTAACATCACATTATCTGACTTTTTCCGCTTGACTCATACCTATACTAGATATTGCAAATAAGGGAAACCATGGGACCTATGTTTCTTTGGGCCTGGCTTACTTCACTTAATATAATTTTTTCCAAGCCTTTCCATTTCCTAACAAATGGGGAAATGTCATTCTTTCTGATGGAGGCATAGA
Organism: Dipodomys spectabilis; assembly: GCF_019054845.1. NCBI lineage: Eukaryota > Metazoa > Chordata > Mammalia > Rodentia > Heteromyidae > Dipodomys > Dipodomys spectabilis. The sequence goes on along the minus strand of NW_024871098.1, from coordinate 691,133 downwards.
ATTCCATTGTGTATATATACCACATCTTCTTGATCCATTCATCTACTGAGGGGCATCTGGGTTGGTTCCATGTCTTAGCTATGGTAAATAATGCTGCAATAAACATAGTTGTGCTGGTAGCTTTAGTGTGGCCTTGTTTGTGATCATTTGGGTAAATGCCCAAAAGTGGGATTGCTGGGTCATTGGGGAGCTCTATGTGGAGTCTTTTGAGGAACCTCCATACTGCTTTCCAAAGTGGTTGAACAAGTTTCCATTCCCACCATCAATGAAGTAAGGTTCATTTCTGTCCACATCCCCTCCAGCATCTGTTGTTGTTAGAGTTCTTGATTTTTGCTGTTCTAACTGGAGTGAGGTGATATCTCAATGTTGTTTTGATTTGCATTTCTTTTATGGCTAGGGATGTTGAACATTTCTTCATGTGTCTATTGGCCATCCTTCTTTCTTCTTCAGAGAAGCTTCTCTTTAAGTCTTTCGCCCACTTACTTATTGGGCAGTTGTTTCTTTGAGGATTTGTTGTTGGGTGGTTTAATTTTTTGAGTTCCAAGTATATTTTAGATATGAGACCCTTGTCCGTTGTATGGCTAGTAAAGATCTTCTCCCAGTCCGTGGGCTTTCTATTGATCTTGCTAGCTATGTCATTTGCCCTGCAGAAGCTCTGCAACCTTATACAATCCCATTTGTCCAGCCTTTCTTTGATTTGTTGTGTTTCCGGGTCTCTATTCAGAAAATTTCGGCCTGAGCCAAGGAGACCCAGGGTTTCTCCTATTCCATCCTGTAATGTTTTCAGAGTGTCTGCTGTGACTTCAAGGTCTTTGATCCATTTGGAGTTGATTCTGGTGCAGGGTGATATATAAGGATCTAGCTTTAGTTTTCTACATGTAGTTAACCAGTTTTGCCAGCACCATTTACTGAAGAGGCTGTCTGTCTTCCATTCTATTGTTTTAGCTCCCTTATCGAAGATTAGATGGCCACATTTTCTTGATCCATTCATCAACTGAGGGGCATCTGGGTTGGTTCCAGATCTTAGCTTGGGTAAATAATGCTGCAATAAACATAGTTGTGCTGGTAGCTTTAGTGTGGTCTTGTTTGTAAACATTTGGTTAAATGCCCAAAAGTGGGAATGCTTCGTCATAGGGGAGCTCTATGTGGAGTCTTTTGAGGAACCTCCATACTACTTTCCAAACTGGTTGAACAAGTTTACATTCCCACCAACAATGAAGTAATGTTCCCTTTTGTCCACATCCCCTCCAGCATCTGTTGTTATTAGAGTTCTTGATTTTTGCCATTCTAACAGGGGTGAGGTGGTATCTCAATGTTGTTTTGATTTGCGTTTCTTTTGTGGCTAGGGAAGTTGAGCATTTCTTCATGTGTCTATTGGCCATCCTTCTTTCTTCTTCATAGAAGTTTCTCTTTAAGTCATTAGCCCAATTATTCATTGCACAGTTGTTTCTTTGAGGATTTTTGTTGGAGGATTTAATTTTCTGGGTTCCAAGTATATTTAAGATATGAGACCCTTGTCCGTTGTATGGCTAGTGAAGATCTTCTCCCAATCCATAGACTTTCTATTGATCTTGCTAGCTATGTCCTTTGCCATGCAGAACCTCTTCAACTTCATGCTATCCCATTTGTCCAACCTTTATTTGATTTGTTGTGTTTCCAGGTCTCTATTAAGAAAATTTCGACCTGCGCCAAGGAGACCTAGGGTTTTTCCTATTCCATCATGTAATGTTTACAGAGTGTCTGCTTTGACTCCGAGGTCTTTGACCCATTTGTAGTTAATTCTGGTGCAGGGTGATATATAAGGATCTAGCTTTAGTTTTCTACAACTAGTTAACCAATTTTGCCAGCACCATTTACTGAAGAGGCTATCTTTCTTCCATTCTATTTTTTTAGCTCCCTTATCAAAACTTAGATGGCTATAGGTCTGTAGGTTCATTTCTGGGTTTTCAATTCTATTCCATTGGTCCTGAGGTCTGTTCTTGTGCGAGTACCAAGCTGTTTTGATTACAATGGCTTTATAGTAGAGTTTGAAATTTGGTATTGATATTCCTCCAGGAGTGTTCTTTCCATTGAGGAGCGTTTTTGCTATTCGGGGTCTTTTATTGTTCCATATGAATTTTCGGATTGCCTCTTCTATTTCCTTGAAGAATGAAGTTGGAATATTGATAGGTATTGCATTAAATTTGTAGATAACCTTGGGAAGTATTGTCATTTTCACGATGTTAATCTTTCCAATCCAGGAGCATGGGAGTTTTTCCCATTTAATTTCCTTTTTCAATTTTTTAAAGTATTAATCATAGAGGTCCTTCACTTCTTTGGTTAAGTTAATTACTAAGTATTTTATTTTTGTGTGGCTATTACAAATGATGTTGCTTTCCTAATTTCAGCTCCCCTTTTCTCATTGTTAGCATACAGAAAAGCCTACTGGATTGGGGTTTATCTTGCTGCTCTTTTTCAAGGAGGGTTCAGATGTCTCATTAAATTTTTGGTTTCAGATCTCTCCAATTTGTTGATGTAAGAACTCAGAGCTATAAACTTGCCTCTGAGTACTGCCTTTGCTGTGTCCCAGAGGAGCTGCTAATTTCTGTGCTTATTTTTGTTGAATAGCATGAACATTTGAATTTCCTTTCTAATCTCTTCCTTGACCCACTCCTGATTCAGCAGTGTGTTGTTCAGCCTCCGTGTGTTACCTGACTTTCTTTGGTGGCTTTTGGTCTTTAGTTCTAATTTTATTTCCTGGTGGTCAGAGAGAATGCAAGGTATAACTTCAATGTTTCTGAATTTGGACAAGTTTGCTTTGTGGCCTAAAATGTGGTCTATTTTAGAAAATGTTCCATGTGTTGCTGAGAAAAACGTGTATTCTGATGCTGCTGGGTGAAATGTTCGGTAGATATCTGTTAAATCTAGTTGATCTATGCCGTTGTTTAGATCTGCGATTTCTCTGTTGAGTTTTTGCCGAGTTGATCTATCTAGTGGGGAGAGTGGTGTGTTAAAATCCCCAACTATTAATGTCTTTGAATCTATGTGGGATTTGAGGGAAAGTAGTGTTTCTTGGATAAATTTGGGTGCTCCATTGTTTGTCGAATAGATACTTAGAATTGTAATATCCTCCTGAAAGAGAGATCCCTTAATTAGTATGTAGCGACCTTCTTTATCTCTTCTCAAAAATTTTAATTTGAAGTCTATTTTATCTGATATTAGGATTGCAAATCTCGCCTGTTTATGGGGGCCGTTTGCTTGGTAAATTTTATTCCAGCCTTTAACATTGAAAATGTGTTTGTTTTTTACAGGCAAGGTATGACTCCTGAGAGCAGCAGATAGAAGGATCTTGTTTTTAAATCCAATTAGACAGTCCAGATCGCTTAATTGGAGAGTTAAGTTCGTTAATGTTAAGAGATAGGACTGAGAGGTATTTGGGAGTTCCTGTCATGTTACCCACCTTCTTGGGGGTTGCGAAAACTTGGTTCTTCCTATGGTTATTGGATTCTCAGTTTGGGTGCAGTTTCTTGGCCTTTATTGTGGTCTTGTTGGTTTTCTATGTGTAGGACATCTTTAAGAAGCTTTTGTATGGCTGGTTTGGTGGAGATGTATTGATTCAATTTTTCTTTGGCATGGAAGGTTTTTATTTGGCCTTCAGTTATGAAGGAGAGTTTAGCTGGGTACAGTATTCTTGGTTGATAGTTGTTTGTTTATAGGGCATGGCATACATCATTCCAGGTTCTTCTTGCTTTGAAGGTCTCTGCTGAGAAATCTGAGGTGATTCTAATTGGCTCCCCTTTATAGGTGATTAATCTCTTCTCCTTGGCAGCTTTAAGGATCTTTTCCTTGGTCTGAATTGATCCTATGTGGATTATAATGTGATGGTTGGATGTCCTATTTTGGTCTGATCTATTTGGAGTTCAAAACCTTCTTGTATTTGAATAGGCCTTTTTTTTTTGCATGTTTGGGAAGTTCTCTGCTAGGATCCTGTTAAACCAATTTCCTAGACCATTACCTTCTGTTTCTAGGTGCTCCTCTATACTCATTATCCTTAGATTAGCCCTTCTGATGGTGTCTTCCAAGTGTTGGATAGATCTCTCATATTTCTTGGATTTGTGTTGGATGGTTGTATGTTCTTTCTCTATAATGTCTAGATTGTCTTCAATCCCCGAGATTCGATCTTCTGCATGGTCTAACCTGCTGTCCAGACATTCTACTTTGTTTTTTATTTCTTTTCCTTCTGGTTGGTCAGCTTTGATGGCTTCAAATTCTTTGTTGAAGCTTTGCTTTAGATCTTGTATGAACTTCTTTACATCCTTAATTTGGTGTTCAGTGTTTATTCTCACATCACTTAGTTGATTGGTTATGGTTTCCTTGGACTCCCCTTCCTTCTGTTGGGTTCCATTCAGCATTCCCTTTGTGGTCTCCCTGACTTCCTTCAGCTCTTTGTTAATGGATTCCATGAATGCCTTTAGTGATCTTTGTGTATTCTCATCCTGCTCTCTCAATTCCTGTATTACTCTTTGATTAGCTTCCTCCCGTTTGTGAGATTCCTGTAGTTCCCTTTGAGTGTTCTCAGCCTGCTCATGCCATTCCTTCCTTTCTCTTTGAGTATTCTCATGCTGCTCATGCAAACCCTGTATCAGTTTTTGAGTAGCTTCCTCATGCTTATGATATTCCTGTATAAACTTTTGTATTGCCTCCTCTCTCTCCCTCTCACGCACATACAGAGTCCTTTATATGTTTTCAATCTTTTCATATATCATGTTTGCCAGCAGTGTTTGTAGAGCTATTTGGGAACTCTCCTCTGGATTATTCATTATCTGTTCTGTCCCCTGGTTTTCATGAGTGGGAGTTGAGATACCCGACTTGCCATTTTTCTTGTGTTTTTCCAGCTTACTCTGCCCATTTAGGATGAAATTAACACCAGCTTTGTGCTAGAACACTATCTTAAGGCAAGCATAAACCAAAGTCTGTATTTTTACAGTCAATCGTCGGCAGAAACAATCTGGTTCAACAGATACATCTATTCAACATCAAACAACTATATATTAATGGGCTATGAACTGCAAAGAAGAATTTGGTAAACCGGAAGTTATTAGGTTTAGCAAGAGATGAGGGTAAAAAATAGGAATAGAGTGATGTGGGAAGGTACAGGGAGTGTTAACTAAGTCCTAATCTCAAAGGAGGAAATAGGTTGGATAGGATAAATGTAGACAGAGAGAAAAAAAAAAAGAAGAAAGAGAAAGGGAACAAAAAGAGACTAAAAAAAAATAGAAAGGTAAAAATTAGAAATATTATACAGGTTCAAAAACAAAGTACTCAGAGAAGAACATGAATATAATGAGAGAAGGGGAGGGATATAAAGGAGATGTGAAAAACTTAAAAATAAAAATACTTAAAATATTGTACAGGTATAAAGATGTAGTACTGCTATTAAGGAATTTAAGTCTAAGAGGTTTTGAATTGAGTAATAAATTTGTGGATTAAGTGTGTACACAATGGGGGATAAGGTCTAATAATCGACTACGGGTTCATCTGACGATGTGCAGAACAGCAATTAAGTCACATAAAGAACGAAAGAGAACAGGTGAAAAGGATAAGAAAGAAAGAAAAAAAGATCAGAAGTTTAGTAGAGCTAAACAAAAATCAAAACAAAACAAAACAAAAAACAAAAAAAGGGAAGAAAAATGCACACATTTATACCCCTAAAATAAAAATAATAGAGGAAAGGAAATACTAGAAAACAATTTTTTTCAAAAAATGTAAAAATTAAAGATTAAAAAAAATTTTAGAAAAAAAAAATTTGTAAAAGGTACAACAACAACAACAAAAAAGTTCTTTGATTTTTTTTGGGAGGGGTGCAAAAAATCCTGTGTCTCCCTTGTGTCTGTCACCAGCCTCTTGTTGGAGTCTCTGGTCTGCTTGTGTTCCTGTGGCTTGGTTGGTTACTTAAATCAGTTTCTTTAAACAGGCAGAAAAATGCTCTGCGATCCTCCTCCCAGGTTAGTTCAGTGGGAGGAGATGGCTTTTTCCTCGAGTTTGGAGATGCTGTGATGAGGCTAGGTTCTGGGTAGAGTTGAGGCCATCCAGCAAACAGTAGCTTTTCCCGGGGGCTGGTTTGTCAGAAACTCACAGAGCCCAGCCTGGAGCCACTCTCAGGGTTTCTCTTTACTGAATTTCAGTTGATTGTCAAGGCTGCTAAAGGGAGGGGCAGCCTCTGGCTCTGATTACCCGGTGAAGAAAGCCACTCCTGTTGCTGGAGCCCTAGCTGGGTGACTTTTCCCTGGGTGGAGCTGAGTCTGGCAGGTCATTTAGGCTCTTGTGACCTGCTAGATGACTCTCGATTTATTCCAAGGCCTGAGTTGGAGCTAACAGCTCCGCCGAGCTTTGTCAGTATCCAAGATGGAGATCTCCAGTACTGGGGGGAGGGAGGGGTGGCCTTCCCTCCTCTGCTCCCTGAGAAGGAGTGAGGACATCAGGTTTCTACTCACCGAGTCTTAGTTCCTGGGTCGTCTCTGGTCTGCGAACTTCAGGATGAAGATGTCTGCTCCTTGTCAGTTCTTGCTGGTGTTGAGTGTAATCTGCTTGCCTGCTGCATCTGGCTCCTTTGTCCCGGACTCTCTGTGATTCAGGTATGGCGGCTGCAGTCGCCACCGCCACCGCTGCTGCCACCACGGCGGCTGCTGGCAAGAGCTCAGAGCTGTCTCCTTGCCTGTATTTTCTCTCTCTGGCCTAACTCTGTCCTATGAAGGCACACTTGGTGTGATTCTCTGGCTTAGGACTCTTCACTGTAACTCTAAAACTGCTTTCCATGTGAGAGCTTGTTTAGCCTCTAGCTTCTCCTCCACCATCTTCCCGGAACTCCCTGTATTTCCATCTCTTTTAAAAAATAAACTTGTTTGCTCTATAAATTGATTAGAGGGATGGATTTTGTGGCTAGCTATATCACTGCATATCTGTCTCTCTCTTCCTCTCTCCCTTTCATGGTTCTCATAGGTAATATGATTGCTCCATAATTATCCAAATTTATTTTGCTTTTATATTTTTGGTGACATCATTTCACTTTCTGCTCTGTCATTTCGCAACTAATTTAGATAGAAGGCATTATTTCCTATTTTCTCATTCCTAGAATAAGCTGTACATGAAGACACCACTGGTCCTCATTTTCAGTCTGTACCTTTGGATACAGAGGAAAATCTTTCCTCTGGTCTCTACCAATTCCCTACTCTCCAGTTAGAATAATTTAGAATAAAAAAATGAAAAAAGAGAAAAAAAATAGTGAAAAAAACAGATGCAGAAAATTCACCTGTTTTTCTGACCAGTTCATCCAATGTGAACTATTGGAGAAATAGATGGACACCTCATTCTCACTGGCACTCAAAATCTCTGGTTAGGCAATTCTGATGAAGATGAGGAACAAGATGAAAAAGTGAGAAATGGTATCAATTGCAAGAGAAAAATGGATAAGGATTCAAGCAAATTTCTTCTTTGTTCTGCTGAAAATTATCGCCTTACTACAGTGTAGAGACTACTTTCCAAAAAGACCACTCATGTGAATATTAGGGATAATGATGAGAATACCCTTCTTCATCGAGTAGCCTACAGTGGACACTTAGACATTGTCCATGAGTTGGTGGCTCAAGGCAGATATTCATATAATAACCGTGAATGGCTAGACACCCCTGCAAAGTACTTATACATAGAATAATACCAGAGTGGCTGCTTTATTTCATCATGATGCAGATACCAATGGACAAAATTAAGGCCTCTTGACCCCCTTGCATCTTGCTGCTGGGAATAGAAATAGCAAAGTTATGCTAGATCTCCTTCTGTTGAACCAATATATCAAATAAGGTCTGAATCAAAACTTTGAAGAAACTGCATTTGATATAGCCCAAAGGATAAGTATGTATCACTACCTCTTTTAAGTTGTGGAAGGCTGTACAAATTGTTCTCCTAAGTCCTAATGGTTTATTTAAGTTTCTAAAATTTCAAAATTGCCAGCCTATCCTATGGTCTATACAAAATATTTTTACAATACAATGCAACAGCAATATCTTACTTTAAAAATTCATGGATTCCATGGTATTCTACCAAGTGAATTGCCTGACTTTGATGTCAAAATATATTCGAGTTGTTTATATACATCTATAATAATTTCTGTAGAGTTTTTGATTTTTAATAAGAAATAATATTAACTGATCTGTTGAAATGAGTAGTGCAGAAACTAAAGATATTTCTGGTGCTTGTTTGAAAAAAGTATATTTTAAAATATTTAGTATTGTGTTTTTATAATATCCATAATCTATTTCATTCTCTCCTAGATATAATACTTTGAATTCGACATTGGTTTATAATATATAGGTTCATTAATAAATGTGTCCTTTCAGATTGCATTCCATATAGAAACAGTTTAAGATTCCTTTAATTCCTAGGTCCTTATAGAATTTTACTTCTTTGGGACAAAATGACAATGTTATCTTATTTCAAAAGTTTTATAAAAGTTATGCAATGTAAAGGTCTTTCTGAAAAGGTGAAGATTGAATACACTGATGTCAAACTATCTTATATTTCTATGAATTATATGTATTATTACACTTGTATATTTGTAATCAATATAATCAATTAATAACTGTTTTTCATTTCTTGCATCTGAAGAATGAAAAATATGGAATACTTCACAAATTTTCATATCACTAATATGGCTCTTGTGCATTGTGTATTGTAATTCAGGTAGACATGCTGCTGAAGCATGTAGTATTCTGTAAATTTAAGGAGTTAATGATGCAATCTTAAGACAGGCATATATCCTTGGTTGCCTATTTGTGACAAGGAAACCTTACTGTTCCCTAAATGGCTATTCATCTTATTTCTGTAAAATTCTTTTTATGGTGGAAAAAACATATTGTTTTTCAATTGCTCACATTTGCAATTTTTGTCAATAACTATTTTAAGTCTTTTTCATTTAAAATTTGATCATACTTTGAAGCCTTTATAGGTAGGTCCAAAGGTGATGGCTTTTCAAGTAATTATTTATCAACTGAGTTTGCTTTGTGGAGCTAATGGATTCAAAGTAAGCCTTGCTTAAGAGCTACTTCTAAACTTCTCCAGCTTAAAATTTCCCAAATAAGGTCTTACTGGCACAAATGTCTGACTGACCCATTACCCTTGTTCCATGTAGGAACAGACCAACCAGAATATCTTACCCGGAGAGCCTAGCGTGTCATACTGGAGCAAAATCAATCTTAGTTTCAAGGGATCATAGTGAGATGAACAGTTCAAACAGAACTGTTCAGACTGGAAGGTATGTTTTCAAAATATAATTATTTATTATCCCTACCATTTCAAAAGTAGCTAAAGCCAAGAAGGTGAAAAAATTGTTCATATGAATGATTACCTAATGTCCTGGCTTGTCTATCATCCAACCAGGCAGGAACATACACCACTGATTTTCTATCACCAAATATATTCCATACCTCCAGGAGAAGTCTATATGTTTCTCCTCGTTATTAGGCCTTAAATTAGTAATGTTTTAAACACAGTGTTTCCTCTTGCCTCTAGGCTGTACATCTCCGAATGGTAAAGCTTTAGGTCTAATTCTACCAAACACTTAGGTAGAGGTAATGGAATAATATTTTAAAACACTTGCCTTTGTTACATTAACAACAACAGAACAATGGAAAACATTTTCTTATAGTATATATAGTTATATATTTTATGTTTATATGTGATGATTTTATATTTCACACAGTGAATCTTACTGGAATTAGTTGATAATTTGACAAATTAATTTAGCATTATTCCAATAAATAGATTGGAATATAAATAATCAGGATTAGAATATATTTTAGAATACAAAAAGTATCAATGCAATGTTTTCGGTATAAACTTGTGATACCTTCTAGGTGTTCTTGGTTTCTGAATTCACATGGTAAAAAAAAAAAAAGGTTGTTTTCCTTTAATCGATAAGAGATTTCACTCTGCTGTTCTGTTTATTGTTTTAACTCTCTGGTCCCTAACTCTTTTTCCCCATATTTCTGAAGCATTCCTACTGATTATACCCAAATTGTGCTGATATGATGTCTAAAATGTATTATTCTTCTACAGGATCCATGGGTCCTAGGATCCCAGGTCCCAGTTATCTGCATCATCAGATAACTAGGGCAAGAGTTCACACATAGGCCCATGCAACATGCCAGCAGAAAGTAATTGAAGACCCATCTCAATTTCTCTTTTCTTATTTTTCAGGGCCCCAACTCCTTGAAATGCAGGAATTAGCAGTAAGCAATTTGGAATGCCAGACAACATAAAATACAGGATGAGATCACAAAATGTAAAAGTACAGTAATTCAAACTTTCAATTTTCAGATGACTATCCCATATGAATGAACAGGACCACAAATGTCACAAGATTATTGGTAATACCCCTCTCCTAATGATTAATAAATGATGTCAGTCCAGCATCAGCAGGCCAAAAAATAGTTCCTGGAACGATAGATCCATAATTGGTCTACCAATGCTAGGAATACTTGACATAGAAGTCAAATATAATTCAGAAAAACATTAATTGATAAGATCCTTAGTGCTTCAAAACACTGGTACTTCAGGAAACCTTGGTTCTGTAGTATAAAAATATCATTCTCAAACAAATGATAACCTACATTTAATCTCGTGAAAGTATATTCCTTTTCAAATAAACTTTTAAAAATCATATTTGCCAAAATAACACTTTACAAGTAGATAATATTTAGTGACGTTACAAGTTTTTCAAGTGTAGGGAGCAAGTTACAACAGAGTTAATTTATTTACCCAGCACTAATGCCAAACAGGTTCAACCATTCATTAAAGTATAGAAATAGTACCCTCCCCCACTATTTGTGTTTTTCAGTAGGTGCCTTCGAAAATTTGTTAAATAGATCAGCTTCCTATATTTCAAACCAAAACATTAGCTAATAATGTAAATTTCATCACATAATAAGTACATTTTAAAAAGTCATGAATAGATGCCTTATCATATGGTGTTTTATGTTTTCCCTATCTGTCTAACATACTAAGAAATATGACTTTAATTCTTGAATATGGGTACTTATCAGAGATTTGACAAACATAAAATCTGTCTTCTATTTCTATCATATTCCTCTACAGTAGTAAATTTTAGTTTTCTTTTTTTCTAAAACTTATAGATAGTAGAAAATATTATCCCATGTAAAATAAAATAATCCCAAACCATTGTACAAAGCCATTTATAAAACTGGTAGATAGGAATACATTTTAAGCCATTTTTAAACTTTCTTGTTGACTACAGATTAATCTTCCAAATGGAGGGGAATAAAGTGATGTCTAGGTGCTTCATGTCTCCAGTTTTGCAAATTGTTACTTCAGATGAATGAATTATGGAAATATAAGCTGATATCAGTTCAAGTATATGCAGGATATAGACTCCATGGAATGTACATAAACTTTTCAAAGTACTAACAGACAGTTTAACAGAATGACTATCAGGAAGTTGAAACCAGAGAGGAATAATAGTAACGACATAGAATGAATGAAAATGGAACAAGGAGCAAGCACAGCTAGAATACTCAGTGTACACATGTGAGAAAGGACGTGGTAAATCAGAAATAAATCTTTTAGAAGGGGTTGGTTGAGAATGATAGGAGTGACTCTGATCCCGGAACATTGGACAATTAGATGGACATATTTAATTGTAACACACTTGCACAACCTTTTTAAATTCAGTGAAAAAACAAAACTAAATAAGAAAAACACACAAAAAGCACAATCAAACAGCAATCTCTATAGAGTATGATTATGACCTTTCAAGATTTTAAATAGTTAATGAAGGTCAATCTTGGGAAAAGCTTACAAAGCTGTTTAAAGAGGGCAGTTTGAGGTAGAGGAGAATTTTTAACAGATTTAAATAGATTTTCTAAGGTAATAAATCACCTATATCTGCTGCAAATATTTTCTTCTGCGAATTCTCTTGGTCTGAACTGGATATTCCAGTCCTGAGCCACATTTGATAGCTTGTGAAGATAGAATGGAAGAAACAAGATCAAGAACCCATTACTCTACTGGAGAGAAAACAGTCCTCTATGTTTTCTCTCATTACTCTTGACTACTTTTCTTCATAATTTTAAGTCAAGTGATTTTAAGTTATATTTTCCTTCTTTGTTCTGGCAAAGTAATTGTTCAAAGTAATTTACTAAATATTATTTGCCATTTTTTTTCTATCATGCTGTTTTCTTGTCCAAGTGAGTCCATTAAACTTCCCCCTTTCATTTGGTTGCCACGGAAACCTAGCATCAATGTTAATGAGGACAATGTCTAATGTAAAACTTTGTCTCCAAAATACCAGTCCAAGAAGCTATGATCACAAATATTTAGCTATACTTTTTTCTTTTATCTTGAAAGTCTTTTTGTGTATAAAATGACCTCAAAAATAAGTACTCCACCACTTATTAGCTCAATCACTTCTAACCTCAAAGATATATTTTGCTAACAAGATGCTTAGAGGAAACCAAGAATACTCCTTTTATCGTCTCTCGTAAGACTCTCCTTAGATACCATATCAGGATCAGTGAAGTTATTCTTTCCAAAATTATTTCAATAGATTATCTTTCTCTTTGTCTTGCATGTGCTCAGCAGGATGTATGGAAAAGAATAGAGTTAAATCATCCATACCTTGTATGAAAGTGTCTGTTACAAAAGGCCAATGCTCCTATGTCCTATTTCTCTGTCCTCCTCTTAGCTCTTGCCTGATTTCCAACTAATCACAGATTCTTGGCTTCAAGTCTAGTGATGGTGAAGGACTATAACGCCTTCCTCACTGCTACATCTTCATGGTTTCTCTTTTAAAACTCTTTTATTTGGATGTGGAATTTATTTTCAGGTCTTCATTCAATCCGTTCTAATTGTAGTGAGCTAAATAGGCTCTGTAAAATCACTTTAGGTAGCAAAAATATTACGACAATCTATATCAAAAAGTTTGGCCTCCCTCCACTGCTGAAGCCAATATGCTTAGCTAGGACTTCTAAGAACGCATTTTCTTGCCTTTTCAATTTGCTCAATTCTTTTCTGATCCCAAAAGTTATTGACTTATGTAATAAGAGAAGTCTTCATTATCTCATATTAACAAGGATATTATATTGTGTGAGCTACTAAGAAATGTGAAATCATTAGTTTCAAGTATCCAATCAGATTTTTTTCTGTGTTTCAGTTCTTCACGTACAAAGACATTGTAGAAAGTATTACAAACAGAAAAGTGTAAACCCAATATCTTCTTTCATTGTTGAGGGCACTTTCTCCCTAAGTATTTTGACCCAAAGTAACTTTTTCAGATAATTACTGTTTGGTAATTAAAATAGATTCACAATTTTTTTGTCTGATTTTAAAGACCTTTGAATTTAAATTCCACTACAACCTTGTTTCACACAGTAAGTGTAGATTTCCTGGGTATGGACAATTCTCAAAGGAACCTACAGGATTTATAGCAAGGTTTCTGAGGTTTGTTTGTTTAGTGTGAAAATGAGCCATCTTCACTCACATTGCTCCCTCTCCACTAAGTCTCCATGGATTACTTTGCATGAAAGCCTATTTTCCCAAGCAATTTTAAATTTTCATAATAGGCTACGTTGTTAAAAAGTTTGAACAAATTAAAATTTACCTGTCATAATTTTAAAACTCTTTTGAAATTCATTTATTAGAACTGCGAATTCACCCATTGTAACTCCACTTTACCATCAAAAACATTAACATGTTGTTTTCATGATATAGTGTCCATGAAACTATTATTTTCCAGTGGCTTTGTTATGCATATATATAAACTTATAAGCTGATTCTGAGCAAAATGAACTCCAAGATATAGAAACAGAGAGTATTATTTGTGGTTGTTGTTTTTAATCTACTACGTGATTTCTATTTTCTTTTGGGTTGTTCCCTATGCTTTACTCCCTGCTGTATTTGATTTTGGTAGCCTGTGTATTGTGTATATATTCACCTTAATTAGGGAAGGGAAGAGGAACAACAAAATGGTGAGACAAAGGACAAAGACAAACCAACGCAATAAAAATACTCACAAGACAATATGTTGGAAATGTCCATTACAACTTGTGAGGGGTATTGGGTGAAGGAAAGCTGAAAAAATGAGGGAAGAGGTAACAAGTTTGAAAAGTTATGTATTCACTACCTTAAAATTACTGTAACCCCACCATTCATCACTTTGACAATAAAATTAAATTTAAAAAATAAACTGCATGAAATAAAATTTCACTGTATTGGTATAGTAGATATTATTCTTTATGTAGTAACTTTTTAAAAATCAATACTGTTTGGGGTCTAATTTGAATGAATTATCCCTTTTTAATCAAAGGACCATCAACTTGAATGCTATCCGACTAGACAATATTTTCACAATATACTTACCAATATTTTACAAAAAGAATAAATATAGTATTTTCTCATAATAAAAGCGAAAACAGTTTAATTCTATGGATACCTATAACTTTTAAAAGTAAATAAGTTGTTAAGAAGACAGAATATATGTGTTCTTCATCATTCCAATGACTTGTAACTACTCATTTTCAAATTCGGAAGATTCCATACCTGAGAGATTCAAAACAGTACTGGCTTGCATGTTATGTAATTCTGCAATAGATGCATTTTCCCATGAGCTGTTACAGATTGAGAGTCAACAGAAAAATAACCACTTTCTGGTAGAGGATAAAACTATGTAGTATCGGTAATAATTCTTGAAGAGTAAGCAATTGTTTATCAGAGTAAGCTATTATTTTTATGACCATCAATGCTAATATTTATGTTATAAAGTCATCCTAGGGAACAGTTTTCAAATTTTAGGGTGCACCTCAATATTCCCTTAATTCACATCATGAATAGCTTATCTCTATTGTGAAAAAATACAACTCTGCTAATGTGATGCCATACATGTTCTGGAAAGAACACCACAATAAACTGGGTTGCATCATCCCCCCTCCCCCACTGTTATTCTTGAGATCAGAACACTTGCAAATATTATTAATTTTTATACTTTTCAACTATCATATAAAATCTGGATGCTAAGATCTGAAAATTACAGTTCAAAGCCCACCCAGGCAGAAAGATTCCCTAGATTCTTATCTCCAATAAACTCAGCAAAAGCCAGACGCAAGTGGCACTGAGGTTGAAGTGGTAGGGCATGAGCCTTGAGCATAAACAGACTCAGAGACAGTGTCCAGGCCCAGAGTTCAAGCCATAGGACAAACCAATAAAGCCAAAATAAAAACAAAAACAAACCCCAAACGAAACATTTTTCTCAAAGTATAAAGTAGCAAATAATTAAGGAAATTGCTTCCTGTGTTACATACAGGTAGAAGAAAGAAGATGTCACACGATAATTCTCTTCATACCATGTTATACCAAAGCCTCAAAAAATTGCTCTTATTCTAAATTTATCAATTAATATCATCAATTTTTTGGCAACTCTGTCTCCAACATTCACATTATCATTTTATACATGAACTTTTGGAATTATCTACTAACTAATTTCTAATTATAACTCACTTGAAAGAACATTTTAGGCAAGTAGAATGCAAAATCATTTGTGAATTTGTCAATTAAACCCTCTACTTAAAAAGGATTTTGTAGAGTCCTATAGAGTATAAAATTACAAACAAAACCAAAATATTTATTTTAAATCTAAATTCTAATTTAGCAAGATCTTCAAAATCCTACATTAGGCGAACTTTGCTATTTTTCCAGGCTTAAGCTTTTCTATTCCTTCATCATTTCTTTGGGAAACAACAGAATGATGATTACTTAGTTTTTCAAATTTTGGATGAGAATCATGAGTCATTTTGCATCTAGGAATGTTCTGTAATGAAGAGAGAATTTAAAACACAAGTGAGGATTAAGTATGAGTTGCATTTCAACAGGAAATTTGACTTCTCAAAACATAATGACAAAATTACCCCAAACGTCCAACAATGTATTCATTTCTGGTATGTTTTGTTTTATTAAGACAAAATTATATTACCTGGGCCAGGGAAGATATCACTATGTAATTCCATTCTCTAATCTCCTGTTTTAATCTTAGTGCTAGAATTCTATGCTTGTATCACATTGCCCTGCCATAGTTTCTTGGTATATTTAATCTAGATACAGACTACCAATTCTGAATTTCTCCAGTGATATTATACACATTATACACCAGAGTGACTGCTCAGACTGTTCATGTACTATTTTCAAGGATGTTATAACATTTGACACAGGATATGAATTTTTTCAGATGCACCTGCGGGGTCTCTGATTCATTCCTCCATGGATCCGATCACTTTAATAATGATTTTTAACTCTCTATCACTGATCCCTAAAAATGTAATATTCTCAAACTTATTTGAAGGAAGTTCATTTGAGGACTTTCTAATATTAGAAATTATCACTTGATTCTAGTCTTATTCAGGACATATATTTATTATTTTCTAAATTTTCTACACATTCTGAGAGTTGTTTCATTTGTGTATTTGTGTGTGCACATATAAGTGCCTCTGTGTGTATGTGTATGTTTGTATGTATGTATGCAAAATCCTCAAGCTCTTATTCAGCAATCTTGCTCATGACTGGTATTCCATCACCTGAGCCATTCTTCCAATCTGGCTTTTGACTGCTTAATTTTATATACTGTTGCCAAGAGTGTTCTGCCCAGGCTGCAAACTTAACATCCCAGACTCCTTTACATCCTTAGGTTTTATTTCTCCAGGAGTATTAACTTTTAAACTACAAACATTTTTTGAGGGTAATGTCTAAGCTGTAGCCCAGATTTTTAACTCAAGAATACTTTTTTTTTTGTTTTGATGGGGAGTCTGGTCATGGGGCCTGAACTCTGGACCTGGGCTCTGCCCCTCAGCTCTTCAGCTCAAGGCTAGCACTCTACCACTTGAGTACAGCGCCAATTTTGGCTTTTTTCTTTTTTGCTTAAGTCGTGCTGAGGAATCAAACCCAGGGCCTCATGCATGCAAGGCAAGAGCTCTACCACTGAGCCACCTTCCCAAACTCTAACTCAAGAATTCTTATAAAGATAGATGAACACACACATTACATTTCCTGAGTGTACACTGTTAGGCATGTGATCGTAAGTTGGGTCATGGTGAGATATGAGGATTGAGGTTCAAACCAGCCCAGGTAGGAAAGTCCCAGAGACTATTTTCTCCAATAAACTAAAAAAAACTGGAAATGGCACTGTGGAACAAATGGTAGAGCATTAGCCTTGAGCTGAATAGCAGAGAGACAGCTCGCAGGCCCAGAGTTCAAGTGCCAAGATTACCGCCAACAAATATGTGTGTGTGTGTGTGTGTGTGTGTGTGTGTGTGTGTGTGTGTAAAGAAAAAAAAGAAATGTGATCTTAGCCCCCAGTTCATTGCTAGCATAATCCCTGCTCTCACAAGATGAACATTTTCTTTTCAGTTAAATCCATGCTCTTATATCTCACTTGCTTTGGAAACAGGATTATTCTTCCATTCTACTTTCTACAAAGTTGCATGATTAGCAAGCATAATTTAGAATGGGAGTGGCCTCATACTTCATGTTCCACGTAGGTGTCTTGCTTTCTGTATATCACTCTCATAAATCTACATACTGGACTTGGCTTTATTGTTACAATGTTGTCTTCTTTGTAGTCTTCTATATTGTATTGAACCCTTATACTTAAAAACAGAACGTCTCTTTCTCCTATTATTGCTATTGTTTCCCTTACTGTTAGCTCATGTACACTTGGGAAATAATGAACAGTACGTACACTCACAAAAAGAATGTTCTGAAAGCCTCTTTCCATTTAAAATTCGCCTTAATTAGCCGGGCGCTGGTGGCTCACGCCTGTAATCCTAGCTACTCAGGAGGCTGAGATCTGAGGATCGCGATTCAAAGCCAGCCCGGGCAGGAGAGACCGTGAGACTCCAATCTCCAATAAACCACCAGAAAACCGGAAGGGGCACTGAGCTCAATTGGTAGAGCACTCGCCTTGAGCTGAAGAGCTGAGGGACAGCGCCCAGGCTCAGAGTTCAAACCCCACGACCGACCAAAAAAAAAAAATTCGCCTTAATTTACAGAGAATTTACAAATTTTGAACTCAATGTACTCATGTATAATGTATTTATAAGCAATATAAATTTCATATTTTCTCTTTACTATGTTGTCTCTGAAACACGTGTTACCTCAGGTCCATAGGTGTCCTAGTATTATTTCAGTGAAGCCAGAAAACATTCATTATACCTCAAGCAGCACCATCGATTGTTATTGGAAGTAACTGTTACTGGCTGTGGAAACTGACCCCAGGAGAGGAATAGAACATAGAGGAATAACAAAGTTCAAGTTACCTTGAGCTTTCCTTTTTACTGTACAAGAAAAGTATCCCAAGGCTTGAAGGAAACTCTGTCCCTGGCTTTTTCTAGTGTGTTCTTTACTCATATAAAATTTTTCTGTAAACTTCTTGTTGAGAGTGTTACAAAAAGAAATAATGTACCATTTGAAGGTCAGCATAGAACAAAAGGAAATAACGCTGTTTTAAATGTGTTCTCCTGCAAAGGAACAAAGACATGGAGGTTTTAAAGTGTCTTATGGATGGATATTTCAACCCTGAGATGATTCTCTTGATGCAGGCATCGGTTATCAATTCCTTTGGTCTGGTCCTGAGTTCTCCAGAGCAATAAGGATTCTAAAAAAGCAGGATCCAGTGAGTATGATCAGCAAAAGGAGCCTCTTCTCTGACCAGTACTCCTTTAAGGAGGGTCCCAAATAAATTGATGAGATTTTTGTTTGCTTGTTTGTTTAGTCTGTGCTGGTTCTGGGGCTTGAACCCAGAGGCTGGATCCTGTCCCTGAACAGTTGTCTTTCCTGCCCACCGACCCCCAAAGCTAATACTCTACTGCTTGAGCCAAAACTCCACTTCTGGTTTTTGGGTGTTCAATTTGTGATAAGAGTTTGACAGACTCTCCTGTCTGGTTTGGCTTTGACTTAAGATAGTAAGAAAGCTAAGTGGCATCACCTCTACACACTTCACTTGTGAAACAAGAAATATTAGATGAAGTTTATTGTAAAGCTAATATTTGACAATTGTTAAAGGAAGAGAATATGTCTAGCAAAGAAGCCATAACTTAAATAACTCAGCAAAAGTAGGTGCACTGAATTATTTTGAAATTATTTTTTCTGCTTGGGAAGATTATTGATCTTGTCCTTTCTTTTGGGGAAACTTAAGGTAATATTTGCACTTTTTGTTGGCTGTGAGGCTTGAACTCTGATCCTGGGCGCACTCCCTCTGTTCTTCAGCTCAAGTTGAGCACTCTAGCACTTAAGCTACAGCACCACTTCCGGGTTTATGATGGTTAATTGAAGATAAGGGTCTCATGGACATTTCTGACCAGGCTGGTTTGAACCACAATCCTCTGTTCTCCTGAATAACTAGGATTACAGGCATGAACCATCAGCACCCAGCTCATATTTGCGATTATGTGCACTGAACGACTATGTAGACAAATAATGGAAATTTCAATCAAATGAGGGCATTGCAGCTTTTCAGAAAATTTGAGGTAACAATAAATATGTCCTCCTTTTCCATGTTGTTTCATTAATGACTCGTGAGCTATGGGACCCTTGAATTAGCATTTTCTGCCATCTGTGTAGGTGTATTTAGTATCAGGAAATGTTCATAGAGAAGTATAGAAAGACTGAGATTTTCAGAAAGCAAAGAAGATAAGGTAAGATAAAACAGCACAGAAGGAGATACATTTATTACACAGAGATTAACAAGTAGCCTAAGAGATTTAGAATGCTAAAATAATGAGGAATAAGACTAGTTGATAACTATTTGTTCAATAAACAAAAATGGTTCTCTAAAACATTTTCTGGTATAACATAGTTACTATCATTTATTACTTAACTCTGGAGTTATTCCTTCTCTTCCTTCACAACTGTTAATTTGCCTCTGCCGTTTTGTTTCCATGAATAAACAAAAAGATTTCCAAATCTCACTTAGACTACCTTTCTCATTGTGATTAGCAGAGACCATTCAAAAACCTGGAATCTTTGAATTTCCAGAATTAAACTTCACCTGACATCTAAGCACATTCAAGCCATTAATTGCTGTGACCTAATGAACAAAACTTTTTTTCAACACAATATCCTAATATAAGTAAAGTGCATGAATTAGGGACTATTGTCAAGTGTCAGTATGGCAGGAACAATTATATATTCCAAGTACGGGCTCTTTATTTTGCATTTACTAACTAAATGTTTTATGGTTTTGTTTTGGTTTGGGTTTTTTTTTTTGCATTTTTGCTCAAGGCTATCACTTTACCACTTGAGGCACAGCACCACTTCCAGTGTTTTTCTGTTTATGTGGTACTGAGGAATTGAACTGAGGGTTTCATGCATGCTAGGCAATCACCGTATCATGAAGCCACATTCCCAGATCCCTAAATGACATTCTTAAGTTGACATTACATTTTCATTCAGTAACTATGTACCGTAATATTTGCCAGGTGCTAGAAAATAATGTAGAAAAGAATACAATAAAATCCAGTAAGACTAAATGGACAGCGAATAACCCTCACATTCTTGCAAGGATACAGAGGGCTTATCTCATGGAGATGTATCAATACGCTGAATGAGACAGCTCCTGACCCACAGCCCACCTCCAGAATGAGTGGCCATCTTGGGTTCCAGCCACCTGTGGTCGTTGGGCCACCAGCTACAGCACCCATTCTAGCAGTTCCTTAGAGCAAGAGTGAGAGAGAAACAGAAAGAGAGAGAGAGAGAGAATCAGAATTAGATTTAAGTCAGGTGCCATTGGCATAAAACTCTAATCTTAAGTACACAGGAGGCTGAGATATGAGGATCATGGTTCAAAGACAGCCCAGGTAGGAACGTCTGTGAGAGTCTTATCTCCAAAGCACCACCAGAAAACAGGAAGGGGCACAGTGCGCTTAAGTGATAGAGGGCTATCTTTGAGCTGAGGAGCTCGGGAACAGTGCACAATCCTAGAATTCAAGAGCCAAGACTGAAAAGAATTGGACTTCCCACCACAAGAAGTGGACTGAATAGCACCCATTGTCCTAGAGAACATGGTAGAGAAGTCAGGCCGAGCTTCCTGTGAACTTGAGGTCATAAGTAAGTCACCTGGCTTCTCTGTGCCTCGGTTTCCCCAGCTGCAAAACTGAACAAAGTAAAGGATACCCTCCCTCATGGGAATAGGGTAATAATGAAAGAGAGACATGTTTCGGTTCATAATCCCACACCTGTTGCAAAATTAATAACAGGCCCCACCTGAGCCCATTCTGGTATCTTCCTGTCATATGCTCACAGAATTGCCAAAACCTTATCTGAAGGCCGCTCACTCTCTGCCTAGACATTCTCCAGAGATCTCTCTGTATAAATCCCTTGTTTCTTCACAACTGTCCTGTGAGGAGAATGAGGTCCAATGGTTGAGGCCCTACCAAGGGCTTCACTTGTGGTCAAGAATTCGCTGCTGTGGACTGAGTTTGGGATAATCCATCTACACTAACGAATGAGCTTGGTGCCACATGTCTATCATCCCAACTAGAGAGGACCAGACCTGGTAGAGCATATCTTTCACAGGAGGACCACGATTTAGCCCAGCCTGATCGTATATTTAGCTTCTATCTCAAAAATGCTCAAGACAGAAATGTGGCTCATCAGAGCCGGGGAGAGGAAAAAAGCAGGTGGTCATGGTGCCCCCAGAGGGGTGTTGGTCCCAATGCAGGTTGGTGTTGGGGCCATTCACCTGTGCTGCTGGAAGCAGCTGTTGGCAGCTGCTCCAATTGGGGCAGCAGTGATGGAGGCAGCATCGTGGACACATGGGCACAGAGCAGAAGACTAGGGGCAGGGATCAGGTCGGGGATTTAGGCCTGCTGACAGCACCCCATTGCCTGAGGTTTGAAACCTGGCACCGCGTGAAGGGGGGAAGGGGCCGGGTGGGGGTGGGAGCATCAATTTTCTACTATACTCCAAAGTCACCTTGAGTCTCTTCATCACCACTCAGCCACCAATACCTTCCTCAACTGCTGGTAGTGGTGTAAACTAACAGAGGGAAACCCAGTGCTACCTGGCAGCATGGAATGTGAGCGTGGCCACCATTCTTGTATCCCATTGGTTAGATAGAAGCATGAAAGAATGGGGGTGTGGCCAGAATCCTGTGAAGCAAGCAGCGGTTCAAAATGACAGCGGTTCTCCCAGCCTTTTTCCCAGGGAATTCTGTCCAATTCAGTTGGGGTCAAGAGGGTGACCTGCTTTAGCTGGATAGGTACAGAGATTGTTGTGTATTTCTGTTTGTTGCCAGTCCCAGACCTTGAACTCAGGATCTGGGCACAGTCCATGAGCTGCTTTTGCTCAAGGCTGGTCCTCTACACTAGAGCCACAAGGCTTCTGGCTTTGTTGGCACTGAAGTTGGACAGGGGTCTCAAGGATTTTCCTGCTTAGGGTGACTTTGACCATAATCTTCCTATCACAGCCTTGTAAGTATCAAGGGGAACTGCTGAGAGACACTGGTGCCTGCCTAATCACTGGTCTTGTTGATGTTCTTGGACAGACTGGTGAGTTCCCTATCCTCGGGTTGAAGTGGTGTGAGCTGGAGCCCACAATTTGAATCCTGATCCTGCCACCTCCAAATGGTAGGAGAGCCTAAGAAACTTGTTCCTATCCATATGATTACCAATGGAATGTGATGCAAGTCATGATTGAATGAACAGTTCTTGAATGATTCTAGGATAAAATTATACACAATTATATTATACGACACTGATTGATTTTAGTTAATATTTTAAGCATTTAAACAATCACATTCATCAAATGGAGGCATAATGAAATATCTAAGAATTGGGCCTCACATACTATAAAAGTGAGGTTTTTTCTACCAGGACTAGGATTGGAACTCATAGTCTGGGTAACTCTGTTGCACTGTGTAGGAAGGGGAAGCTTGCCTCCTTGAAGTCAAGAAATTCAAGTCTGTTCCTTAGGCCTGAAATCGATCCCAAGCAGTAGAAAACACACTATTCATGTACAATTTACATATAGTTTTATATTTATATACATATGTTGACTCCATATTGCATTCAGTATTGTTCTATTATTTTTTGTTTTATTCATTTATTGACCATTTATTTATTGACTATTATAGCACATAGAATATTGACTACATAGGCGATAGGACACATATGTATTCCACTTCATACCTGACAACCAGAAGATTCACTGTAAAGGAAAATATGTGTCACCATCTGATTCTTACTCCATGATTCATTGTTTGGAAGCACTGACATCTGAACTCATGGCCTACAAGGCCATGTTCATGAATGGTGACACGCCATCCTGGGGCAAATTGAGCTGACATGTGTTCCCAGGACTGAGAACGAGCCCCAGGGGTTAACTAAATAAGAACAGATTGACATGCAGAAGGCAGTATGCTAAAAAAATATATATCTTTATAGACTGCCAGAGATGTCTATACATTATTCAGTTATATAGACTATATTCCTACCAATTCCTGGGTATTTATTATGCATCCATGTAATTAATGTTATTGTTTTCATCCTTAAAATATTAATGAAAGCCCTCAGTGTCCTGAAATTCTTTTGTTTCTGTAAGTAATAATATTCTTTTAATGCTTCATAAATATTAAATGAAATCAACCAGCCTTCTGAAATGATGCTTTTTAAATTTATAGGATCATCATTCATGATCAACTCATTCAACTGTGACATTGACAAAATTCCAGTGTTATTCCTTTGGATGGGAACCAGTTTCTTAGTACCTCCGGCCATTGGTTGATGTCAGGACGAGGATATGAAATGAGGGCCTATGTTTCCACGTGGGCCTATGGCTTCCCTGATCGTCTGGCAGCCTTCAGCAAAGCAAGGTGAAGTACCCTTTGCAACAGTGTCATTCAGACCCAGAAGGGTCACTGTCCAAAGGAAGAAAACATAAAAGGCCACATTTTTTCTGTGCATTGTTTTCCCTGCAACACCTGGGGGTCTAGGATTCCAGCAGCACCTGTGTGTCCAGTGGCTGCACCCCATCCTAGGTTGATCGAAGCTGAGGCAGAGTTGCCATGACCAGAGTTTGAGCCCCATGCTGAGAAAATAATTAGCTCCCTGGCTTGCAAATCACACAATTTTTTCTTACAGGCTTTGCATTTGAACTCAGGATCTGAGTAAATCTGCAACAATGTGTATAAATGGGAAGATCACCTTACATGAAGATAAAAATAATGCAGGCCTGTTCACTAGTCCTGAATTCAAGACCCAACCCTGGAAAACATACTATTTATATATATTGTAAAGATAGGATTTATACTTACCTATGGATGTTCAGTCCATACATGTTTGATGTGGTTGTTACTTAAATCTTTTGTTTTATTCATTTATTTAACATTGATTTTACTATGATGAAACCCATTCTGTTTATTACATTAATGACAACCTATCACAGAACATCTAGATTTGTAGAAATGTTCTCCATCATGCCTGACCCCCAGGATTCTCAGAGAAAAGGAAAAAAATTTTCACATTCTCCTTCTTACTTACTCCACGATCCACTTGTTGGTAGTGCTGGGATCTGAACTCAGGGCAGAGCAAAACCAATTGGCCAATGTGTCAAGTGATCATACGAACTTGTGAGCAAATAAGGAGTGTGGCCATTCCCAGAATCTGACATTGATCCCCAGGGTGGTCCACTATAGTCATAAATTCATAATTTAAATATAGGATATATATTGACATACATGTGTGGACAGCATCTTGTGTTCAGTGCAATTATTCTCCTTATTTTGTCTCTAATTCATGGAGATATTGTGTATTTTAGTAAGCATGGTGACAGGTATAACTGTGCTGACATAGATGACAACCTGTTCCCATGGTTACAGAGTTGTCTATGCATTCTCGATAGTATTTGAGACCCAGGACTTTCACAGGAGAGGATAAAAGGCACAACGACTGCCTTCTGACATCAGGATGAATCTTTTGTCAGTGCTGGGGTTTGAGCTTAGGTCTGGGTAAATCTGTTGCACTGTGAGGGAAGGGCAAGCTCACCATCTTTGAAGACTAGAACGTTAGGCCAGGTCCAGGGCCTGATTTGAAGCCCCAGCACTGGACAAAATAACAAGCCCACCTTTTTTAAACATAGGATTTCTCCTTACCTACAGGTATGGTATGCATCTTGCATTCAGTGTAGTTATTCGTTCTATTTTGTGTCTTATTCAATGGATGTATTTTGTATTTTATTGCATATGGGGTGACAAATATAACTGTGCTGACATGGATGACAACCAATTCCCTTGGCTAAGAGTTGCCTATATAGAATTCTCCATCCTCAATGAGACCCAGGACATTCACAGAACAGGAAAACATGTGCCACCATAGGGTTCTCACATCAGAATGAATATTTCAGTAGTGCAGGAATTTGAACTCAAATCCTAGCAGGCCCAATTGGTGAATGGGTTATGGTGAGCACACCAGGCTGTGAGCCACTAAGGAACTAGGCAATTCCTGGGACCTTCCATGGAGCCCTCGTGGGGGCTAATATAGTCATAAATTCATAATTAAACAGTGGATATATATTTCCAAACATGGGTGGGAGGCATCTTTCATTTGGTGTAGTCATTCTCTTTGTTTTGTGTCTGATTCATTGATGTATTGTGTATTTTCTTGAGTATAGGATCACAGATATAACTGTGGTGACCTGGATGACAACCTATTCCCATGAGTATAGAGTTGCCTATGCATTCTCCATCCTAGCTGAGACATAGGACTTGCACAGTACAGGAAAACAGGTGCAACGACTGACTTCTCACATCAGGGTGAATTTTTGGCAGTGCTGGGATTCGAACTTTGGGCCTAGGAGGCCCAACTGCCCAATGGGTCCACGTGATTACACCAGACTGTGAGCCACTAAGGAGTTGGGCCGTTCTCAGGAACTGAGATTGAGCCCCAGGGAGGCCAAAATAGTCCTCAATGATCATTGAAACATGGGATGTATATTCACATCCATGTGTGGACTGCACTGTGCATTTAGTGTAGTTATTCTATTTTGTATGCTATTCATGGGTGTATTGTGTATTCTTTGAGTATATGATGACAGGTATAACTGGGCTGACATGGTTAACAACATATTCCCAAGGCCACAAGGTGGCCCAGGCAGTCTCCATCGTAGCTGAGATCCAGGATTAGCACATGAAAGAAAACAGGTGCAAGGATTGACTTCTGACATCAAGATGAACCTTATGGCAGGGCGGGGAATCTGAACTCCGGACATTGCAGGGCCAAGTGGCGAATGGGCCCACTTGAGCACACCAGCCTTTGGGACCTGCCACTGAGCCCCCTCCCCCAGGGGAGAGCGGGTAACATAACAGTCATCCATTCATAAGCTGAAGGTAGTATGCACATAAGTACACATTTGTATAGAGTAGGAGAGATGGTAACCTGTGGTGGAATCCAATCTGTGTGACTACCGATTCTTGGATCTTTCCTGATGCCTCCATTTCATGACTGTGATGATTATTGTCATGCTTCATCAACTTCTTTACAAATAATCGATAACCCATGAGTTTGCTTATCATTTCCTACGTGCATCATGCACGAACTGCTGATTCAAGGATGAGATCGATCACATTGCATGACTCATCCCAAGTCCACAAATGAGTATCTCAGGATCTCCCACCATTCCCTCTGCATAGGGGGGCTGAATTCAAGCCTCAGGCCTGGAAAAGATATTCCTTATACTTTTTTTTGGTCCACTCTTGGGCCTGAACTCTGGGACCGGGCGCTGTCCCTCAGCTCTTCACCTCAAGGCTACGCTCTACCTCTTGAGCCACAGCGCCACTGCTGGATGTTTTTCTGCTTATGTGGTGCTGAGGAATCGAGCCAAGGGCTTCATGCATGCAAGGCAAGAGCTCTACTACTGAGCCACCTTCCCAGCCCTCCTTATATATATTTTAAAGATATCATTTTTACTTCTGTACAGATATTCAGCCCATATTGTGTTTGGTGTGGCTATTCATTTTATTTCTGTGTCATTTATTTATTTAGAATTTATTTTATTGACTCTCATGACACCTATACCATTTATTACATTGTTTACATCCTATCCTATAAGATCTAGATGTTAGATGTGTTCTCCATCATGCCTGGCAGTGCCAGGATCTGAACTTAGTGCCTAGCAGGCCCAATTCATGATTGGGTGAGTTTGAGCATGGCAGCCTCTAGCCAATGAAATGCCATGTGGTTCCCAGGCTCTGAGATCGACCCCCAGGTTTGGCCAAAACAGCGATACATGGATAGGCAGACGGAGGTATACAAATAAATATATATATTGGTAAAAAGTTCCATAGCTGTCTATCTATGATAGAATGACAGCTACTATGTTCCTACTAACTATTAGGTATTTATTATACCGCCATTGAAGGAATATTATTCTTTTCATGCTTAATAAACTATTAATGAAGCTCAATCAGCATTCTAGGATTATTGTATCCAATTTTAGCGTAGACTGATGTATAAACTACTCTTTCAATCAGTATTCCTATGCATAGGAATGAGTCTCTTGTGATCTCCTGCGATTGATGTCAGGACTGTGATTTG
The DNA here is from genome assembly GCF_019054845.1 of Dipodomys spectabilis. NCBI lineage: Eukaryota > Metazoa > Chordata > Mammalia > Rodentia > Heteromyidae > Dipodomys > Dipodomys spectabilis. Next base: position 663,516 of record NW_024871098.1, on the reverse strand, counting down.
AATCCAGGGCCTATGTTGACAGGTTGGCCTATGGCTTCACTGATAGCCCACCAGCCACCAGCAATGGCAGGTCAGGTCCACTTTGCAGCTTTGTCATTCAGACCCAGGATGGTCACTGTCCAAAGAAAAAAATCATAAAACCCCAGCTCTGTGTAGCTCACCACTTTTTGTGCTTTCCACCTTTTTTCTTCCTGAAAGCACTCTGGGCCCAGGACCCCAGAATCGGCTATGGGTCCAGAGATTGCATCCCAGCCAAGGGAAATCCAAGCTGAAATAGAATTTCCAAGACATGTGTTCAAGCCCCATGCTTGGCCAAAAAAAAAAAAAAGAAAAGAAAAAAAGAACATATAAAATTAACTATTTAACTAAATTTAAAAACAATAAAGCTCTCTGTTTTGGAATTTTTGCCAGTTTTTTTTCCTAGCCTGGGATTTGAACTCAGGGTCTTGGTAAATCTGTAGGAATGTGAGCGAAAAATTGCCATTACTTGAGTTCAAACCCCGTGCCACCAAAAATGAAAAACTAAGTCACTGACCTTGGCAAGGGGAGTAGTTGTGGAGATGGGAGGGAAGGGATGGTAGGGGAAAAACACAGGAGGAGTAAACAATGCTCAATAGGAAATGTATTCATTACATTGCTCCCCTCATTACATTGTATCCCCTCTGTAGAACATTTTTACAATAAAAAGCTTACAAAAAAGAGAAACAATATAGTTCTCAAAGAAGCATTTTGGAGGTAAGGGAAGGATGTTTAAATAGCTGTACAAAACTCTACACTGCTTTTTTTAATGTTCAGTATGGAACTGAATAAACATAACTGCTTCTATTTAAAAAATTAAGTCACTCTTGGAACAGGGACTAGTATTTCTGCCATTGCTAGTTTTTGAGCTCACTGTCCAGGTAACTCTTTTGCACCATGGGTGAATGCAAAGCTCATTGTCCATGAGGAAGAGAAATTCAGGATAGAATTCCCAGGGCCTGAATGAAGGCCCTGCAATGGAAAATATATTTCCACATGTGTAATACATGATATATACTTATATATGTATGTTAATTATATATTATTTATTATTATTTTATTATTGATTTTGTATTTTATTTTTCTTTGATTCATTTATTGATTATTGCATTTAGTAGTATTATACACATAATATTATATTTTGCATATCTATTATAAAATTATACACAGTAATTTGGACATTGACTCATTTATCATTAACATTATATTCAATGTTGAAACATGATACATAATTAAATGGAATAATTTGTCACAGTCTTCACATGTTTAGAGTCTCTACCAAGTATGAGCTTTGAATTCAAGCACCAAGACTGGCAAAAAAAAATTGAGCCTTGGGAGACATATTTTTCTGGGACTCTGAGGAGGGCCGAGGTTATAGATAAGAGGTAGGGTAGCCGGCAGGTGCTGGTGGCTCACCCCTGTAAGCTATTCAGGAGGATGAGATATAAGGATCCCTATTGCAAGCAGGAAAGCCAATTTAAGACACTTTTCTCCAATTAAACACACAAAAAGCCAGAAGTAGAGCTGTGGTTCAAGTAGTACAGTGCTAGCCTGGAGCACAAAACCTCAGAGATATGATAGCATCAGGCCCTGAATTCAAACCCCAGGATTGTCACACACACACACACACACACACACACACACACACACACACACACACACACACACACACACACCAATATAGAGCATTTGCCAGTCAGCCTGCACAAATTCCATCTCTACCAACTCAATATTAAAAAAAATAAAGATGGAGAAGGGAAGGAAAGACTTGCTTCAGTGCCAAAATTTGCCAGTGCCAAAATTCCACAGAAATTCTTATATGTGGGTACAAGACAAAGAGCCTCAGGCAGAAGGTATAGCCTTGGCAAAGGTCCTGAGGTGTGCTGTAGAGCAGGTGGTGTGAGTGGTATGAAGGTTCTATGGCTTCCAAAATGTCTGGCAGGAAATTCAAGGCTGGGTCAACCTTCACTTGAGTCACAGGGCAGAGGGTGAGGTCCCAGAATGGCGCCTAAGGGGAAGATTAGCTTGGCTTTTTGCCAGGGACCCAAAGCCATTTCCTGTGGCTGCAAACCTGTTTTCATAGCTCCTGACCCTCAGGCCTCCTTTGCATGTAGGAGTCAGGACAAACGCAGGGAAAAATCTCTTGCTTTAGAAAAGATTCTCGCCCAATACCACCAGTGGCTCAATGCCTGTAAATCCTAGCTACTCAGGAGACTGAGATAGAGTTCGAGGGTCAAGCCAACTCAGGAGAGGAAAGTTAATGAGACACTTCTTGCCGATTAACTACTAAAATCCAGAAATGGAGCTGTTGGCTCAAGTGGTAAAGTGGTAACCTTGAAGGAAAAAGTTTAGAGACCAGAGCCCAGACCCTGAGTTCACGCCCCAATACAAGCACAAGAAAATTAAAGAAAAGATTTCAGGAGCTCCTAGTCCACTGTGGTGTAAGGCAAGATCATCCAGGCACAGGTGGCTCATGCCTGTCCTCCTAGCTCCTCAGGAGGCTGAGATGTGAAGATCACGTTTCAAAGCCAGCCCAGGCAGGAAAATCTGGGAGACTCTGATCTCCAAGGAACCTACAGAAAACTGGAAGTTGTTCTGTGGCTCAAGTGGTAAGATGAAGAGCTAGGGGGACAGCGCACAGGTCCAGAGTTCAAGCCCCATGACCAACACCTGGCCTGCTTGGACCTTACTCTGTGGCTCTAGACAGAGTATATTCCAGTGGTCCCCTAAGGGTCTCCTAATGTCTAGGTGTACTACAAGTCTTGGTAGCAGCCTGTTTGTAGGCCATTGCCTACAGAGCAGGCCACAGTACCAGAGAAATATCGAGCCTTGGGGCATGAAGATCTTCAGAATTGCATCTGTCATGGGTGCAATGTTGATCTGAGTAGTAAATAACTGTCTTAGACCATGGATCTGGGCCAGGAGGGGCAGGAGCTTCAAGATGTCACACCAGATAATACCCACTCAGGTGAGTATCAAAAGAGTGCAAATTTGTCAGTCAGACATTGGGCAGATGTTGAGTTTGGGCTCATGAAAATTTTGTAGGCTCAGAAATCCACAGCCAACTGGCTGCTGCTTGTAGCAGTCACTATCCCAGGAGTCCGAGGGCACGGAACCTTGCTTTCCTCACCAGTGCTTGGGGAAGGGGGGAGACAAGCACCAAGGAAGTGGGCAGAGAATGATGAGGATAAAATAAACACACACACACACACACACACACACACACACGGGTAGGCCTCAGCAGTCCCTGAGCAACTGAACATCCCAATCTCCGAGAAGATGGCACTACCATCCTCAGACCAAATGTTGACAAAACTCAGAGTTCTCACACATCTGGAATGGCTCATAAAACAGCATGGCATTTCCTACTGTACACACCGCTATGAAGAAAATTCAGCCCTATTGTTTTTTGTCATCGGTCATGGGGTTTGAACTTTGGGCCTGCGTGCCATCCCTTAGCTCTTCAGCTGAAAGAGTGCACTCTGCCACTGGAGCCACAACACCACTTCCAGTTTTCTGGTGCTTCCCTTGAGTTAAAAATCTCACAGACTTTCCTGCCCAAGCTGGCTTTGAACTGTGATCCTCAGATCTCAGCCCCTTGAGTAGCTAGGATGACAGTTGTGAGACACTGGCACTGCCCAGTTTCAGCAACCTTCTTACAACCAGGGGAAACCCAACTTGTCAGAAACCCAACTTGTCCGGTCATAAAGCACATGTAACTCTACACTTTCAGACTTTGACACCAACACCCAAAAACATTGTTCCTTGGTTGGAGAGAATATAGTTGACATTAATCTCCCACACCTGCTCCCATTCGCCCACTCCCTGACTAAGACAGGCCACAACCTCTGCAGTTCTTGGTAAGACATCATCAGGGACAGTATCCAAGCCCTGAGGTCAAGCCACTCATCCAAAAAAACAAGAAAGAAAGACACCACTTGTTTGTCAGAGATGATGAAAGAGTGGGGTTGCTGTGGTTGGGACACCAGCTTCTGGCCTCAGTGTACAGCCATTTCTAAGAACTCCCCAATTTGCCCGAGTGTGAATTTACAGCAGGGTGTGCATTGTCTTACCAAGTACTGAAGAACACAGGTCAAGATTTAAAGTAGGGTTGGCCTTGCACATCAGACGTCATGATGAGAAGACCCAGAGTCTGACCCATGCCAATACGTTCCATGCTAACAGGACTCAAAGAATTACTAAGTGCTGACCATGCTCTCTGTCCCCGTGGGGGAACACCCCCTGTGGGCCCCACCTCCAGATCCTCCCACACTCCCTCTGCCACCAACCAGGCCCATGGGAGTAGACAGTTCCAAAGCACAAAGTTCTCTTGCTCTTATAATTTAACGGTGCTGAGTCCCCTTCAAGGTCTCACCCTTCCAGGCCCCCAGACATCAGCCTCAAAGCCCATGCTGCCCCCAAAGACAGCGTTTAGAAGTAACCAAAGGGTTCAGAACTCCTTGTTACAACCAACTTCTACACACACACAAATCTAACTCGGGTGGCTCCTGTCTGTCATCCTAGTTACTGAGGAGGCTGAAGTCTGAGGATCACTGTTCAAAGCCAGCCACTTAGAAAAGTTTGTGAAGCTCCTATCTACACTGAACCACCAATTAGCCAGAGGTGGAGCTGTGGATCAAGTGTGAGACCTCTAGCTTTGAGCAAGAAATCTCATGAAGAGCATTAGGCCTTGAGTTCAAGGCCCAGTTCTTTTACCTCCAAACACACACAGACACAGACACAGACAGACAGACTGACAGACAGACAGACACACACACACACACACACACACACATACACACACACACACACACACACACACACACACACGGATAGCCCAAGGATTCAGCAGTCCCTGAGAACAGAAACATGAACTCCCTCAATTATTATCACATCCCACCCCTGAGAAGGTGGCAGTATCGACATCAGACCCACTGTAGACAAAACATTGAGCCTCACACATATCTGGAATGCCTCATAGAATAGCATGGCATTTCCTACCATACACACTGCTATGTGTAAAATTTAATCACCTTTTTTGTTGTTGGTGGTTAAGGGACTTGAACTCTGGGCTTTGGTGCTTGCCCTGAGCTCTTCAGCTTAAGGCAGGCACTCAATTGATTTAGCCACATCACTACTTCTGGTTTTCTGGCAATTCCTTGGAGATAAGAGTCTCAGGGTCTTTCCTGACCAGGCTGGCTTTGACTCATGATCCTCAGATCTCACCTCCTGAGTACCTATGATAAAAGCCATGAGCTACTGGCAGCCGGCCAAACATTCCTGTTATCCTGTCGCCTCAGGAGACTGAAATCTGAGGACTGCAGTTGGATGCCACTTAGCAGCAAAGCCAGTGAGAACTCTTTATTTCCAATTAAACACCCCAAAAAGCTGGAAGTGGAGCGGTGATTCAAATGGTAGAGTGCTATCTTGGACCATAAAAGATAAGATCCATTCTCTAATTTCAAGCTTTTTTTTAGCATAGAAACAACCAAGAAAGGGAAGCAGGTGAGCATGTGGGAGCTCAAAGCTAACACATAATACTCTGGACTCCCAGAACAGACCCCATCCAGCTCTGATGCTCTACATTCTATGTCCTACATCATGGCAGTCTTAGATGGGACTGACCATGCACCAAATTGCGACATTCAAGTACAATCACATACTGAAGACCCCTGGACCTTATCAAAGACTCAGGATCTCTCACTGTCCTGCCTCAGCACTGGGCAGTGAGGTAAGGTCTAGTTATTCAACCGCATGATATGGGAACTAAAGGGTTTGCTGGTCAATGGACAGAGACTGGGGAGATCTAGGTCCCTCTTGGGGAGGTGAAAAGGGCTGCTCTATCCCAGAAATTTTCCTATAATGTGATTATTAGCAAAGAAACCACCATGCTCATAGCCTAGTGCCTCTGGTTCAAAGCCCACCCAGGTAGGAAGGTTTCTTAGAATCTTATCTCCAAAAATCTTCTCACAAAAGCCAGACTCAAGTGGCACTGAGGTTGAAGTGGTACTGAACGAGCCTTGAGCATAAACAGGTTCAGACTGTCCAGGCCAAGAGTTCAAGCTCTAGGATGAACCAATAAAACAAAAACAAAATTGAAAACAAACCCCAAACCTAGCATTTTTCTCCATGTATACAGAGGCACGTAAATAAGGAAATGGCTTCCTCTGTTACATGTAGTTAGAAGAAAGAAGATGTCACACAATTACTCTCTTCATACCATATTAAACCAAAACATTAAAAATTGTTTTTTCTAAATGTATAAATTAATGTCATCCATTTGTTGGCAACTTATTCACATTGACATGGTATACATGAACTGTGGGAATTATCTATTAATTATGTTCTAATTATAACTCTCTTGAAAGAATATCTAGGCAAATAGAATGCCAGAATCATTTGTGAATTTTTCAATTAATCCCTCTACTTAAAAAGAATTTTGTAGTATCCTATAGGATATGAAATTACAAACAAAACCAAAAAATATATTTTAAATGTAAATTCTAATTTAACAAGGTCTACAAAATCCTACATAAGACGAACTTTGCTATTTCTCCAGACATAAGCTTTTGTAATCCTTCAACATTTATTTGGAATCCAACAGAATGAGGCTTACTTACTTTTGCAAATTTTTGGATGGGAATCATGAACTATTTTGCATCTAGGCATGTTCTGTAATGATGAGAGCATTTAAATCACATGTGAGGATATATATGAGTTGCATTCAATAGGAAACTTGACTTCTCAGAACATAATGAAAAAATTAGCCAAACTTCTAACTGTGTATTCCTTTCTTGTTGTTTGGTTTGTTTTACTGAGACAAAATTATTCTACTTGGTCCAGGGAAGGTATCATTATGTAATTCCACTCTATAATCTCCTGTCTGAGTGCTAGAATTCCAGGCTTGTAGCACATTGCCCTGCCATAGTTTGTTTATTTAATCTACAAGCAGACTAGCAATTCTGAACTTCTCCTATGACCTTATCCACTAGACTGAATGCTCAGACTGTTTATGTACTGTTTTCAAAGATGTTTTAACATTTGACACAGGATATGCACATTTTCAGATGCACCTGCAGGATTCCCTGATTCTTCCACCATGGATCCTATCCCGTTAATAATGATTGCTTGACTCTCTTACTATCTCTGGTCCCTACCTATGTAATATTCTCAACTTCTGGGGGAAAGTTCACTTGAAGGCTTTGTAATATTAAAAATTATCACTTGATTCTAGACATTCAGGACCTATTTTCTATTGTTTTCTAACTTTTCTACATATTCTGAGAGTTGTTTCATTTATGTATTTTTGTGTGCACATATAAGTGCCTCTGTGTGTATGTGTATGTCTTTATGTATGTATGCAAAAACCTAAAGCTGTTATTAAGCAGTCATGCTCGTGATTGGTATTCCAGGTTTTGTCTGGTTAATTATTGGTAGTGTCTCAAAGCCTATACTGTCCAAGCTGGATGCAAATTGAACTTCCCAGACTCCTTTACATTCTTAGGTTTTATTTTTCCAGGAGTATCAACTTTTAAACTTTTGTTTTAACCTTTTAAACACATTTGTGAGTGTAAAGTCTAACCTGTAGCCCAGATTTTTAACTCAAGAATTCATATAAAGATAGATGAACATATACATTACATATCCTGAGTGTACACTGTTAGAAATGTGATCATAAACCAAGTTGTTGTGAGATCTGAGCATTGAGGTTTAAAGCCAGCACGGGTAGGAAAGTCCTGGAGACTCTTTTTTCCAATAATTACCAGAAAACTGGAAGTGGCACTGTGGCTATTGTGGAAGAGCACTAGCCTTGAGCTGTGTTTCAGAGGGACAGCACCCTGTCCCATATTTCAAGTGCCACGAACAACAACAACAACAAAAAAAAAAGAATATAAGAAAAGGAAAGAAAAAGAAATGTGACCTTGGCCACCAGGTTCATTGCTAGTATAATTCCTGTTCTCTCAAGATGGACTCTTTTATTCCAGTTAAGTCTATTCTCCTATATCTGACTTGCATTGGAAACAGAACCATTCTTCCATTCTCCTTTTTGCACATTTACATGATTAGCAAGCGTGATTTAGAAAGGGAGTAGCTTCATGCTTCATGTTCCACTAAGGAGTAATGCTTTCTCTATATCACTCCCATAAATCAACTTACTAGACTTGGCTTTATTGTTTCAATATTTTCTTATTTGTAGAGTCTTCTATAGTGTATTGAACACTTATACATAAACATAGAACTTCTTTTTCTCCTATAATTGCTATTGTTTCTCTGACTGTTAACTCATGTACACTTGGGAAATTAATGCACAGCACATAGACTCACAAGAAATTATCTGAGAACCTTCTACCTATTTAAAATTCACCTTAATTTACACAGCACATAAGAAGTTTGAACAAACTGTTCTCATGGATAATGTATTTATAAGCAATTTAAATTTCATTTCTCTTTACTAAGTTGTCTCTGAAACACGTGTTATCTCATGTCCAAGTTTCCTAGTGCTATTTCAATGAAGCCAGAAAACATTCATTTTTTTCTGGAAATGCAACATAGATTGTTACTGGAAATAAGTGGAAGTTACTGTTACTGGATGTGGAAACTGATTCCAGGAGAGGAATTGAACATAGAGAAATGACAAATTTCAAGTTAAATATTGCTTTCCTTTTACTGTACAAGAAAAGGATCCAAGGCTGAAGGTAACTCTGTCCTTGACTTTTTTGAATGTGTCTTTTACTCATATAAAACTTGTCTGTAAACTTTTGGTTGAGAGTATTTCAAAAGGAAACATTATGTCATTTGAAGGCCAGTATAGAACAAAAGGAAGTAACTTTGTTTTAAAAATGTTCTACTGCAAAGAACAAAGATATGGAGGTTTTAAAGTGTCTTATGGATGGATGTTTCACTCCTGAGATGATTTACTTGTTGCAAGAATTGGTTATCAATTCCTTTAGTCTGGTCCTGAGTTTTCCATAGCAATAAGGATTCCAAAAAAGTAGGATCCAGTGAGTATGATCAGCAAAAGCAGCCTCTTCTAGGATCACCATATTTTTAGGAGAGTCCCAAAGAAATACCTAGGGTTGATTTTGTTTGCTTTTTTGTTTAGTTTGTGCTGGTTCTGCGGCTTGAACTTAGAGACTGGCCCCTGTCCCTGAACAGTTGTCTTTCTTTCCCACCAGGCCCAAAGCTAGTACTCCACTGCTTGAGTCAAAACTCCACTTCTGCCTTTTTTGGTGTTTAATAACAGATAAGAGTTTGACAGACTCTCTTGCCTGGGTTGGCTTTGAACTAAGACAGTAAGAAAGCTCAGTGACATCAACTGTATGGACTTCTCTTTTGAACCAAGAAATATTAGATGAAGTTTATTATAAAGCTACTACTTGACAATTTTTAAAGAAGAGAATATGTTTAACAAAGAAGCCATAACAAATAACTCAGCAAAAGTAGGTGCACTACTAAATCATCTGGGAAGATTACTATTGACTTCATCATTCCTTTGTGGGAAATTTAAAGTCATATTTGCAATTTTTGTTGGTTGTGAAGATTGAACATTGATCCTGGGCACTGTCTCTCAGCTCTTCAGCACAACTTGAGCACTCTACCACTTTAGCTCCAGCAAATCTTCCAGGTTTCTGGGGTTAATTGAAGATAAGTGTTTCATAGACTTTCCTGACCAGGCTGGCTTTGAACCACAGTCCTCTGGTTTCAACCTCCTAAGTAGCTGGGATTACAGGCATGAGCCACCAGCACCCAGCTCATATTTGCTTTTATGTGCACTTAATGTCACGATGTAGACAAAGAATGGAATTCTGAACCAAATGATGTGACATTGAAGCTTCTTAGAATAATTGAGGTAGCAATAAATATGTCCTCCTTTCCCATTTTGTTACATTAATTACTCATGAGATATGGGACTCTTAAATTAGCATCCTCTTTCATCTTTTTAGGTGTATTTAGTATCAGAAAATGTTCATAGAGAAATATATAAAGACAGATTTTTAGAAAGCAAAGGAGATCAGGTATGAAAGAACAGCATAGGAGATACATTTATAACACAGAGATTAAGAACTAACCTAGGAGATTTTGAATGCTAAAGTCAATGAGGAATAAGCCTATTTGATAACTAGTCTTTCAATAACCAAAAATGGTTCCCTAGAATGGTTTCTGCTATACTTTAGTTACTATCATTTTTTCTTTCCATCTGGAGTTATTCCTTCTCTTCTGTCACAACTGTCAATTAGCCTCTACACTTTGGTGTGATGACTTGCTAAAATAGTTTCCAAATCTCACTTACACTACCCTTCTCATTGTGATTAACAGTGACCACACTCAAAAGCCTGGAATCTTTGAATTTCCAGAATTAATCTTCACCTGACATCTAAGCACATTCCTGGCATTAATTGCTGTGACAATGAACAAAACATTTTTTCACCACAGTATCCTAACACAGGTAAAGTACATGAATTGGGGACTATTGTCAGGTATCAGTATGGAAGGAACAATTATATATTCCAAGTATGGGTTCTTTATTTTGCATTTACTAACTAAATGTGCATTGTTGTTGTTGTTGCTGCTGTTGTTTTGGCAGTCCTGGGGCTGAAACTCAGCGCTTGGGAATTATTCCTCAGCTTTTTTTCCTCAAGGCTAACCCTCCATCATTTGAGGCACAGAGCTACTTCCAGTGTTTCCTTTTCAATTTCTGTTGTACTGAGGAATTGAACCCAGGGTGTCATGCATGCTAGTCAATCACCATACCATGAAGTCACATTCCCAGAACCCTAAATGACATTCTTAAGATGGCATTACATTTTCATTCTGTAATTATGTATCATAATTTTAACCAGAAATTTTTGGTAGAAAAGAGCATTGAACACAGTACTGAGTCCACTAAGGCTAGATGGACAATGGATAAGAGTCACAGCATAGCCAGGGCACAGAGGGACTTACCTCATGGAGCTGGTACAATAGACTGAGTGAGACAGCTCTTGACCCACAGCCTATCTCCAGAATGAGAGCGCCACCATGGTTACACTTAAGCCAGGTACCGGTGGCTCAGGCCTATAATCCTAAGTACAATAGAGGCTGAGATATGAAGATCGTGGTTTATAGCCAGCCCAGGCAGGAACACCTTTGGGACTCTTATCTCCAAAAACCACCAGAAAACTGGAAATGGTGCTGTGACTCAAACGGTTGAGTGCTAGCTTTGAGCTGAGGAGCTCGGGGGGCTGCCCCAGGTCCAAACTTCAAGCCCCATGACTGAAAAGAAGTCCACTTCCAACCACAAGAAGTAGACTGAATAGCACCCATTGTCCTAGGGAGCATGGCAGAGAAGTCAGGGCGAGCTTCCTGTCAGCTGGGAGTCATTAGTAGGTCACCCGGCTTATCTGTGCCTCAGTTTCCCCAGCTTCAAAACTGAACAAAGTGAAGGATCACGTTACTCATGGGGATATGGTAATAAAGAAAGAGAGCCATGTTTTGTTTCATAATCCCATACCTGTTCCACCATTAATAACACACACCATCTGAGATCTTCCCGGGTATCTTCCTATCATATGGTCACAGAATTGCCAAGAACAGTATAAGATGGCCCATCCCTCTGTACCTGTCCCTGCTCCAGAGATCCCTCTGTATTAATCCTTTGTTTCCTCACAACTGTCACATGAAGAAATTGAAGTCCAATGTTTGAGGTCCAACCCAGAGCTTCACCTCTGATCAAGAATCGGCTGCCGTGGATTGAGTTTGGCACATCCATCTACACCAATGACAGAGCGTGGCGCTACATGTCTACCATCCCAACAACAGAAGACTGGGCCTGGTGGCTCATGCCTGTCACAGATAGGAGAACCATGATCCAGCCCAGCCTGAGCATATATTAATTCTCTATCTCATAAATGCCCAAGACAGAAAAGCTTGACTCACATGTTAGAAGACCTGACTGGCAAGCCTAAGGCCTCGAGGTCTAATATACTAGTATACCAAAAAGAACCAGAGTCCCAGTGCCAGATGCTCATGCCTATAATCCTAGGTACTCAGGAGGCTGAGATCTGAAGATCACAGCTCAAGATTTAAAAGAGGGTTGGCCTCACCCATCAGATGTCATGATGAGAAGACCCAGAGTCTGATCTATGCTGTTGCGCTCCATACTAGCAGAACTCATATCCTTACTAAGTATTGGTCTTGGTAAGCCATCCCCTGCAGGCTGCACTCCCAGGTCCTCCTAAGCTTCCACTGCCACCAACCAGGCCCAAGGGAGTGCACAGCTCCATTGCACACAGATCCCTTGTTCTTGTAATTTAACAGTGCTGTGTCCCCTTCAAGCCTCTCACCCTTCCAGGTCTCTAGTCCTCAACTGAAAAGCCCATATATGCCCCAAAGTTAGCAGGTAGAAGTTACCAAAGCATTCAGCCTCCTTGTTACAACCCACTTCTATACACACACACACACACACACACACACACACACACACACACACACACACACACACATCCAGACCATTGATAGAAGGCTCATCCATGCAGCACCTGCAAATTGCCAACTGATCACTCACCTGAACACAGTCAGGCTGTACAAGGTGTCTATATCTCTCTCTGTCTCTCTGTCTTCAGGTCAAAGGTTGACTGAGCACAGAACACAAGGGCTCACACAGCAAGGTGTCTATCTTCTGCATCCAACACCTCCCATCCCCAGAAAAAAAAAGAAAAGACACCAGAAGGCAGGTGTAGACATGCTGCTCCCCACCTCTGACTAAAGCCAACGGGTTTCCACCAGGGAGAGGAAGGGCGCCGATGTGTGACAGTGTGGCACCCACTGCTCCAGGCCATGGGATCTGTGGTGCCCACTCCTCACCCAACCCTGCATCTCCCCATTTCCTGGGACACTAGACGCTGGGGATGGTGGTGGGATCCTTGGGTCAACACCCACCCCCACCCCTGGGGCACATTTGTTCCAATTTGTAGGCCAGACTGTGCGGCACAGGGGAGACGCTGCTCCGGGTCAGAGGGGAGGGAATATGGGGTCGCAGGGCGCGGGGCTGTGTGGCAGCCACTCACATGTGTTGCTGGCAGAAGCTGTTGGCAGCTGCTCCAGGTGGGGCAAGCAGCAATGGCAGAAGCATGACAGACACTCAGGTCCTGAGCAGAGGACAGGGTAGCCAGCACCAGGTCAGGGCCGCAAACTAGCTCATGGCACACCATTGCACCATTGCCTGAGGAAATCATAAGTCTGAGCCCGCAGCACCTTGTTTGAAATGCTGCTACATAGGGAAGGGGGAGAGGGGGCTGGGGTTCAGGCAGGCACATAATGGGCCTGTGGAAGGCCTTTCCTCTTAGGCCTCCAGACTCTTGCTCACCACTCAGCCACCTCTACCTTCCTCAACTGCTGGTAGTGGTGTCAACAAACAGAGGGAATCAAGGTGCTACTGGGCAGCATGGAATGTGGGCGTGGCCACCATTCTTGTATGCGATTGGTCAGAAAGAACCATGAAACAGTGGGGGTGTGGCTGGAATCCTGGGGTGCAGGCAAAATGGGCAGAGTCAAAATGAAGGCAGCCCCTTTCCCCTTAACACTGTCCAAGCCAGTTGGGGACAAGAGGGTAACCTGCTTTAGCTGGATGGCTACACAGATTGTTGTGTATATCTGTTTGTTCCCAGACCTTGAACGCAGGATCTGGCACAATCTGTGAGTTGCTTTTGATCAAGGTTAGCTCTCTACCACTGGAGCCACACGGCTTTACTTCTGGCTTTGTTGGCACAAGTTGGACAAGAGTCTCAAGGACTTTCCTGCCTAGGGTGACTTTGACCATGATCCTCCTTTCACAGCCTTGTAAGTTTTAAGGAGGACTGCTGAGAGCCACTGATGCCTGGCTAATCATTGGTTTTGCTGATGATCTTGGACAGACCTGTGAGTTCCCTATTGTCAGGTTTAAGTGGTAAGAGCTGGAGCCCACAGTTTGAATCCTGGTCCTGCCACCAAAAAATGGCAGGAGATCCTATGAAACTCATTCCTTTTCATATGATTACCAAAGGAATGTGATGTATATCATGATTAAATGGGCAGTACTTGAATGATTCGAGGATAAAATTATACACAATTACATTATAGGACACTGGTCGATATTAATTAATACTTTATGAAGCATTTAAACAATCACATTCATTAAATGGAGGCCAAATGGAATACCTACGAATTGGGCATCACATAGCATCGAGATGCCATTTTTTTTCTGACAGGACTGGAACTTGAACTCATGGTCTAGGTAACCCTGCTCTTGCACTGTGTGGGAAGGGGACGCTTGCCTCCTTGTATTCAAGAAATTCAAGTCTGTTCATTTGGCCTGAAATCAATGCCCACCACTAGAAAACACCCTATTTGTGTACATTTTAAATATATGATTTATATTTCTATACATATATTGATTCCATATTGTATTCAGAGTAGTTATTTACTTTATTTTTTTGTTTTATTCATGTATTGACTACTCATTTTATTGACTATTATGACACATAGAACAGTGATTACATTGATTACATAGGATATAAGTTTGCATATGTATTGCAGGTCCTTCCTGACACCTAGGACTTTCACAGAAAAGGAAAACATGTGTCACAATCAGCTTCTTACTACACGACTCATTTTTTGGGAGTGCTGGCATCTGAACTCACAGCCTACAAGGCCCAATTCATGAATGGGTGAGTGTCAGCCTGCCATCCTGTGGCAAATTGAGCTGACAGGCAGTTCCGAGTACCTGAGATTGAGCCCCAGCGGTTGACAAAATACAAACGGATTGACATGCAGATGGCAGTACACTAATAAATATATATCTTTATAGAGTGCCAGAGATGTCTATACATGATTCAGTTATATAGACTACATTCCTACCAATTCTTGGGTATTTATAATGCCTCCATGTAATTAATATTATTGTTTTTATTATTAACAAACTATTAAGTAAATCAATCAATATTGCATTCTGTAAGTAATAGCATTCTTTTAATGCTTCATAAATATTAAATAAAATCAGTCTCCTGAAATGATGCTGTCTAATTTTATAGGAGCCTCATTCACCATCAACTCATTCAACTGTGACATTGATAATATTACCTTGTTAATCCCATTGATGGGAACGAGTCTCTTAGTATCTCCTGGCATTGATTGTTGTCAGGACTGGGATTCGAAATCGGGGGCTACATCGCCATGTGGACCTATGACTTCCTCAATAGTCTGACAACCTTCAGTAATGCAAGATGAAGTACCCTTTGCAACAGTGTCATTCAGACCCAAGAGGGTCACCGTGCAAAGGAAGAAAATATAAAAAGACCATCTCCCTGCATTTTTTTCTGTACATTTTTGCCACCCAAGGCATGGGGGTCTAGTATCTCAGGATCTACTGTGGGTCCAATGGCTGCACCCCAGCATAGGGTGATCGAAGCTGAGGCAGAGTTACCACAACCTGAGTTCATGCCCCCTGCTGAGCAAAAATAATTAATAGAGGTTAGCTCCCTGGCTTGCAATTCACCCTGTTTATTCTGCCAGGCTTTGGATTTGAACTCAGAGTCTGGGTAAATCTGCAACACTGTGGAAGAAGGGGAAGCTCACCGTGTTTGAAGATAAGAAAGTCAGGCCTATATTGTAAGACAAAATTCAAGCCCTAGCTTTGGAAAACATACTATCTATATACATTGTAAATTCATGATTTGTACTTACCTATGGATGTTCAGTCCATACACGTTTGGTGTGGTTGTTCCTTGTACATTTTGTTTTATTCATTTATTTACCGTTGATTTTACTATGATGACACCCATTCCCTTTATTACATTGATGACATCCTATCACATGGAATCTAAATTTGTAGACGTGTTCTCCACCATGCCTAACACCCAGGACTCTCAGAGAAAAGGAAAAAAATTTTCACACTTGGCTTCTCATTGCATGATCCAGTTGTTAGTAATGCTGTGATCTGAACTCAGGGCCTAGCAGGACTAATTGGTGAATTGTTCAAGATGACCACTGCAGCCAGTGAGCAACAAAGGAGTTAGGCCATTCCCAGGATCTGACATTGATCCCCAGCGTGTTCCACGATGGTCATAAATTAATAATTTAAACATAGGATCTATATTTACATATATGTGTGGACAGCATCTTGCCTTTGGAGTACTTTTTCTCCTTATTTTCTGTCTTATGTAACTATTGTGTATGTTACTGAGTAAGGTAACAGATACAACAGTGCTTAAATCGAAGACAACCTATTGCCCTGGCTATGGGGTTTCCTATGCATTCTCCATCCAAGCTGAGACCCAGGACTCTCACTGGACAGGAAAATAGGTGAATCGATGGGCTTCTCACATCAGGATTCATCTTTTGGCAGTGTTGGGTTTTAAACTCAGAGCCTATCAGGCCCAATTGGGGAAAGGGTCAAGGTGAGGAGACCAGCCTGTGAGCAACGAAGGAGATAGGCCATTCCCAGTACCTGACGTCGAGTCCCAGGGAGGCCCAGATAGTAATAAATTCATAATTTAAACATAGAGTCTATATTTACATACATGTGTGGACAGCATCTTGCATTTGGTGCACTTCTCCTTAATTTGTGTCTAGTTCATGGAGTTATTGTGTATTTTACTGAGTATGGTGACAGGTATAAGTGTGCTAACATGGATGACAACCTGTTCCCATAGTTATAGGATTGCCTATACATTCTACATCCTAGTGGAAGCCCAGGACTTTTACAGGAGAGGAAAACATATTCAACAACTGGCTTCTGACAACCAAATGAATCTTTTGTCAGTGCTGGGATTTGAACTCAGGCCTGGGTAGCTCTCTTGGACTTTGGGGGAAGGGAAATCTCACCATCCTTGAAGACAAGAATGTCAGGCCTGGTCCAGGGCCTGATTTGAAGCCCCAGCACTGGACAAAATAACAAGCCTGCTTTTTGTAAACATAGGATCTCTCTTTACCTACAGGTGTGGTATGCATCTTGCATTCAGTGTAGTTATTCTTTTTATTTTGTGTCTTATTCATGGATGTATTGTGTATTTTATTGAGTATGGTGATAGATATAACTATGCTGACATGGATAACAACCCATTCAAATGGTTATAGAGTTGTCTATATAGAATTCTCCATCCTCGCTGAGACCCAGCAATTTCATTAGACAGGAAAACAGGTGGATCGATTGGCTTCTAAAATCAAGGTGAATCTTTTGGCAGTGTTGTGATTTGAACTCAAGGCCTAGCAGGCCCAATTGGTGAATGGGTCATGGTGAACACACTAGCCTGTGAGGCAATAAGAGGTAGGCCGTTCCCAGGACCTGAGATGAAGCCCTGGTATAGTCATAAATTCATCATTTAAACAGAGGATCTATATTTCCATACATGTATGTCCAGCATCTTGAATTCTGTGTAGTCAGTCTTTTATTTTGTGTCTTATTCATTGATGTATTATGTATTTTCTTGAGTATAGGATGACAGATATAACTGTGGTGACCTGGATGACAACCTATTCCCATGAGTATAGAGTTGCCTATGCATTCTCCATCCTAGCTGAGACCCAGGACTTGCACACCACAGGAAAACTGGCTTTTCACATGCGGGTGAATTTTGGCAGTGCTTGCAGGCCCAACTGTCCAATGGGTCCATGTGATCACTCCAGACTCTGAACCACTAAGGAGCTGGTCGATTCCCAGGAACAGAGATCGAGCACCAGGGGGGCCACAATTGTCCTGAATGCATCATTTAAACATGGGATGTATATTCAAATCCGTGTGTGGACTGCATTGTGCATTTAGTGTAGTTATTCTATTTTGTATGCTATTCATGGATGTATTGTGTATTTTCTTCAGTATATGACAGGTGTAACTGGGTTCACTTGATAACAACCTATTCCCATGGTAACAGGGTGGCCCATGCATTCTTCATCCTAGCTGAGACCCAGGACTTGCACAGGAAAGGAACACAGGTGCAACAATTGGCTTCTGACATCAGGATGAATCTTTTGGCACTGCTGGGATCTGAACTCGGGGACCAGCAGACCCAATTGACGAATGGGTCCATGTGAGCACACCAGCCTGTGAGCCACTAAGGAGTAAGGCCGTTCCCAGGACCTGAGATGGACCCCCAGGTGAAGGTGTGGGGAGAGTGCACACAGCAGTCATCCATTCATAAATTGAAGGTAGTATGCAAATAAGTACACATTTGTATAGAGTAGGAGAGACGATAACCTGTGATGGAATCAAATCTATCATATGTCTACTGATTCTTGGATCTTTCCAGATGCCTTCATTTCATGACTGTAATGATTATTGTCACGCTTAATTAACACTGCTTTACAAATAAGCGATACCCCATGAGTCTTGCCTGTCATTTCATAGTCACATCATGCATGAACTACTTATTCATATACTTTTCCTGGTCCAGAAACCAGTATCTCAGGTTTTCCCGCCATTGCTCTCTCATGGGGTGGGCTGAATTCAAGCCTCAGGCATGAAAAACATACTCTTATATACATTTTAAAGATAGGATTTATACTTCCATACAGATATTCAGTAGATAACGTGTTTGGTGTGGTAGGATTTGTACCTCCATACAGATGTTCAGTCCATATCATGTTTAGTGAGGTTATTTATTTTATTTCTTTTTTTATTCATTTATTTACGATTTATTTCATTGACTCTTATGACACCTATGCCATTTATTACATTGTTTCCATCATATCACATACCATCTAGATTTGCAGATGTGTTCTCCATCATACCTGACACCCTGGACTCTCCCAGAAAAAGAAAACATATGTCACACTCAGCTTCTTACTCAAAGATTAAATTTTTGGCAGTGCTGGTATCTGAATTCATGGTCTAGCAGGCCCAATTCATGATTGGATGAGTGTGAGCACAGAAGCCTCTAGCCAATGAAGCTGTCAGGTGGTTCCCAGGCACTGAGACCAACCCCAAGTTTGGCCAAAACAGCAATACATGTATAGGCAGAGGGTGGTATACAAATAAATATTGTTAAAGATTTCCAGAGCAGTCTATCTATGACTGAATGACATCTACTACGTTCCTACAAACTCTTAGGTATTTATTATATTGCCATTGAAACAATATTATTTTTTTCATGCTTAATAAACTATTAATTAAGGTCAATCAGCATCCTAGGATTATTGCATCCAATTTTAGACTAGACAAATGCATGGACTACTCTTTCAATCTGTATTCTTATGCATAGGAATGAGACTCTTGTGATCTCCTGCAATTGGTAAGTGTAAGGATTAGGATTTGAACCCAAGGACTATGTGGACATGTTGGCTTTTGGCTTCCCTGCTAGCCTGCTAGCCATTAGCAATGGCAGACCAGGACCACTTTGAAATCATGTCATTCAGACACAGGAAGGTCACCATGCAAAGAAAAACTGGTAAAACACTGAGCCCTCTACAGCTCCCCACTTTTTGTGCTGTTCTGCTTTTTTTTTCTTCCTGCAGGTCCTCTGGGCCTAGGGTCCCAGGATTAGCTTTGGGTCCCGAGGCTGCACCCCATCCTAGGGAGAATGAAGCTGAGTCAGAGTTGCCATTACCTGAGTTCAAGCCCTGTTGTTGGCAAAATTAATTAACTAATTAATTCAATAATTAACTAAATAACTAACTAAATTGAAATAATAAAGCTCCTTGGTTTGGGATTTCTGCCAGTTTTCTTTCGTACCCTGTGTTTTGAACTCAGAGTCTTGATGAATCAGTAGCACTGTGATGGAAGGGGCAGAGTTGCCACTACTTGATTTCAAACCCCATGCCAAGCCAAAAATAAATAATTAAGTCACTGACCTCAGCAGGGAAGTTAGTAGTAAAGATGGGAAGGAAGGGATGGTAGGGGGAAAACAAAAGAGGAGGCAACAATGCTCAATAGGAAATGTACTCATTACTTTGCTCATGTAACTGTGACCCCTCTGTACAACCTTTTTAAAATAAAAAATGTACAAAACATTATATAGTGCTCAAGAAGCACTTTGGGGGGAAGGGATGGATGTCTGAATAGCTGTACAAAATTCTACACTGATTTTTTTCAGTGTTCAGAATGGAATTGAATAAACATAACTTTTCTGTTATAAATATTAAGTCACTATCTTGCAACTGGGGCCAATATTTATGCCATTGCTGGGATTCGAGCTCACTGTCCAAGTAACCCTTTTGCACCTTGTGTAAAAGCTAAGCTCCTTCTCCTTGAGGAAATGATTTTCAAGCTAGAGTTCCCAGGGCCTGAATTAAGGCCCTGCAATTGAAAAAAAATATTTGTATACATATGTAATATAAGATATATAGGTACACGCGAAAATGGCAATACTTCCCAAAGCTATCTACAAATTCAACACGATACCTATCAAAATTCCAACCTCAACCTTCAAGGAAATAGAAGAGGCAATCCAAAAATTCATATGGAACAATAAAAGACCCCGAATAGCAAAAACGCTCCTCAACGGGAAGAACACTGCTGGAGGAATATCAATATCAAATTTTAAACTCTACTATAAAGCCATGGTAATCAAAACAGCTTGGTATTGGCCTAAGAACAGAGCTCAGGACCAATGGAATAGAATTGAAAACCCAGAAATGAACCTACAGACCTATAGTCATCTAATCTTTGATAAGGGAGCTAAAACAATAGAATGGAAGAAAGACAGCCTCTTCAGTAAATGGTGCTGGCAAAATTGTTTAACTACTTGTAGAAAACTAAAGCTAGATCCTTATAAATCATTCTGCACCAGAATCAACTCCAAATGGATCAAAGACCTCAAAGTCAAAGAAGACACTCTGAAAACATTACAGGATGGAATAGGAGAAACCCTAGGTCTCCTTGGCACAGGCCGAAATTTTCTGAATAGAGACCCGGAAACACTACAAATCAAAGAAAGGTTGGACAAATGGGATTGCATGAAGTTGCAGAGCTTCTGCATGGCAAAGGAAAAGCAAGCAAGTTCAATAGAAAGCCCACGGATTGGGAGAAGATCTTCACTAGCCATATAATGGACAAGGGTCTCATATCTAAAATATACTTGGAACTCAAAAAATTAAATCCCCCAACAACAAATCCTCAATGAAACAACTGCCCAATAAATAAGTGGGCTAAAGACTTAAAGAGAAACTTCTCTGAAGAAGAAATAAGGATGGCCAATAGACACATGAAGAAATGCTCAACCTCCCTAGCAATAAAATAAATGCAAATCAAAACAACATTGAGATACCACCTCCCTCCAGTTAGAATGGCAAAAATCTAGAACTCTAACAACAGATGCTGGAGGGGATGTGGACAGAAGGGAACATTACTTCATTGTTGGTGGGAATGTAAACTTGTTCAACCACTTTGGAAAGCAGTATGGAGGTTCCTCAAAAGAATTCACATAGAGCTCCCCTATGACACGGCAATCCCACTTTGGGCATTTACCCAAATGTTTACAAACAAGACCACACTAAAGCTACCAGCACAACTATGTTTATTGCAGCATTATTTACCATAGCTATGATATGGAACCAACCCAGATGCCCATCAGTAGATGAATGGATGAAGAAAATGTGGTATATATACACAATGAAATTCTATGCCTCCATCAGAAAGAATGACATTGCCCCATTTGTTAGGAAATGGAAAAACTTGGAAAAAATTATATTAAGTGAAGTAAGCCAGGCCCAAAGAAACATAGGTCCCATGGTTTCCCTTATTTGCAATATCTAGTATATGTATGATTCAAGCGGAAAAGGTCTGATAATGTGATGTTAGAAAAATGAACCCTTAGATATGTATTTTAATGTTTTTTTTCTTTCATGCATGTGTTTCTAACACATTTATAAGATTATTTCTTTGTTGCTTTGTATGTCCCTCCCCCACAGTATAACCCCTGCTTTCACTATATTTGATGTCAGTACAACTTGTGGAGGAGATGGGTAAAACAAGTCGTTTAAGGATACAGGTGGCCCTGTTGCAACAATGAAAAGTAAATTTGACATGTGGAAAAGGCTCCAGCCTCAAACAAAACTCCAACAGCTCTCGATCTCGAATGGGTAAAGCCATACTATTAAACAACAATACCAATAACAATCTTTTGCTTTTTTTTCTTGAGGTGTATGCAGAGTGGTTGGGTAGGATGCTTGGAGACTTCACATGTTTCCCCACGGTTGTCCAGGGAAAAGGGGTTAGCCAGTCTGGCATGGGAGCAGTGGATACAAGTAGCAATGCCATCCAACTTAAGGGCAGTAGCATGCCCTTAAGCAGGGCTACACACCATTAGCACATGTAAGGATGGAACCATGTCATGTTCCTTCCACCGTGGCTCCAGAGATCTTAAGTGGTGCCTTCGAACAAACACCCAGTGCCCTGGTTGAAACAAATGGGGAGTAGGAGTAGAAGCAGAATCATATAATGCTCTAAGCTGGGGCCACATCCTCTTATGCACCAGCTGTAAATAGAAAAGCTTACACAGAAATTCAATATCATCCAAATCAGCAAGCAATTCAGTCTGAAGGCTAGGGATAATGGGTGGAGGGTGTCCATACATTATTTCAAAAGGAGTAAAGCCAAGCTGATAGGGTGAATTTCTTACTCTAAACAGGGCAAAAGGAAGCAGCGATACCCAGTCTGCACCAGTCTCCAAGGCCAATTTAGTTAAGGTCTCTATTAGAGTCTGATTCATTCTTTCTACCTGCCCTGAACTCTGGGGTCTATAAGCACAGTGCAATTTCTTACAGTCTACTTCCCATTACACATCTGGCCTATCTTCAGGCAGGTGAGCTCCTTTTGTAACCAGTTGATTAGGGGCCTTGGTGAGCTGACAGGCTTTAAAATTTTTAACAATGTCATCAATAAGTTGATTTCCTCGCCTGATTTTTACTTCTGAGTGTAGGAGCAAGTCCTGCATTCTTCGGGTTCCCATGTGAGACACCCAATGGATTCTCATAAGAATCCTCTTGCCCAATATTTGTGGCAAGATAAGTTTCCCCTCACCAGTTTTCCACCAGTCTTTATTTCTTTCTCTGTTTGGGGGTTTATAGGCCATGGAAATTTTCTTTATTCACTCCTAGTCTTCTTGGGAGTACTGAGCCTCAGGAGGCAAAGCTTGTGACCCTGGGTCTACTTCTGCTCTAGCCTGGAGATCCACCTCCTTAGCTGCCTGATCAGCCAAGTTATTTCCTTTGGTTATTGAATCAGTTACCTTTAGATGGCCAGGACAGTGCATAATGGCAATATTTGCTGGTTCCCATAAGGCCTGGATGAGGCTTAAAATTTCTTGTTCGTTTTTAATAGTCTTTCCCTCACCTGTCAACAGTCCCCTCTCTTGGTAAAATGGCTCCATGGACATGCACAGTGGCAAAAGCATACCGAATGTCCGTGTAAATGTTTAGTCTCTCCCCTTTTCCCATCTGTTAGTGCCACTACTTCTTCTCTTTATGCAGACATTCCCTGGAGGAGTCCTTCTGCCCACACTACCTCAGTGTCCATGGTGACTGCTGTACCCGCGTACCTTTTTCCATCTCAAATGAAACTGTTGCCATCTGTGAAACAGGTATGCTCGGCATGCGATAGTGGCGAGTCCAACAAGCCTGCCCTCTTTTTTTGGCCTGGTCGCTCTTTTCACACTCAATTTCACATTCTCTGTCCTTCCTTTCCTGTCTTTGGTACTCTCTCTCTCTCTCTCTTATTGTAAACCTTTTCTACCGCAGCTACTAGATCCCTAATAGATTTCACAAAGTCTGTCTAGATCCTGCAACTTCTGCTTTATGTCTGGTGAAGCTTGATTTATATAGGCAAACATAATCATCTGAGCCGAATCCTGGGTTTCTAGATCATATGGATATATTGACTAAAAGCTTTCCTGAGCTGCTCAAGATATGCTGCAAGACTTTCACTTCCTCCCTGTCTAACATCATAAACTTTGGCCATATTAGTAGGTTGGCAAGACTCCGCCTTGAGACCTGCCAACAGAGCCTGGCAATATACGAGGAGTTGCTCCCTATTTTCAACTGTATTGTAGTCCCATGTTGGTCGCATCTCAGGAAAATAGGCAGTGATCAGGACAGGATCTGTGATAGGTGCTCTTGTGGGGCCAGGGATATATTTCTGGGCTGCCTCTTGGATACCGTCTCTCTATTCTGTGGTAAAAAGAACATGTAAAAGCTGACTAAAATCATCCCAAGTGGGCTGATGGGTAAAGAGAACAATTTCAAGCAAACGAATTAAATCCTAGGGTTTCTCAGAAAAGGGGGCATTTTGGGTGTGCCAATTGTATAGGTAACTGGTAGAAAATGGCCAATATTAGAGTTGCTGTTGACCATCCTCATCCACAGGACCTATGGTGAATAAGGGAAAAATAGCTGCATTAGAAGGGAGGTTGATCCCACGGTATCGTCGAATGACTGGCTCCTCAGAAACTTTAAAGGCAGGTGCCGAGTGTTCTATAGCTCTCTCCTCCTCTTGATCATTCTCAGGTTCTGCAAACGGAACCTGGAAAGGAGAGTATGGGGGAGGAAACATTTCTTCTTCCAGGTTATCTCCCTGAAAAACCTGGGGGTACTTTTCTTTCCTTCTGTCTCAGTTTCTTTTTGTAAGTCTAGGGGGCTAGATGGAGTGGTGCCTATGGTTTCCAGTCCCGTCAGACGTACAGTCCAAAAAACTATAAACAGTACAAACAGAACACACTCAGGCCTGACAGTTACAAAAAAAACTTTGAAAGTGGAGATCTCCCATATTAGTTCACTAACTATAGTCACGGTGTGGTGCCCCACCCACGCCAGACAGCAGAAGGAGCAGCGCCACAGTGGGCGAGTTGGGCCTCTGCTAGGAGGCCCTCTTGGTCAGTTCTGGTCCAACACTGAACCGACCTCCGACCCACAGTTCACATGGTGGTGTAAAAAGGACCCCCCCCTCCCCACCCCACACAGCGGGGTTCCAAGGACCCCTGTCCCACATGGCAGGGTTCCAAGGACCCGAGCCCCACAAGAAGATTTTGGATATCTCCCCGTTCCTCCAGGGTTGTGGTGCAAGGATGCCTGCTTCAACAACCCTTTATGAATCTGAGTGGCCATTCTCACAAAGGAAAATGAAAGTAAAACAGACAAATGACAGGACCAGGCAAATTAACAAAGACAGCGCTGTTTAACATTTGGAGTCTGAGATCTCGGGGATCTTTGGGGGGATCCCGGACAAGCCCCCACTAATATGTTATACCAAGGTCGCAGGATCCCCACCAAGAAGACCATCAACAGTCAGACTTTACAGCTGTTTTAAGGTTTTATTTAAACAGGCTGCAGCTCGGGTCTCATCCTACACTCCAACACATCAGAGCCTAGGAGGAGAAAGCCAAGCTGAAGATTTGCAGGGTTTATAAAGACACACAACCACCCAATGTTTGGATTACCACCAAGGGTTGCTCTGCTAGAAACAAGCAAATTTTGAGGTCATTGCCTCAAAACTTTAACCCTTCACTTGAAGATGCTACTAGTGTGTTTTAGACACTTAACGTTGGAGACACAAAACACTCATAATTATTAGATCATTTTATAGGCCAAAGGAGCAATGCAGACTGTATGAGGATGGCTCCAGGTTTTGGTTCTCATATCCTGAGACAGTAAATTCACAGCAGCTCAATGCTAAGTGACAGAACTGACATGTTCTGTGGATATTTGCTCCCAAATCCTGTGACACTCATTTCTCACTTTTGGCCTCAAACCTGTGACCAGAGGGGAAGATGAGGAGAGAAAATCCTTCTCAGGGCAGCTATAAAGAACATTGGGTAGTTTACTTATAAATTAAAACCTTGGGAATGACCCTCTTAAGAAGTCAGATTGTCCAGATTAAAAAATGAAGAAGAGAAGAAATAAGGTGCCAGTGGCTGTTGGCTGTAATCCCAGGTCCTCAGGAGGCTGAGATGTAGAGAAACTTAGTTTGAATCCAGCCAGTGTAGGAAAGTCCATGACACAGTTATTTCTAAGAGATCACAGAAATTCCCAGAAGTGGGGCTGTGACTCAAGCGTAATGCAGTACCGTTGAGCAAAAGGAGCTCAGGGACCATGCATGGTCTCATATTTTCACCCCAGGACCTGCCCCTTCAAAAAGAGTCTGTACTTCCATGTCTTTGTCTATGTATTGTATTCTTATAGGTGAAATTCCCGAATAGCTATGATGAATGGCACCAACCTAGGAAATTTGTATTCAGTACAATGAGTTCATAACAGAGAGACTTCTTTCAAGATAGTGCATGTTCTGGGGCTCCCTTCACTGTTCACAGTGTAACCTAAGGGTTTCTCTGCATCACAGGCCTGCTGGAGGAAGTCTCTCTCAGTCTTGACAGGCACACAGAAGTCCTCACTCCTGTACAGCTGGGTAACTAACAACTCCACCTGGGCCAGTTAGAGAGGATGAGTGAGTGTGGGTGGGCTCTGAAGGTCACAAAAAGTAATCTCTCTTTGTACTCTTAGCTATCTCTCTCCCCAGTGCTCTAACAGGAGACCTTCATTTGTGCCTTCTCCCATGGCAGGCCAAGTTCTGTGCACTTATCCTGCCTTTGTGAGACTAGATTCTGATGTTCAGTTACAGTGCTCAATATAATTCAGTAGTCCTTCAGGCAGACAACTAGGGCACTGAACATAATGAAATGTTTCATTGCAGGCAATGTTCGGCCTATTATGCCTCTCCTATGTTTCTAGAAGCTTTGGAAATCCAAGCACATTTTGGATATCACAAAGCTTCCTGTCATGTAGGACTGGTGAAGCTCATCAGGTTTTGAAACCTTTGATTTCTCCTAGTTTGGCCCTGGGTGGCTAGGTTTTGGGGTTGAACACAGGGCTGAGTGCTGACCATTGGCTCAGTGCAGAAGCCCAGTGCTTTACCATTTTGTGTAACAACATCACTTCTGGTCTGTGATGTATGTGTGTGTGTGTGTATGTTCGCACACCACAGTGTGTGTGTGTGCAAGGGTGTGTGTGTGCATGCACACATATACATGAGTCCTGAGGCTTGACCTCATGACCTGAGCACTGTATCTAGTTTCTCTTGTATAATGATATCCCTCTCCCACTTGAGCCACAGAGCCACTTCAGGCTTTGTCCTAGTGATGTGGTCCTGAGAAATGAAGCCCACGATTTAATATATACAAAGCATTCAACATCTAAGGCACATTTCCAGCCCTCTACTTCAGCTTTGTTAGTTTATTTCTGTCTTTTTTTTATTGTTGTTGCTGTCGATTGAAGGCGTTGAAGTCTTGGCCTTGGTACTGTCCCT
Organism: Dipodomys spectabilis; assembly: GCF_019054845.1. Classification (NCBI taxonomy): domain Eukaryota; kingdom Metazoa; phylum Chordata; class Mammalia; order Rodentia; family Heteromyidae; genus Dipodomys; species Dipodomys spectabilis. Next base: position 636,257 of record NW_024871098.1, on the reverse strand, counting down.
GACCTCTTCAGCTCAAGTCTTGTGCTCTACCACTTGAGCCACAGAGCTACTTCTGGTTTTCTGGTGGTTCATTGGAGCTAAGTTTTTCAAGGACTTTCCTGTGTAGGCTAGCTTTGAACCATGCTCCTCAGAGCTCATCCTCCTGAGTAGGTAGGATAACCTACATGACCTCAAGCACCCAGCTTCCCCTTCAGGTTCTTAGTAGTTAATTGGAGATAATAGTCTCATGGTACCTTCTGTGTCTGGGATAGTTTGGAACCCAGATCTTTAGAACTCAGCTTCCTGAGAAGGCAGGATGACAGACTTCAGCTACTGACCCCTTGGCCATGGCCTCTGCTTCAAGGGGGTCCATGGCTCCACATGGTGGAGTGCTAGCCATGAGCCCAAGAGGTAAGGGACAGTGCCTCAGCCCCAAGTTCAAGGTTCGTGACCAAGAAAAACCAAACCAAACCATTTTCTGCTGTAGACAACTCACGAGTCTTCAATGATGCATAATTTTGTTCCTGACATGGGGACCTATTTGAGCCTCAATATTCTTGTCTGTATAATCATCTAAGTTATGGAGCTCTTACATAGACAAGATGTAAGAATGCACCTGGTTAGGGACATAGCACATGGCACTCTTTGGACTGCTCAGCACACAACATCCTGTGAAAGACTCAGCACCCAGCACCCAATGCAGGACTCAGCATACTGCATCCTGTGAAAGACTCAGCACACAGCACTTTGTGCAGGACTCAGAACAGAGCACCCTATGGAGGACTCAGCACATAGCTCCATTCTACAAGCTATCATTAGAATTAGGGTGCTTTCATCAGTATTACCATTCTTTGAAGAAAATTTTACAAACCATACAAGTTCACATCTAATGGTTTAGTGGGATGTTTTTCTGGGGAGGCGGTGTTAGCCATGGGGTTTGAACTCAAAGCTCTACCACTTGGAGCCACATTTTGAGGTGTCTCTCAGACTTCCTGCCAGGGCTGGGTTTTAAATTCCCTGAGAAGCTAGGATGATGGGCATAAGTCAGGATGAAATGGCTAACCCATGGAGCTGGGTTGCAGTGGTTTACATGTGGCTAAGTCAGGTTAGGTGGCAGCTGTCAGCACCAGACTCCTAGCTTGCTCTGTAATGAGGTATTTGAAGTTCTGCCCTTCTATAATTGCAGTTAGAATATCCTACCTTTTATTGGCATCAGACCTGTGGCTTGAGTAAGAGCTTAGACACTGTCCCTAAACGTTTGTGCTCAAGGCTAGCACTCAATTGATTGAAAGACAGCAGAACTTCTGCGTTTTTTGTTTTGTGGCACTGAGGAATCAAATCTTGGTCTTTGTGCTTACTATGAGAGCACTCAAACCCCGAGCCTCAGGAGTGAACGAGGTATAAATATATAGAGATTGCTGTATATAAATATTATATACAGAAAAATAGATTTGTGCATATTATTAAATTATAGATAATATTGCTACCAATTCATAGGTATTAAATTATGTCTCCATTTGATGATATGTCCCAGTTAACAATTAATAAAGCATTAATGAATAATTACTCAATATCCTATAATTGTTTTTCATATATGTACTTATGTCCATACATATAATTAGATATTTCATAAAATGAAACCAATGTCTATATATTATTAAATTATACATCGTGTGTTACTCCCAATTATAATTATGTCTCCATGTAATTTTTAGTCTGTTAATGTTTAATAAAATATTAATTATACTTAGTGCACATCCTATACTTATTGCATCTAATTTTATCCTAGGATGAGTCACTACTAATTCAATCAGTTTATCATTTATTGTAGTGGCAATTCTTCTACCTATGATGTTTTTTACCTTTATTACATCCTATTACATAGCATATAGACTTGCATCCAAATTATACATCCTACCTGACACCGAGTACTTTCACAGAAATGGAAAACATGTGTCATGCTCGGCTTCTCGCTCCAAGATTACATTTTTGAGAGTGCTGGGATCTAAACTCAGGGCAAAGAAGGCTCAGTTCATGAATGGGTGACTGCCAGCACAACAGCCACAAGCCAATTCAGCTGCCAGGTAGTGCCCAGTCCCTGAGGTTGAACCCCGTATGTTGACTCCAAATTGTGCTTAGTGTAGTTATTCATTTTATTTTTTTATTCATTTACCGTTTATTTCATTGACTGCTATAACACATGGAATATTTTCTACATTTATTACATAGGATATAGAATTGCCTATGTATGAAATTTCACACGTGACACCGAGGACTTTCACAGAAATAGAAAACATGTGTCACCCTGTGTCATACTGCACGATTCAATTTTTGTGAATGCTGGCATCTGAACTCACAGCCTACATGGCCCTATTCATGAATGGGTGAGTGTCAGCACGCCACTCTGGGGCATATGGAGCTGACAAGCAGTTCCCAGCACCAGAAATTGAGCCTCAGGGGTTGACAAAACAAGAACAGATGGACATGCAGATGGTAGTACACAAATAAATATAGATCTTTATAGAGTGCCAGAGATGTCTATACATTATTTAGTTATATAGGCTACATTCTTACCAATTCTTGGGTATTTATTATGCCTCTATGTAATTAATATTACTGTTTTCATCCTTAATGAATTATTAATAATATCAACCACTGTCCCGAAACTATTATGCCCATGTAATTAATAGTATTCTTTTAATGTGTCAAAAAATATTCATTAAAATCCATCAGCCTCCTAAAATCACTCTCTAATTTTATGTTAGTATCATTCAGGAACAAAAGTAATTCAACCTTGACATTCATAACTTTCCATCGGTATTCCTATGAATAGGAACCAGACTCTTAGGATCTCCCTCCATTGGTAGGAGTCAGGACCCGGCTTCGAACACAAGGCCTATGTTGTTGTGTTGGCCCATGGCTGCTCTGGAAGCCCGACAGCCTTCATCAATGCCAGGTTACCAACACTTTTCAGCCCTGTCATTTAGACCCAGGATGGTCACCTTGAAAAGAAAGCAGCAGCCATCTACAAGTTACTGGGTTTTTTTCTGTGTCGTTTTATTTATTTATTTTTCCTGTCAGCCTTTGAGGACCAGGAACCTAGGTTCGGCTGTGGGTCCAGTGGCTGCAACCCAGCCTAGAGTGATCAAAGCTGAGGCAGAGTTGCGATTCCCTGATTTCAAGTCCTGTGCTTGACAAAATAAAAATACGTAATACATACATGCATACATACATATACACATTAAAAATATTTAAACAATTATTAGGCTACTTGGTGTTGTATTCATGCCATTTTTTCTACCAGGCCTGGGATTTGAACTCAGGGTCTGGGTAAATCTGCATTACTATGGGGGAAGGGAAAGCTCACAATGTTGGAAGACAAGAAAGTCAGGCCTGTTCCTAGCACTCGCAAAAATAATATAAGTATACATTTTAAATACATGATTTATATTTATATATACATGTTTACTGCATATTGCAGTTAGTTTAGTTACTCATTTTATTTTGTTTTTTATTTATTTATTATATATTTTAGAGGGTATGATTACATATATAACATTTTTTACATCCTATTACATAGAACATAGATTTGCCTATGTATTATACATCATTCCTGAGACCCAGGCCTTTCACTGAGAAAACAAGTGGGGCAATTGCCTTCTTCCACCAGGATTAAGTTTTTGGCAGTTCTGCGATTTGAACTCTAGGCCTAGAAGGCCCACTTCATGAATGGGTAAAAGTTAGCACACCAGTCTGACGCAAGTGAAGTTGTCGGGCAAATTAGAGGACCTGAAATGAAGCCCTAAGAGTGGCCAATATAAAAACAGACCGATGTGTAGATTGCAGTGTGTGTGTATTTACATATGTATATGAATCTATAAATAAAGTTATATAGAGAGACAGATAGACATTTATGTAGATTCTAGTGTATAACTCTATATAAGGAATGATGACGTATATCTTATTTTTATATATTCTATTACTATGAATTATTTGGTCTAAAATTATGTCTCCATTAATTAATCACGGTAGGAGACTTAATAAATTGTTAATTAAATTAGTCAATGACCTATATTTATTGCATAGAATCTTATACTACAATGACTAGCTAATTAGTAGTTCAATTGGTACATTACAAAGATTCTATTATTGTTCCTACAGATAGGAATGAGTAGGTGGAAGTCCCAAGATCAAACTCAGGGCCTAGGTGTCTTGGTTGGGCTCAGGCTTCACTGACAGCCTGACAGCCTTCAGCTATGCAATACAGGTACAATTTTCAAGCCTAGTCATTGAGAGCCAGGATGGTCTCAGTGCAAAGGAAACAAAGGTGAAACTGTTGTCTAAAACTTCCTGATTTTTCGTCCTCCATCTTGGTTGGTTTATTTTTTTGCCAGAGCTGGGAATTGAACTCGGGTTGTAGGATCCCTGGATCATCTGTGGGTGTGAAAGCTACACCCCAGCCTAGGGTAATCAAGGCTGACTCAAAGTTGTGGCGACCTTAGTTCAAGCCCAGTGCCTGCCCCCCCAAAAAAGCTAGGGTCCTGGTTATGAGTTTGGGCCATTTTATCTGCCATACATGGAATTTGAACTCAGGGACTGGGTAACACTATTGTGCTCTGGGTGAAGTGAAAGCTAACCTAGAAAAAAAAAATCTAGAGCATTTCCCAGTGTGTGAATTCCAGCCCTAGAACTGGCAAAAATAATATTTATATACATGTATAATATATATCATATATATGTATTTGCATAGATATTACATATTGTACTTAGGGCACAATATTTCCACTGAAAGGAAATCAGGTCAACATTGGCTTCTTACTCTACCTATTGACTTCAGCACTCCTGGGATTTGAACTCAGGGCCTGGAATGTCTAATTCATCAAGGGGTCAGTTTAAGCACAGCGCCTCAAACAAATTCAATGCCAGGCAGTTCCCAGGACCTGAGTTCTATCCTCAGGAGTGGCCAATATATAAATAGATAGATGTGTAAATTGCTGCAAATAAAGTGTATATAAATATATAGAGAGAAAGAGAGAGATGTATATGTATATTCCACTCTACATTTAAATATAAATATATTTATAGAATGTGAGGTGTCTATATATTATTAAATTACATGTAATATATTATTAATAGTTATTAGGTATTAAATTATGCCTCCATTTAATGAAGTATCATGGATAAAGGCACAATAAAGTGCTTCCTTTTGTAAATGGAGCTCAGGGACAATTTCTAGGCTCATAGTTCAAGCCTCAGGAACTGCACTAAAAAAATAAGAGCCATTAACTGCATGTGTCTGTGTATATATGCATGTATATCTTTCAGTGAACATCCATAGTCGTTATGAAGAATAGCACCCAGATAACAAATTTGCTTTGAATAGAATGATGTCATAGCACAGAGAGTGCTTTCAAGACAGTGCATGTTCCTGGTCAAAAAAAATTTAAGACCTTGGCTTGGAATTTGCACCATTTTCCTCACAGTCCTGGGATTTCAAGTCAGGGTCTGATTAACTCTCTGGCACTGTGGAGGAGGGGAAACCGACCATCATTGAAGACAAGAATTTCAGACCAGATTCCAGGGCCTGAATTCAAGCCCCAGCACTGGAAAAAACAACAGTCATACATAAGATCTATTTACATACATGTGTATACTCCATATGAGATTTATTGCCATTATTTATTTTTTATTTATTTTATTTAGTACTATTGCCCATATAACATTTATTTCATTTATTACATCTTATGACATAGGTTTATTTGCATATAGATTATACATAATACAGAGAAGCAGGACTTTCACAGAGAAGGAAAAAATGGGTCAAATTGGCTTCTGACTTCACATATAAAATTTTGGCCATGCTGGGATTTGAACTCACAGCCCACAATGCACAAATCATGAATGGGTCAGTTGTAAAACAAAAGCCTTTAGCAAACTGCACTGCCAGCCATTTCTGAGGACCTGTGATCAAGCAATAATAGTGGCGGATAGATGGATAGATAGATAGATAGATAGATAGATAGTATATGTGCAGTTTGCTATGTATATGAGAGAAAGAATGTGAGGATATTAAATTATATATGCTATGAATTATTAGTTATTAAATTATGCCTCCTTTTAATGAAATGAAGTATCATGGTTGAATACTTATTAAGGAGTTAATGTAAAAGTAGTCAGTATTCCTTAATTGGGAGAATCATCCCAGGGTGCTAGAATGGAATACATTATCCAATAATTTTGTGTGGCATTCTATAAGGGAATCATGAACTAACTGCAAATTTAATTGTTACTTTTATAACATTCCATTAGGCATTACCATGGATAGTAATGGTTTTCTCAAGATCTCCCTCCATTTATAGATGGCAGTCCAGGCACTTCAACTCCAGGCCTGGGTATTTTACTTCAAAATGCAAACCATTGGAATGACCCTGTGAAAATTTCAGGCTGTCAGGATGAAAAAAAAGAATGAGAAGAAAGAAAGCCAAGTGTCAGTGGATCCTACCTGTAATCCTAGCTCTTCAGGAGGCTGAGAGGTAGAGAATGCCAGTTTGAATTCAGCCAGGACAGGAAATTCCACCACACTTTTATTTCTGAGGGATTAGAGGAATAAAAAATTCCCATGAATGGGGCTATGACTCAAGGGCAGAGCGCTACCCTTGAGCAAAAGGAGCTCAGGTAAATTGCCTAGGCTCATAGTAAAACCCCCGGATCTGCCAAAAAACAAAAAAGGCAGTAACAACATATCTCCCCATGTATGTATGCATGTATTTCTATTGGTGAAGATCTAGAGTTCCTATGATGAAAGGTATCCAGCTAGGAAATTGTTTTCAAGACAGTGCGTCTTCCGGGGCTCCTCTCACTGTTCCCATTGTAGTCTGAGGTTTTCTCCACATCGGGGACTGATGGAACAAGTCTTCCTCATTGTTGGAACAGGCCTCACTCCTGTACAGCTGAATGATAAAAAAAAACAACTCCTTCTAGGCCAATTAGTGAGGAGTGTGGATGGGCTCTGAAGTCCAGGAGAAAAAGGCCTCCATGTACCTCAAGCTATCTCTCTGCTGAGAGCTCTGTTGTGACAGGAAGACTTCATTTGTTCACCTCCCGTGCCCAAGTTCCCTACACTTATCCTGTCTTTGTTAGACTATGTTCCAGTGTTAAAATAACCTGCTACAATGAATTAAAGGGTCCTTCTGGCAGACAACTAGCGAGCTGACCTAATAAAATGATTCATTATTGGCAATGATGCCTCCTTGGGTTTCCAGAAACTTGCTAAATCAAAGCACATGTGTAATATCACTATGCTTCCTGTCATCTAGGTCTGGTGAAACTCATCAGATTTTGAAACTTTGACCTATCCTTGTTGGACCCTGGGTGGCTGGGTTTCAGAGTTGAACACAGGACCTCGGTACTGACCATGAGCTAAAGCAGAAGCTCAGTTCTTTAGCATTTGGTGTCACAGCTTCACTTCTGGTATCTGTGTGTGTATGTGTGTTCATATACTTGTTCTGGAGCTTCAACTCAGGATCTGAACACTGTCCCTGAGTTTCCCCTGTACAAGGATAGCACTCTAGAGTTGAGGCACACAGCCACTTCAGGCTTTTTTCTACTGATGCAGTACTAAGGAATCAAACCCAGGGATTCAGTCATGCAAAGCACTCTACTCCTAAGAGACATTCCCAGCACTCTACTTCAGGTTTCTTAATTTCTTTTGTTGGAAGTTGGAGGAATTAAAGTTTAGGCTTTGGTGCGGTCATTGAGCTCTTTAGCTAAAGCCAATCGCTCTACCACTTCAGCCACAGCACCCCTTGAGGTTTTTGGTGGGTCACTGGAGAGAAGGGTATCAAGGAATTTCCTGCCCAGGCTGGTTTTGGACCGTGATCCTCAGCTCTCAGTGTCCTGAGTACCTAGGATGACAGGCATGAGTCAGTAGTGACTAACTTCCACTTCAAGTTTCTTTTTATTTTATTTTATTTATTTTATTTTGTGAACATAATGTGTACAGAGGGGTTACAATTACATGGGCAGGATAATGCATACATTTCTTACCAAGCATTGCAGCCTCCTCCTTTGTTTACCCTTCTCATCCCTTCCCAGCCGCCGCCCTCCCCCCCACCCATTCTTCCCGGCCCCCCCCCCCCCCCCCCCGCACCAACGTTGTAAAGCTCATTTTCGACATGACAATTTGTACTTCTCATTGTTGCAACAGGTCCACCTCTATCCTTAAACGACTTGTTTTTCCCCATCTCCTCCACAAGTTATACTGACATCAAGTATAGTGAAAGCGGGGGGTTATACTGTGGGAGAGGGACATACAAAGCAATAAAGAAATAATCTTATAAATGCGTTAGAAACACATACATGAAAGAAAACAACATTAAAATACATTTCTAAGGGTTCATTTTCCTAACATCACATTATCTGACCTTTTCCTCTTGACTCATACATATACTAGATATTACAAATAAGGGAAACCATGGGACCTATGTTTCTTTGGGCCCGGCTTACTTCACTTAATATAATTTTTTCCAAGTTTTTCCATTTCCTAACAAATGGGGCAATGTCATTCTTTCTGATGGAGGCATAGAATTTCATTGTGTATATATACCACATTTTCTTCATCCATTCATCTACTGATGGGCATCTGGGTTGGTTCCATATCATAGCTATGGTAAATAATGCTGCAATAAACATAGTAGTGCTGGTAGCTTTAGTGTGGTCTTGTTTGCAAACATTTGGGTAAATGCCCAAAGTAGGATTGCCGTGTCATAGGGGAGCTCTATGTGAAGTCTTTTGAGGAACCTCCATACTGCTTTCCAAAGTGGTTGAACAAGTTTACATTCCCACCAACAATGAAGTAAGGTTCCCTTTTGTCCACATCCCCCCCAGCATCTGTTGTTGTTACAGTTCTTGATTTTTGCCATTCTAACTGGAATGAGGTGGTATCTCAATGATGTTTTGATTTGTGTTTCTTTTATGGCTAAGGATGTTGAGCATTCCTTCATGTGTCTATTGGCCATCCTTCTTTCTTCTTCAGAGAAGTTTCTCTTTAAGTCTTTCACACACTTGTTTATTGGGCAGTTGTTTCTTTGAGGATTTGTTGTTGGGGGATTTAATTTTTTGAGTTCCAAGTATGTTTTAGATATGAGACCCTTGTCCGTTGTATGTCCCAATCCATGGGCTTTCTATTGATCTTGCTAGCTATGTCCTTTGCCATGCAGAAGCTCTGCAACTTTATGCAATCCCATTTGTCCAAACTTTCTTTGATTTGTTGTCTTTCGAGTCTCTATTCAGAAAATTTGGCCTGAGCCAAGGAGACCTAGGGTTTCTCCTATTCCATCCTGTAATTTTTTCAGAGTGTCTCCTTTGACTTCGAGGTCTTTGATCCATTTGGAGTTGATTCTGGTGCAGGGTGTTATATAAGGATCTAGTTTTAGTTTTCTACAAGTAGTTAACCAATTTTGCCAGCACCATTTACTGAAGAGGCTGTCTTTCTTCCATTCTATTTTTTTAGCTCCCTCATCCAAGATTAGATGGCTATAGTTATGTAGGTTCATTTCTGGGTTTTCAACTCTATTCCTTTGGTCCTGAGGTCTGTTCTTATGCCAATACCAAGCTGTTTTGATTACTATGGCTTTATAGTAGAGTTTGAAATTTGGTATTGCTATTCCTCCAGCAGTGTTCTTTCCGTTGAGGAGCGTTTTTGCTATTCGGGGTCTTTTATTGTTCCATATGAATTTTCGGATTGCCTCTTCTATTTCCTTGAAGAATGAGGTTGGAATTTTGATAGGTATCGCGTTGCCTTTGGAACTATTGTCATTTTCACGATGTTAATCTTTCCAATCCAGGAGCATGGGAGGTTTTGCCATTTTTTAAGTTCTGTGTTGATTTTCTTTTTCAAGATTTTAAAGTTTTCATCATAGAGGTCCTTCACTTCTTGGGTTAAGTTTATTCCTAGGTATTTTATTTTTTGTGGGGCTATTACAAATGGAGTTGCTTTCCTAATTTCAGCCACACTTTTCTCATTGTTGGCATACAGAAAAGCCACTGATTTTGGGGGTTAATTTTATACCCTGCTACTTTGCCAAAGTTTTGAATCAGCTTGAGTAATTTGAGAGTGGAGTCTATGGGATTCCACTTCAAGTTTCTATGTGGTGAATAGGAGATAATAGTCTCATGGGACCTTTTTTGTCTGGGTTAGATTTGTACCCAGATCATTAGATCTCAGCTTCCTGAGTAGGCAGGATGACAGATCTCAGCTACTACCCCTAGACTGTAACACTCTGTTGCAAAGGGGTCCTTGGCTCCACGTGGTAGGGCGCTACCCATGATCCCCACTGGTAAGTGTCAGTGGCTAGGCCCTGAGTTCAAGGTTCATGATCAAGAAACAGAAATCAAAACAATTGTCTGCAGGAGACAACTCACTAGATTTAGGTACATACATAAATTTGGCACTGACATGCGGACATATCTGAGCTACAAGTTTCTCATCTGCACAATCATCTTACTTGTGGAGCTCTTACAAGAATCAGATGAAAAAAATAAAAAATGCACCCCATGAAGGACTCAGCACACAACAACACATGAAAGACTCATCACATAGCTCTAACCACATAATGTCATTAGAATTAGGGTGCTTTCATCAGTATCACCATTCTTTCAGAAACATACCACAAATAGTCCAAATTTAGGTTTTAGAGGGGTGAGTTTTTTGGGGAGTGGAGTCAGCCACGGGGATTACACTGAAGTGTTGGGGTTACTGTCCTAAGGTCTTTTGATCAGTCTAGAACTCTACCACTTTAAGCCACAGCTCAGAGTTTCGCAGACTTCCTGCCAGGGCTGGGTTTTAAACCCACCAGTGTCAAATCTCAGCTCTGGAGTATCTTGGATGACAGGATGTGCAAGCCAGCAGCATCTAATCCATGTAACTGGGTTGCAGTGGTTTACCTCTGGCTAATTCAGATTAGATGGCAAATGTCAACACTAGACTCCCAGCTTTCTCTGTGAAGAGGTATTTACAGCCCTATCCTTATATAGTTGCAGTCAGAACATTCTATCTTTTCCTTTTTATTTGTTTTGGTGCCAGTCCTGGGTCTTGAGTAAGGGTCTAGACACAGTTTCTAAGCCTTTATGCTCAAAGCTAGTGCTTGAGTGTTTGAGCTACAGCACAACTTCTGGATTTTTCTATTTTTCTAGTGAGGAATCAAACCAAGGGCTTCATACTTACTAGGCGAGCACTCTACCACTGAGCCCCTGTATTGACAAGTATGTAAACAGATAAATGTGTAGATTGGTAGACAGACAGACACACAGACAGACACACAGACAGACAGACAGACAGACAGACAGACAGACAGACAGACAGACAGACAGACAGACAGACAGATAGATAGATAGATAGATAGATAGATAGATAGATAGATAGATAGATAGATAGATAGATAGATGTTGATATATTTAATGAGAGATATCTGTAAATTATGAAATTGCATATAAGATATTTCTACCAAATGTTGCCAATTAAACTATTCCTTCCTTTTTTAAGTATCATGATTGAATACATAATAAAGTATTAATTGAAAATTAGTCAATGTAATATAATTGTTGTGTATAATTTTATAATATAATCTTACACTAACTACTAATGTAATTGTTACATTTACAACATTCTATTTGTACAGATGTCTATTGGAAAGCGTTTCTTTTTATTCATTTTAATTTTAATTTTTTATTTGTTTTTTTGGGGGTCCAGTCCTGGGGTCTGAACTCTGGGCCTGGTCGCTCTATCTCAGCTATTCAGCTCAAGGTTAGCGCTCTACCACTTGAGCCACAGCGCCACTTCCAGATTTTTTCTTTTTGCTTATGTGGTGCTGAGGAATCGAACCCATGCCTCTAGCATGGAAGGCAAGTGCTCTACCACTGAGCCACTCTTCCCAGTTCTGGAAAGCGTTTCTTAGAATCTCCCCCAGCCATTCAGTAGTGGGAGTCCAGGGATTCAAACTTCAGGCCCAAGTTGCTGATTTCTGCTTGGCTTCCCTAATAGCCCACCAAACATCAGCAATATAAGGTCATGTATATTGTTTGGGCATTGTTATTTAGACCCCGGTTGGTACAATACAAAGGAAAAAAAATAAAACCAACTGATTGAACTTTTCAGTTTTATCCTTTTCCTTTTTATTTTTATTTTTTTGCCAGCCCTGAGATTTGAACTCAGGACCTAAGCTCCCAGGATCGGCTTTGGCAGAGATGCCAAGACTTGAGCTCAAGCCCAGTGCTTGGCCTAAAAGCAAATAATAATAATAATGATAACAATAGCAATAACAATAATAATAATAATATTAAGGCCCTGGCTTGGAATTTGCACCATTTCACTGGCAGTCCTGGCATTTAAAATCAAGGTCTGGGTAACTCTGTGGAACTATGGGTTAAGGGGAAGATCACCGTTGTTGAGGACAAGAAGTTCAGAAAAGTTCCAAGGGCCTGAATTGAAGTCCCAGTACTGGAAAAAATAATACTCATATATGAGATCTATTTACATACATGTTTATTCCATATGACATTTATTACTCTTATTTATTTAGTATTATTACACATAAAACATTTACTTTATTACATCATATCACATATACTGACAGCCAGGATTTCACAGAGAAGGAAAAAAATGTGTCAAAATTGGCTTCTTACTCCATGAATACATTATTGGCCATGCTGTGATTTTAACTCAGCCCACCAGCCTGCAGAAAACTGAGCTGCCAGGAAGTTCTGAGGACCTGGGATCAATCCACAGTAGTGTCATATATATATACACACACACTGACAGGGGGAATGTGAGGATATTATTAAATTATATATTTTTACAAATTATTAGTTATTAAATTATGCTTCCATTTAATGAAGTATCATCATCTAATACTTATAAAATCATTAATAAAAAAATCAGTCAATATCCTTAATCATACCATGGTGCTAGAATGGAAGATATAAATTCAATAATTTTTGTGTCGCATTCTAAAATAGAGTCATGAATTAAATGCAAAATTAATTATTATTTTTATAACATTCCATTAGCATTCACATGAATAGGAATGAGTTAGTGAGGATCTCCCTCCATTTGTGAGTGGCCATCCTAGCATTAGAATTTCAGGCCTGGGACGTTTACTTCGAATGCAAACCATTGGAATGACACTGTGAAGATTTCAGGTTGTCACGAAAAAAAGAACAAGAAGAAAAGGAAGCCAGGTGTCAGTGGCTCTTGCCTATAATCCTAGATCTTCAGGAGGCTGAGATGCCAATTTGGATTCAGCCTGGGTAGGAAAGACTCGATATTCATATTTCTAAGAGATCAAATGAAATCAAAACAAAATAATAACAAAAAAATCCTGAGTGGACCCGTGACTCAAGTTGCAGAGCACTACCCTTGAGCAAAAGGGCTCGGGGACAGGGCCTGGATGATGGGCGTTCAGCAGGTTGCCCATGCCCAGCCCCCCAAACTGGGCAAGCTGGAACAATCCCTCAGAGAGTACTAAGTCTGAGCACACAGCTTGAACAAGCATCCTTCACTGCAGTTTAAGAACTGAAGCCTGGAAAGCATTGTGTGGGCTGGGGTGTGCAACTGGTAGTTACAACGAGTGAACTATGTCCTGGACTTGTCAAAGGAAACCACAATTCTTAGGCTGTAGGAGTTGTTGAAGGTTGTGGCTCCATATCCTCTATCCTTCTGTAGGATATGAGCCTAGGCCTCTGGGGATTGGTACCATAATTCATTCATCATTCCTCATTGCCGAGTCTCAGGCTGGTCCCAAATCCTGGGAAAGATAGAAAATAGCCAGAAATTTCTGTGCCAAAAGGGGTAATCTAATAAATCTCACGGTCAAAACTCCCTTTAGAAGTAAGCCTTGGGCTTCGAATGTGGCTTACTGGTAGAGTGCTTACTTAGCACACATGAAGCCCTGTGTCTATTCCTCCCTACCACAGAAACAGAAAAAGCCAAAAGTGACACTGTGGCTTAAGCAATAAAAGTGCTAACCTTGAGCAAAAGAAGCTCAGCAACATGCCCAGATCCTGTGTTGAAGCCCCAAGACTGGCCAAAAAAAAAAAGTGAGCATGGTAAGACATTTTCTAATGGGACTTAGAAGAGGGCCGAGGTTATGGGTAACAGGTAGAGGGCGGGTGCTGTTGCCTCACCCCATTAACCTTAGGTACTCAGGAGGCTGAGATCTGAGGATCCCAAATGCAATCCGGAAAGTCTATATGAGACTCTTTTCTCCAATTAAACTCCCAAAAAGCCAGAAGTAGAGCTGTGGTTCAAGTAATAGATTGCTAGTCTTGAGCACAAAAGATAAGGGATATCATCCAAGCCCTGAATTCAAACCCCGGGACTAGCACACGCACACACACACACACACACACACACACACACACACACACAAACATAAACACACCAAGATAGAGAATTTGACAGTCAGCCTGCAAAAATTCCACCTCTATAAACTCAGTATTTAAAAAAAAAAAAGGGCGAGGAGGGAAGGAAAGACTTGTTCCAGGAAATGATATAATCAGCGCCAAAATTCCACAGGAGTTCTAAGATGGGGAACAGGACAGAGAGCCTAAGGCACAAGGTACAGCATGGGCAAAGGTATTGAGGTGTGGTGTAGAGCAGATGGTGTGGATGGAATGAAGCTTCTGTGGTTTCAGACAAGTCTGGCCAAACACTGAAGGCTGGGTCAAGTTTTGTAGTTTAGTCACAGGTGGGGAAGAGGGTGGGGTCCCAGAATGAGGCCCAGGGAAAGATTAGCTTGACTTTTCACCAAAGACCCTAGCCAATTTCTGTGGCTGGAAGCCTATTTTTCACAGCACCTCACCCTCAGGCCCTCTTTGAATGGAGGAGTCAGGGCAAATGCAGGGAAGAACTCTTGTTTAGAAAACCTTCTAGCTCAATCCCACCAGTGGCTCACCCCCTGTAAATCCTTGCTACTCAGGAGATTGAGATCAGAGATCGTGGGTCAAAGCCACCTCAGGGGAGGAAAGTTAGTGAGACTTTCTTGCCCATGAACTAACAAAAGCCAGAAATGGAGCTGTGGCTCAAGTGGTAGAATGTCCACATTGAGAGAAACGTTAAGAGACTACAGGTCAGACCCTGAGTTCAGGCCCCATTACTAGCACCTAAAAAATAAAGAAAAGCTTTCAGGAGCTCCTAGTCCACTGTGGTGAAAGTCCAGATGAGCTAAGCATCGGTGGCTTATGCTGGCCCTCATAGCTCCTAAGGAGGCTGAGATATGAGGATTGCCATTCAAAGCCAGCCTGGGCAGAAATGTCTGGGAGACTCTGATCTCCAATGATCCACCAGAAAACCAGAAGCAGTGATGTGGCTGAAGTGCTAAGCTGAAGAGCTGAGAGACGGTGCCCAGGCCCAGTGTTAGAGCCCCAGGACCAATACCTGGCCTGCTTTTACCTCATTCTGTGGCTCTAGGCAGAGTACTTTCCAGTGAGCCTCTGATGGTCTTCAATGTCTATGTGTCCTACAAGTCTAGAGAGCAGCCTCCTTGAAGGCATTTGCCTACAGAGCGGGACAGAGTACAAGATAAGGATCAAGCCATGTGGCATGGAGGTCATCAGCCACGTCACCAGAAGGAAATATGTCATGAGTGTAGTGTGGATCTGAGCACTAAATCGACGTCTCAGACCACGGTTCTGGGCCAGAAGGGGTAGACCAGATAATGCTGGCTCACAAGGCAATCACAAGAATGTGAATTTTTCATGCACACCTTGGGAAGGTTTTGAATTGAGTTTATGAGAGACTTGTAGGCTGAGGAATCCAAAGAAGCCTGGCTGCTGCTGCTTGTAGCAGTCAATATATCCCCGGAGTCCCAGGGCTCAGAACCCTGCTTAACTCACCAATGCTCAGTTGCAGATGAAGGTCTGCAATCATGGGACAACTTCAAAGGAGCATCCATAGTGTCTTTCCCTTGATTCTATGTTCCCGTGCTGGGATGGAGGGGCAAGTTCCATGGAACTTACTGCCATAGCCCAGACCCCTCAGCACAAGAAGGTCATAAGGAGAAACACCTGATGTAGCTTGAGAGTTTACTATGATTATGCCTCAGGACTGCCCCCAGTTATAGCTCAGCTTATTATTATTACCTTCCTGTGTGTGTGTGTGTGTGTGTGTGTGTGTGTGTGTGCACGTGCACACGCATGTGAGCACATGTGTATGAGTGCATGTTGGTAGTAGGGCTTGAATTCAGGGCCCGTGCTCTGCCCCTCAGTTTTTTCATTCAAGGATAGCACTTTACCACTTCAGCCACAGCTTTTCTTCCAGCCTTCAGGTGGTTCTTGGGAGAGGTGAGTCTCACAGACATTTCTTGTTGGGCTGTATCTGAATGTCAGTCCTCTGATCTCAGCCTGCTGAGGGAGCTAGGAATATGAGAGCATGAGCAATTAGCATCTGGCCACTCTTTCCTTCTTGGATAAAACAGAATATCTATTTCCTAGCCGAGCACCAATCTGCGGCTATCCCTCCTTCCCCTTCCCCTAATCCTCTGGGCTTCAGAGGAAACATACTCTCCCCTGAGGACAAAGAAATAGGATGCACTGACAGGTTTGAGCATTATGTTCTCCACACAGTCAGGGGCTGCTGGGAGCTGATGTAGAAATCAGAGATCTAGGCCAGGGCAAGTAGACAGCTGTTAGAACAGAAAGTATGAAAAGACATCCATGCAGCTGCATGGCAGTGGCTCATGCCTATAATCCTAACTACTCAAGGTTGACACTGGAGGATCAATCAAGACTCAAAGCTAGCTTGGGCATACTCTTATCTCCAAAGTATCACCAAAAAGCTGGGAGGAAGAAATACTGTAATTCAAATGTTAGAACACCAAACTTGTGCAAACAGGATAAAGGTTACCACCTAGGCTCTTCAAACCTTGGTAAACACACACACACACACACACACACACACACACACACACACACCATATGAATGCAAAATCAGAGATTTCTACACTCTTACCTTTGGGTATTCTCTGCCTGTTCCCCAACTAATCTGGTGGTTGTTGGCCTAGGAGGTCGATGCATCCAACACCACCAGACATCTATAATTGTGGGGACCAGAATGGCTATAACGTCAGCCTTCCTCAATCCCAGCTCCTTTATTGGGTCATGGTCTATCCAGACCCTATGGGGTTCCTTTTTTCAGACTCACCAAGATCTTTAAAAAGGCATCACATGCTGGGCACTGGTGGCTCACGCCTGTCATCCTAGTTACTCAGGAAGGTGAAATCTGGCTTCCAATCCAGCTTAGGCAGGAAAGTGTGTGAGACTCTTATCCTCAAAGAACCATCAGAAAACAAGAAGTGTCCTTGTAGCTCAAGTGGTAGAGTGCAAGCCTTGAGAGAAAAAGAACTCAGGGACAACGCATATGGACAACAACAACAAGGAGAGGCATTGCATGTTGGCTTTGGATTGGCATGGGCCAACTATAGGAAATTTCAAGTTTGCCAACATAAAGCAATACCTCCTTTAGTCCCATGCTCCTCTATCTTGTGCACCCCCTGGACTTGGCCGTGCTTCGGGTCAGGATGTCTCTGGCTTCACCGGAAGGCTGTAAGGAGGAAGATCCCAGACCAATTGCCCCGGCTCCTTCCTCCCTGCTCACACTGCTGCTTCTGCTCTTTGCCATAGACCTTCTTCTTGAAATCCATCCATGAGATCATTGACACCAACACAGTGGTGAGTGGTGGGTCCAGCCTAACTCGGGGAAGTCAGAGGTGGAAGTCAGCCTGGGACTAGGAGATTCTACTATGGGTGTGGGCTGAGGCCAGGGCTGACATTTATTTCATTCTGATCCTTGCAGAGGTAGGGAAACAGTATAGACACAACATTGAGTCAGGTAAAACTGGAATCTCTAGGACCACTTGTGTGGGGGAGTCTGTGGGACTCAGGGGGCCACTGTTCTTGGTACTCCTCTCTCAGACGTCCCTCTCCCTCTCTCATCCCTCAATAGTAAATGAGAAACTTTAAATAAGGGTGTCAAAGAGGGGGCAGGGAAGTATTTTCGTGTGAACCAGACTTGTGTTTCATATTCATCCTAGCCCCTAATTCCTATTTATCTGAGGATTGGCCATATGGGTTTGGGGGCGGATGATCATCCTAGCTGAGAATGTGGCTCAGTGATAGAGTGGTCGCCTAGCTGGAAGGGGAGGTGGGGCTCAACTCGTAGATCTCCAGTCTTGATCAAATAGAGCTCAAGGACAGTGGCCAGGCCCTCAGTTCAAGCCCCATAAATGGAAGAACAAATCATTGTGCAGGCTTTATTTTCCCTTTGGAAACAATTTATTCTTTGTGAAAAGCATAACATGGGCCTCTTCCCTGGCCACCAATGGGCCATTAGATGTCCCTGGAATTTGGGCCTCTTCCCAGCAGCCTCTGTTCTACTCAGCCTGCAGTTTACCCTTCCTATCACCAGGCAAATGGAGGCCTAGAGAAGCCCACCTGGCCACCTAGTTCTGGTGGCTGCTGAGGATTTTGGGACTCAGTATGTCACATAGGGAGTCATCATCCCCTTCTGTCTACAGAAAAAAGGGACAGAGCACTGCAAGCCTGAGCGCACCAGCTGTGGGCAGTTCTGGATGTGGGGATCAGAAGCAGGACATACTCTGTGTGGGAGTCCTGTACAGGGCAGGGAACCCTGACCTCTCCTCTTGCAGTTTCCACACTATCCTGAAGTTGCAATTCTTCAATACTTTTCTGCGCTTCCCACATTTTGCCCATCCAGGAGCCTTAGACCTCTGAAACAGCTGCACAGGTGGGGAGCTCAGCCTGTGTCGGCATCTGGAACCTCGTGTAGGAGGGACAGCAGCTCCTGCAGCTATCTACTCTTCATCTTCTCCAGGGACAGCCGGCACATGCACTTTGCTTTCTCCTGACACAGCTGATCCGGAATGAACAACTGTCCTTTACAAGCCAGGAGGGATTCCTGGATGGTGCAGATATGTGCTGACAGCTGGTTGCATCGATGGTGGAGCTGATCTGCAAGACTCTGGAAGTCCACCTCATCAGGCAGGTTGTGGATGAAGCAGATTTTCTTCTCAGATGCCCACATGTCCCACTTCCCATTCTCTCACAAGTTGTGGTGGCAGCTCACGGGGTCAGGGACCTGTGGTTCCAGCTCTATTCGGCACTGAGCTGTCCAGGGTAGGGGGAATGTGAGCAGTAGTCCGGCAGGAGTTTCCCCCTGTGGATCTCAGCCTCCGAGAGTGCTAAGAGAGCTACGTCCCTCTCAGTTTGGGGGACATCTCCATCTTCTGCCATAGAGAGTCGAGGAGAGTCGCTTCCTCAGCTTTTGCTTCTCCAGGGTTCACAGATTCCCCTTCCCCAGGGAAAGCCAGGAAGCTCAGCTGGGCCTGCAGGTGCTCCTCCTGTGGACTGGTCACTTCCAGGCACTTGAAACTGTCCTGCCACTTTGGGGGCACCACCTAGTCCCGCCATTTGGTCAGACCCTGCAAATGTTTCAGCTGCTCCAACAGCTGAGTCTGCTTCTGCAGGTGCTACTGCAGGACCTACTACTTGGAGCACAACTGCTCATTGGAAGTGATGTGCTGTTACACAGGTGGCTCTGAACTCCTGCAGCTGGCCAGGAACTTCTCCTGTTGCTCCTGCAGCTCCCGAGCCGTTTGGCTCTCTCTCTCTCTTTCTCAGCCACCTCTTTCCCTTCCTCTATCTTCTCCTCTGAGCAGTCCAGCTGTTCCCACAGATGTTTCTTCACCTGCTGCTCTGAGTCCATTGTGCTGGTGAGATCCTCCTTCTCACTGCTCACCCTGTGGAGAGCATCCTGCAGCAAGGCCAGCTGTTCCTCCAGCTATGGGTTGCACACACATGCACATCGTGGGGTCTCAGGTATCTCCTGCCTATCATTGGTTTTCTCCTCTAGTCTTCCCAGTTGCTCCCTCTGCTCCGCAATCTGGAGATGGAGGCTCTGGTTTTCCTGGACCTAGATGTGAAATTGTTCCTAGTATAGGTATGAGTCAAGCGGAAAAAGTCAGAGAATGTGATGTTAGGAAAACGAACCCTCAAATATGTATTTTAATGCTTTTGTTTCTTTCATGCATGTGTTTCTAACGCATTTATAATATTATTTCTTTGTTGCATTGTATGTCCCTCCCCCACAGTGTAACCCCCGCTTTCACTATATTTGATATCAGTATAACATGTGGAGGAGACGGGGACAAACAAGTCGTTTAAGGATTCAGGTGGACCTGTTGCAACAATGAGAATTACAAAATGTCATGTCAAAACCAGCTTTACAATGTCGGTGGGGGGGGGGAGGGGGGGTATGATTGGGTGGGGGGGAGGGGGGAGGCTGGGAAGGGAGGTGAAGGGTAAACAAAGGAGGAGGCTGCAATGCTTGGTAAGAAATGTATGCATTTTCCTGCCCATGTAATTGTAACCCCTCTGTACAGTATGTTCTCAAATAAAATTAAATTAAATTAAAAAAAAAAGAAATTGTTCCTACAGGTTTTTCAACCCTATCTGCATGCGGTAGGCCTAGGCCTGCAGTTGGTGCTCCTCCTGAGATGGACGCTTAGGGTTCCATGGTTCTGCCAGCTTCGTTCTCAGTTCCCCCAGCTATTCTCTAGGTGCAGCACCTACCTTGATCCTCACTCCTTCTGATCTTTCAGTTGGTTTACCTGCTCGGTCAGCCACCAGGCTCCCTCCTTCTGTACGGACCTCTCAATGCTCAGGTTCTGCGAGAAGGTTTCTGTCTCCAGATTCGCTGCGGTCACCATGCAGCTCAGGTTGTCCTGTAATCTCTTTAGTACATCATGCATCTGCAGCACTTGTTGGAACTTGCAGATTCTGTTCTTCCTGTTGCTCCTCTAGGTCCAGAGTGCTTCCAGCTTCTCCTAAAACTTTGTGTTCACTTGCTCCAGGCCATAGAAGCTTCTGGTCTTTTCCTTGAGCTGAAGTGTTACAATATTCAGCTGTTTGAACAACATTTCAGTCTCCTTCTGTAAGTAGTAACCACAGAAGCCACCATCTCCAGCTCCCCCATGTGCTGCTCTATGGCCTATAGGCAGCTGGTGAGAACTTCGTGCTCCATTTGTCTGTCATCGGCCGTAAGCTGCATGTGGACTGCTGCCGATTGTAAATTACTTTCTGCTGAAACCAACCTCTGTATGGGTAGCTTGTGGATGTCTAGCTCTGTTTTCAGTGCTTTGTGCACTTGGGCTACCTTCTCCTTCTCTTTCTCTTGTCAATCATGCAGGTCGGTTTTTTCCTGCTTCAGTGGTTGGATCTTGTCACAGAGCACCTGGTTTCTTCTTTTGCTGCAGTACAGGGCAGGCACCACATGTCCGTAGCACCTCTGCAGATTCTTGGTGGTATCGGGACCCTTTTCACAATGGACACTGGTTGCTGTGACTGTGTCCAAAGGCAGGGGAGTCCTGTGGTAGGCATCACCTTTGGCCAGACCCTCCGTTGAATCACCCTCTCCAGTGGTGTTTGTCTTTGGGATCCTTACCTTTTTTGTATTCTTTGTTTTCTTGAATGTTGAATGTCTGACGAGAGGATTCTTCTGCTGGTGTTCTGGCAGTAGTTTGTTGCCCACAGCTCTGTCTCAGAGTCTTGTTGTTGGAGACATCTGAGCGCTGGGATGGGAAAGATGGGCTGGCCACATTCCCAGGCTCTGGGAAATCCTCTATTCTCCCACTCATTGGCTAGGTCGTCCATTTCCTATTGAACTCCAAATTCGCCTTGAGTCTCTTGCTTACCACTCAGTTACCTCTACCTTCCTCAACTGCTGATAGTGGTTTCAACCAACAGATGCCGGATGGCAGCACAGATTGATGTGTATGTCTGTTTATTGCCAGTCCTGGACATTGAACTCAGGATCTAGGCACAGTCCATGAGCTGCTTTTGCTCAAAGCTGACCTTTACCACTGAAGGCACATGGCTCTACTTCTGGCTTTGTTGACAATGAAGTTGGACAGAGGTTTCAAGTACTTTCCAGCCTAGGGTGACTTTGGCCTTGTAAGTATCATGGAGGACTGCTGAGAGCCAATAGTGCCTGCTTAATCATTGGTCTTGCTGATGTTCTTGGACAGACTGGTGAGTTACCTATCTTCTGGGTTAAGTGGTGGGAGCTGGAGCCCACAATTCAAATCCTGGTCCTGCCACCTCCAAATGGCAGGAAACCTAAGAAACTCATTTTTATCCATATGAATACCCGTGGAATGTGATGTATGTCATGATTGAATGGGCAGTTCTTGAATGATTCTAGGATAAAATTGTATACAATTATATTCTAGGATACTGATTGATTTTAATCAATACTTTATGAAGCGTTTAAAAATTGCATTCATTAAAAGGAGAAATAATGAAATACCTAAGAATTGGTTGTCACATAGCATAGAGATGCCATTATTTTCTGCCAGGACTGGGCTTGCAACTGGTAGTCTGTGTAACTCTGTTGCACTGTGTAGGAAGGGGAAGCTTGCTTTCTTGAAGTCAAGAAATTCAAGTCTGTTCCTTAGTCCTGAAATCGATCCCCACCCCCTAGAAAACCTCCTATTTGTGTACATTTTAAATATATGATTTATATTTACATACATATATTGATTCTATATTGCATTCAGTGTAGTTATTCATTTTACCTTTTATTTTGTTCATGTAGTAACCATTTATTTTATTGACTATTATGGCACATAGAATATTGATTACATTGATTACATAGGATATAGGTCTGCATATGTATTCCACTTCATTCCTGACATGTAGGACATTCACAGAAAAGGAAAACATGTGTCACCATCTGCTTCTTACTCCACAATTCATTGTTTGGGAGTGCTGGAATCTGAACTCATGGCCTATAGGGCCAAATTCATGAATGATAGCATGTCAACATACCATCCTGGGGCAAACTGAGCTGAGAGGCATTTCTCAGGACGTGAGATTGAGCCCCTGGTTTTGACAAAATAAGAACAGATTGGCATGCACATGGTAGTATGCTAATATATATATATATATATATATATATATATATATATATATATATATATATATAAAATGTGCCAGAGATGTCTATCCATTATTCAGTTATATAGACTATATTCCTAACAATTATTGGGTATTTATTATGCCTCCACATATTTAATATTATTGTTTTCATCCTAATAAACTATTAAGTAAATCAGTGTACTGAAATTATTGTGTCCCTGTAAGAAATAGTTGTCTTTTAATGCTAAATTTTAAATAAAATCAATCAGCCTACTGAAATCATGATGTCTAAATTTATACGAGTATCATTCATGAGCAACTCATTCAACCATGACACAACATTCAATCATTATTCTAATAAATGGGAACGAGTCTCTTAGGATCTCCCACAATTTCTAAGTGACATGAGTGGGATTCAACTCTAGGCTTATATTGCCCTGCAGGACTATGTCTTCCCCAGTACCCTGCCAGCCTTCAGGACTACAAGGTGAAGTACCTTTTGGAGCTGTGTCATTCAGACCCAAATGGTCATGGTACAAAATGTTAAAACTTCATCCCACCACTTCTTCTCTGTGCGTTCCCACCCACAAGGCCTGGAGATCTAGGATCCCAGGATCACCTGTGGTTCCAGTGGTTGTACCCCAGACTAGGGTGATGGAAGCTGAGGAAGAGTTGCCGTACATGAGGTCAAGACCGGTCTTCGCAAAACAACAACAACAACAACAACAACAACAACAAAATTATCTCCCTGGCTTGCAATTGGTGCTGTTTTTTCTGCCAGGGTTTGGATTTAAACTCAGGGTCTGGGTAACTTTGCAACACTGTGGACAAAGGGGAAGCTCACCGTGCTTGAGGACAAGAAAGTCAGGCCTAGTCCCTAGGCTTGAATTCAAGCCCCAGCCCTGGGAAACGTACTATTAATGTACATTGTAATGATAGAATTTGTACTTACAGATGTTCAGTATATATCCTGTTTGTTGTGGTTATTTATTGTATTTCTATTTTATTCATTTATTTACCATTTACTTTATTCACTGTGGTAGCACTCATTTCATTTATTATTTTGATGACATCCTATCACATAGTATCTAGATTTGTAGATGTGTTCTCCATCATGTCTGACACCCAGAATTCTCAGAGCAAAGGAAAACAGGTGTCACACTCGGCTTCTTACTCCACAATCCAATTGATAGCAGTGCTGGGATCTGAACTCAGGGCCTAGCAGATCCAATTCATGAATGGGTGTGACAAAACGGCAACCTCTAGCCCAGGAAACTGCCAGGCAGTTCCCAGACCCTGACATCGAGCCACAGGGGTGGACAAAATAGCCATATATGGATAGGCAGGTGGTAGCATACCAATAAATATATATTTGTATAGAGTGCCAGAGACATCTGCCTAGGATTCAATGACATCAACTACGTTCCTACCAACTCTTAGGTAGTTATTATGTGCCATTGAAGGAATTGGATTCTTTTCATGCTTAATAAACTATTCAATAAGATCAGTCAGCATCCTAGGATCATTGTGTCTAATTTTAGACTAGACCGATCCATGGAGAAACTTCTCAATCATGAGTTTGCTCACATTCCATCTGTATTCTGATGCATAGGAATGAGTCTTTTGGGAAATCCCCCGATTGGTCGGTGTCAGGACCAGCACTTGAACTCAGGGCCAACATAGCTGCAAGGGCCTATGGCTTCCCTGATAGCCCACTAGCCTTCGCCAATGCAAGGTGAAGTACCCTTTGTAGGCATGTTATTCAGACCCAGGATAATCACCATGGAAAGGAAACCATTGTTAAAAATCCATCCCACGGCTTTTTACCTCTGTGTGTGTGAGTGTCTCTGTGTGTGTGTGTGTGTGTGTGTGTGTGTGTGTGTGTGTGTGTGTGTGTGTGTTTTCCTGCAAGACTTCAGGGCCTAGGATCCCAAAATTGGCTATGGTTCCATGGCAGCCCACCACCCTGAGGTGATTGAAGCTGAGGCCAGTGTAGTCCTAAATTCATTATTTAAACATAGGATCTATATTGACATACATGTGCGGACAGCATCTTGCATTCATTGCATTTCTTCTCCTTAATTTGTGTCTAATTCATGGAGGTATTGTGTATTTTACTGAGTATGGTGACAGTTGTAACTGTGGTGACATATATGACAACCTGTTCCCATGGTTATAGGGTTGCCTATGCATTCATTCTCCATCCTAGCTGAGACCCAGGACTTTCACAAAGAGGAAAACAGTTGCAACGACTGGCTTCTGACATCAGGATGAATCTTTTGTCAGTGCTGGGATTTGAACTCAGTCTCGGTAACTCTGTTGCACTTTGAGGAAAGTGGAGGCTCACCATCCTTGAAAACTAGAATATCAGGCCTGGTCCAGGGCCTGATTTGAAGCCCTAGCACTGGACAAAATACAAAGCCCAGCTCTTTTAAACATAGGATCTCTATTTACATACAGGTGTGGTAGGCGTCTTGTATTCAGTGTAGTTATTCTTTTTATTTTTGTGTCATTTTCAAGGATATATTGTGTATTTTATTGAGCATAGAATGACCTATAAAACTGCTGACATTGATGACAACCTATTCCCACGGGTGTAGAGTTGCGGATGCTTTCTTGATTCTTGCTGTGACCCAGCACTTGCACAGTACAGGGAAACAGGTGCAAGGATTGGCTTCTCACATCAGGATAACCCTTTTGGTAGTGCTGGGATTTGAACTTGGGGTCTAGGAAGCCCAACAGCCAAATAGGTCCACATTAGCCCATCAGCTTGTGAGCCACTAAGGAGCTAGGCCATACCCAGGACCTGAGACCGAGCCCCAGAGTGGGGATGGGGCACAATATTCATCCATTCATAAGCTGAAGTCAGTATGCTAATTAACTATTTGGATAGAGTAGGAGATGTAGTGAGCTGTGTTCGTATCCTATCTATCATTTGAGTACCGATTCTTGGATCTTTACCAATGCCTCCAATTCCTGAATGTGATTCTTATTGTCACACTTCATGAACTCTTAATTAAAAATAATTGTTGTGCCATACATCTTTCCTACCATTTCCTATGAAAATCATACATGAACTAAACTCTTCCCCAGGCCTGACTTCAAGCACCTCATAATATTTATAGACATGTTAAATATATGATTTATACTTACATCAATATATTCAGTCTACATCTTGTTTTTGGAGTGATACATTATATTTTATCATTTATTTAGCATTAATTTTATGGACCGTGAGTGCACCTATAACATTTATTACATTTATTCCCATCTATTCCATAGCATGTCGCTTTGCAGACATATTATGTACTTGTACAGAAAAGGAAAACAGGTGTCACCCTTGACGTCTTACACCAGGAAGAAAATTTTGGTAATGATGGGACCTGAGGTGAAGGCCTGAGAGGCCCAATTCATGAATGGGTGAGTGTCAGCACCGCAGCCTCTAGCCCATTCAGATGCCAAGTGGATCTCAGGAACTGGGAGCAAACCCCAGGTTTGGCCAAAATTACAGTAACTTTCTATGATGATGGTGGTGTAAAAATACATATAAATTTATTTGTTTATTTATTTATGTATTTATTTATTTATTTATTTTGGGGTTCCGTCGTGGGGTCTGAACTCTGGGCCTGGGCGCTGTTCCTTAGCTCTTCAGCTCAAGGCTAGCACTCTACCACTTGAGCCACAGTGCCACTTCCGGCTTTTTTATTTTGCTTATGTGGTACTGAAGAATTGAACCCAGGGCCTCAGGCATGCAAAGCAAGCACTCTACCACTGAACCACTTTCCCAGCCCAAATACAAATTTAGATATTTAGGTACTGCCAGAGGTGTCTATCTAGCATTCAATGACATATATTACCTTCCTATTGATTCTCATGTATTTAATGAGGACTCCATTTAATCAATAGTATACTTTTAATGCATAATAAACTATGAATTAAATTCAATCCCTGTCCAGTGATTATTGGGTCTAATTTTATGCAGGACTGATTGACGGACTACTCTTCCAACCATGACATTAATCACATTCCTCTGGTGTTCCTATGGACAAACAATAGTTTCTTAGGCACTTCAGCAGCTTGTAAGTGTCATGACTGGGATTCGAACTCAGGGCCTAGTGTCCACATTGGCCTATGGCTTCACTGATAGTGCCAGCCTTCAGAAATGCCAGGTGACCTAGAGGTTGCAGCCATGTCATTCACACCCAGGATGGTCAACATGCAAGGAAGGAAAACAGAAACTGTTGACTGTCTGTGGTTTGTGGCTTTTTTTCGATGTTTTCATTTTGTTTTCCTGTGAGCCACTGAGGCCTAGGACCCCAGGATGGGCTGTGAGTCCAGAGGCTGCACCATCCCAGCCTAGGGTGATGCAAACTGAGGCAGAGTTGCCACAACCTAAGTTCAAGCCCCGTGCTTGGCAAAAATTAATTAATTAATTAACAACAGTACTGGAGCTCCCTGTCGTGTATTTTGTGCCATTTTGTTGTCTACCAGGCCAGGGATGTCACCTTGGGATCTGGTTAACTCTGATGCACTTGGGGCAGGGGATGGGAGAAAAGGGAAGCTCTCCTCCCTTGAATACAAGGAATTGAGGCCTGTTCCCTAAGCCTGAATTCAAGCCCCAGCCTTGGAGAACATAACATTTATACACATTTTTATTAAATCATTTATACTTACATCCATTAATTCAGTCTATATCTTATTTGTTGGAATGATTCATCATATTTTATTATATATTTATTTGTTTACCATTTATTTTATGGACTGTGAGTGCACCTATAACATTTATTACATTTATTCAAATATATTCCATAGCATGTAGCTTTGCAGACATATTGTAAACATCATACCTGACACCCAGCACTTGCAGAGGAAAGGAAAGCAGGTATCACATTTGCAATCTTACTCCAGGAAGACATTTGTAGCAATTCTGGGACCTGAACTGAGGGCTTGCAGGCCCAATCCACGAATGGGTGAGTGTCAGCACGGCAACCTCTAGCATATTCAGGTGCCAGGTGGATCCCAGGACCTAGGATGGAGACACAGGTTTGGCCAAAATAGCCATACCTTTCTATGCAGACGGTGGTATACAAATAAATATATATTTAGATATTTGGATACTGCCAGTGATGTCTATCTAGTATTCAATGACGTATACTACCTTCCTAGGGATTCTCAGGTATTTAGTGAGGACTCCATTTAATCAATAGTATTCTTTTAGGGGATTGGAAGGTAGCTCATTGGTAGAGTGCTTGTCTTGCATGCAAGAGTCCCGGATTCAACTCCTCAGCAACACATGGTCAAAAAATGCAGAGAATGGCACTGTGTCTCAAATGGCACCACCCTAACCCTGAGCTGAAAAACTGAGGGACAACGCCCAGGCCCAGAGTTCAGCCCTCGCTAGTGACAACACACACACACACACACACACACACACACACACACACACACACACACACACACACACACAATGTATCCTTTTAATGCATAATAAACTATAAATTAAAATCAATCCACATCTTGTGAATACTGGATTTAATTTTTGCTAGACTAATTGACAAACTACTCATACAACCATGATATTGACCATATTCCTCTGGTGTTCCAATGGACAGGCAATAGTTTCTTAGGCTCTCCATTCCTTTGTAAATGTCATGACCGGAATTCAAACTCAGGGCCTACGTGCACAGAAGCCTATGGCTTCGCTGATAACCAGCTGACAGCAATGCCATGTGATGTACAGGTTGCAGTTGTGTCATTTGGACCCGGGAAGGTCACCATGCAAGGAAGGAAAACCGAGAAACCACTAACTATTTGCAATTCATGGCTATTTTTCCTGCCATTTTCACTTTTTTTTTCCTGTCAGCCCCTGGAGCCTAGGATCCCAGGATGGGCTGTGGGTCCAGAGGCTGCACCAACCCAGGCTAGGGTGATGGAAGCTGAGGCAGAGTTGCCACGACCTAACTTCAAGCTCTGTGCTTGACTAAATAAATAAATTATATATATATATATATGTTAAATAATAAAAAACTAAAATAAATAGAAAATAAAATAAAATAAATTTTAAAAATTTAAAAATATTAAAAATACTAATGGGGCTCCCAGGCTTGGAATGCGTGCTCATTTTTTTTTCTGCCATTCCTGGGATTTGAATTTGGAGTCTAGGAAACTCAAATGCACTATGGGCAATGGGGAAACTCACCCTCTTTGAATACAAGCAATTAAGGCCTGTTCCCTAGGCCTGAATTCAATCCCCAGCCCCGTAAATTAATTTTCATCCACATTTGAAATTATTAATATCTACATACTTATGTTTACTGCATATTGCTTTTTGTATTATTTAGTCATTATATTTATTGACTATTATTACACTTATAACACATATTAAATTTACTACATTTTATGAAAATTATACAGATTTGCATATGTATTATATCTTACTTCAGACCTAGGACATTCACAGAAATACTATAGTAGATGATCCCATACTTAGAAAAACAGAAAGAATACCCCAACCAAAGTCTAATTTATCCCTAGGCACCACAGTGGCTCACATCTGTAAGCTACTCAGGAGGCTGAGAACTGGAAGATGAAATTTCAAAGACAATGAATGCAGAAAAGCCTGAGAGATATCATCTCCAATTAACTGGCAAATGCCAGGCTACAGGCATAGCTGAAGTGGTAGAAAATCAGCTATGAACAATGAAGCCAAGAACGAGCAAGCTGACTTCAAATGTGAGGAGAGGAGGTAGGGGGTCCAAAGGGAAAGAAATCCTTCAAAAACAGAGAACAAAACGCAATACACAAATCCCACATAATTTAAGGTACCAACCAAACTGAAAAAAATGAAGCTTGTGCAGTTGAATAACTTTTCATGAGCACATAAACTCTTAGGTGCATTTCTAAGCTACTTTTTAAAAAATATATATGTATATATATTAATAATGCATGTATATATATATATATATATAAATTAAATAAGAAACCAGCCAATGAATAAATACTTCTGAATTAGTGCCTTAACCATGGCATTATAAATTATTTATACTAAAAGTGTATTCCAAGTTTCTTTATCACAATCAATCTTTAAGAAATTTTTTCATTTGCCTGGCACCGGTGACTCATGCCTATAATCCTAGCTACTCAGGAAGCTGTGATCTGAGGTTGGTGGTTCAAAGTCAGTCCAGGCAGGAAAGTCCGAGAGACTCTTTTTTTTTTTTTAATTTAATTTAATTTTATTTGTGAACATACTGTACAGAGGAATTACAGTTACATGGGCAGGATAAGGCGTACATTTCTTACCAAGCATTGCAGCCTCCTCCTTTGTTTACCCTTCACATCCCTTCCCAGCCTCCCCCCTCCCCCCCCCTAATCCCAATCCTTCTCCTTCCCCCCTTCCCCCCGCTTCCCCCCCCCCCCTCCCGCACCAACGTTGTAAAGCTCGTTTTGGACATGACAACTTGTACTTCTCATTGTTGCAACAGGTCCACCTGTTTCCTTAAACAACTGGTTTTTCCCCATCTCCTCCACAAGTTATACTGACATCAAATATAGTGAAAGCAGGGGTTATACTGTGGGGGAGGGACATACAAAGCAACAAAGAGATAATCTTATAAATGTGTTAGAAACACATGCATGAAAGAAAAAAACATTAAAATACACATCTAAGGGTTCATTTTCCTGACATCACATTATCTGACTTTTTCCGCTTGACTCATACATATACTAGATATTACAAATAAGGGAAACCATGCCGACAGACTCTTATCTCCAATCAACCACTAGAAAACCGAGGTGGCACTGTGGATCAAGTAGTAGATCACTCGCCTTGAGCTGAAGAGAACAGGGATAACCCCTGAGTTCAAGCCCCAGGACCAAAAAATAAATTAAAAAAGAAGTTTTTTCATGCATATCATAAAATTCTAACATTCTGAGCTTTAGGAAACTTTTCTGCCAGGGTCTTATGCTCTTTAGGTAAGTACTCCACGACTGAGATACATCACAGTCCCATTGTTTTTGTTTTTCATTTTACAATCCAGTTTCTTCCCAAAATGCTAAGAAATACCTACTGTCCTCACAGAAGTGAGGTGTTATTCAGAAACCCAACCTTTGGTGCTATGAGTACTCCCCTAGTGTATTTCGTGGTAGGCACAGAGGAAAACTTATATGACACAAATGCAGAGAGTTTGTAATTGTAGAAATAACTGTAAATAGAAATAAATTCACCTTAAATATGTATTTTAATGTTTTTTTTTCTTTCATGCATGTGTTTCTAACGCATTTATAAGATTATTTCTTTGTTGCTTTGTATGTCCCTCCCCACAGTGTAACCCCCGCTTTCACTATATTTGATGTCAGTATAACTTGTGGAGGAGATGGGGACAAACAAGTCGTTTAAGGATTCAGGTGGACCTGGTGTAACAATGAGAAGTACAAAATGTCATGTCAAAAAAGAGCTTTACAATGTCGGTGTGTGGGGGAGGGGAAGGATTGGGTGGGGGGGAGGGGGGAGGCTGGGAAGGGAGGTGAAGGGTAAACAAAGGAGGAGGCTGCAATGCTTGGTAAGAAATGGATGCATTATCCTGCCCATGTAATTGTAACCCCTCTGTACAGTATGCTCTCAAATAAAATAAAATAAAATTAAAAAAAAAAAAGAAATAAATTCAACTGTCCCTACATTCTAGGGAGAAATGATGTCCTTATTTTCATTCTCACTCTTCAGGTCAAAATAGAAATACCAATGTGCTATGCTGAAATGTAAAAGTTTAAACCCCTTTTTTGAAAAATTCTCATGTTATAAAATCAGTATGTATCAAATAAAGACGAAGTGAACTTAAAAAAATATTAAAAATGCTAATGAAGCTCCCTGGCTTGGAAGGTGTGGCATTTTTTTTGTTTGCAAGTCCTGGAATTTGAACCCGGGGTATGGGTAACTCTGTTGCACTGTGGGGAAAGGGGAAGCTCACCATGCTTGAAGACCAGTAAGTCAGGCCTGTTCCCTAGGCCTGAATTCAAGCCCCAGAGCTGGAAAACGTACTCCTTATATACATTTTAAAGATAGGATTAAACTTCCATACAGATGTTCAGTCTATATTTATGTGTGGTGTGGTTATTCATTGTACTTTTTTATATTTTTCATTAATTTACCATTTATTTTATTGTCTGTGATGAATCCTAACTATGTATTATATTTTTTACATCCTATCAGATACCATCTAGATTTGTAGATGTGTTCTCCATTTTGCCTGACACCCAGGACTCTCCCAGAAAAAAATAACAGGGTCACACTTGGCTTCATACTCCAAGATTAAATATTTAGCTGTGCTAGGATCTGAACTCAGGGCCTAGCAGGTACAATTCATGAATGGGTGAGTGTGAGCACAACAGCCTCTAGCCAATGAAGCTGTGAGGTGGTTCCCAAGTGCTGAGATTGTGACCCAGGATTACCCAAAACAGCAATACAAGGATAGGCAGACAGTATTATAGAAATAAAGATATGTTGGTTAAAAGCACCATAGCCGCCTATGTACGATTGAATGACATACACTACATTCTTACCAATTCTTAGGTATTTATTATACCATAATTTATTATACCATATTTATTATACCATAGTATTCTTTTCATTCTTAATAAAGCATGAAATTAAGATCAATTATTGTCCTAGGATTATTGCATCCAATTTTAGGCTCGACCAATGCAGAAACTTCCAATGCATAGGAATGAGTGTCTTGTGATATTCTGCCATTGGTAGTTTTCAGGACCTTGATTTGAATGCAGGGCCTACGTTGACAGGTTGGCCTATGGCTTCTCTGCTAGCCCGCCAGACTTTAACAATGGCAGATCAGGACCACTTTGCACCCGTGGCACCCAGGATGGTCACCATTCAAAGAAAAAAAATATTAACCCCCATCCTTCTGCAGCTTGCCACTTTTTGTGCTAGCTCACTTTTTTTTTCTTTCTGCAAACGCTCTGGGACTAGGATTCCAGGATTGGGTATGGGTCCCGAGGCTGTACCCAGCCTAGGGTGATCGAAGCTGAGGCAGAGTTGCCACGAAATGAGCTCAAGCCCCATGATTCGCCAAGAAAAAAGACAAAAGACAAAAATTAATTGATTATTTAACTAAATTTAAAAATAATAGAGCTCCCTGGTTTTGAATTTCTGCCAGTTTTCTTTCCTAGACTGGGATTTGAACTCAGGAACTTGTAGCAATGTGAGGGAAAGTGCAGATTTGCTACTACTTGAGTTCAAACCCTGTGCTAAGACAAAACTAAAAAATTAAGATACTGAGCTTGGCAGGGGGAGTAATTGTGGAGATGGGAGATAAGGGATGATAGGGGAAAACAAAGGAGGAAACAACAATGCTCAATAGGAAATATACTCATGACCTTGCTCATGTAACTGTGACCACTCTGTACAACATTTTTACCATAAAAAACATACAAAAAAAGAAACAATTTAGTATTCTGAGAAGCACTTTTGGGTTAAGGGAAGGATGTCTGAATATATATACAAAATTCTACACTGCTTTTTATTTAATGTTCAGTATGGAACTGAATAAACTGCTTCCATTAAAAAATTAAGTCACTGTCTTGGAACTGGGGCCAGTATTTTTACCATGGGTAGGATTTGATTCACCATCCAGGTAACTCTATTATACCATGGGTGAATGAAAAATTTACTGTCATTGAGGAAAATAAATTCAGGCTAGAGTTCCCATGGCCTGAATGAAGGCCCTGCAATGGAAAAGATTTTTCTATACATAAGTAATATATGATATATACTTACATATGTACGTTTATTACATGTTATGATTCTCAATATTGATTTTTTATTATTTTATTTTTTATTTGATTCATTCTTTTAATGTATATTTTATTTATATAATCATTCCCATTTACATTTTGCACATCTATTATAAAATTATACACAATAATTTAAGACAATGACTCATTTATCATTAAAACTTGTTGTGTTGAAACATGATACATAATGAAATGGAGACATTTCTCACAGTCTTCTCACATTTAGAGTCTCTCCCAAGAATGAGCTTTGTTTTATTTATCTTTGGACACCTTCCTATAGAGATGTCTTTAGATGATTTATACAGAGAAGCCTTTTTTAAAATTTTTATGTATATTTAATTGTGAAAATACTGTACAGAGTGGTTACAATTACATGGGCAAGATAATGAGTACATTTCTTATCAAGCATTGTAGCCTCCTCCTTTGTTTCCCCTTCCCATCCATTCCCAGCTTCCCCCCACTCACCCCCCACCTAATCCCATGCCCACAAAAGTTGTAAAGTTCGTTTTCGACATGAAAACTTGTAGTTCTCATTGCTGCAACGGGTCCACCTGTATCTTTATTTAAACAACTTGTTTTTCCCCTTCCCCTCCACAAATTATACCGACATCAAATACAGTGAAAGCAGGGGTTATACTTTGGGGAGTGACATACGAAGCAAAAACAAAAAAATCTTATAAATGCGTTAGAAACAAAAGCATGAAAGAAAAAAATTAAATACATATCTTAGGTTCATTTTCCTAACATCACCTTATCTGACCCTTTCTGCTTGACTCGTACATATTTTAGATATTGCAAATAAGGGAAACCATGGGACCTATGTTTCTTTGTGCCTGGCTTACTACACTTAATATAATTTTTTCCAAGTCTTTCCATTTCCTAACAAATGGGGCAATGTCATTCCTTCCGATGGAGGAATAGAATTCCATTGTGTATATATACCACATTTTCTTGATACATTCATCTACTGAGGGGGCATCTGGGTTGGTTCCATATCATAGCTATAGTAAAGAATGCTCCAATAAACATAGTTATGCTGGTAGCTTTAGTGTGGTCTTGTTTGTAAACATTTGGGTAAATGCCCAAAAGTGGGATTGCTGGGTCATAGGGGAGCTCTATGTGAAGTCTTTTGAGGAACCTCCATACTGCTTTCCAAAGTGGTTGAACAAGTTTACAGTACCACCAACAAAGAAGTAAGGTTCCCTTCTGTCCACATCCCCTCCAGCATCTGTTGTTGTTAGGGTTCTTGACTTTGCCATTCTAACTGTGGTGAGGTGGTATCTTGATGTTGTTTTGATTTGCATTTCTTTATTGCTAGGGTGGTTGAGCATTTCTTCATGTGTTTATTGGCCATCCTTCTTTCTTCTTCAGAGAAGTTTCTCTTTAAGTCTTTAGCCCAATTATTTATTGGGCAGTTCATTCTTTGGGGATTTTTTGTTGGGGGATTTAATTTTTTGAGTTCCAAGTATATTTTAGATATGAGACCCTTGTCCATTGAATGGCTAGTGCAGATCTTCTCCCAATCCATAGGCTTTCTATTGATCTTGCTAGCTATGTCCTTTGCCATGCAGAAATTCTCCAACTTCATGGAATACCATTTGTTCAACTTTTCTTTGATTTGTTGTGTTTCCGGGTCTCTATTAAGTAAATTTTGGCCTGCGCCAAGGAGTCCTAGAGTTTCTCCTATTCCATCCCGTAATGTTTTCAGATTGTCTGCTTTGACTTTGAGGTCTTTGATCCATTTGTAGTTGATTCTGTTTCAGGGTGATATATAAGGGTCTAGCTTTCGTTTTCTACAAGTAGTTAATCAATTTAGCCAGCACCATTTCCTGAAGAGGCTGTCTTTCTTCCATTCTATTTTTTTAGCTCCCCTATCGAAGATTAGATGGCTATAGGTCTGTAGGTTCATTTCTGGGTTTTCAATTCTATTCCATTGGTCCTGAGGTCTGTTCTTGTGCCAGTTTTGATTACTGTTTTGATTACTATGTCTTTATAGTAGAGTTTGAAATTTGGTATTGAATTCCTTCAACAGTGTTCTTTCCGTCGAGGAGCGTTTTTGATATTCGGGTCTTTTATTGTTCCATATGAATTTTTGGATTGCCTCTTCTATTTCCTTGAAGAATGAGGTTGGAATTTTGATAAGTATCACACTGAATTTGGAGATAACCTTGGGAAGTATTGTTAATCTTTCCAATCCAGGAGCATGGGAGTTTTTTCCATTTTCTAAGATCTGTTTTGATTTCCTTATTCAAGTTTTTAAAATTTTCATCATAGAGGTCCTTCACTTCTTTGGTTAAGTTAATTCCTAGGTATTTTATTTTTTGTGGCGCTAGTAGAAAAGATGTTGTTTTCCTAATTTCAGCCATCTTTTCTCATTGTTGGCATACAGAAAAGCCATTGATTTGGGGGGGTTAATATTATACCCTGCTACTTTGCCAAAGTTTTGAATCAGCTTGAGTAATTTGGGAGTGGAGTCTATGGGATTCTTTACATACAAGATCAGGTCATCTGTAAGATGGAAAGTTTTATTACTTCTTTCCATATTTGGATCCCTTTTATGTTTGCATCTTGTCTTACTACTGCTATAGCTAGGCATTCTAATACTAGGTTGAAGAGAACTGGAGAGAGTGGGCATCCTTGTCTTGTTCCTGCGTTAAGAGGAAATGGCTTTAGTTTTTCACCATTAATTATAATGCTGGCGGTAGGTTTGTCATATACCGCCATTATTGTATTTAGGAATGTTCCAAGGATTCCTAATTTTTCCAAAACCTTCATCATAAAGGGGAGTTGGATCTTGTCAAATGCTTTTTCTGCATCTATTGAGAATACCATGTGATTCTTATCCTTGCTCCTGTTAATGTGATGAATATTAATTGATTTGCGTATATTGAACCAGCTTTGCATCCCTGAAATGAATCCTGTTTGATCATAGTGTATGATTTCTTGGATGAATTGTTGAAGTCGATGGGCCAATATTTTGTTGAGAAATTTTGGATCAATCTTCTTCAAAGTAATTGGTCTATAGTTCTCCCTGCCTGGTATTGGGATGAGTGTTATTATGGCTTCATAAAATGTGTTCGGTAGTGAATTTTCTCTTTCAATTTCATTGAAGACTTGGAGGAGTATTGTTGTGAGCTCTGCTTTGAAGGCCTTGTAGAATTCCGCTGTAAAACAATCTTGTCCTTGACTTTTCTTAGATGGGAGTTCTCTTATTGCTGTTTCTATTTCAATGCTTGATATAGGCCTGTAAAGATGGTTTAGTTCATCTTGGTTTAGTTTTGGCATGTCAATATTTGATAGGAAAAGGTCCATTTCTGCCAAGTTCTCAAACTTATTAGCATAAAGTTTTGAGAAGTATTCCCTTAAAATGTTCTGAATCTTCGTTGTTTCTGAGGTGATGTTTCCCTTCTCATCTCTGAGTTTATTTGGGTGTATTCTCTTCTTTTTATGATAAGATTTGCTAAGGGTCTGTCAATTTTTCGAAGAACCAACTCTCTGTTTTGTTGATTCTTTCTATACTTTTTTTGGATTCTAATTCATTTAATTCTGATTTAATTTTAATTATTTCTTTCCATCTACTGGATTGGGGTTTATGTTGCTGCTATTTCTCCAGGAGGTTCAGGTGTCTCATTAAATTGTTGGTTTCAGATCTCTCCAATTTGTTGATGTAGGAACTCAGAGCTATAAACTTGCCTCTGAATACTGCCTTTGCTGTGTCCCAGAGGAGCTGGTAATTTGTGTGCTCATTTTTGTTGAATAGCATGAACATATGAGTTTCATTTATAATCTCTTCCATGACTCACTCGTGATTCAGTAGTGTGTAGATCAGCCTCCATGTGTTCCTGGACTTTCTTTGGTGGCTTTAGGTGTTGAGTTCTTATTTTATTCCCTTGTAATCTGAGAGAATGCAAGGTATAATTTCAATGTTTCTGAATTTAGACAAGTTTGCTTTGTGGCCTAAAATGTGGTGTATTTCAGAAAATGTTCCATGTGCTGCTGAGAAAAACGAGTATTCTGATGTTGCTGGGTGAAATGTTCGGTAGATGTCTGTTAAATCTAGTTGATCTATGCTGTTGTTTAGATCTGCGGTTTCTCTGTTGAGTTTTTGCCGAGTTGATCTATCTAGTGGGGAGAGTGGTGTGTTAAAATCGCCAACAATTAATGTCTTTGGATCTATGTGGGATTTGAGGGAAAGTAGTGTTTCTTGGATATATTTGGGTGTTCCGTTGTTTGGTGAATAGATATTTAGAATTGTAATATCCTCCTGAAGGAGAGATCCCTTAATTACTATGTAGTAACCATCTTTATCTCTTCTCACAAATTTTAATTTGAAGCCTATTTTATCTGATATTAAAATTGCAACTCCCGCCAGTTTATAGGGGCTGTTTGCTTTTTAGATTTTGTTCCAGCCTTTAACCTGGTAATTATGTTTGTTTTTACAGGCAAGATATGACTCCTAAAGGCAGCAGATAAAAGGATCTTGCTTTTTAATCCAACTAGACAGTCTATGTAGCTTAATTGGAGAAATAAGTCCGTTAATGTTGAGAGATAAGACTGAGAGGTATTTGGGAGTTCTGCCATGTTATCCACCTACTTGGGGGCTGCGAAAACTGGGTTCTTCCTATGGTTCTTGGATTCTCAGTTTGGGTGCAGTTTCTTGGCCTTTATTGTGATCTTGTTGGTTTTCTATGTGTAGGACATCTTTAAGAATCTTTTGTAAGGCTAGTTTGGTGGAGATGTATTGTTTCAATTTTTCTTTGCTATGGAACGTTTTTATTTGGCCTTCAGTTATGAAGGATAGTTTAGCTGGGTACAGTATTCTTGGTTGATAGTTGTTTGTTTTTAGGGCAGGGCATACATCACTCCAGGCTCTTCTTGCTTTGATTGTCTCTGCTGAGAAATCTGAGGTGATTCTAATTGGTTTCCCATTATAGAACATTAATCTTTTCTCCTTGACAGCTTTAAGGATCTTTTCCTTGGTCTGAATTGATCCTGTGTGGATTATAATGTGATGGTTGGATGTCCTATTCTGGTCTGGTCTAATTGGAGTTCTAAAGCTTCTTGTATCTGAATAGGCCTATCTTTTTGCACGTTTGGGAAGTTCTCTGCTAGGATCCTGTTAAACAAATTTCCTAGACCATTAACTTATGTTTCTTGGATGCTCCTCTACACCCATTATCCTTAGATTAGACCTTCTGATGGTGTCTTCCAAGTTTTGGATAGATCTATCATATTTCTTGGATTTGTCTTAGATGGTTGTACGTTCTTTCTCTATAATATCTAGGCTATCTTCATTCCACGAGACTCGTTCTTCTGCATGGTCTAAACTGCTGTCAAAACTTTCTAGTTTGTATTTTATTTCTCTTCCTTCTAATTTGTCAGCTTTGATGGCTTCAAATTCTTTGTTGAAGCTTTGCTTTAGATCTTGTATGAACTTCTTTACATCCTTAATTTGGTGTTCATTCTTTATTCTCAGATCACTTAGTTGATTGGTTATGGTTTCCTTGGACTCCCATTCCTTCTGTTGGGTTCCATTCAGCATTCCCTTTGTGGTCTCCCTGACTTCCTTCAGCTCTTTGTTAATGGATTCCATGAATGCCTTTATTGATCTTTGTGTATTCTCATCCTGCTCTCTCAATTCCTGTATTACTCTTTGCTTAGCTTCCTCATGTTTATGCCATCCCTGTAGTTCTCTTTGAGTGTTCTCAGCCTGCTCACGCCATTCCTCCCTTTCTCTTTGAGTACTCTCAAGCTGCTTACGCAAATCCTGAATCAATTTTTGAGTACCTTCCTCACACTCATGATATTCCTCTAAAAGCATTGGATTGCCTCCTCTCTCTCCCTATCACGCTCATAGAGAGTCCTTTGTAGGTTTTCAATCTTTTCCTGCATTGACCTTTTTTTTTTTGCGTCCATTGACCTTTTGTTTTCCTCCTCTCTCTCTTTATCACGCTCATACATAGTCCTTTGTGTGTTTGCCAGCAGTGTTTTTTGAGCTATTTGGGAAGTCTCTTCTGGGTTATTCATTATCTGTTCTGTCCCCTGATTATCATGATTGGGAGTTGAGATACCCAGTCTTGCCATTTTTCTTATGTTTTTCCAGCTTACTCTACCCATGTGGGATGAAAATCACACCAGTTTTGTTCTAGAACACTAACTTAAGACAAGCATCAATCAAAGTCTGTATTTGCACAGTCAATAGTCTGCAGATACAATCTAGTTCAACAGATACATCTATTCAATATCAAACAACTATATATTAATGGGCTACAAAACACAAAGAAAACTTTGGTAAACCAGAAATGATTAGGTTTAGAGAGAGATGTGGGTAAAAAATAGGAATAGTGTTATGTGGGAAGGCACAGGGAGAGTTAACTAAGTCCTAATCTCAAAGCAGGAAATAGGTTGGATAGGATGAAAGTAGGGAGAGAGAAAAAGAAGAAGAAAGAGCAAGGGAAAAAAAGAGACCAGAAAAAATAGAAAAGTAAAAATTAAAAATATTATGCTGAAAAAAAACTAAATATTCAGAGAACAATGTTTATATAATGCGAGAAGGAGAGGGATATAAAGATGTGAAAAACTTAAAATAATAATTCTTATAATATGATATATATATAAAGAGGTAGTACTGCTATTAAGGAATTTAAGTCTAAGAGGTTTTGAATTGAGTAATAAATTTGTTTATTAACTGTGTACACAGTAGGGGATAAGGTCTAATAATCAACTACGAGTTTATCTGAGGATGTGCAGAACAGCAATTAAGTCAGATAAAGAAGAACGAAAGAGAAGAAAAGGTGAAAAGGATAAGAAAGAAAGAAAAAAAGATCAGTAGTTCAGTAGAGCTAAAAAAACCCAAAAACAATTTTTAAAAAAGAAAAAAAAGAAAACAAAACGCACATATACATATACCCCTATAATAAAAATTATAAGAGGAAAAAAAAGTTAGTAGAAAACAATTTTTTTCAAAAAAGGTACAAATTAAAAATAAAAAAAGTTTTAGAAAAAAATTTTTATAAAAGGTACAAAAAAAAGAAAAAAATTTGTTTGATATTTTTGGGGAGGGTTGGGAAAAATCCTGTATCTCCCTATGTCCATAACCAGCCTCTTGTTGGAGTCTCGGATCTGCTTGTGGTGTTTGATTTTCCTGTGGCTTGGTTGGTTTCTTAAGTCAGTTTGTTTGAACAGGAAGAAAAATGCTCTGCTTTACCCAGGATTTAGTGATCCTTCTCCCAGGTTAGTTCAATGGGAGGGAGATCTGCTTTTAGTATCACAAAAGAGGGAGATGGCTTTTTCCTCAAGTTTGGAGATGATGTAATGAGGCTAGGTTCTGGGTAGAGTTGAGGCCTTTCAGCAAACAGTAGCTTTTCCCGGGGGCTAGTTTGTGAGAAACTCACAGTGCCCAGCCTCTAGCCACTCTCGGGGATTATGTTTACTGAATTTCAATTGATTATCAAGGCTGCCAAGGGAGGGGCAGCCTCTGGCTCTGATTACCCAGTGAAGAAAGCCATTCCTGGGGCTAGCGCCCGAGCTGGGTAACTTTTCCCTGGGTGGAGCTGAGTCTGGCTGGTCAGTTAGGTTCTTGTGACCTGCTAAATGACTCTAGTTTTCTTCCAAGGCCTGAGTTGGAGCTAGCATTTCCGCCGAGCTTTGTCAGTATCCAAGATGGAGATCTCCAGTACTGGGGAGGGAAGGGGTGACCTTCCCTCCTCTGCTCCCTGATGGGTAGCCTTTTCTTGAGGACAGGCAAGTTGTGGGTAAAATTGTAAGGGGAGGATAGAAATGTAGCTTAGTGGTAAAGAGCTCACTCAACATGCATGAATACCAGGGTTTGGATCCTCAGTGCCACATACTCAGAAAAAGCCAGAGGCAGTGGAGTGGTTCAAATGGTAGAGTGCTAGCCTAGAGAAAAACAATCCCCAGGACTGTCAAAAACAATAGGCCAGATGCCAGTGGCTCACA
Source organism: Dipodomys spectabilis (assembly GCF_019054845.1). Classification (NCBI taxonomy): domain Eukaryota; kingdom Metazoa; phylum Chordata; class Mammalia; order Rodentia; family Heteromyidae; genus Dipodomys; species Dipodomys spectabilis. The sequence continues at coordinate 594,527 of NW_024871098.1, read as the reverse complement.
CCTGGAAAGCTACCTTCTCATGAGGCTGAGATTTGAAGACTACAGTTCAAAGACAGCCCAGGCAAGAAAAGCCTGTTAGGCTCTTATCTCCAATGAACCACTAAAAAATCCCATGTGGGGCTATGGCTCAAGTGGTAGAGAGTTAGCCTTGACAGATTTGCTCAGGGACAGTGCCCAGGGTTGATACAAGACACACAACTATTTGCTAATTACAAAAACATTCTCTGGAAAATCAACGCTGATATACACCAGAATTGGAGTCAGACCTCCAGGCTTAAGTGTAGCAGGTCCACATACCCACCCTCACAGACTCTAGCATTGTAACCTTGTGTCCACAGGGTTCTGAATGGTCCAATGTTGAAAGGCTTAATATGCTCCCAAAGCCCTTTGTGATAAGCAGTTTACTTGTATGTATTGTCAATGTTATTACATGTCTGAACCTAGCACAGCACCAATAGCCCTTGCCCATCACCCTAGCTCAGGAGGCTGAGGTCTCAGGATCACACTGAAGCCAGACAGGGCAGGAAAGTCTATGACACTTTGACTTCCACATCTGAAAGGTCAGATGTTCAAGAGCCTCTTGTTTTTCCCTTGGTGATGAAAAGTTACTCTAAATTTCTTAGTGTTCTTGACCCACTGACCATCCTGGGTTCAAATGAAGTTCTCAGGATCCAAGCACTGGCACAGTTAGCTGGAAGAGCTCCAGTGTAACACTGTATTTGAAGGACAGAAAACAGTTTCAAAAGCCAGGCTAGTTGAAGAGAACCAGGAGGCAGAATATACAAACTCAACAGGGAATTGAGCTGCAAAACCACTTCATTCATTCCAGGCACAGCCAGCAATGGGGGGAAACCTGAAACATTTGTTAGAGTTACACCATGGCAGGCTTTTCTCAGCTTCAGTTTTCAGGAGATTCCAGTCCACTGTAGAGAAAGGCCATTATCAGCTGGGTGCTGGTGGCTCATGCCTGTCATCCTAGCTACTCAAGCCTGAGACCTGAGAATCAAGCAAAATTAAAAGCTAGTCTGGGCAGACTCTTATGTCCAATAAATCACCAAAAAGCTGGGAACCAGAGCTACTGTAGTGCAAGTGTACAGAACCAACCCTGTGAAAACAAGCTAAAGGATATCACCTAATGTCTGAGTTCAAGTCCCGGTAAACACACACACACACAGACACACACACACACACACACATAAGCACACACACACTAACATCCTTAACAGGCTTATACCAGCAATCCTAGCTACTTAAGAAGCTGAGATTTTAGGATGGCAGCTTGAAGCCAGAACAGGCAGGAAAGTCCATGAGACTCTTATCTCCACTAAACTACTAAAAAAAGATGAAAGTTGAGCTCTGTTTCAAGTGGTTGAATATTAGCTTTGAGCAAAGGAAGCTCAGGGACATTGCCTAGTCCCTGATTTCCAGCTCTAAGTTTTTTTAAAAGACATCCTTTGCCATCCCCAAAGGCCATAAATCCTGATTTTGGTCATCTTAGACCTCACTTCCACTCCTGCCACTTCGACAGTACTGACACTAGTGGCCGGTGTGTGGCCAACACTGGGTTAAGAAGTGAAAGTACACAAGGGCTTGCATAGCCAGGGAAACACTAATACCCAAAAACAATGTGGTATTAGCCATACCAGTCTCTCATCTCCCAGTTCTTGGCCCTGGAATCTAAAAATGTGCCTCTGTATTCTGAGTACCTGGAATTATCTAGAAGGACCTGAGAGGCCCAGCTGGGGCTGGAAGATAGACTGTCCTGAGATAAAGTACATTTACATTTCCTAGACACTGACCTATACTTCCAAGCCACCTTGGCCTCACATCCCATGTAGCCCTAGATCCTCCTTGCTTGGGCAGCCTTCAGTCAGCTGTCAAGCTCGAGTTGGCCAAAACCACCAAAATCCCCATTCCCCACTCCACTGTCAGGCTGCTGAGAGGGATATGCAGTCAGAGGCTCAGTTGAGGAAAAGGATAGGACATTGCATGACTGAGACACTCCCCCTCAGGCAGAGGAGACCCTATGCCAGCTGGCGTCACTGACCCAGAATCCCCTGGAGGCAGCCAAATATTGGGACAGCCAGACTTGTGCCCCAGAGAAAAGTTGGAATACAGGCCTGTGGCAATGTAGGACTCATTGAAGACCCTAATAAGTGGCTAACGGCAAGGTCGGTGTGAAGGAGGGGCACCATCTGAGGTCAGAAATAGGCAGACCAGCAACCAGGAAGGGGTCAGAAAAAGGAGGAAAATTACACACACACACACACACACACACACACACACACACACACACACACGTATATTCCAAACCCTTTGCAGTTCCTGAGAACAAAACCATGAACTCCCTCTATTAGGATCACATTCAACCCATGAGAAGATGCCACTATCATACTCAGACTAACTGTAGACACAGCAATGAGCCTCTCATATCTGGAATGTCTCATAACCCAGCATAGAATTTCCTACCGTACACACTGCAATGTCGAAAACTCAGCCAACCTAATTTGTTTATTGTTGGTCAAGAGGTTTGAACTTTGGGTGAGGGCACTGTCCTTCAGCTCTTCAGCTGAAGATGAGCACTGTACAATTTGAGCCACAGTGCCATTTCCTGTTTTCTGGTGGCTCATTGGATATCAAGACCCAGAGACTTTGCTGCCCAATCTGGCTTTGAACCGTGGTCTTTATATCTCAGCTTTATGAGTAGCTAGGATGACAGCTAGCATCCAAATCCATGCTTCATTAGGGAGAATACAAACACAACAATCCTACCCCTGCACCCATTTTCCCACTCTCTGCTTGCCATAGGCCTCGACCACTTGAGTTCTTGGTAAGGCACCATCCATTTTACCGTGGCTTCAAACTGGTGCAAACTTGGAGAGTTCTTAGAAATGTCTGTAAAGTGAGGCCAGCACTTGGTCTCTCAATCACATCACCCTCCCATACACACCTCCACATCTTTGCAGCGAAGATATTTTACTTTCTTTCATTTTTTTGATACTGACCTTGAACCCTGGGCCTGGGTGCTCTCCCTGAGCTCTTCAGCTCTAGGCAAGCACTCTACTACTTGAGCCACAGGACCCCTTCCAGTTTTCTGGTGGTTTGTTGGAGATAAGAGTCTCAGGGTCTTTCCTGCCCAGTCTGGCTTTGAACTGTGATCCTCAGATCTCGCCTCCTGAGTACCTAGGATGACAGCCATGAGCTACTGGCACCCAGCAAAACATACTTTTCAATTCCTGTCATCCTATTCTCTCAGGAGACTGAGATCTGAGGACTGCATTTGGATGCCACCCTTGGCAGCAAAGTGCATGAGTACTCTTTATCTCCAATTAAACACCCAAAAACCTGGAAGTGTACCTGTGGCTTAAGTAGTAGAGGGCTCGCCTTGAGCTGAAAGAGCTGAGGGATAGCGCCCAAGCCCAGAGTTCAAGCCCCATGCCTGACCAAAAAAAATTTCAGTTTTCACTAACAAGTAGGAGCAAAAATGTGAGATTGAATAATAACTAGAGCATTATCATTATATTTATTTCTCAGTGATCATTCTTGTAATGACTAATGAGAGTTTTCCAGACAGGTATAGCTTGAGAGTTAGTGTTAAGTAATGGATTAGATGGTAAGTAAATCTGACATTGTTTTAGGGTACAGGAGTTCAGGGAAAGGTAGGATCATTGGAAACTACAGTATTTTTCCTGATAAGAGAATTTGAGGACAAATAATATAATACTTCATGTAAGGGAACAAGATAACTTTAGAGGTAGAGTCAGAAAATTTGTGGGAATTAGGGCAAATTGAAACATATTTACAGAGTGCAAACTGGAGTATCCATTAGAATGTTTAAAAACTAGAGTCTTTTTCTTAAACATGAGAATTGGACTATCATTAGAGTGAAAGTTAGGTTTCAGTTCCAGCTGGAGTTAGAGCTAGAGTTAGCCTTAGGGAAATGGAAAGTTTAGGGTCAAACTGAAAGTAAATATTCGAATAACAAGTCTAGTTAGAATTAGGATGAATATGAAATAAGAAACTGCTAATAATATTAAGATTAGTGTATGATTAGTGTGAGGTTTAGCCTCAATATTCCTGTTAGGGTTCGGGTTACAAAAATGGCAAGATACTGTGTAAAACTACAAACTATTTTTAGAAAGATGAGTTGAATCAAAGTTAGGATGAATAAAAACTAACGTATTTGTATGGCTTTTAGAATCCAAAGGCTATTAGTTCAAGGGTTAGGGTTACTGTTCTAGTTCAGGTTAGACTTAGGCTTAGGGAAGGGTAAGCTTTACGGTGAAACTGAGTTTTCTGCTAACATTTTCAAGTAAAGTAAGCTTGAAATTTAACAAAAACTACAGCGTTTTCCTAAGTTTCTTATTCAAGGTTGAATAGGGTTAAATTTAGAGTTAGGTTTCTAGTAAGGTTTATATATAGTTAGGGGTAGGTACTAAAGTAGATTTTAAATAAACCGGCAACTCTTTTTTGGAGATATAAGAGTTCAGTAAACGTTAAGATCAGTGAAAACTGTGATAGTTTTCATTTGAGGTAAATGATTCATAATAGGGAACGATTTCAGAGTCCAAGTCAGGGAATTTGTAAGATTTGGAGCAAACTGCAAATCATTTCAAAGACAATGAGTATCTGCTAGAATGTGTCTAAACTCGAGTATTTTCCAATAATTTTAGGATTGGGTTATTATTATCATCAGGATTACTCTTAGGGTTCTGTCCAAGATTAGAGATAGGATTAGGGAAATGGAAGTTTGAGAAATTGAGTGACTTATTTTCTTTGTGATGTATATTCACTATTCTAAGGATTGAAGTCAAGGGTTGGGTTCTGCCCCTGAGATTTTTGCTGTAGGCTAGCATTCTACCACTTGAGCCATGAGTCCACTTCCAGCTTTCTTTGACAGTGAATTGGAGATGAGAGTCTCTCAGACGTTCCTATCTAAGCTGACATTGAACTGAGATCCCCGGATCTCTGCCTTCTGATTTAAGTTAGGATTAATGCATGAGCTACTAGTGACCTGGAAAGTGCCTGAATTATACTGATTGTTTATACTTTTGTTCGAGATTGAGACTTGAATTCATTATCTGACCACTTTGCTCACTAAGTAGCACTCTGCCACTTGAGCCATGTCTTCAAAAATGATTATTTTAAATAGCTTGAAATCAGTAAGTTTCCTTCAAATGATATGTATCATTAGTGTTGTTCTAAAACTTATCCTAACCAAAAAAGTTTTATTGACCGTAGAGATTATCTGAGCAGATTCTCATGCTTTGCTTCTAATTGCATAACATTTTAGGGACCTTATTTTTTAATTATTATTTTAAGTAGCAAAGCAGTTATCATTAAACAACACAGTTTATCCATACAATTTATGTTGATCAATGCCAACCCTTTCAACATTCTCATTCATCCCTCCCCTATATACACTTCCTTCACTCTTCTTAATTTTGTAGGATATTTACTGGATTCCTCTCTGCATTTTTCCCCTTTTCTCTTATTCAATCTTCTACCTTTTCCCACTTCACTCCTCTTTTGAGTAACCACTTCCATATGATCTAGCAATTCTTCTCCTGGGCATTTCGCGAAAGAATACAAACCAGGATTTAGTAACGGTTTCAGCACAACCATGCTTATTGAATCAACCCAGATACTCCTCAAGAGAGAACCAGATACTCCTCAAGAGAGAAATGAACAAGTAAATGTAATACACACACAAACACACACACACACACACACACACACACACACAAAAACACAGGAAATTCTACTTACCCATTCTCTTTGTCTATGCATGCCTTTGAGTAGTGATTGTACAGATTCATTTGTACCATTTGCTACACAGAAAAGAGATGAACCATACATATATATGTATGTATATATATATATGATTATACACACACACACACACACACACACACACACACACACATATATATACATACATGGATATATGCACACATATGGATGCATATTAAATACGTGAGTACATTTTATGTTTTCAAGAATTATGGAGCTAACAAAAATCACATGCATTTTCATACCTTTTCAATTTTTTCAAAACCTAAAGCACTCTGTCTCTTTTGAATACCTAATTTTTAAGATAATGTCACCATCTCTGATCTGTCAGTGGCCTTGAAATTAGATGTTCAAATAGTTCAAAGTTATTTAGGCTTTTTGTGTAAGAAAGGAATATTTCTAGTGTTCTATTCAGGGGTTCTCTGTTTGCTAGACAGGACTTTGTATAGCACCAAGCATCTCAACTACTTTTGCCATACTTGTATTCCATTTTATTTACTGGAGGTCTTGAACTTTTGCCCTGGTCGGATCTTAGATTGACTGAGACTTTGCTACCTATGCCTCAAAACATAATTAACTAGGATTACAGATGTAAACCACATCTCATTTGTTGAGATGGCTGTCTTGGCAGTTATTTCTTTGGCCTGCCTCAGACCAAGAGCCCTGTCATTTCTGCTTCTCAGTAAGCTGGGATTACAGATGGGGCTACTATACTTGGTGTACATGACACTTTCTGTTTGTTATTTTTTTTTTGTCGGTCGTGTGGCTTGAACTCTGGGTTTGGGCGCTGTCCCTGCACTCTTCAGCTCAAGGGGAGTGCTACCACTTGAGCCACAGCATCAGCATCGGTTTTCTAGTGGTTTTATTGGAGATAAGAGTCTCACGGGCTTTCCTTCTCAGGCTGGCTTTGAACCGTGATCCTCATATCTCAGCATCCTGAGTAGCTAGAATTACAGGGGTCAGCCACATGTGTCTGGCACACCTTCTGTTTTTTAAAAGAGGCTTTCATTGTAAAAATGCTGTGTAGAGGGGTTATAGTTCCATGAGCAAGTTAATGAGTACATTTTCTATCAAGCATTCTTACCTTCTCCTTTGTTTTTCCCCTACTCTCCTCTCCCACCTCCACAAATACACTCCTCTACTCCCTTCCTTTCTTCCCCGCCCATATTGCAAAGATCCTTTTTCAACATAGTGTCTTGTTCATTTCATTGTTACAATGGGTCAGCCTGTATCACTATTTATCTATTTTGTGTTTTACTTCCCCTCCCCAAGCTAGAGAAGGGTGTATACAAGATGCACGGCACCAACATTAAATATAGTGAAAACAAGGGTTAAGCCATGGGTGAGGACCATTAAAAAGAAAAAAGAAACACATGGTAGATTATAAACCCTCTCTTGGGGTTCATTTCGCTTAACATCATCTTATCTGGTCGTATGTACATAGCTTTTGAACTTTTATGCTTGTCCCAGACATATAATTGTTATTTCAAATAAGGGAAACTATAGGACCAATGTTTCTTTGGTTTTGGCTTACTTCATTTGATATAATGTTTTATAAGACCTCACTTAGAGCTCCCCTATGATCCAGCAGTCCCCATTTTTGGGCATTTACCCAAATGATCACAAACAAGACCATACTAAGCTACCGGAACAACTATGTTTATTGCAGCATTCTTTACCATAGCTAAGATATGCAAACAACCCAGATGCCCCTCAGTAGTTGAATGGATCAAGAAAATGTGATACACACACACACACACACACACACACACACACATAATGGAATTCTATTCCTCCATCAGTGAGAATGAAATCGCCCCATTTGCTAGGAAATGGAAAGATGCAGAAACAATTATATTAAGTGAAATAAGCCAGGCTCAAATAACCATAGGTCCCGTGGTTAATCTTACTTGGAGTAACTAATACATGGTACCATATAACCATATAAGAGGATGTGATGGGAAATGAACCCCAAGAGAGGGACATAAATGATTTTCATTCCATGAGATTCTTCTCTCTCTATAATCTCCCAGATAAAGTTGGAAGGGGAGCTGTCATTCAAATACAGAGCACCACACTTGAGGGAAAAAGCCTAAATGACAAGGTAAGGTCCTAAGTTTAAACCATAATATCAGACCTCAAAAAAGATGATTTCTTTTCCTTGAGGTTTTTTATTACATTGATCGGGGAAAATAACCGACGTTGTATTCATGTTTAGCATTACTATTAAAATCATGTTATATTTATTTGTTATTCTTTATTTCCTTAAATTTTACTTACACTAATATCCAGTAATGATAAGAGATGATTACTGTTTCACAACTTTTTATGTCAGTTGAATATATGGATGAGAGGTGCATACAAGGAGTTTGGACTGAAAATAAATATTTGCAAGGTCTTCCATAAGAATTGATAGTTGAAGGAGCTGTGGGCAAGGAAAGATAAGTTATGATTCTGAAAAGCACACAATTTTTGAAGACAAAAAAAGGAAAATATGTAGCTTTTGGTAAGAACTTTGTAACCCACCTACACATTTAATTCCTTATTTTTAGTGGAAGATATTTCAGTTAACTTTATTTTACAAAGTTAAACATGATTGACATAAAATACTAACTGACCTCTGTCTCAGGTAAGCAATTATTCTAGGCAGGTGCATGGGGCTCATGGCTGTAATCCTAGCTACTCAGAGAGCTGAAACCTCTAGATCCTAGTACAAAGCCTGTCTGGGGAAGAAAATTGGTGAGACTTTTCTGTGGCACTGTGGCTCAAAGTGGCAGCACTAGTCTTGAGTAATAAAGCTCAGAGACAGAACCCAGGCCCTGAGGTCAAGCTCTCTGAAATTATTCTTAAAATACTTGTTCTCAGTTTTTCTTTAACGTGTCTGGAAGAATGTTTTAAACTTATGGATTTTTTATTTCATGTTGTCATAATTTATTTTTAAGATGTTCAGAGAAAAATTATTTATAGTAAGAACTGGTTTGTATTGCTTTGCATTACGTTTTGCTTCTACACCTATAGATTAGCTTGAGAGTAGATGGCCAAACCCCTCCTCCCCCCACCAAAGTTGTAGTTAATTTTCAGACATAATGACTTGTATATCTCATTGTTGCAATGTGTCCACCTGTATCCCTAGTTAAACGACTTGTTTTTGCCCTTCACCTCCACAATTTGTACCAACATCAAATACAGTGAAAGAAGGGGGGAGAGACATAAAATGCAATATAGGAATCATCTTATAAATATGTTAGAAACAATTGCATGAAAGAAAAATATTGAATATTTATCTTGGGGTTCATTCCTCTAGCATCAATTTATCTGACCTTTTCTGCTTGACTCAGCATATACTAGTTATTGCAAATAAGGGAAGCCATGGGACGTATATTTCTTTGGGTCTGGTTTACTTCACCTAATATAATTTTTTTCCAAGTCTTTCCATTTCCTAACAAATGGGGCATTGTTTTTCTTTCTGATGGAAGCATAGAATTCCATTGTGTATGTATACCACATTTTCTTGATCCATTCATCTACTGAGGGGCATCTGGGTTGGTTCCCTATCATAGCTATGGTAAATAATTCTGCAATAAACATAGGTGTGTTGCTGGTAGCTTTAGTATGTTCTTGTTTGTGATCATGTGGGTAAATGCCCAAAAGTGGGATTGCTGGGTCATAGGGGAGCTCTATGTGGAGTCATTTGAGGAACCTACATACTGCTTTCCACAGTGGTTGAACAAGTTTACACTCCCACCAACCATTTAGGAAGGTTCCCTTCTGTCCACATCCCCTCCAGCATCTGTTGTTATTAGAGTTCTTTATTTTGCCATTCTAACTGTAGTGAGGTGGTTCCTCAATGTTGTTTTTATTTGCAATTCTTTTATGGCTAGAGAGTTTGAGCATTTCTTCATGTTTTTATTGGCCATCCTTCTTTCCTCTTCAGAGAAGTTTCTCTTTAAGTCTTTAGCCCACTTATTTAATGGGCAGTTGTTCCTTTGAAGATTTGTTGTTGAGTGATTTAAATTTTTGAGTTTCAGGTATATTTTAGATATGAGACCCTTGTATGTTGTATGGCTAGTGCAGTTCTTCTCCCAATCCATGGGCTTTCTAGTAATCTTGCTAGCTATGTCCTTTGCCATGCAGAAGCTCTGCAATTGCATGCAATCCCATTTGTCCCATTTGTCTTTGACTTTTTTTTTGTATTTCTGGGTCTCTATTAAGAAAATTTCTGCCTGTGCCAAGGAGACCAAGGGTTTCTCCTATTCCATCCTGTAATGTTTTCAGAGTAAGACTTCAAACTTTTAAAGTTTGAAGATCTTTGATTATGTTGAATGGATGTGAGTAGACTGAGCTGTTGCATACATTCGTGTGTGTGTGTGTGTGTGTGTGTGTGTGTGTGTGTGTGTGTGTGTGTGTGTAAGGAGGGTTATGTGTATCATGGAAATTAAGGATAAGGAACTTGATTCCTTTTTCTTTTTTCTTTTTTTTTTGGTCCGGTCATGGGGCCTGAACTCTGGGCTTAGACACTGTTCCTTAGCTCTTCAGCTCAAGGCTAGCGCTCTATCACTTGATCCACAGCGCCACTTCAGGCTTTTTTCTATTTGCTTATGTGGTGCTGAGGAATCGAACCCTTGGCCTCAGACATGCAAGGCAAGCGCTCTACCACTGAACCACCTTCCCAGCTCCCGGTTCCTTTTTCTGAGATATACATTATGGTATTTCTTTGTTGGTGTTGGGCTCTGATTGCTTGCCTTTGCCTGATGTGTACAATCCAGCTCAATTTTTCAATTAAAGTTTCTTAATTATTACTGAACATATAATTCTCTGATATTGCTTTGTCTTTAATCTGCCATCTAGGATCTTCTTATCCTCTTAAATATGAACATACTATATGAATTTTACCTCCTGACTAATTTTCCCCTTTAATTTGCATTTTGAAATAAGAAATATAATACCTTTGATCTCTGTATTCATGAAGAAAAACCATTTTGAATTCTTTGTTTAATGTAATAACACCTAGACAGATTTGTTAGCACCAAGACCTTAAAGTATCTTTTGTAGTTTTAGTTTAAAATAACCCTTCTCCGTGTTATTAGCATGGGTAGTCAAAGAATTCCCACAATGCCTCACAACATTTATCTTTCACTTTGTCTATGCTTCCTTGTCATTGCTAAATTGTTCTGGATGCCTGTATTAGCTACCCCAACCCTTGTAAAGCTGTTGCTGCTACCCAATTTCTGCCACTGCAACTCAGCAATTACAGTCACAATTACCCTTTCCCTGGTATCTTATTCTCTGCTACTCATTTTGCTACCCATAATTCTTAACACCATGGTTCCAGCCACCTGATCCCTCACACCCCTATCTCTGTTACCACATTCCCAAACAAAGAAAGGCAAGAGTAGGCACAGACAGTCGAATTGGGTATGCCTCTTGCAGGCAAAATGGGATGTTATTCCTCAGGTATTTAACATAAGGAACTAACTAGTGGTGGGAAGAAAAGAGGTTACTCAGAGGGGACTAAAATCCAAGGATATCAACTTATAACTTGTTGCTAGGAAAAGCAGGCCCTAAGGTGAAAGTTAATGAGAAAAGAAAATTTGACAAAAATATTGGGGATGATATAAATAAAGATTTTAGCTTAATCTCTTATACCAGTGATCTGAATTATTTTATGACATAGATATGTAACTGCTTGGCATTTTAAAAAGTATATGAAGATGCACATTTATGTGGTACTTATATTGATTTATGGAATTGTTGCATATGATCATGTTAATGATATTCAATAGTTTATGCTTTATGATATGCTCATGAGCCTGCCTTTGGCAATATGAATTGAGCTCTCTAGAAATAAATGGGATTTCATTGTCAAATACTACAAGGACATTACTGAGGCTAATACCAAAAAGAAAGCTGGAACAAGAAAACTGAACAAATCTACAAGTTTGAAGGGAAGGGATCAGTGGTATTGGCTATGATAAAAAAGAAATTCTTTACCATGTAATATTGGAAGAATAGAATGTGTCTTTTTGAATCACTAGCTTTTTTAACATTCTTAGAAAGCAAAACATGATTTTTGATTCTTGCTTTTTGGGACCTCTTTAATGAGTGGTTAAACAAAAAATTATCGAAATGACTGAAAATCCACTGACATGAATTATTAGATTAACATTATTCTGAAAGTTGCCTTGAGATGCAGGCAGACTGGATTCTTTTTCTTTTAAATTAATGGAATAATCTTCTTTTTGAATGGTTGGACAGTCCATGACACTTGTTCCAAAACAAGAAAAGATACTGGAGAGAATAAAAGAGGCTGCTGAAATTAACGTATTTCCCATTTGGACTTTAATGGTTTGTTACTACAATGAATTAGAATTTCATCTTAAGATAATAATTTCAAAATGGATGTGCTAAAGAATAGCTTTGAAATGTAATATTTAATTCTGTTGGATTACTTGAAGACAAAGGTTTACAGAAAACTTTAAATTCCAGAAAAACTGTAATGTACCAATAAACACCTAGAAGAAATACAATTTAAAAATTCACCTGTTCAAAGCAAATCCTGGCATGAAAGTCTGTGAGTCAATTATCTCCAAACAGGAAGTGGCACTGTGGCTCAATTGGGAGAGGCCTCCCCTTGAGCTGAAGAACTCTGGGATATGTTAATACCCAAGCCCTGAGTTCAAGGCCCATGACTGACAAAAAGAAATTTTAAAGAATTAAATCAGTAGGGCTGGATGAAGACTTGTGGTACAGTGCTTGTCTTGCATGCATGAGGTCTTGGGTTCAATTCCTCAGCACCACATAAGGAGAAAAAACTGGAAGTGTCACTGTGGCTAAAGTGGTAGTGAGCTAGCAATGAGCTGAACAGCTCCGGGACAGCACCCAGACCCAGAGTTCAGGCCCCCCTACCAACAACATCAATAACAACAACAAAAAATTAAAGCATCGAACAACCTGAAGATGTTGTCCAGAATAATGAATGCAGCATTATCCGTTGATATGACTTAGTGACTTGAAACGAAGTTTACTAGGGGAGATGGTGGGCATTTTGTGTGTGTATCAAACCTGCAAAATTATTTTGTACTTTCTGAGGGAGGGAGAAAGGAGCAAATGAGGGGGGGGGAATGAGGTGTTTGGTGGACTTGCCTTTTGATTCACTGATTGTTTTCTGGAGTCAAATTCAGAGAAATTCTGCTTGCAATCCTAGTTGCATGGGCAATGAAGAAACCATGTCCTGGAAGTTGTTTTGTCCTTTCCTTGGCCTGGTTCCAACCGACACTGCAGGACCAAGATGCCTTGAAGACCACTGATCAATTGGGCAGGTGGACCTAACCACAGCCAGAATAGGTAGAAAATGCAATTCGGAGGGCAGCACTGGAAATTTACAGCGGGCAGATATTTTTAAATATATTTTTATTGTAAAAATACTGTACAGAGGCCTCAGAGTTACAGGACTAGATAATGAGTACATTTCCTATACAGCATTGTTACCTCCTCCTTTGTTTTTCCCCTACCATCTTTTCCCTCCACACATCTCCAACTCCTCCCTCCTCCACCCCTGCCTGACATTGTAAATTCATTTTCGACACAGTGTGCTGTACAACTCATTGTCACAATGGTCAACCTGCATCCCCATATAAGCATTCTGCTATATCCCTTCCACTGCCCAAATTACATATATATATATATATATGGTGCAGAACACTGGAATCAAATACAGTGAAAACAGGGGTTTATCGTGGGGGAATAAAGTACAAAAGGATCACATAGTACATTATAAGCATACTAAAAACAAAAGAAAGAAAGGAAAAACCACTTGTGTCTCTGACGTGGAGTACATTTCGCTTAAGATCATCTTTTATGGTCATATGTACCTAGTTTTGATCTTCTCTACTTGTCCTAGACATGTAGTAATCCTTGCAAACAAAGGTAAAACAAGGTAAACCATGGGTCTTATGTTTCTTTTGGTCTGGCTTACTTCACTTAATATAATTTTTACCAAGTCTTTCCATTTCCTAACAAATGGGGCAATGTCATTCTTTCTGATGGAAGCACAGAATTCCAGTGTGTGTGTGTGTGTGTGTGTGTGTGTGTGTGTGTGTGTGTGTGTGTGTGTGTGTGTGTGTGTACCACATTTTCTTGAACCATTCATATACTGAGGGGCATTGGGGTTGGTTCCATATCATAGCTATGGTGACTAATACTGCAATAAACATGGTTGTGCTGGTAGTTTTGTGATCATTTGGGTAAGTGTGTAAAAGTCAGGTTGCTGGGTCATTGGGGAGATCTAGGTGGAGTCTTTTGAAGAAATTCCATACTGCTTTCCAAAGTGATTAAACAAGTTTACACAGCTACAAATAATGCAGTAGGGTTCCCTTTTAGATACATCCCCACCAGCATCTGTCATTATTACATTTCTTGATTTTAGCCATTCTAACTGGAGTGAGGTGCAATCTCAATGTTTTGATTTGCATTTCTTTTATGACTAGAAAAATTGAGTATTTCTTCATGTGTCTAATGGACACTTTTTATTTCCTCTTCAAAGAAGTCTCTCTTTAAGTCTTCAGCCCACTTAGTTATTGGGCAGCTGTTCCTTTGAGGATTTGTTTTTGGGGGATTTATGATTTTGAGTCCTAAGTACATTTTAGATATAAGAATTTGTCTGTTTTATGACTAATGAAGAACTTCTCCCAGTAAGTGGGCTTTTTATTGATCTTGCTATCTATGAACTTTACCTTGTAGAAGCTCTGCTGTTTCATGCAATCCCATTCTCCAACCTTTCTTTGATTTGATTTGTTTCTGGTTCTCTATTAAGAAATTTTTGGCCTCTGCTAAAAAGCCCTAGAGTTTCTCTTATCCTTCATGTAATGTTTTCACGGTGTCTACTTTTATTTTGAGGTCTTTGATCCATTTTGATTTGATTATCACACAGGGTAATATAGATAGATAGATAGACAGATAGATGGATAGATAGATAGATAGATAGATAGATAGATAGATAGATAGATAGATAGATAGATAGATAGAAACTAGCATTAGTTTTCTACAGGTGTTTAACCAATTTTACCAGCACCATTTACTGAAAAACTGTCTTTCTTCCATTCTATATTTTTAGCTCCCTTTTCAAAGATTAGGTGGCTATAGGTCAGTGGGTTTATTTCTGAGATTTCAGTCCTATTTCATTGGTCCACAGGACTGTTCTTGTGCCAGTACCAAGCTGTTTGAATTACTATGGCTTTTTAGTATATTTTGAAATTTGGAACTGATATTGCTCCAGTGCTGTTCTTTCTGCTAAGAATTGACGAACCTACAGCCAGCATTATAATTAATGGTGAAAAGTTAAAGCCATTTCTCATTAATTCAGGAAAGAGATAAGGATGTCTGCTCTCTCCACTCCTCTTCAAATTAGTATTAGAATGCTAGCTGGGGCAATAAGACAAGATTCAAACTTGAAGGGAATCTAAGTAGGGAAATATGAAGTAAAACATCCAAGATGACCAATGGAATAGAATTGAAAACCCAGAAATGAACCTAGAGTCCCATAGGCATCTAATTGTCGATAAGGGAGCTAAAAAAATAGAATATAAGAAAGACAGCCTGTTCAGTAAATGGTGCTGGCAAAATTGGTTAACTACTTGTAGAAAACTAAAGCTAGATCCTTATTTATCACCCTGCACCAAAATCAACTCAAATGGATTAAAGACCTCGGAGTCAAAGCAGACACTCTAAAAATATTACAGGATGGAATAGGAGAAACCCTAGGTCTCCTTGGCACAGGCCAAAATTTTCTAAATAGAGACCCGGAAACACAAAAAATCAAAAAATGTTTGGACAAATTGTATTGCATGCAATTGCAGAGCTTCTGCCTGGCAAAGGACATAGCTTGCAAGATCACTAAAAAGCCCACTGATTGGGAGAAGATATTCACTAGCCATACAACATAAAGGGTCTCATATCTAAAATATACCTAGAACTTAAAAAATTAAATCCCCCAACAACAAATCTTCAAAGAATCAACTGCCCAATAAATAAGTGGGCTAAAGACTTAAAGAGAAATTTCTCTGAAGAGTAAAGAAGGATGGCCAATAAACACATGAAGAAATGCTCAAATTCTCAATCCATGAAATAAATGCAAATCAAAACAGCATTGAAATACCACCTCACCCCAGTTAAAATGGCTATAAAAAAGAAGTCTAATAACAACAGATGCTGAAGGGGATGTGGACAGATGGGAACCTTACTGCACTGTTGGTGGCAGATAGAGATCAGAAGCCATCACTCATCTCCAGAAAGCATGTGAACATAGAGGGCTTTTTTTTTAACTTGTGGAAAGGCCCAAACAAGTTTTGAGTCTTGTGGACATCTCACTGGTTCTGAACACCACATGTGATGCAAGTATACCTGCACATACAAGCAAGGAAGAAGATGATCCAGAATGTCTCCTATTGATATTCACAATCCACCTAGATCGGCGCCAAACCATTCAAAAAGACTCGTCTTGGTGTGCAGGGTAAATGTGTGCTAATGGAAAATGATCCCAGTCTATGTTCAGCAAAACAAATAAGGGAGGTCCAAACTCTAGATTCAGTTGAGGAAAGAGAGTCTTTCCTCACAGAATACCCAGACCAATCTGTCCTCTTGCAGGCGATCCAATTTCCAATTAAGAAATTAGAATTTGTCCCTTCCTGGACTCAGGAAGAAAATCCTGTCTTTAGTGATGAAATAAATCCCTTTGAGGACTCAGAGGCAGAATTTCTGCCTGAAGGCAACTTAGAGACCAATCTAGATTTAGATATTCCATTCCCCCTTCCTGGAAAAAAATCTTTATTTTTCTTTTTGTTCTGATTGTTGTAAAGTGTTAATTCTATTTATTTTTCTAACTTTATTAAAATATCAATGCTTTTGATATATTGTAGATTCATGAATCTTAAATACGTTTCTTTTTAAGCCTACAACCAGAAGCATCATGCATATGTGTGCTGTTGGGGGAAAACACAGAATGATAGGGGGCTGTACAAGAGAGCCTACTGTGTATACAGGGAACTGTTAAATGCACAGGGAGTGGCAAAGAAGCCAAGCCATGCCTGGATGGGTTGATAAGGTGGCTAGAAAAGGTCTTGGACTGCAGATAAGATGTCCTAGAAAGCTATTCTGTCAATTGGGACAAATGACACAATACTTATAGTGGTATGTGGGACACTCTAACAACAGTTAGTTCAAATCTGTATATATTTTCTTTGTGCTTTGGGTAAATATGGAAGAAAAATTTACCTACAATAATATAAAAATCTCCTTATGTTTGATATTTGACAAAATATATAGGAAATATGTATACTGGAAAGTAAAAACTATCATCAATAGAAGAAAGAAGGCTTACATAGATGAACAAACACAAAATCAGGCAGGAAAATAACACAATTAAATCAGATGTATGTAAATACATGTTATATTCTTGATGCTATATATAGTATATTATATAATATATGAAATTGAATATGATTTTTCAAACTACAAAGGCATTTAAATTTTTAGTCTTGAGTAATTATTTCACAAAATATTAGTGTAAAATATTTTGGGGGAAACACAGCTATAATTTGATTATAATTATATGATTATATGAATATATATTTGTGTGTTTCTAGATCTAACACTGATTATAAATAGATGAATAAACATATATATATATATTTATATGTATCTGTCTAAGAAGTGAGTATAATGAAACTGACTATACTATGTATAAAAATGAAGCTATGAGTTGAGTCCATGAGACTCAGGCCTGTAATCCTAATGATGTGGGAAGCTGGGTTCTGAGGTTTAGTCTCTCTTACCCCAAAGGCCTTAGATTTTCAGAGGAGGCCTGTGTCCTTCAAAGAGACACATATGCAGTGGGATCACACTACCCAAACCCAGAGGAAAGTCAGCAGAAATCAGGACAACCTCTTATGACACTCTACTCAGTTTCTGTACCAAGATTGCCATCTGTAGAACATCCATCAGATAGAAAGTAGGCATTTCCTCCAAAAGGGTCTAAAAAGAGCCTTCTGAACTTTAATCTTTGACTATACTGAATTAAACCTTATTTCCCTTCCCAAGCTGCAAACACATAGAAGTATGGCAAGGGCTCAAGAGAGATGGACAAAGACTTACAAATACATAAAATTATATACTCTGTTTCAGTAATTCAATGACAAATCACCAAAGCATGTCTTGGATTTTTCTTTTTTTAAAGGAAATAGAAACATACTCTGAGTGTATCAGGAACTGGATGATAGTTTTGTTGTTGAATTGTTGAATGCACTCCTGGGCAAAGGAGACACATATATGGAAGAAATTATGTGGGGGAGAATGTCCTCACACAGCTTCACAAAATAATGGCTATAATTTCTATGATGTCACAGCCACCTATGACATAGCAACAAATAGGTGTCAGGCACTCATTTTGCCCTGAAGTGGACTCAACAACACCAACAGGCACAAAGAATGAAAGGGAATGATTACTAGCCACCAGACTTCAGCTTGAAGAGCTGTCCTGACCAGAAGTTAGGATAAATCGAG
The DNA here is from genome assembly GCF_019054845.1 of Dipodomys spectabilis. NCBI lineage: Eukaryota > Metazoa > Chordata > Mammalia > Rodentia > Heteromyidae > Dipodomys > Dipodomys spectabilis. The sequence continues at coordinate 576,179 of NW_024871098.1, read as the reverse complement.
CTGGGGAAGGTTGATCTCCATGTAAGACTCCTGAACATTAAGGATTAGGCACTATTATAGATATTGGAGAAACAGAAGTTAATGTGGATCTCTCCTCAACAATTTCATGCTGAAACGAAAATCAGAAATCATAATGATAATTCCTATAAATCAGAGACATGACATTGGTGATTTTGTAGCAACAACTTCACAGTGAGGATGGGAGGAGACAACGCTGAACAAGAGATAGTTGATATGGGAGCCATCATCCAGGCAATTATCTAGGAGCAGGTACTCCAGGCAATAAGAACAGCAAATACATCCCCCATTGATGGGAATGGACCTGACTTGCTTCAGAAAAGTAAAACAGCATTGACATGCTTGCTTGTGAAGTAAGAATGGAAATGTACAATGAAGAAAAAAGAGGTCCGAAATGATGATAAGAATAAATTAGATAGATATTGGATACTGCAGATTACAAGAAGAAAAGTTCTGATTTTATTATAAAACTGACATGACCCACTGGAACCAAAGTGCAAAAATAGCAGTCAGACACATCTGATTCACCGAAAGAATACTTCTAAAATGTGATTCTATCTGGGCTCTGGTGGCTTACAATTGGAATCCTACTTACTCAGGAGGCTGATAGCTGAGGATGAGTTTTAAGGAAGCCCAAAGAGGAAATTTGGTAAGACATGTCCAATTAAACACCAAAAATATGGATATGAAGCTGTGATTCAACTGGAAGATCACTAGCCTTGAGGAAAAAACTAAGAAACAGCACCCAGGCCTTAGGTCCAAATCCCAGGACGTCAAAAACAAAGAAGCCAACAAATAAAATTTGGTGCTCAGTCATTCATCACTTAGCATTCTAGTTCAATGTATTTGGTATGAGTCTTGGAAATTATATCCTTAGCAAATGCTCTCCCAGGATATTTTGCTTCATTACCAACTTTCAAATCCCTGGCAGCACCAATGTCTCCTCCCAGTTAGCATAGCAGTCAGCCATTGGAAATTTGCAGATATATTTTATTATTCATAAGAATTCTGATCATCTTTCCACATACATCAAATGAGTAGTAGCCCCATTCCACTATTCTGAATGTTTATAATCCTCCTTTGAGTTAATAAGCATTAAAGCTTAAAAATTCTAGAGTGGTTATCAAATTAATTCAATAGTCATCATTCTTCTATATAAACATATGTTTATAAAAGGAGAGATTATTTGAAAGTGTGTACATGATACCTTCTATCTCTAATAATCTCAAGAAATAGTTTTACAGAAACATCCTGATTGTTTTGCCAAAGGAAAAGATAAGAGATTTAAATAAGAGACCTAACTTCTCAGAAGGAAAATGCTATTGGCTTTAGAACAATTTCATTTGTCTAGAACTGTGGAAATCAGTTTCAGAAATGCCAGAGCCTAAGGGAATTATTCAAATCACATTATCATGAGGTACAGGCTGTCTGTCTATATCAACCTTCCAGGAAAAAAAATCAATGAAGGAAAAGCAATGCTTCTAAAACAAGCAGGTTGGTGATGGTTCATGCTTGTTATCCTAGCTAGTTAGCAGTCTAAGATGAATGGATCCCATGTCAAAGCCTGGCCAGGAAAATCCTTCCTGTCTGCAACCAGCAGACAGGAAACATTAGCTCTGTTCCTGAAGCCCAGATGGACAGCCTCTGACAACAGACATCCAGACACACAATAACATCCCTATTTGAAATATTATCAAATATATTCACATAATATCTTCTGTTTGGGAGATAATATTTAAAAGATGTATCAAAGACAGTTCAAAATGGCATTTAAAAAAGGCAGAGTGAAATTAGAAATATGTACTCACTGACTGAAATGCAAGTAACTGCCAGAATGATGTTAATGGGGCTAGAGACCCATTTGGTAACTTATCCACTCAACCATCTTTCCTCACATCTTGTCAGCCTGAACAGTGAGACTTTTGAAATTCAAGGAATGTGTGTGAGCATATAGCTTGTAAAAGTAATAATGAAAAGCTAGGCATTGGAAGCACAGGCCTGTAAAACTAAGTACTCAGAACTCTGAGATATGAGGAACTCAGTTCAAAGCCAACTGATCAAAAAAGATTCTTACCTCCATTTAAACAGTAAATACAGAAAGATGAGCTGTGCTTCAAATGGTAGAGCATATAAAAGCTAAGCAAGAGTACCTAGGTCCTGAATTCAACCCCAGTACTGCCTCTCATACACAAAATAATCATGATTACACCACAGTATATATGTGCATACATGTTGACAAGGGATGTAGATGAATGGGATGATGACATCAATTACCTCACCTTTAGTCTCAATCTTTCTGTACAGCGTAGCCCAGTCTGTGAAAAGCCATAGGTGAAATCTTTCCTCAAAATCAGCAGATACATCCTCATTGCCCTCTGCACATTTATATTATGTATACACACATATAAGGGCTATATTTTCTAACTAATTTTCTTTTTTTATTGTGAAAATGCTGTACAGAGAAATGCATAATCTTACACACATGCTTCAGAATTATGTGCCCTTGTTTAGGTTTCATAGGGAGCACAATATATCCAGCCTCTGGATCATTCTTGTAATCTTAGCGTTCACAAGGATGGGATCTGAGGATCACAGTTTGATGCCAACCCAAGCTAATAAATCCTCAATTTCTTATCTTCAATTAAGTAGAAAAAGCCAGAAGTGGAGATGTGGTTCGAGTGGCACAGTGACAGCACTGAGTAAAGCAATCTAAGGAAGAGCTCCAGACCCTCAGTTCAAGCCTGAGTACTGGCCCACTAGTACTTCAAACGCCAACCTTCCCCCAACAGGAAACCAAAAATACGTCAAAATATTTTGTAACTTGTGAAGCAAAATCCAATGAGGCAACATAGTTCCTAGTTTGTTGATGGGTTGGGGGGGGAACCCCAAATTCAACATGTGTTCAAATAACATAAAGAACAAGCAATCAAGTAAAATTTCCCAGTAAAGAAACTTCCTTAGTATTCACTGGAACACCTGACAAAGATACATTTTTCTATATTTTTTCAAAATTAGTGTTTTTTTTTCAGTAAGGTAATTAGTACAAACCTTTGTTGTAAGTTATAGGAGTTATTGGAAGCTCCAAGTGAAGGTACAACAAAAAGCATACAATATTACAAGTTTCTATGCCTCTGTTGAGACATTAGAAACTTGTTATAGTGTGGCCTCTCGGAAACAGAAGGGGGATGCTCAGCATCACTGGTCATAAAAGAAATGCAAATCAAAACCAAAACCACATTTAGATCCCATTCACCACAGTTAGAATGTCCACTATCAAGAAAACAAATAATAACAAATGCTGGGGTGGATATGCCTAAATGAGAACCCTACCACACTGATGGTTCAACCACTCTGAAGGCAGTATGAAGGTTCCTCAAAAGACTAAACATAGAACTCCCTTAAGATCTAGCAATCCCACTCCTCACAGTTATCCAAATGATCTCAAACTAGGGCACAATAAGCTACCAGAACAACTATGTTCATTGCAGCATTGTTTACCATAGCTAAGATATGGAGCCAACCCAGTGGCCCCTCAATAGATGAATGGATCAAGAAAATATGGTATATTTACAGAATGTAATTTTATGCTTCTATCAGAAAGAATGGCATAGTCCCTTTTGTAAGAAAATGAAAAGACTTGGGAGAAATCATACTAAGTTAATCAAGCCAGGCCCAAAGAAACATGAGCTCTATGATTTCCCTCACTTGCAATGAGTAGCATTGGCCTATTACTCCTGAAAGTGGATTAGAGTAGCACAGAAGTTATGAATATATACATGACCATACGAAATGATGCTAATTGAAATGAATGCCAATACATAGAAACGCAGGTCTTCTTTTGTTTAGTTGTCAAGCTTGATGTTACCAATGTACTGCAGATAGTTCATTCTTCTTACTTTATGTTATTTTTCTTCTCCTAGGGTTTTATCCATGGCAATTCCCATCTGTGATTCTGGTACCCTGAATTCTGTATATTCTGTTAATGAAGCTGGGAAAGTTAAATGGATTTCTTTTTTACTATGGTTGCAACTGTCTTTTACATTTCAAGTACTTAACAAAAAGAATGTAAGCCAATCACGGCCAGTGGGACACACTTGTAACTCTAGCTGTGATCTGAGGAAAGTGGATTATAGCTAGACCAGGTTAGAAAAATCTGTGAAATTTTGATCTCCAATTAACTATTCAAAATCAAGAAGTAAAGGTTGGCTCAAGTCGTACTCGGCTACCCTTGAGTTAAAAAACTATAGGTCAGCTCCCTAAGTTCAAGCTCCATTATTCACACACACACACACAGTTACCCTTGAAAAAAAAGCTAAAAGTCAACTCCCCGATTTCGAGCCCAAGTATTTACACACACACACCCAAACACACACACACACACACACACACACACACACACACACACATACACACACAAACACATTTTATCTCAAAAATAGCCAGTGACCAGGAAACAAACAAGATGATATTTTTCTTTGTTTTCTTTCATTTTTGTCATGTTTATTCATTTATCTCTCTTTGAGAAGTTAAAGGGGTCATTTTAAAAGAGAGACATGATGAACATGTTCAACAGTGGTATTCAATTGGTACTATATTGAAAATGACTTATGCAACTTGTTTGTGGGGAAAGACGGGAAAATGAAGAGATGAAGGGAAAGGGTAACATTATCCAAAAAAAAATGCACTCAGGGAAGTAGAGCTGTGGCTCAATATGAGTGCTATTCTTCAGCAAAAGATCTCAGAGACAGTGCTCAGGCCCTTGGTTCAAGACTGATTACTGACTGAAACAAAAACAAATACAAAGGAAATGTAGTCATTACCACACGTATGTAACTATCTCCTCTACAGCAAAATAATGATAAGAAGAAGGAGAAGAAGAAGGAGAAGGAGGAGGAGGAGGAGGAGGAGGAAGAGGAGGAGGAGGAAGAGGAAGAGGAGGAGAAGGAGGAGGTGGAAGTTAATAAAACCAAACCAGTGAGAGAGAAAAATTGAGAGAGCAAGGGAAGGGGTGATATTTCAAAAAAGAAATATATCCATACCTGACTTATATGACTATAAACTCTGTGTAGCACATATTTGTAATTATAATACAAAGAAAAAAACAGAAATATAGTTCTGGAGGCATAACTCAAATGGAAGATCTGACTAATAAGTATGTGATACCAAGTTCAAAACCCATTATCAATTTCCCCTTCAAAAATGGCTCTTCTCATCATGTGTGCTTTCCCTAGCTTATGAAAAGGGGTGCAAACAGTTAAAGAGAGAGCAAAATAAGCTATCTGACACAGAACTGTGCTTTTAAAGAGCAGTACTTGCTAGAACACGTGTCGACTAGAACAGACGATGACTCCATGTTTTCTGAAATAAATAGACCTAGTCGAACTTGAATACATTCTCCACTGTATACGAGATAAGGACTCAAAATTAACTAAACTCTCTGGGGCTCAAAGTCTTCATAGTTAAAGTGAGCATAACAATACAAATCTCACATTATGAGATCTGGATGTCATCAAACCTGGAGTGAGTTTTATCTTAGGTGTGTGTGAAACACTCAAAAGCTGCTGGAAGGAGGATAAACTGGCCTGATGTTTACTATATTACTTAACAGTAAAACAGCAACTATACAGACTCATGGCTGTTTTCTCATGCTGAGAAAAGAGGATCAAGGTTCTAAGCCAGAACAGGAAAATGGATCAGACTCATCTCCATTGACCTCTAAAAAAGCTTGAGGTGGAGTTTGGTTCAAGTTGTAGAAAGCAAAAATCTCAGGAACAGTGTCCAGGCCCTGAGTTCAAACCCTAGTACCAGCACAAGCACACACGCACACACCACACACACACACACACACACACACACACACCCCACAAAAACACATACACAAACACACACAATTTTGTATGTTCCTATCACCCCACTTAACAATACTTTCCCACTTCCAAGCTCACAAGTTGTTGTTGTTTTGTTTTGTTTTCAAAGGGACTTGCTGTGTAGCTCAGGTTGCTCTTAAGCTTACAACCCTCCTGGGTGCTGTGATTACAGGCATGTCTACCATAATTGGCTTCACTCAGTAACTCTATAATATTTTTTGCAAGAAATTCATTCATACTCATGAAGATATGTGGCTTAAAGCTGTTCATATTAATATTCTAATGTACAAAATGTAAATAATATAGCTGGACATAGTACTATACTACCACATGGTAATGCCAGACAAAAGTAGGAGTTGCGGAAAGCCAGATTTACACTGCAGAATCTTGTCTCCAAGGAAAGAAATTCTGTAAATATAAATCTACTCTGAGACATAAAATATGTTAAATTTATATAATGGAAAAAATAGATTATTTTAATGGAAATAAAATCTTGGCAGAAAATTCGAAAACATGTGTATGTATATATATTTAAATTTGGAGAAATAAAATTTCAAGTGGTATTATCTGTATTTTTCAGTCTCTCACCTACCGATTTACTGACACATTGATTTCTGTTTAGTCTTCACAAAACACTGTTCTCTCACATAAGTACAAAAAAACTGCAAAACAAAAAGTACAAAAAGTGCATTATCATAAATGCAAATGTAGTTTATTCCCTACCATAATAATTTGGAGAAAACATGCATTAAGTTAATGGCATTGAATACTGCTCAAGAAGGGGAGTCAAAGAGAATGTAGATTATGTGTTTGTGTGTGTGTGTTTGTTCCATGAGTCAATAATGGAGTCAGAAGTAGACCTAATATTCCTGTTTAGTCCTTTTGCTCAAAGCTGACACTCTACAATGAGAGCTACATCTCCACTTCTGGATTTTGGTTTCTCAATTGGAGAAATATCTCAGATTTTTCTGCATAGGTTGCTTTAAACCAGGATCCTCTGATTTTTACCTCTAAAGTAGCCAGGTTTTAAAATATGAGCCATAGGTGGACAGCAACTACATTAATATTTTTTGCATGTTTGAATGAATTTTAGAGTAAGACATATATGTTACTTTTGAGAATGTAGGAAAATAGTAATTAATATTTAAGAGATCATAAAACATACAAACCTGAACATAGAATTTAGCTGAGAATAGAATGGAATAAATCAAAATTACCTATGATAGTTTTCAGTCTGTGCACAGAAATGATTGCATTGTTGGAGCCCAAGGCCATCAAATAGCTGAGCCCCAGCTGGCTGCTATGCTCATGAGGCCAGCTAGTGATATTCACAAGAATGTGATGTTATTGGATGGCAGGGATCAGCTTCAAGTTCAGAGATCAATACCCACTGATCTCAAACCCTGATATTTTGAAATACATTGTACTTCCATTATCCCAGCTTTTCCTGAATTCCTAGAACCTAAAAAAAGTTTCAGCTTTACTTAGTATTTAACATTTCTTTTTTTCTCTCTCTTTTTGTCGGTCATGGGGCTTGCACTCTGGGCCAGGGCATGATCCCTGAGTTCTTTAGCTCACAGCACCACTTTTGTGTTTTATGGTGGTTAATTTGAGATAAAAGTCCGATGAAATTTCCTGCCTGGGCTACCTTTGAACTGCGATCCTCAAAAACAGCTTCCTGAGTACCTTGGATAATAGACACAAGCCACTAGTTTAACCCATTTCTTACTCTATCCTCAAACCGGGTTAACCAGAAACCTAATCCAAATCACATTCTGATTTAACACCAAATGGCTAATGTAAGGAAAATTGTCTAGATTCTATTCAATCGTACATTTTTTTTTTGGCTTCTACTTCTTATTGGAAAACTAAAATTTACCTTAAAGCTTATCCTTCCCTAAACCTAACCGGAACAAAAATGTACCTCACACTTTAAACCAAATTTTATCTGAATGTTTAAAGTAACACAGACTGGTTTCATTCATTCTTGCCATTCATTCCTCTTAAAATATGTGGCAGTTTTACACAATGTCTTACATGTTTTTCTCATCCTAATCCGCTCTAACTGGCACACCTTGCCTAATCCTAAGCATACATATAACCGAATCATCATGTTAATAACAAGCCACTTTTTCATATTTATCCCAACTCTTGCTCAGCGTAGAGGTCTAAATTTTACTTGCATTTTGAACATAAATTTTAAGTGTTTTTCTATTTCTTGTCAGGTTTTATTGTTCATTATTTTTTAAAAATTTTATTTTGTTGAAAAGATGCTTTAAAGAGGGATTAGTTACATGTGTAAGGTAAGGAGTACGTTTCTTGTTGAGCATTGTTACCCACTTCTTTCTTGTTCTCCCACTATTCCATCCCTCCCCACTTCCCTTACCCCACCCTCCCCTGGTGTAAACTTTATTTTCAACGTAGTGTCATGTGAGTATCATTGTTGCAATGGGTCATCCTGTGTTGAACCTAAATTTTCTATTTCTCTAATCCTAATTCTAATTCTGTTTGGGATCCTAACCATAACCATAATAATAATGATAGCTCAATTCAAAAGTTAACAAAAAATATTTGGGTTTTTATTCATCCTATTAATTCAAAGTATATCTTGAATTAACTTGCAGTTTAGCTTAAATCTTCCAAATTAGTTTATATGCGCATATATAAAGTTGTAATTTTATGTGAAAAACAGAATACCTTTGGAGGAAGGAGTAATGAGAAGGATATAGAGGGAGTATAATCAAATACGTTAAATATATTATGGAATTGGCACTTCTGACAATTAATATCTATTAACACAATAACTAAAAATTAATAAAGAACACACTGCCTTCTAGTGTTCTATAAGAGAGCCATGATCTGTCTTCTGAAAAAAAAAAAAAAACAACAAACTCGTGTTAGATAAATTTGTCCATGCATAATTTATATTGTTTGCCAATTAGTTAACTTAATGAATAAAAATTTATCGAATAAAATTCCTTGACAAAAAATATAAAACACTTACTTAGCAATTGTTTGAGAAAAAGTTTTTGTCATGAGTTTTAAGAAACGGAATTGCTATTTCCCTACAAAGCAATGAATTAAGTTTACTAATCTAGTATTTGTAGTAAGTTTAGAGAACATAATTGGCATGAAAAACAACTAACTATACGTCTTGTTTCTTGAATGAGTGATATTTTAAACATTGTCTTTTATTGAAATAAATACTTAGGTTTACATTTCAAAATAAGTGCAATTTTATCTCCTTTCAGAATAAGTACTTACCCTGCAATTAAATGTACTAGCATATTCAGGTATTTAAAAGCTAAATTTTCTATGTTTGTTATGTAGCTCTACATATTCAGAATGACATGATTTTTTTATTCATAAATGTCTAACCTCAGATTTTTGCTTCATCAGTATAAATTTTCTCATGAGGTTGTAGTGAGGGCTACAGTAACCAGAATGATCTAAACCATTTCCTGAATTCTAAATTTTAAATAAAATCATTTTTAAGCTTTGATAATATCATTTATGGTCTCTTCAGAGAAATTAAGCTAAAACAAATGATACTTTTTAAACATTTCACTCACATTGTAAAGAATATTAACATAGGTCAAAAAGAGACTAATTATTTCAGACTCATCATATTTAGTGATCTTAGTGTGAAGAATGTAGAGAGTAGAAGGTCCTTATACTCAATAAATAGTATTGGCTAAATTAAATCATATATCTGGATTTCTTATTTGGAGGTTAATCACATAGAGACAGGAAAATAATAAAAAAATTTACTTTGGTTTCAACAGAAAAAGATATTTGTGCATGTACCACAGTTGCTTTATTAGTTTGTAGTTGAACACTGGACTTCGATTTATATCTTGGCTGTTGTGAATAATGTGAATAACAATGAACTACAGATATATTTATGAGTTACTCAGAGAGAAATATTCACATGATTGGTGGGTCAGATGATATTTCAACTTAGGATTTCTTTTTTTTTTTTTGGGGGGGGGGGGGTCCGGTAGTGGGGCCTGAACTCTGGGCCTGGGCGCTTTCCCTCAGCTCTTCAGCCCAAGGCTAGCGCTCTACCACTTGAGCCACAGCGCCACTTCCGGCTTTTTCCTTTTTGCTTATGTGGTGCTGAGGAATCGAACCCAGGGCCTCAAGCATGCAAGGCAAGCGCTCTACCACTGAGCCACCTTCCCAGCCCAGGATTTCTTTAGAAAACTGCATACTACTTTCTACAATGAGAACACTAACCTGTATTTTGACTAAGAGTATAGAAAATTTCCTTTTCTCCACAGTGTCGCCAGCCAACATTATTACCTTTTGAGTTTTTTTAAAGGGTAGGTTTTTACTGTGTGCAGTACCCAAGACTGGCCTTAGACTCAAATCCTTTTACTCCAACCTCCAATCACTTGGAATTACCAGCCTTTACCACCACACCTGGGTCCTTGGATATTTTTGATAAGAGTTATAATAGTTACAAAGTAGTATTATAGTAATTTTGAATTGCATTTCTCTAATGACTTCTGCTCACAAAGCATTCAGCCAACATAGACGTTTTATTAAATACAAATTTGTAAATCCACAGGAGATTTTCAGGGCTTTTTGGAAAACATGTCTATTCAGAATTTTTGTCCATTTTTAATCAAGTTTCTTGTTAATCTCATCTTTAATCTCTCTATAGCAAATCAATAATTAATTCAAGGTAGTACAAAGGAAAAAATTAAGCAGCTCTTAACATTTAAAATTTTTTTAATAACATGATATTGCTTAAATCATTTTCTGTTGAGGCTTGAGACTATATAACTCAATTTAGTTAGACCTTTTACAAGACTATATATAATTTATTTATGTTACTTTGTTCTTTCCAAAGGCTCCATGACTAATTTCACTTGGTTTCTTTCAGTTTCATGTAGTTCAGATTTCAAACTGAAGAATAAATGGAAGGAAGCAAACAAAAAATATATTTCCCCTCATCTGATGATGCCTCTACAAGAATGAGGAAAGTGTTGATGCCTCTAAGGACCTATGATAGAATATCAAAAAGACAATTTATTCTTCCAGGTCTTCCTTATCTTTGCGATGTAACTTAAATGATGTAAAACACAATATACTGCTCAGATACTTTTATGTTCTATCAGATTTGCACATTTTCATATGGATTTCACCTCTATCTACAACATTTCTTCATCGTTCTGTCCCTGATACTTTTACACTATCACGACATAAGATAACCAGTTTGATTTACAGCATGAGAAGTTATCCACCTGGCTACCTTGGAAGCAGAGCATGGTCAATAGATATTACTTCTGGTTGCTCACACTACATGTAATGGTTTTTGTATTACTTATCATATTCTATTTGGTATTTAAAAAAGAATGCTGGCTAAACTCAAAGCTCATTCATAGGTTTATGTTAAGTGTTTCACAAGTCTTATTCTCTTAATTCTTAAGATAACATTCGCTATAATGCTAATGTTATTACCATTGTACTGTTGGGAAAAATTGTAGTTAAAGACACTAAGTGCATGGCCCAAAGACACACACAGTGAGGAAGGAAATGAGTCAAAGTTTCCAAAAGTCTTTCAGCAATACCAAAAAGGTGGGTAAAATCTCTCCATTCTCTTACACTCTCAATTCAATATTCATTTTGTCCAAGAAATAATAGCATAGCAAATATTGCCCTTGGTGATTGTTTTCTATCACATTTTGTCTTCACACAGAATGTGTTCGTGACATTGGGTTATCATACACAGAGCTGAGCTTACAAATTGAGGTCCGAAGACAGCCAAATTTCTTCTGTCACACAGTTCCAGTTTCATTTTTAAAAAGTACTAAAACTTTTAAATATCATCACTTACTATCTTTTAACAATCCCCAAACTGACATATACTCACTTCAAAAGGCTTTCAAATTAGGAGATGATAAAACAGGCCCCCATGAAGTAAATTTTCTTTTATTTTTTAAAATTGTTCTAAAAGCCTTGTGCTGGCTGGTCACAGCTATAATCCTATCTACTCTGAATATTTGCTCTGGAGTCTGATTTCTGTGGATAACACTTGGGAGCCAAACAGGGCCAAAAAAAAAACTTCATGAAATTATTTTTCAAAATGTTTAATGAACTAGCAAAGAGCCAGGAATTGAGATGTAGCTTATATAGTAGCTCACCAATCTAGATAGGAAAAGCCTAGCAAGACCTTGAAGCCCTGATTTTAAACTCTGAGCACGCCAATATACATGCATGGCGTGTGTTCACATGCACGCGCGTGTTTCCTTGAGCGCTGCCTTACTCACACACACACACATTTATTAAAATTACCGTCATATCAGTGTTCTGCATTAATTTCTTTGTTAACGATATTATATGGGTAAAATACAGGAAATAAACTCTTCCAACTCAGAACATTTTTATATGTTTTTTATTGTAATAATACTGTGCACAGGGGTCACATTTACAAGAACAAGGAAACTAGTACATTTCCTAACAAGCATTGTTACCTCCTCCTTTATATTTCCCATACCATCCCTTCCCTCCCACCTCCACAAGTACACTCCCCTCCCCCTTCCTTCCTCCGCCTAAATTGTAAAGTTCATTTTTCAACATAGTGTCTTGTGCATCTCATTGTTACAATGGGTCAACCTGTATCCCTATTTGAGCATTTTATCCCCTCCCCTCCCCAAATTAGAGAAGCATACATACAAGATGTAAGTGCACCAACTTCAAATACAGAGAAAACAGGGGTTATATCGTGGGGAGAAACATACAAAAAAACAAAAAATTGACATCACACATTATAAGTACCTGAGAAACAATAGCAAGAAACGAAAAACCACTTGTGTCCCTATTTTGGGGTTCAATTTCTTTAACATCATTTTATCTGGTTATATGCACATATCTTTTGAACTTTTCTGCTTATCCCAGACGTACATTTGTTATTGAAAATAAGGGAAATCATGGGACCTATGTTTCTTTGGACTTGGCTTACTTCAGTCAATAAATTTTTTTCCAAGTCTTTCCATTTCCTAACAAATTGGGCGATGTCATTCTTTCTGATGGAGGCATAGAATTCCATTGTGTAAATATACCATATTTTCTTGATCCATTCATCTAATGGGGGCATTTGGTTTGGATTCATATCTTAGCTATCATAAATAATGTTGCAATCAACATAGTTGTGCTGGTAGTTTTAGTATGGTCTTGTTTATGATCATTTGGGTAAATCCCCAAAAGTGGGATTACTGTGTCATACGGGAGTTTTATGTAGAGTCTTTTGAGGAACCTCCATACTGCTTTCCAAAGTATTTGAACAAGTTTACACTCCCACCAAGAATGCAGTACGATTCCCTTGTGACCACACACCTTTCAGCATCTGTTGTTGTAAAAATATGGAATGCTACACAAATTTTCATGACATACTTGCACAGGGGGCATGCTAATCTTCTCTGTATTATTCCAATGTTAGTGTATGTGATGCTAAATTGAGCACAGAACATTTTTTTTATATAAAGTATAATTTTTATTGATTTTATTAAACTAGACAATTCAACAAAATTAAGTTCATAAGAATTGTTGTGAAATTTTAGAATCATATATTTCTTACATAAGCACACATTTAGGAATAAAATCAAGATAGACATGCCAAAAACAAAATAATTCCAGATATTTGTATTTCAAGAGATGTGTAGGAGGAGGAATTCAATTATTCTATACAAGGCACCTGTCAAAATGAACATTGCAGCAAGTGTTTAGGTTTGTTAAAAGTTTTAAGGTTTTAAATATGCTTAATTTTGGGATTTTGCTTATATATGCCCAAAATAGGACCGTTTGGCAGGTATAAAACTTTTCTATAAAGTATTTAAGATTTATGGTAACAGACATTAAGTACTAAGTATGGAAACTTTATTAATGAGAAGTTGCAAAGTCTTTGTGTAAAGAAGCAGAGTGAAGAGTTAAGACTTTAACTATACAGTTTCTGTTAAAACTTTAGGGATTCCTTACTTTATTTGATAGCAAGGAAAAAATGATGATATAAGCCATAATGTACGCATGTATGTTACTATTCACACACATACATATACACACGTATACATGCACACATGGAGAAAGACACATAATTACAGCCAACACAAGTTTCACCAGTTGTTGAATATGCCTTAAACTGAATACTAGAAACAATATATGTTGAAGATGTATTTGTCTCTAAGAGTTCATTTACCACTCCTCTGATCTCTTAAAACTGGTAGTTTTAGAGAGATTTGACTTACAAAATGCAGTACAAGTGATAGCAAGTCACTTGGAAACCTCAGTAAGTATGTCATATGGTGTCTCCCTGCTCCTCAAGGATTGCTTACTCTTGTAGACACTTTCAACCACCAATTTAGCAGGAGAATACCCTGGTAAAGAGTAAAGTTATAAGGTTTTAAATGGCATCCTTACTTGAGCTCTTTTTCCAACAACCAGCATGAATTTGTAGGCAGATGAGTGAGTCCTCAAAAAATTGGACTCTACATATATATTTAACTGACCCATGTGAAAATTCCTATGTGAGAAATGCTGACTGAGGTCTTGCTGATTTCCTGGCCAAGAAAATAAGAAAAAAAGAAAGTATTTTTAATGTTTTAAAGTTTGAGAATAATTTGTAACCTGTCAATAAATGTGTAGAACACAATTATACCAACTGACAAAAATAATGATGGCATTTCATTTATGTGCTCTTGGATTTGGCCAGTGATTTTAGATGTGTCTACACAAGTAGAATCAGCATAAATCAAGCCAGCATTTTTTCATTTATGATATAAGGAAAGGTTACTGGTTGACCCATTGTAACAATGAAATATACAAGACACATTACCAGAGGATGGGTGAATGGGGGAGGTGGGGAGGTGTGAAGGGAGGGGATGGTAGGGGAAAAACAAAGGGGAGGGTAACAATGCTCAATAAGAAATGTACTCATTACCTTACTTATGTAACTGTAACCCCTCTGTACAGTATTTATAATAAAAATATATTAAAACATACAAGGAAAACTTCTGTACTTATATGAAGTTGTATTTGTCACTCAATATAAGTAAGGTATTGGTTTTAGGACCACAGGCTTATTACTTTGGATACTCTAAATCTCTACATGAACACAGTATATTATTTACATTAGAATCTGCCCACCAGCTAGTGCAGTATAATTGCTGTGAGAATTTTTATTACATTCTATATTTGTAATGAAAACTAAAAGTATATGTATGCACAATCAACAGATACAAATTTTTTCAGATAAATTTTGTATGCAGTTTGAGGATGGAATTGGAGAGCAATTTCGAAAAGCACAAATTTCATCAAAAAGACCAGTTTGCAAATTGTAACAAGGAGCTAATCCAGCATCATTGAATAGTATGGAACTCCAAGGAGAAGTACTTGAATTGAGACAATATCAGAAAGTGTAACAACCCAAGGACTTTTTAAAATGCAGCTGCTAGAATTCTCATGTAGAGCTTTCATAACAGTTTGTGAAGCACAAATCAGAACCTCACTGAAATGTAGATGGTTTTCTCTCAACTTTCTGTCATGATCAGTCATTATCAATCAACATATAGCTAATCTTGAATAATCCTCTAATAAAATGTTGATGGAGTGTTTATATGCAGAAAACCTCGGAAGGCTAACTTTTTCCAATTAGGACAGTCTGTATTTTATGATCCAGCCGAGAGAAAACTAGGTAAGCATCGATTTACAACCTTCTGAATAATTCTGATTCTGCCCACATCACTTATCTATCCATACCTGTGCCCGAGTGAAACGATTTTAAAATAATTTATCATTTAAAATTTAAATTTATGCTTCAGGGAAGATATCGAAGGAGAAGCTGCAAGCTGAACAAGCTCTCACATAGAAAACAGCTTTAGTGCTCCAGTGAAAAGTCCTAAGCTGGAGAATCACACCAAGTGTGCCAGCACAGTAGAGAGAGTTAGGCCAGAGAGGGAAAAACCGGGCAAGGAGACAAATCTGAGCACTTGCCAGCAGCTGTGGTTGCAGCTGTGGCGGGGGCAGTTGCGGCTGTAGGCGCCATACCTGCAACACAGAGAGTCTACGACAAAGGAGCCAGATGCAGCAGGTGAGAGGATTCTACTCAACACCAGCAAGAACTGACAAGGAGCAGACATCTTCATCCTTCAGATCGCAGACCAGAGATCACCCAGGAACCAGACTCCTGTGTGAGTAGAAGCATGATTTCCTCACTCCTTCTCAGGGAGCAGAGAAGGGAAGGCCACCCCTCCCTGCCCACTACCGGAGATCTCCATCTCTGATACTGGCAAAGGCCTCGCTGAGCAGCTAGCTCCAACTCAGTCTTTGGATGAAAACAAAAAGTAATTTAGCAGGTCACAGGAACCTAACCTGACCTGCCAGGCTCAGCTCTATGCAGGGAAAATTCACCCAGCACTTGCCTGCGCCAGCCCCAGGAGTGGCTTTCTTCACTGGGTAAACAGAGCAAGGGGCTGCCTCTCCCTACAGCAGCCTAGACAATCAATTGAAATTCAGTAACAATAAACCCTGAGAATGGCTCCTGGCTGGGCTCTGTGACTGCTTCAGAAGCTAGCCCCTCAGGGAAAAGCTACTGTTTACTGAAAGGCCTCAACTCTACCAAGAACCTAGCCCCATTACAGCATCTCTAAACTAGAAGAAACAGCCATCACCCTGTTTTGGGATACTCAAAGGAGATCTCCCTCCCATTGAACTAACCTGGGAAGAGGATGACAAAATCCTGGGTAAATCAAAGCATTTTTCTGCCTCCTCAAACAAACTGACTTAAGAAAACAACCAAGCTACAGGAAAATCAAACACCACAAGCAGACCAGAGACTCCAACAAGAGACTGGTTATGGACACAAGGGAGATGCAGGACCTTCCCATCTCACCCCCAAAAAGCAAATAACTCTTTTTTGTTACCTTTTATTAAAATTTTTTTAACATTTTTAATTTTTAACTTTAAAAAATTGTTTTCTATTAACTTTTTTTTCTTCCTCTTATAATTTTTATTTTAGGGGTATATGTTTGTGTGTGTGCTTTTTTTCTATTTTTGTTTAGCTCTACTGATCTTTTAATCCTTTTTTCTTTTCTGTTTCATTCTTTTCACTTTTTCTTCTCTTTCCTTCTTCTTTGCATGATTTAATCGCTTTTCTGCTCATTATCAGATATACCTGTAGTCGATTATTAGACCTTATCCCCCATTGTATACACACTTAATCCAGAAATTTATTACTGAATTCAAAACCTCTTAGACTTAAATTCCTTAATAGCCGTACTACCTCTATATACCTATATAAAATTTTAAGCATTTTAATTTTTTTAATTTTTCACGTCTCCTTTCTATCCCTTCCGTTCTCTTATCCTATTCCAGTCCTTCTCTGAATATTACGTTTTTAATTTGCATAATTTAAGTGTTTCATTTTTTAATTTTTAATTTTTGTTTTACAATTTTTTCTTGTCTTTTTTTCTCTTTCTTTTTTCCCCAGTCTCTACTATCATTCTATCCAACCTATTTTCTGCTTTGACATTAGGAGTAAGTTAGCTCTCCCTCTACCTTTCCACATCCTTCTATTCTTATTTATACCCACATCTCTCGCTAAAACTAATAACTTCTGGTTTGCCAAATTCTTCTTTGTGGTTCATAGACTATTAATACATAGTTGTTTGATGTTGAAAAATATATCTGTTGAACTAGATTTTATCTCAGGCTTTTGACTATGCAAATATAGACTGTGTTGATGCTTGCCTTAAGGTAGTTTTCTAGCACAAACTGGTGTTACTTTCATCCCAAATGGGCAGAATAAGCTGGAAAAAACACAAGAAAAATGGCACGTCCGGGTATCTCAACTCCAACTCATGATAATCAGTGGAGAGAACAGATAATGAATAATCCAGAGGAGAGCTCCCCCAAAGCTCTATAAACACTAATGGTAAACATGGTAAAAAGATTGAAAACCTGCAAAGGACTCTGTGTGAGCATGAGAGGGAGAGAGATGAGGCAAACGAAAGATCAAAACAGGAAGCTCAAGGCGTGAGGAAGCTACTCAAAGATAGATAAAGGAATTGCATGTGCAACTTGAGAACACTCAAAGAGAAATAAAGGAATTGTGTGAGCAAGCTGTGATCAGTCAAAGAGAACTACAGGAATTGCATGAACGTGAGGAAGCTAATCAAAGAGTAATACAAGAATTGAGAGAGCGGGATGAAAATACACAAAGATCACTAGAGGCATTCATGGAATCCGTAAACAGAGAGCTGAAAGAAGTCAGGGAGTCCACAAAGGGAATGCTGAATGGATCCCAACAGAAGGAATGGAAGTCCAAGGAAACCATATCCAATCAACTAAGTGATTTGAGAATAAACAAGGAAGTAAAGAATTTCATACAAGATCTAAAACAAAGATCCAACAAAGAATTTGAAGCCATAAAAGCCGACCAACTACAAGTAAAAGAAAAAAAAAGTAGAAAATCTGCATAATAGAATAGACCACGCAGAATATTGAATCCTGGGGATAGAAGACAGCATAGATTTTATAGAAAAAGAACATACAACCATCCAAGACAAATCTAAGAAATATGATAGATCTATTCAGCATTCAACCTTTGAGCCACCAGTGCCTACCCATGTTGCATATTTTGTGTAATTCAAATTTTCAGCATTGTATAGATGCTCCTACTACAATATAAAACCAAAAAAACTTAACCTACTTTTCACTGTATTTGATGTTGTTATAATTTGTGGAGGGGAAGGAAAAAACTAAGTTGTGTAAATAGGGATACAGGTGGACCCAGTACAACGATGAGATGTACAAAATGTTATGTAGAAAAATGAAATTTACAACTTTGGCTCAAGATGGGAGAGAGGGTCGGGAAGGGGAGATGGAAAGGGATGATAAAGGGATAGAAAGGAGGAGGTAACAATGCTTTATAAGAAATGTACTCATTACATTGTCCCTGTAATTGTAACGCCTCTGTATGGTATTTTCACAAAAAAAACTTAAAACATAATAAGGATATTTGTAAAGTATATAATGAAGGAAGAATTTTCATCCTTTACAAAATATATGCAAAATCTATGCTAAACTATCTATATTTTACTCTACCTTTCCTGCAACCAGTTTGATATAGTTTAATACCTGTCACGCCAAGTTTCTTTATATTCTACTGGAGATTTAATTTTTCATGTATGTATGTATATGTATATTTATATGTATCTATCTATCTATCTATCTGTATATGTTCCAATGTGGATCCTCAAACTTGAAACTTTGCTTTTTTTTTTTGCTGTTCAGCAGTTAATCTGGTCCGCTCAATCTGTGACAATATCTGTGCTCATTCTGATCATTCCTTTATTTACCACACCATTAGCACCATCAGCCTTTTAAAATCAGCTTAATTTCCAGAGATGATTACCAATCAATCCAACCAATATACACCTAGAGGGTTTTAATAAAACAACCTTTAAGGTAGGAAGATAACATGAAGTGACAACTACAAAATTTCTACAGAGACCTGACATCTTTCACATTTCTGCCTTCCTCATGATACTTAAGCAATCATTGACTAACACTATTAATAATACTGCAATTATAACTTAAAGATCAGTGTTTTTGCAACCTGAAGCTTTCTTTTTCTATGATTCTTGACATAAACTTTTGTGAGACTTTTTTGATTGTGGTGGGATACCATCCAAAACAAAGCCATGTATATCAAGAAAGCCAATGTTTTCAACTCAGAGTACTAAACAAAAGAGGGAAAAAAATTAAGGTTAGCTATATATGTTAAGCACAAATATAGGCAATATCAAGATATTTTGAAATTGTATAATTTTATTGGATAAAGTGGCTCAAATCTATAATATTTTCTACTTGGAAAAAAGAGCTTAGAGGATTCCAGTTCCAGGCAAAATGTTTTATGCTTGTATTAGGAGGACCTCAGTCCAAGCAGGCCCAGGCATATAGTGGTACTACCTCAAAATAAGCAATAAAATTATAATTTGTAGGTATGGTAGTAGTAGAGATGCCATTTCACAAGTATAGGTCTTGAGTTCAATCCTCCAGTAGTACTGGGAATTTAAATGTGGCATGTCTAAGGTCAAGACTTCATACTTGTCTTACAAGCTCTAATAAAACCTTTACCTCTCTTGCTATTTTTTAAAAGTATAACCATAACTTCCAAGCCCCAAACAAATAATTTCATATTAGAGATTTTCTTCTATGTATTAAGTAATATGTTATGTCCCACTGAAATCAGACTAAAGATAAAACACCCATTGTCTTACAAAGTGACTGCATATGGAAACAGAATCTCAAAGGTAGCATTTAAGTTGAAGTGTACTCCAAGAGAAGCAGAATGCCTTGAATATGCCAAGGAAAGAGGAATCAGAAGCTAACTCTAATCTTGGTGTTCTAATTCCACCAACTCTGAGACAATGTATTTACAATGTTCATGCTACCCAATCTGTGGTAGTTTATTATTGCAATTACTAGCAAACATGTGGAAGCTATAAGACACGAAAAGTCTTTGACTCTTCAGATCCAAGACTCATCTCTATAATCCTAGTGATTAAGAAGTACAAGACTTGGGGAATAATGGCTTTCAGGCTGGTAGAAAAGTTCATGAGGTTCTATCTCCAATTAACTACAAAAATTTCTGGGCTGGGCCATGGTTCAAATAGTAGACTGACTACTGTTAGCAAAACAAAAAACAAAAATCTGAGAGCCTGATGTATTTTGAAACCCCAAACTGGCAGAAAGAAAAAGTCCTTCGAATAATAGTATGAGAAGCAGAATTATGAATAGGAAAGCAGAAACAAAAGAAATAAACTTATTGATATAGACAAAGCTCCTCAATGTGAAATATGGCACAAACTGTAATATTTAGTGTTTTCCTTCCTATACAGTAGAAATAAATGGCATTTTTACTTGACGAAACTATAATATAAAACTGTATGCAATAAATAATCACATTACTTTTATGTTTCCATAATTTAACTCGTTTTCCTAAATATTTCTCAAATAGTGTAGCTTTTGAAAATCAATAAATGTTGCATTTTCATATATGATTACCTATCCTTCCAAGTGTGGTCTAAAATTGATCTACACTGAAATGATTGCCATTGACATTTTTCTCAAAATATTTATACTTTCAGCTGACCTTCCACAAAACTCATACCCAGAATATAACTTTTTAGTTTGTTCATGCAAACATAGGAACATAAACATATGTCTCAAAATGTTAATTATGTTTATCTGCTGTCATTAATAAAGTATAACTAATAGAATTATGTATATACCCTGAGGGAAATAAGATACTTCCTTCTAAATACAGACTTGCAGGCACACACACAATCACACATGCATATATATATATTTACCACTTTGACTCAGGTTAGATTCCTGATATTGGGTGTCAGCAGTGATCTAATAATCAAATTTTCCTGCCCAGACACAAAATACATTCATAATTCCACACAGACAAAAACACCAGATCATTCAAAATAATGAGAATATTTAACAGAACCAACCAGCACTTGAGCCATCTACTCCCTGATTTCTTTTATTCATGGTGATGCATTTTTCATATCATAATTAAAATATTTTTGTCTCTGATTAACAGAAAAAAATAGGGGATCATATAATGGAAATTGTAGGTAAAATTACTTGTAATCTTTACTATATCTTATCAAAGACTTCTGTTTCCTTCTTGTAGAGTGTTTCTGTCATTTTGCCCTAATGTCTATAATTAAATTACAAAGGACATGCCATATACCTTAATTCATTTTTCCTAAAGGTTATGCTATGGAGTTGAATCTGATTTGTTTGCTTATTCTAAATTAAATATTCTCAACAACTGGCATTATTGTTTATGTTACTCCTAATCCATTTGAAATATCAAATAGAACTGGAAATTCCCCTCGGCAATGATTTGTGAATGTTATTAATGCTTGTGGAGGGATGAAGGATTTGAATTATCTAGAGTGCATTAAAAATGGCACTGTTATTCAAAGGGCTGATCATTTAGTCAGCTTTTAAAGTGTGGTCTTCTTATTTCATCTAAGAAGATAACAGTATGCTATTCATAACATTCTTGCCTGCAAAGCAGTAGAATTATTTCCTTTGTACAGTTGATTTCCAGCTGCAAATTTAGTGAAACCTACAAAAAATTGCATAGGTGTATTAGCTGCTCTAGATTTTGAAATTTTCTTCCTGTAGCCCTTGTGATTTGAGCCCAGATTCATGGGATAGTCACATAATCCACAATAACAAAGCACCAAAATATAAAAAGACCATGTGCAAAATGAGTTTCAGTTTTTTCTATGTTGATTTCTTTTTTTAATGATTGTCTTTTACAGAGCTAAGGGTGTTTATTTCTCATTATTTTTTATGTTACTTAAATTTTCCAGATTTTTCAAATAAAATAAAGAGATATAAAACAGACCTATTTAATCGCAAAATAGAACTAACCATTTGTGTGATTTTTTTATTCTAATCCTGTTTTCAATTATCTTCAAATAAAGTTGAGATGAGCCCAGCATATATGTAAATTGACATGTATAAAGCACACAGAATTCTGGAATCTTTGGACTGTGATTTCTATCTAACTTCACTTAGAAAAGAAATTTATCACTTGCTTCATGTCTTAAGTAATCTACTTAACACAAGTTTTTATTAATTTTGTTAATAAATGTCATAATCTATGGTACTGATGCATTGCATAAGTATGTGATTCCTCATTTCCACTGAATTAACATTACATTTATTTTATTTTTTTACACATGAAATAATGACATTCTGGAAGATAATACATTCCTGCTTTTCATTTTGGTTGCCAAAAAGGAAATATTAGACATTTGGAACATTTAAATCTGAACTTTCAAATTTCACTAGGACTTGAATTGTGTTACTTACAAAATTAATTTTAAAATAAAAAGCATCATTAAATAGAAAGCAAAATTATGTTATCACATCTTAATCCCTGAATTGACTTCATGATAAGAAACAATTAGATTTATATAACAAGATATACATACTCAAACGAACTATGAGATACGGAAACAGAAAACTTCTTTTTTGTTTTGTGTTTGTTGTTTTTGATAGTTTGTGAAAATTCTGTCTTTTTTACCTTATGCCTGGTATATTCATTGTATGTCTTCAGGAAAGTGAGGGGTGGGCACAGAGCTTTAGGAAAAAGAGTGAAAAATAGCAGCATTGGAGGTCATTGAACATTGATGAAAGTGAACTATTTAACACATGGGTGGGGACAGGAGGGTGGGACTGGGAACAAGTGAGGGAACTGAAGACATTTCACAAAAGGAAATGTTCTCATTACTTGACCCTTGTAATTGTAATCTATCTATAAATCACCTTAATAAGAACAACAGAGTAAATTTCTGTTAAAAAGGCAAACAAAATGTTGTTTCTTAGAATCCTAAAAGTTTGTTTTGTTCACTGGTTTGAGCTGGTTGAGTCTATCTCTGAAAATAGCTACATTGACATTCATTGGGCGAATTATTGCGCTACTAGTAGATAAAAGTCAATTATGATTGTATTTTTTTGAGACTGATTCATTTATTCCTTTAATCTAATTTGTATTATTTCTGTCTACTGGTTTTTGGTTTTGTTTTTCCTGATTTGTCAAAGACTTAGTGGTGCATCATTAGTGCTTATTTAAGATTGTTCTTAAATCAAAAGAGATACAGGATATCAAACAGGAGATGCATGCAAAAATAGAAGCTGCACAAACCTCAGTAAGAAGTGAGATAAATGCCAAATTAGAGGTAATACATACCTCATTAAGAGGTGAGATCAGTACTTTGAGAACCAACATGGAATCCATAAAGGAATCCATTTCCTCCATGCAAACCTCAATAGAAGCCATGGTCAACAGTGTGAACGAAATGGAAGGTAGAGTGTCAGATACAGAAGACAGAATACACCAGCTGGACCAAAAAATGACAGATATGGAAAAATCACTGAAATTAAGCCAAAGGGAAATTCAGGAACAAGGCAAGGATGTCCACTATCTCCATTCCTCTTCAATATAGTCCTGGAACCCTTAGCAAAGGAAATAAGGGAAGAAAAAGACATTAAAGGGATCCGCATAGGGAAAGAAGAAGTTAAACTATCCTTTTTTGCAGACAACATGATACTATACCTTCACAATCCCAAAAACTCCATCCCCAAACTCTTAGAAATCATAAATCACTTCGGCAAAGTAGCAGGATACAAAATAAACCCACAAAAATCAGTTGCCTTCCTGTACACTGACAATGTACAAGAAGAGAGGGAAATAAAGGGAGCAACCCCATTCACAATAACCTCCCAAAAAATAAAATATTTAGGAATTAACCTAACCAATGATGTAAAAGAACTATTTAATGAAAAATATAAAAAGTTAAAGAAAGAAATTGCAGAAGACACTAGGAAATGGAAAGACCTCCCATTCTTTTGGATAGACCGACTTAACATAGTAAAGATGGTAATACTTCCAAAATTAATATACAAATTCAATGCAATTCCTATTAAAATCCCAATGACGTACATCACTGAAATACAGAAAGTCCAAAAAGTCATATGGAACAACAAAACACCTAGAATTGCCAAAACAATTCTAGGGAATAAAGACAACATGGGAGGGGTATCCATGCCGAACTTCAAACTCTACTACAGAGCTATAATAACAAAGACAGCATGGTACTGGCACAAAACAGACCCGAAGACCAATGGAACAGAATAGAAGATCCAGAAATAAATCCACAGGCCTACAGCCAGCTGATATTCGACAAAAGAGCCAAAGACATACAATGGAAGAAACACAGCCTCTTCAACCACTGGTGCTGGGAAAATTGGGCGGCCACATGCAGAAAACTAAAAGTGGACCCAAGTCTATCATCATGCACCAACATCAACTCAAAATGGATTAAAGACCTTAACATTAAACCTGAATCTCTGAAACTACTGCAGGCCAGAGTAGGAGAGAAACTTGAACTAAAGGGCACAGGAAAGAACTTCCTGAACAGAGGCCCAGGGTCACAACAAATTGGAGAGAGACTCGACAAATGGGACTACCTTAAAATAAAAAACGTCTGCACAGCTAAATCTATCGCAACCAAGCTAGAAAGACAACCAACTAATTGGGAAAAAATATTTACCAACAATATATCAGACAAGGTGTTAACATCCTGTATATACAGTGAAATCAAGAAACTAATCCCTCCCAAACCTAACAAACCAATTACTAAATGGGCAAGGGAACTAAAGAGGGACTTCTCAGATGAAGAATTAAAAATGGCAAAGAAACATATGAGGAAATGTTCATCATTCCTGGTGGTGAAGGAAATGCAAATAAAACAACCCTGAGATACCACCTTATCCCAGTCAGAATGTCTCACATCCACAAATCAGCCAGCGACAAATGCTCGAGGGGATGTGGAGAAAGAGGAACCGTATTACACTGCTGGTGGGAATGTACACTTATACAACCACTTTGGAAAGCAATCTGGAGGGTCCTTAGAAAGCTAAAGATTGACCTCCCTTTCGACCCAGTCATACCACTTCTAGGCATCTACCCTGAACAACAGGAACCAATATACAAAGACACGTGCACCTCCATGTTTATTGCAGCACTGTTCACAATAGCTAGGATATGGAAACAATCCAGATGCCCCACCACATATGAATGGATAAAAATATTGTGGTATCTATACACAATGGAATATTATGCAGCCATTAGAAATGACAAAATAATGGCATTTGCAGGGAAATGGATGGAGCTAGAAGGAATCATGTTGAGCGAGGTAAGCCAAGAGCAAAGAGACAAACGGTACATGGGTCTCACTGATAAGTGGATGCTAAATCCAAAATGTTAGGTGTTACGACAAAATTAACAGGACTTAAGAAACAAAGAACTCCCACTCATCTGGTCAAACCACTACTAAATATCCCCATGCTGCTGATGAAATGTATGTTGTATATGTGTACACCGTTATATGTTATAGACAGTAATAGACAATTTGCTCCAGGAAAGTTAGAATGAACTTTTGAATTTAAATGAGAATCATTATTTCACAATACTGTGAAATTTGGGAAATTATGTAATCACTTAATCACAATTTAAAAAAAAGAACCTCGGGGAAAGTAGGGAGGGAAGGGATGGTAGGGGGAAAACAATGGAGGGGGTAACAATGCTCAATAGGAAGTGTACTCATTACCTTACTCCTGTAACTTTAGTCTTCTGTATACTATCTTTACAATAAAAAATTTAAAAAATTGGTCTAATTTGTTGATGTACATACTCAAAGCTATAAATATTCCTCTGAATATTGTCTGTGCTGCTGCTGTTTCCCAGAGGAGGTAGTATTTTGTGTGTTCACTTCCACTGAATTGCATAAACGTTGGAACTTCCCTGCTTATCACTTCCGCGACTCACTGATGATTTAGCAATGTGTTATTCAGTCTCTATGAGTTTCAGAATCTTATGTGATGCCATTTTGGTCCCATCATGGTCTGACAGGATACGAAGAGTAATTTCATTTTTATTTTTCAATATTGAAAGATTTTCCTTGTGACCTAAGATATGATCTACTTTGAAGTACATTCCATGGGCTGCTGAGTGGAATATATATTATGACACTAGTAGGTGAAATACTCTGTAGATATCTGTTAGGTATAACTTGTCAATACAGTTATTTAGCTCTAAAGATTTTTACAAAATTTTTACCTGGATGGCCTGTCCAGAGTTAAGAATGATTTGTTCAAGCAACCAACAATTTATTTGGATGTATGCATGTTTTTAGTGTAAGCAATATTTCTTTAATGAATTTGTGAGCTCTAGGATTCAGGACATTGATATTTAAAATTGTTACATCCCTCTGATGGAGAGTTTTCTTTGTCAATATTTAATGTCCTTCTTTGTCTCTTTTTACTTTCATACCACTTTTATTTTAAAACCAATTTTATCTAATTCAGTATAGCTCCTCCAGCCTGTTTATGAGGTCCATTTTTAATTTGTAAAGATGATGTACAGAAGGGTTACAATTCCATAAGTCAGATAATGAGCACATTTCTTTTTGAACAGTGTCACCCCTTCACTCATGTTCTCCCAGTTTTTCCCTTTCAACCTCCCTCTCGCATAAGTTGTATATTTCATTTGCAATGTAGTGTCTATTGAGTAGCACTGCTGCATTTAAGCCTTTGTCCCACCATTTCTGTATTCCCCCTTGCCCTATCCAAACGTACATATAAGACCAAAGGTGCAGAAATTAAAAAAAATGGCATCAGAACACTGAAGAAAAATGCAAAATAATAAACAAACTCTCATAATCATTTCTTGGAGATTATTTTAATGAACATTATTTTATATGATAATATTCGTACAGCTATTGATCCTTTGTGATCCTCCTTTGATCTCACTGTATAAATGTTTACAATCCCATAAAATTTATCATGTCCAAGTATAATGATTTCTCTTTTACCATCCAACTGTGTTTACTTGTAGAATTAGAGGCACGTTCTACTATGACAAATGAGGGAAATTAGGCAACCTATATATCTTTGAGTCTGTCTTTCTTCAATTAATATAAGTTTGTTCCAAGTCTTTCCATTTCCTTATGAATGGTGTAATATTATTCTTTCTGGATCAATAGAATCGCATCATACTGAAGAGTTTCTACATGGCAATGGAAAAAGTTAGCAGGATATATAGAAAGAGAACAGAATGGAAGAATATTTTTACTAATTAAGCATTAGACAAGTGTTTTCATAACTCACCCATATTTAGAGATCAAAAAGTTAAACCCAACAAAAATAAACCCTCAAATAAAAAAGAACCCAATTAATATATGGGATAAAGACTTAAAGATAACTTTTTAGAAAAAGAAGTAAGAATCAAAAATAGACACATCTCTCTCCAAAAAAGAAATACAAATCCAAACAAACCTGAGATTCATCTCACCCCTCTTAAAATGTCATTATGAAAAAACGAACAATCACAGATACTGATAGGGATGTGTCCTAAAGGAAACTCTATTACACTGTTGGTTGAATGTAATCTTGTTCAATCACTTTGGAAAACACTATGGAAATTGCTCACAGAACTGAATAGAGAGCTACCTACCTATGATCCAGCAATTACACTTATGGTAACTTATCCAATAGAGCAGAAACATGCCCACACTGAAGCTACCAGCATAATCATGTTCATTATTGCATTATTTTCTGTAGCCAATATATGGAATCAGCCCAGATGCCTCTCATTGAAAAAAGAGATCAAGAATTATATATGTATATATAATTATATATATATATACATATATATATATACATATATCTAATTTTATTGGTCCCAATTTACAAGTATATACGTACGTATATAAATGTATGTATACAAACATAGATACATATATATACAAACATATAAATACATATATAATGGAATTCTGTTCATCCATCGGAAAGAATAATATTGCACCATTCTAAAGGAAAAATGAAACACTTAGAAATAATATTAAGTGAAATAAAGCAGACCCAGAGAAACTTAGTTTGCATGACTTTCCTCACTTGTGGTAGATAGGAGTGTCTATAAATGTAAAAGTAAACACACTGGATGGTAGGCAAGGAGGTACAAATGAGTTATCTGAAGTGTCAGAGTCTGTGGAGAGTGAAAATACTATAATTCTCTTAAAAGGATAAGTCAAAGCCCACCAAAATAAATACCAGTAAATGTGTAGTGCAAGAGAGGATAGTGGGGGGCAATGTGAGAGTGGTAGGAAATTGAAGGGGAAAAGGATAGAATACAGGCAAGAATCCATTGTATACTTCCCAGAATTGAAATATACAAAGCAATGGGTAGTGTGAAATGGGGTTGAAGATGTTGAAGTGGTAGCACAATTCCAGGTGCATTGTACACATAAACTGCTTTGTTATATGGCGAGAAATTCCATAAAATAATATTGAGATGCATAAGGATTGGGGTTGATTGGTAGGGGAGGATGAGAGTGTTGAAAGGGGTGACATTGATCAAGATGCCCTGTATCCATACACTGTTTCAGTGAATGGCAACTCCTTTGTACAACTAAAGATAATAAAAATATTCAAAAAATTAATTATGATAGTTGAATAGAAAGTTGAACCTCAATTAAATTCCTATTTAAAAATATTTTTAACCCGGAGACTTGGAGAATAAAATTCAAATAATAAAACCTTATGAATCTTTTTTTTATCAGAATTTGTGAAATTTAAATCAAAACTTTGCTTTTTGTCAGCCATTGGGCTGTTAAAATATTTCAAAGTAAGTGGCTTAAAAGGAGTATATTTTCCGCACTCTAGAAGCTTAAACATTGATTTTAAAATTGGTTATTCAAAGCAATTCTTTGTCTTATGGGGGTCTACTTTCTGATTCATTATAATCTATTTGCTGGACTTTCACATGGCAGAGTAATTATACTGGGCTTCTTTCGTCAGGATCATTATTGCAGGGTCAACTCTGAAGGGTTGATTCTAATGTCACCAGAAAGGAGAATAGAATTTTAACATGTGTATCTGGAAGGAGTTATATCGTCCAAAACACTTTGCTACTTTTCCTTTAACTCGGTGTGGTGTACATTTGGATGTTATATCATAGAACATAATAAATTAAGGACAAGATTATATCATGTACATAATGTGAATGATTCTTCTTAAAATGGGAATAATTATAGTAATGGCAAAATGAAGTATGATTTTTTAGTGGCTCTTGAATCACATCATAGGTAACCATGTTAACGTGGTACAGCCTTTCTAAGGCCCTTCTGATGTATTTGAAAAATCTCCAATATGTTAATTGCTTTCAAAAATATTCGTTTGTGCCAACAAATACAGATCTCCTTTCATTTTAATTACTGTCCGCTATTAGGACTCCCACAAACACCAAAATCAGAGTATGCTAATTTCTCTGATAAAATACATAATAAAATTGTTACAATTCATATGACATAAATACTAATGTTGATAGCATTATAATTACTAGTATTCACATTATATAATATATTGACATCCCTTGGTTACCTCAATTTTTAGAATATTTATAACTAAATATAAATTGTTTGCAAATAATTATTTGATGATGGATGGAAAATGAGAAAAAGATTTGCATAAATATTTACTACAGATGCAAACAGAGTCACCTGGTTATTTCTGAACCTTCATTTGTTGGTTTCATTCATGCATGGGGAAAATGTAGAGAAATGAAAATTGCAAACCTGCATTTACTAAAGGGTTAGTTACAAGTTTATATTGGGCTAAATAGCAGATTTTATAAATTAAATTGTTTTTGTCCCTTCCTTCCTCCCTCCTTCCTTCTTTCTTCGTTCCTTCATTCCTTAATACCTTCCTTTTTTCCTTCCTTCCTTCTTTTCTCCTGTCCTTTTTCCTTCTTTCCCTCCATCCCTACCCCTCTCTCTCTTTCTGCCTTCCTTTTCTTACCTTCTTTTTCTTCCTTTCTTTCTTTTACTCAGACTAGTTTTTATGGCTATAGAAAAAATACCAACTGTTATACTCCAAGGTGTTATGAGTAATTATAAATATAACATATTAATATTAATCTTAATAGCCTATGTTATATCATCAGACAAATTGTAATAAAACAACTTCACAAAGTTTCAGGATAAGTATCA
Organism: Dipodomys spectabilis; assembly: GCF_019054845.1. NCBI lineage: Eukaryota > Metazoa > Chordata > Mammalia > Rodentia > Heteromyidae > Dipodomys > Dipodomys spectabilis. The sequence continues at coordinate 545,641 of NW_024871098.1, read as the reverse complement.
AATATTACTTTCCATGATATTGGTTATTTTTTCAAAGTAAAATAAGCATTTATACATAATATTGTGTGTGTTTTGTTCTTGTGATTTGAACTCCAGACCTATCCCTTGATTTTTTTTTTTTTCCTAGCAAGGACATTGCTCTAGAACACAAATCCACTTCTGGCTTTGTGTGTGTGTGCGTGTGTTGTGATGTGTGTGTGATTATTTGAGATGCGACTCACAAACTCTTGCCAAGTCTGGCTTTTTAAATTTATTTTTATTTTTTTTATTGTGAAAACACCGTACAGAGGGGTTATAATTATATGGGCAAAGTAATGAATACATTTCTTATCAAGCATTGTTGCCTCCTCCTTTGTTTCCCCTTCCCAACCTTCCCATCTACCCTCCTCCGCCCCTCACCCAGCCAAAGTTGTAAAGTTCGTTTTTCAACATAACGACTTTTACACCTCATAGTTGCAATGGGTCCACTTCTATCCTTATTTAAAACATTTGTTTTTCCCTTCCCCTCCACAAATTATACCCACATCAAACACAATGAAAGCAGTGGGGGAGGGACATGTCTGAGACAAGCAGCAAAGGTCAGATAAGTTGATGTTAGGTGAAATAGACGCCAAAATAAGTATTCAAATGTTTTTTTTTTGTAACTGTTTGTAACATATATATATAAGATGATTTCTTTGTTGTCAAGGCTGACTTTGAACCCCAGCTTCCTGAGTAGTGAGGATTACAAGCTTGAGATACCCATATTCAGCAATGATATAACATATGTAAGAATAAATAAATTTCTTGTTATTTGAATTCTAGAGGCTCAATTTAACAAATTAACATTTAGATATTTATTTAGTTATTGAATCTGCACCTGCAGTGTGAGAAAATTTTTCATTTTTATGAAAAAATATACACTCAAAGGTTTAAATGACAGAATCTTTGCACAAATTGAAATAATCTAATATTCAATAGTGATGAAGGGATAGTTAATCAAATTTCTCATGTAAGCTAAAAGCAATAGGCTGTGTCAGGGTGAATGAAGCAATTTTTCATTAAATTAAATATTATCTACTGTGGTCACATGATTTTCTCTTCTTTTAAGCCTAAACTTTTTTGACATAAAATATAGGTTCATACATTTTTTGAGTATATAAAAATCTTAATTACTGGTCATTTATTTCTGAAGTTTGAGTACTGAGACATTTCAGAGAAACACTGAATGTCATGTATTTTATGTCAACAGTGATTTTTAGAAATTGAATCAATCTCCATATGAGATAAAGAAAGATATTCAATTACTTATGCAATTATTCCTATAGACTTGAATATAACTTATTTTTGAATGGTAGGAAATTCATATTATTCCTACTCTATAGAATAATTAAGAAATAAATGATTGTGATAGTATTTATTTTTCCTTCAACTAGAAAGAAGGAACCTAACTATAGATGACAAAAACTTGAATAGAAATGTCATAAAATTATGAAAAATTAAAGTCATTATGAGTTAGATGAAATAGTCATTTTAAAGGTCACAAAATGAAATCTCTGAAGCTTCCTTATCTGTTAAATAAAATGTATTTGCACTCAAAATATTTTTACAGCAATGGTATAACCAAACCACCTCCATGCCAAATAGCTTCTCTGATTAATTCAAGTAAATATTTAGGAACAGAAGTTATCACAATGTATAGAAATATCTACCCACCACTCTAGAAATTAAATCTGAAATCATAAAGGATTGAGATTAATAATTAGCTTTCACTAAGTTGCCATAAAGAGGTGAATCCTTTCATGTGGGCATAGTTGTAGAGATTTGGTCACTGAGAACTTGTGATCAAAGATGTTAAGATCAAAGTCCTTTCCTCTTCTTCCTTCTTTTTCTTCTCTGTCTCCTTCTCCATCTTCTTTTCCTTCTTCCTCTCTCTCTTCCCTCCTCCTCCTTCTCCCTCTCCCACTCCTATACCACTTCTTTACTTCCTGGCTTCCATGAATACACATATTCCAACACATATTCCTAACATGGGGTATTGTGCCACCACCAACCCAAGTCAATGAGGATAAGAAACATAATCTGAAATATATAAAATCAGAAGTCAAGTTTAATCTTTCCCCCTTTTAAGTTAATTTTATAAAGTATTTTTTCATATTGATAGGAGACTCTCGCAGCATGATCTCATTTATTATAGGGGATAAGATTTAATGGAAAAAAATCTAACCAACATCACCCTAATGAAATGAATGATTAAATTAATATTATATTAGGACAAATCTACTTTAAAATATCAGATATAGTTCAATACATGGCAAAAAATCACCTCTATGATTTCGTATAAAGGGCTGCAGAATACAATCTGTTCCTCAAGGAAATTGACGTATAATTTGCTGTATTGTCAATTTCATAAATGATGTAAGAAGACTATAGAAAAAATTTCAACTCAAACTGCATGATATAACATTTACTTTGTCCCGTGTATACTTTCTTTGTCTGGTTCCCAAAATGACTTGTATTTTATCATATTTTTAATTAACTTTAAGTAGTTGTGTGGGACTTGCTGTTTGACAAAGAAGTATATTAACAGTGTATATTGAGGTTTTTTTTTTTTTTTTCGATTTCCTCCCCTGACGTTTGAACTCTGGGTCTGGGGGCTGTCCCTGAGCTCCTTGGATGAATTCTAGAACTCTATCACTTGAGGCACAGCAGTACTTTCTGATTTTTCTGAGATTTAATTGGAGATAAGAATATCACAGTCTTTCTTGCCTGGGCTGGTTTCAAACCTCATTTTTCTGCCTCCTGATTATCTAGGATTACAGCCATGAGCCGCTTAATAAAATGCACTATTTTTTTGCCTCCTCCTGGGACTTGAATTCATGCCTTGGCAATGTCCTTGAGCTTCTTTTCCTCATGCTAGTACTCTATGACTTGTGTCATAGTGCCAATTCCTGCTTTTTTGTTTATGTAGTACTGAGAAATCAAACCCAGGGCTTCATACATGCAACGCAAGCATCTACCACTAAGCCACATTCCATGGCCAATACAATTCATCTTGATGATCATTATCCCTCATCCTTCTCAATCCTATCTCATAGCTCAATCTACATGAATTTGTAGAATATTCACTGGCTCTTAATGTCATGTATAGTCACTCAGAGGATATATCACAGATCATATTTTCTTGATAGTCTAATTCATCAACATACTAAAGTTGTGCATTATAGAATTCTGTGATTTTAAATTCTAAATTATCTCTCAGATTCACCCACTACTATTCTAAAAATTTTCCTAAGGTTAATGCAAATACAATCTGTAATTCTTCAATAAAGTACGATGATTCTTAGAATGTTGAAGAGTTGGAGTAAGAACATCACCTTCAGTTCAGGAACATTTTATCATTCCTACCCTCTCAAAATACTCAAATATTTACTAATAGTTATTTCCTGTCATCATTTCAACCTACTCTCCCCTTGAGCAGCTCTTATTTCATATTCTACCTCTACAGATATGCCTATTTTAAAACCTCATATAATTAGAAAATGTAGTCTATTTTATCCCTTTCTCCCATGTAATATCACTGTTTCCAAGGTAAGTCCATGTACATTTTTCTCATGGATAGAACATATTGTTTTGTATGCATGTGTATATTGTATGCAATGTCTAGGTATGTTATGATCTTTCCATATGTTCCTTGATTGTTGTTATATTACTATAGAGATATGTATTTGGATATTTGGATAACTTATTCAGGATGGTTAAAGTATTTCATTGGCATTAATATGCTCTTAATATATTTCTGATTCAACTCTATTTCAATAAATGTATACGTGAACACCCTACATGTGCATATGCATATATTCATACATATATGTGTATATATTCAAAGACCTATATATGTATACATATATAAGAATATACAGATGTGTACATACATGTTTATATACATATACATATATTATTATTTTCATTTGTCTGTAAGTTATCGTTTTACTTTATTTGCCAAATATGCCCTTTATTGATTTTACTTTTTTTTATTTTATGTTTAAGATGTTGTAAAGAGGAGGCAGGCGCTGGTGGCCCACGCCTGTAATCCTAGGCACTCAGGAAGATGAGATCTGAGGATCATGGTTCAAAGCCAGCCTGTGCAAGAAAAGTCCATGAGACTCTTATCTCCAATAAACCACCAGAAAGCCGGAGGTGGTACTATGGTTCAAGTGGTAGAGTGCTAGACTTGAGTTGAAGAGCTGAGAGACAGCGCCCAAGCCAAGGGTTCAAGGCCCAGAACCACCACCACAACCAGCAACAAGAAAAATAATACTGACTCAAAAAACAATAGTATTAAGCAGTCTTAAAGATAGGATCATGTCTAACATTTTAGAATTATCTTAGATACCAGCAACCTTCGAGTCCAATGAGCCATGAGCCCTCAGAATGTTGACTGAATTTCTTAGTTTATTTACACAATCATTATAAATATGCATTTTCTCATCTATCTTTCTTTCATTTCACCACAGAATGTGTATTAATCCTTTATGTCATACTTGAATACCAAAGTCTTTGGAAGATAGTTATTAATTGGTCTATATTAATTATATGAAGATATCTTATTGAAATATCTTACACTCTCACATATGGATGAAGGGCCTGATAAACCCGTTTCTGGCTTTCTTCATTCCCATTGCCCTTTATATCTAACTGTTTTCTGTGAATTTCTTTGTGCTACCTTCACACATGTTCAAAATATATTAAAGTGCTATTTACTCACCATGATTCAAAATTATACAATGCTGAATATAAAAGCAAAAATCTAAACAAATGGAGACATAATTTTTGTGGACTGGAGGATACAATTGAGAAAAGGTATAAATTGTCTCTTTCCTTTTTTTGGTCATTCATGGGGCTTGAAATCTGGTCCTGGCGAAGTGAATGCTCTACTCATTGAGCAACTGTGCCACTTCTGGTTTTCTGGTGGATAATTGGACATAAGAGTCTTAAGGACATTCCCATTCCAGCTAGATTTCAACAACAATCCTCAGATCTCAGCCTCCTATGCAGCTAGGATTACAAGCATGAGTCAACAGCGCTCAGCTTCACAGATTATGACAATTTCTAAAAACAACTGCCTAGCACTCTTTGAGTCCTTGACAAAGAAAAATAAACTGGAATACATTTCTCTGTAAAATATTAAAGCTATTAGTGTAAAATTGTTATATTTGTAGAGCAAAGATTATACAGCTCAATGGGTCTATAGGGCACCAGATTAGATCCACATAAACATTATCAAGGAATATTTAATAAGGGGTAAAACCAAACATTTGTGGAATGATGTTCTGTTTAATAAGAGGTGATAGGTTCGGCAGTATTTGGGAAAATTCAAAAGTGAATATTGACTTAAACATAACAATTTATTCAAAAGGTAACTTCAAACAGGATTAAAACGTGGCATATAAAACAAAAAGAGTGATGTAAATGTAAAGCAAAGGAAGATGTTTCGACAATTTTGAGATGATGCAGTCTTAACTTTGGCATTAAAATTATAGGAAAGGAAAACGAAAGAGTTGAACTCAATAAAAATGTAAAACAATTTAGTCTATGAAAGCCCATATACAAGTGGTGAATAGAAGTTGGGAGCAGGTGGCTCAAGTATCTCATCCTAGCTAGTTGGGAGGCTGTGATTTGAATATTGCTCTTTGAACGCAGCCCACAAAATAAACTCCCTGATAATCTTATCTCTGATTAATCAGCAAAAAGCATGGCAAAAAGTAAGGCATGACTGAAATGATAAATTGTTAAAAAATTGCAACAAATCTCAGGGATCCTGAGTTCAAGACCCAGGACCAAACAAATTTGAATCAACTTGATATAATGTAACTGTTATAAATTTTAACAATTAAATCAATCAATATTACACATTCCCACAGAAATATAATTGGAAACAAAAGGCATAATTGTTTTCTTAAAACAAGTAATGGAACCATGAATTTCTTTCACTTTACAATTCATGTTTTATGTAACTTTAATTAGCAGACATCCAGGACTAAAACTAAATATATTAATTGTATACCACAAGAAGCAAAGTGATTATAGGTAAGAATAGATATTTCATCCCAGCCAGAAGATAAGTTTTTGAGCATTCTCACTAAAAAGAAATGTTATATGCAGAAATTAATGGATATGATGTGCCTTCACCATTACACAACATATAAATGAATGAGATTATCAACCAATATTTCATAGCTAAGTAAAAAATAATTGTGTAGCTAGGAGCCAGTGGCTCATGCTTATAACCCTAGCTACTAAGAAGGCTGAGAGCTGAGACTCATTGTTCAAAGCCAGCCTAGACAGGAAAATCCATGAGACTCTTATTTCCAATGAGACACCAGAAAACTGGCAGTGGCTCAAGTGGTAGAGTACTATTCTTGAGCTGAAGAGCTGAGGGACAGTGTCCAGGCTCAGATTTCAAGTCCCACGACCAACAAAAATTAAAAATAGACAGTTACAAATAAACAAATATTTTGACATAAATGTTAAAAAATATATTATAACATTTTTTAAATCCTAACTAGGTATACTAGTTTATATAAATATAGAGAATTGCTTTCTGGATTAGTTGTCATTGAATCAATTTTGTAAATCACACATTTGTAACTCAATTCATAGTTGTATATTTCTATACTTATATACCTTATGTATAATTAAGTGACACCTAAAAGGCCATACTGTTTTAGGATTCTCCCTTAGCTTTCTATAAATAACCCTCCTACCCTAAAATCAATATGCCCTCCAACATAATCAGACGTTTCATCTCATTGGAGCTGAAAAGTGTAAGCCATAATCATTGTTGGAACAAGTAACATTTCACATGTATTTCACTTAGTTTAAGAACCAAAATATTCAAATCATCTTAAAAATGCCAGTAATAGCAAAATGTCTTCCGAGCATTTCAGTCTTTAAGGAGATGAAAATCTTTAATTATACATCTATTTTTTCTACCTAACATCCTATATCTTAGGAAGATATTTTTGGGTAACCCTCTGTTCCTGATTAGAAGAGCGGAACAAAGGCAATAATGAAAATAGCCAAGGAAAATACTTGAAAACTATTAAAAAAGCAATCACAGACACTCCTGTTTTCATCAATTTCAATGAGAATGTACGTTAAAGTATCACTTTTTTTTGCATTTAAAGAGCAATAATTAAAATTTAATTAGCAATGAAGAAGGGAACATAAACCTTTGTTTGAAGACAGCTTGACTTTGAACAATTCAACACAAGCATAATGGATTTATCTTGTTTTTCTATGCAGTTGCCAAAATAATAGAGAGCAACACCCAAAGGCAGGAAAAAACCTAAGTCAAAGCAGTAAACTTTTGTCTATAAAATAATTTTGAGGGTTTGACTATTTCAAAGTCAGGCTTGCAAAGAGGAAAATGTATTTGCTTTGGTGTGAACAATAAAAAATATAAAAATCCTCTATTAATGTTTATCATATTTTGACTAGGACTTCTCCTGTTGGAAAAGAGTAAGGTATGAAAAAATTCAAGATTGGACTATTCCCCAATATCATCTTTATTTATCAGCTATAGTTATGGAAGTAGCCTTGATTACTCTTAATATCATTCTTCTTTACATTTAGAAGCATTGTTTCTGGGTTGTAAGCTGCAAACACTTGAGTATTAATAAAGGGTCAATTCCTAAGAGTGGAAAGATTCTGTGTAAAAAAACCTAAAATACCAAAGACATAGAATAGCGGAAACTATTTTCTAGCTATATCACTATCTGTAGATGTAGATTTTGTTTCCCATTGTTCCAGGGGAACCATGTTTGTTATCTTCTTTTTTACCATCTAGTGATCCTATACCATCCTATACCATCCTGGGATAGCTGTACATTTACTGGATTCTCTAATTGCTGTTGGAAAGTTAGGAAGGATAGAAAATTGAGTTATTGTATCTGTTTTACCTTTTTATTACTTCAGAAACTGTAACACAAAATGACATAAATTATCTTTATAATATTAGGAGACAGATTTCATTTCCATATTCTTATCCTAGCCTTCTACATAATTTTGTTTTTTTGTTTTGTTTTGTTTTTGGGCCCGGTCGTGGGGCCTGAACTCTGGGCCTGGGCGCTGTCCCTCAGCTCTTCAGCTCAAGGCTAGCGCTCTACCACTTGAGCCACAGCGTCACTTCAGGCTTTTTTGTTTTTGCTTATGTGGTGCTGAGGAATCAAACCCAGGGCCTCGAGCATGCAAGGCAAGCACTCTACCACTGAGCCACCTTCCCAGCCCCAACATAATTTTGGTAGTTAGTGATCCCCAAATGTGAAAATAAAGATAGAAAACCTCTTGTTTAAATATTATTAAGAATTTCAAGACTTCTTTATGTAAGACCTGTAAGTAGTATGCACATCATACATGTGTACAAAGCCAGTGGCAACATTTTCTTATTGTCAAAAACTATGAAATGTGGTGTCCCTGTACTTGCATCAGGAAAAGGCTGCAGTTGAATTAGTTTACTAATCTAAATCTGCTGTAAAATATTTCTACAGGTTATTTGGATTGAATAATCCGTATTTATCATTTTGCAGTTCTAAAGGACAGAAATTTAAAAGAAGTCTCACTAGATTAAAATCAAGCCACCTACAGAGCTAAAATATTTTTCAAATGATTCTAGTGGATAAAGCATTTACTTGCTGTTCTGCTTTCCAGTAATTCAGAATCTGGGTTATTGTTTTTTTTTTCTTTATTTTCTAATGAGCATCTTTACGTATCTCTGATTGTTCTAACCTCATCATGTCCTTTCGAACTACACCTGGGACTTTAAAGTACCCATTTGAATATATTTCCCCCATGTGATAATTCTTCGTATTTGTGTTCATTGGATTATGAAAGGTGATTATTTTACAAACTTATATACATATAATGAAAATGTACATTTGAGGGATTAGTTATTTGGGGAAGACAGATATTATGGAAAGGTATTTTGTTATGTAAAATGAGTGTGTAGCATTCTGTCTACCATAAACTGTTATCCTTTCATTAATTTTGAACAACATAATTTTTTATATTTAATTTTATTTTTATTTTGTGAACATACTGTACAGAGGGGTTACAATTACATGGGCAGGATAATGCGTACATTTCCTATCAAGCATTGCAGCCTCTTCCTTTGTTTACCCTTCACATCCCTTCCCAGCCTCCCCCCCTCACCCCACCCAATCCTCTCCTCCTCCTCCCCCCCACCCACCAACGTTGCAAAGCTCATTTTCGACATGACAACTTGTACTTCTCATTGTTGCAACAGGTCCACCTGTATCCTTAAATGACTTGTTTTATTCATCTCCTTCACAAGTTATATTGACATCAAATATAGTGAAAGCAGAGGTTATACTGTGGGAGAGGGACATAGAAAACAACAAAGAAATAATCTTATAAATCCCTTAGAAACAAATGCATGAAAGAAAAAAACTGCAGAATACATATCCAAGGGTTCATTTTCCTAACATCATATTATCTGACCTTTTCCGCTTGACTCATACATATACTAGATATTGCAAATAAGGGAAACCATGGGACCTATGTTTCTTCGGGCCTGGCTTACTGCACTTATAATTTTTTCCAAGTTTTTCCATTTACTAACAAATGGGGCAATGCCATTCTTTCTGATGGAGGCATAGATTCCATTGTATATATATATACCACATTTTCTTGATCCATTCATCTACTGAGGGGCATCTGGGTTGGTTCCATATCTTAGCTATGGTAAATAATGCTGCAATAAACATAGCCGTGCTGGTAGGTTTAGTGTGGTCTTGTTTGTAAACATTTGGGTAAATGCCCAAAAGTGGGATTGCTGGATCATAGGGGAGCTCTATGTGAAATCTTTTGAGGAACCTCCATACTGCTTTCCAAAGTGGTTGAACAAGTTTACATTCCCACCAACAATGAAGGTTCACTTCTGTCCACATCCCCTCCAGAATCTGTTGTTAGAGTTCTAGATTTTTGCCATTCTAACTGGAGTGAGGTGGTATCTCAATGTGTTGTGATTTGCATTTCTTTCATGGCTAGGGATGTTGAGCATTTCTTCATGTGTCTATTGGACATCCTTCTTTCTTCTTCAGAGGAGTTTCTCTTTAAGACTTTAGCCCACTTATTTATTGGGCAGTTGTTTCTTTGAGGATTTGTTGTTGGGGATTTAATTTTTTGAATTCCAAGTATATTTTAGATAAGAGAAGCTTGTGTGTTGTATGGATAGTGAAGAACTTTTCCCAATTCGTGGGCTTTCTATTGATCTTGCTAGCTATGTCCTTTGCCATGCAGAAGCTCTCCAATTTCATGCAATCCCATTTGTCCAACTGTCTTTGATTTGTTGTGTTTCTGGGTCTCTATTCAGAAAATTTCAGCCTGAGCCAAGGAGACCTAGGTTTTCTCCTATTCCATCCTGTAATGTTTTCAGATTGTCTGCTTTGACTTCGAGGTCTTTGATCCATTTGGAATTGATTCTGGTGCAGGGTGATATATACGGATCTAGCTTTAGTTTTCTACAAATAGTTAACCAGTTTTGCCAGCACCATTTACTGAAGAGGCTGTCTTTCTTCCATTCTATTGTTTTAGCTCCCTAATCGAAGATTGGATGGCTATAGGTCTGTAGGTTCATTTCTGGGTTTTCAATTCTATTCCATTGGTCCTGAGGTCTGCTCTTATGCTAATGCCAAGCTGTTTTGATTACTTTGGCTTTATAGTAGAGTTTGAAATTTGGTATTGATATTCCTCCAGCCGTGTTCTTTCTGTTGAGGAGTGTTTTTGCTATTCGGGGTGTTTTATTGTTCCATATGAATTTTTGGATTGCCTCTTCTATTTCCTTGAAGAATGAGATTGGAATGTTGATAGGTATTGCGTTGAATTTGTACATCTTTTTGGGAAGTATTGATATTTTCAAGATGTTAATATTTCCAATCCAGGAGCATGGGAGGTTTTGCCATTTTCTAAGTTCTGTTATGATTTCCTTTTTCAAGATTTTAAAGTTTTCATCATAGAGGTCCTTCACTTCTTTGGTTAAGTTAATTCATAGGTATTTCATTTTTTGTGGCGCTATTATAAGTGGAGTTGTTTCCTAATTTCAGCCACACTTTCCTCATTGTTGGCATTCAGAAAAGCCATTGATTTTTGGGGTAAAATTTATACCCTGCTACTTTGCCAAAGTTTTGAATCAGCTTGATTTATTTGGGAGTGGAGTCTATCGGATTCTTTAAATACAAGATCATGTCATCTGCAAAGAGGGAGAGTTTTATTTCTTTTTCCCCTATTTTGATCCCCTTTATGTCTGCATCTTGACTGATTGCTGTAGCTAGGCATTCTAATACTAGAATGAAGAGAAGTGGAGAGAGTGGACATCCTTGACTTGTTCCTGAGTTAAGAAGAAATGGCTTTAGTTTTTCAACATTAATTATAATGCTGGCTGTAGGTTTGTCATATACAGCCTTTATTGTATTGAGGAATGTTCCATGGATTCTTAATTTTTCCAAAACCTTCATCATAAAGGGGTGTTGGATCTTGTCGAATGCTTTTTCTGCATCTATTGAGATAACCATGTAATTCTTATTCTTGCTCCTGTTGATGTGATGAATAATATTAAGTGATTTGCGTATATTGAACCAACTTTGCACCCCTGAAATGAATCTTGTTTGATCGTGGTGTATGTTTTTTTGGATGAATTGTTGAGGTCGATTGGCCAAAATTTTGTTGAGAAGTTTTGCATCAATGTTCATCAAAGAAATGGGTCTATAGTTCTCTTTCTTTGATGAGTCCCTGCCTGGTTTTAGGATGAGGGTTATGATGGCTTCATAGAATGAGTTCGGTAGTGAACTTTCTCTTTCAATTTATTGAAGAGTTGGAGGAGTATTGGTGTGATCTCTGCTTTGAAGGCCTTGTAAAATTCCACTGTAAAACCGTCTGTTTTTGGACTTTTCTTAGCTGGGAAGTCTCTTATTGCTGTTTCTATTTCAATGCTTGATATGGGCCTGTTAAGATGGTTTAACTCATCTTGGTTTAGTTTTGGCATGTCAATATTTGCTAGGAAAACATACATTTCTGTCAAGTTCTCAAACTTATTAGCATAAAGTTTTGAGAAGTATTCCCTTATAATGTTCTGAATCTTGGTTGTTTCCTTGCTGATGTTTCCATTCTCATCTCTGAGTTTATTTATTTGGGTGTGGTCTCTTCTTTTTGAGATAAGATTCGCTAAGGGTCTGTCAATTTTGTTAATTTTTTCGAAGAACCAACTCTTTGTTTTGTTGATTCTTTCTATTGTTTTTTTTAGATTCTAATTCATTTAATTCTGATTTAATTTTAATTATTTCTTTCCATCTACTGGATTGTGGTTTTTCTTGCTGCTCTTTTTCAAGGAGGTTTAGATGTGTCATTAAATTGTTGGTCTCAGATCTCTCCAATTTCTTGATCTAGGAACTCAGAGCGATAAACTTGCCTCCGAGTACTGCCTTTGCTGTGGCGCAGAGAAGCTGGTAATTCCTGTGTTCATTTTTGTTGAATAGCATGAACATTTGAATTTCCCTTCTAATCTCTTCCATGACCCACTCGAGGTTCAGCAGTCTGTTGTTCAGCCTCCATGTGTTACTGGACTTTCTTTGGTGGCTTTTGTTGTTGAGTTCTAATTTTGTTCCCTTGTGCTCAGAGAGAATTCAAGGTATAACTTCAATGATGCTGAATTCAGAAAAGTTTGCTTTGTGTCCCAAAATGTGTTCTATTTTAGAAAATGTTCCATGTGCTGCTGAGAAAAACGTGTATTCTTATGGTGCTGGGTGAAATGTTCGGTAGATGTCTGTTAAATCTAGTTGAACTTTGCAGCTGTTTAGATCTGCTGTTTCTCTGTTGAGTTTTTGCCAAGTTGATCTGTCTAGTGGGGAGTGTGGTGTGTTAAAATCCCCAACAATTAAGGTCTTTGGATCTACTGTGGGATTTGAGGGAAAGTAGTGTTACTTGGATAAATTTGGGTGCTCCATTTGTTGGCGAATAGACATTTAGAATTGTAAAATCCTCCTGAAGGAGAGATCCCTTAATTAGTTTGTGGCCACCTTCTTTATCTCTTCTCACGAATTTTAATTTGAAGTCTATTTTATCTGATATTAGGATTGCAATTCCCGCCTGTTTATGGTGGCCATTTGCTTGGTTGATTTTGTTCCAGCCTTTAACATTGGAAATGTGTTTGTTTTTCTGGGCAAGATGTGACTCCTGATGGCAGAAGAGAGAAAGGTCTTGGTTTTTAATCCACCTAGACAGTCTATGTTGCTTAATTGGAGAGTTAAGTCCGTTAACGTTAAGAGATAGGACTGAGAGGTATTTGGGAGTTCCTGCCATGTTATCCACCTTCTTGGGGGCTGCGAAAACTGGGTTCTTCCTATGGTTCTTGGATTCTCAGTTTGGGTGCAGTTTCTTGGCCTTTATTTTGGTCTTGTTGGTTTTCTATGTGTAGGACATCTTTAAGAAACTTTTGTAGGGCTGGTTTGGTGGAGATGTATTGTTTCAATTTTTGTTTGCTATAGAAGGTTTTTATTTGGCCTTCAGTTATGAAGGAGAGTTTAGCTGGGTACAGTATTCTTGGTTGATAGTTGTTTGTTCTTAGGGCAGGGCATACATCATTCCAGGCTCTTCTTGCTTTGATTGTCTCTGCTGAGAAATCTGAGGTGATTCTAATTGGTTTCCCTTTATAGGTGATTAATCTTTTCTCCTTCACAGCTTTAATGATCTTTTCCTTGGTCTGAGTTGATCCTGTGTGGATTATAATTTGACTGTGGGATGTCCTATTCTGGTCTGGTCTATTTGGGGTTCTAAAAGCTTCTTGTATCTGAATAGGCCTATCTTTTTGCATGTTTGGGAAGTTGTCTGCTAGGATTCTGTTAAACAAATTTCCTAGACCATTAACTTCTGTTTCTAGGTGCTCCTCTACACCCATTATCCTTAGATTAGGCCTTCTGATGGTGTCTTCCAAGTGTTGGATAGATCTATCATATTGCTTGAACTTGTGTTGGATAGTTCTAAGTTCTTTCTCTATAATAAATAGGCTGTCTTCAACCCTGAGATTTGATCTACTGCATGGTCTACCCTGCTGTCAAAACTTTCTACTTTGTTTTTTATCTCTTTTCCTTCTAATTGGTCAGCTTTGATGGCTTCAAAATCTTTGTTGAAGCTTTGTTTTAGATCTTGTATGAACTTCTTTACTTCCTTAATTTGGTGTTCTGTGTTTTTTCTCAAATCACTTAGTTGATTGGTTATGGATTCCTTGGACTCCCATTCCTTGTTGGGTTCCATTCAGCATTACCTTTGTGGTCTCTCTTTCTTCCTTCAGCTCTTTGTTAATGGATTCCATGAATGCCTTTAGTGATCTTTTTGTATTCTCTTTCTGCTCTCTCAATTCCTGTATTACTCTTTGATTAGCTTTCTCTCGTTCATGGGATTCCTGTAGTTCTTTTTGAGTGTTCTCAGCCTGCTCACTTCATTCCTGCCTTTCTTTTTGAGTGTTCTCAAGCTGCTCAAGCAAATCCTGTATCAGTTTTTGAGTAGCTTTCTCATGCTTAAGATATTCCTCCATAAACTTTTGGATTGCCTCCTCTCTCTCCCTATCACACTCATACAGAGTCCTTTGTATGCTTTCAATCTTTTCATTTATCATATTTGCCAGCAGTGTTTTTAGAGCTATTTGGGAACTCTCCTCTGGATTTTTCATTATCTGTTCTGTCCCCTGATTTTCAAGATTGGGTATTGAGATACCCGGATTTGCCATTTTTCTTGTGTTTTTCCGGCTTACTCTGCCCATTTGAGATGTAAATAGCACCAGTGTTGTGCTAGAACACTATCTTAAGGCAAGCATCAAACAAAGTCTGAATTTGCACAGTCAATGGACTACAGATACAGTCTTGTTCAACAGATACATCTATTCAACATCAAACAACTGTATGTTAATTGACAACGAACCACAAAGAAGAATTTGGAAAACCAGAAATTATTAGGGTTAGGGAGAGATGTGGGTAAAAAATAGGAATAGATTGATGTGGGAAGGCACAGGGAGAGGTAAATAAGTCCTAATCTCAAAGCAGGAAATAGGTTGGGTAGAATGAAAGTAGAGAGACAGAAAAAAAGAAGAAAGGGAAAAGGAAAAGAAAAGAGATCAGAAAAAATTAGAAAAGTAAAAATTAATAATATCATGCAGAATTAAAAACAATCTATTTAGTGAAGAACATGAATATATTGAGAGAAGGGGAGATATATAAAGGAGATGTGAAAAACTTAAAAATAAAAATGCTTAAAATATTATATAGGTATAAAGGGGTAGTAATGCTACTATGGAATTTAAGTCTCAGAGGTTTTGAATTGAGTAATAAATTTGTGGATTAAGTGTGTACACAATGGGGGATAGGGTCTAATAGTCAACTACGGGTTTATCTGAGGATGTGCATGACAACAATTAAGTCACATAAAGAAGAACGAAAGAGAGGAAAACGTGAAAAGGATAAGAAAGGAAGAAAAAAAGATCAGAAGTTCAGTAGAGCTAAACAAAAAGATAATTAAAAAAGAAAAAAAGAGAAAGAAAACAAACAAAAAAAAGAAAGAAAAACACACTCTCACGTATCCCTAAAATAAAAATTTTAAGAGGAAAAAAATTTACTGGAAAACAATTTTTTTTTCCTAAAAAGGCAAAAATTAAAGATTAAAAAGAGTTTTAGAAAAGAAAAAAAAAATTTTTAATATAGGGTACCAAAAAATAGAAGAAGAAGAAGAACAAGAACAAGAAGAAGAAGAAGAAGGAGAAGAAGAAGAAGAAGAAGAAGAAGAAGAAGAAGAAGAAGAAGAAGAAGAAGAAGAAGAAGAAGAAGAAGAAGAAGAAGAAGAAGAAGAAGAAGAAGAAGAAGAAGAAGAAGAAGAAGAAGAAGAAGAAGAAGAAGAAGAAGAAGAAGAAGAAGAAGAAGAAGGAGAAGAAGAAGAAGAAGGAGAAGGAGAAGAAGAAGAAGAAGGAGAAGGAGAAGGAGAAGGAGAAGGAGAAGGAGAAGGAGATGAAGAAGAAGAAGAAGAAGAAGAAGAAGAAGAAGAAGAAGGAGAAGAAGAAGGAGAAGAAGAAGGAGAAGGAGAAGGAGAAGAAGAAGGAGAAGAAGAAGGAGAACAAGAAGAAGAAGAAGAAGGAGAAGAAGAAGGAGAAGAAGAAGGAGAAGAAGAAGGAGAAGAAGAAGGAGAAGAAGAAGGAGAAGAAGAAGGAGAAGAAGAAGAAGAAGAAGAAGAAGAAGAAGAAGAAGAAGAAGAAGAAGAAGAAGAAGAAGAAGAAGAAGAAGAAGAAGAAGAAGAAGAAGAAGAAGAAGAAGAAGAAGAAGAAGAAGAAGAAGAAGAAGAAGAAGAGAAGAAGGAGAAGAAGGAGAAGAAGAAGAAGAAGAAGAAGAAGAAGAAGAAGAAGAAGAAGAAGAAGAAGAAGAAGGAGAAGAAGAAGAAGAAGAAGAAGAAGAAGAAGAAGAAGAAGGAGAAGAAGAAGAAGAAGAAGAAGAAGAAGGAGAAGAAGAAGGAGAAGAAGAAGGAGAAGAAGAAGGAGAAGAAGAAGGAGAAGAAGAAGGAGAAGAAGAAGGAGAAGAAGAAGGAGAAGAAGAAGGAGAAGAAGAAGGAGAAGAAGAAGGAGAAGAAGAAGAAGAAGAAGGAGATGAAGAAGGAGAAGAAGAAGGAGAAGAAGAAGGAGAAGAAGAAGGAGAAGAAGAAGGAGAAGAAGAAGGAGAAGAAGAAGAAGAAAGAAGAAAAGTTCTTTGATTTTTTTGAGAGTGGTGGGAAAAATCCTGTATCTCCCTTGTGTCCATAACCAGCCTCTGTTGGAGTCTCTGGTCTGCTTGTGGTCCTGTGGCTTGGTTGTATTCTTAAGTCAGTTTGTTCGAACAGGCACAAAAATGCTCTGCTTTACCCAGGATTTTGCAATCCTCCTCCCAGGCTAGTTCAATGGGAGGCAGATCTGCTTTGAGTATCACAAAAAAGGGAGATGCAGTGATGAGGCTAGGTTCTGGGTAGAGTTGAGGCCTTTCAACAAACAGTAGCTTTTCCTGGGGGCTCGTTTATGATAAACTCACAGAGCCCAGCCTGGAGACTTTCTCAGGGTTTCTGTTTACTGATTTTCAATTGATTGTCGAGGCTACTAGAGGGAGGGGCAGCCTCTGGCTCTGATTACCCAGTGAAGAAACCCACTCCTAGGGCTGTCGCCCAAGCTGCGTGCCTTTTCCCTGGGTGGAGCTGAGTCTGGCAGGTCACGCCTCCATTAAGTTCTTGTGACCTGCTAAATGACTCGTTTTATTCCAAGGCTTGATTTGGAGCTAGCAGCTCCACCGAGCTTTGTTGGTATCCCAGATGGAGATCTCCAGTACTGGGGGGAGGGGTGCCCATCCCTCCTCTGCTCCCTGAGAAGGAGTGAGGACATCAGGCTTCTACTCACGCCGATTCTTGGTTTCTGGGTTTTCTCTGGTCTGTGAACTGCAGGATGAAGATGTCTGCTCCTTGTCAGTTCTTGCTGGTGTTGATTGGAATCTGTGCAGCTGCTGCATCTGGCTCCTTCGTCCCGGACTCTCTGTGGCTCAGGTATGGTTCCTGAAGTTGCTGCTGGCACCGCTGCCGCTGCCTCGGCGGCTGCTGGGAAGAGCTCAGATCTGTCTCCTTGCCTGGATTTTCCCTCTCTGGCCTGACTCTCTGACCTGTGATGGCACACTTTGTGTGATTCTCTGGCTTAGGTCTGTTCACTGGAACTCTAAAACTGCTTTCTATGCGAGAGCTTGTTTAGACTCCAGCTTCTCCTCTGCCATCTTCCTGGAACTCCAACAACATATTTCTTCAATGAAATATAACTTAAAAAATTTGTCCCTGAAAGCAATTAATCCTGATTAAAACATTTTCATGTGCTAGAAATCCTAAATGCCAGAGAGCAGCTCCTGAAGTAGTTGTGGTACTATCACTTTTTGTATATTCTGCTTATAATCTTCTCTTTTCAAGAGCATTTGATTGTTATTATTTTGGAATTATGGTTAATATGTATTTGTCTGCTATTTTTAAAGAATGCATTACCCAATACTGGATCTCTTTTTCTAACTTTTCGGTCTATTCTATTTCTGAAAGAAACACAGCCATTTGAATTACATTAACTGCTTATTGAATTTGAATCAGCCTGGAGAGGAAAAGAAGAAAAAATATGTCTCTGGGGGTATGTCGAGGTAAAAATGTATCTGCAAGCTATTTATCTTAAAATCATCTATTTTTCATTATGTTTAGATTCTGATAAAATTTAGCCTCTCAACTCACACAATGTAAATGCAGTCCTATTTCATGCCTTCCAAAAGCAAACAACAAATTACTATTTATTTTAAAATTATTTTTAATTTTTAAAATTATCATTTATTTTAAAAACTGTATTTTTAAAAAGTTAGCCAAGGCAAATGGTTCCACTAGCTATTTAGAGTCATGTTTAGAGTCTATGGTGAAATCCAGAAAGGGAAAAAACATCATGTTTTCATTGATCCTTGAGCCCTCTGATTTACTTCATCTACTTCTGAAAGAGTAAAATTTTGGCTTTGAAACCTTTTGCTTCATATCCACAATGTGTCACTCTTCCATTATTAATAGGAGAAATTGGAGAAAAGAGAATCCACACTAGAAAAAGAAGAAGATGAAAAGAGAAGGAGAAATCTAGATTTTTTTCTTCCTCATCTCAATCACAAGGTCTGGATAAAAATTGTAGATATTAGATACAGTGCTCTAGAGTGATTAAACACATCTATAGAAATAGATAATGCCACAAGTGGTCACATGGAGAATGCTTATTTATAAAAAAAAATTGTAATATCTTCCAATAAGAAATGTTATCAATTTGTTTAGTTCTTGTTTAGGATTTGTTAAATTCTGGTGTGCGCTAGTCAACTATCATAAAGGTATAAAAGAATGGTAAGAAACTAGCATCTTAATATCATATTCTAATATTAGCTTAGTTCTGCCTGTGTTATGTGTATGAGGCTGTATTTGAGTTTTGTCTCAATTTCACAGGCTATACTCTTCCAACACATAAGTTGAAAGAAGACTCCTTCTGGAAATATGCTATTTTTATAGCTAAGGGGAAAAAAGGACACAGGTAATGAGGTAGAAACCTTCCCCTAGAAATAGCCTTTCACCACTTCCGGTTCAATTTGTAAGCAGAAGTCAGTCAAATGACCCATCTTGACACTGCGGACTAGAGGTAAATCTCACCTACAGGAAGCTGATTCAGGACATAGAGTAATATGCCAAGATATGCAACACTTGAGATAAAGAGGAAAAAAAGAGAACCATAATACAATCAATCATACTTGCCATCACATTAGGTAACTTATTTTCTAAAACTACTGAGATCTTCAAATCGTGTCTTTTATGTTTGGTTGTTACAGAAATTAGAGAACATTTTGATACTGAGACAGCATAAAATCTCAGAGAAAGTTAGAGTAATAATTTCAATACTACCTTTTGTTCTCCATGAAAAGAAACCATTTTACAGACAATAATTTATAATTTCTTAACTAGTATCTTATTTTTCCAGAAATGGATTTTGTTAATATTTGTGATTATCCACCAGAATAAATGTCTTCATTGTTCTGCATCTTGTGCAAACAGCAAGTCAATTAGATGTAAGTGGGAGTTCATTATTAGCACTTTTTAAAAATGCAAAAAATGTGGACAGAGAGCCAATATACATATTTTTCCACCTTCACCTACAACATCCTCTTTCTTCCTTCCTAGGAAACACACACAATCAATAAAAAGGTGTAGATATATGGTTCTTGACCTGGAAAGTGGAAGCAGAATGTTTTGGATGTCGGGGATGACAGTTAATAGTGTTTTACATAATAATATCACATACAACAACCCTAAGAGTCCTGCAGGTCTTAACACTACTTCCTTAGTGATGTGATAGGAATATCAGCCTTACTGGACTAAATATTGTTTTCCACTTCCTTTTCTACCACCTGGCCTAAATTGTAATACATATTAACAGAATGAAAAGGTAATGCCATCTTAAGAAATTCCAATTGTAACAAGACATGATGAAAAAAGAACTTTACAACTTTGGCTGTGGGGGCGGGATGGGTGGGCAGGGATGTTAAGGGGAAACAAAGGAGGAGGCAAAAACGCTTGATAAGAAATGTACTCATTACCTTGCTCATGTAATTATAACTCCTCTGTACTGTATTTTCACACAAAAAATTATTAATAATATAAAAAAAGAAAGTCATTTAGTGCTCTGGGAATGTGGTTTCACGGAACAGTTATTGCTTAGCACGCATGAAACCGTGGGTTCAATTACTCAGTACCACATAAACAGAAAAAGAAACACTGGAAGTGGTGTTTTGCCTAAAGTGGTAGAGTGCTAGCCTTGATAAAAAAAAAAAATAGAAGCTCAGGAACAGTTCCCTGGCCCTGAGTTCAAGCCCTAGGACTGGCAAAAGAGTCATTTAGCTAGGAAATGCAAAATAAAGAACCCATAGATGGAATATATGATTGCTCCTTCCAACTGATACATATCAATAGTCCTTAATTCATGTACTTTACCTATATTAGAATACTGTGTTGAACACAAAAAGTTTTGTTAATAGGTCATGGCAATTAATACCAGGAATGTGCTTAGATATCAGTGAAGATTAATCCTGGAAATTCAAAGATTCCAGGCTCTTGAGTGGCCACTGCTAATCACAATCAGAAGGGTAGTATAAGTGAGATTTGGAAATCTTTTTGGTAAGTTATGGCACCAAAAAGGTAGAGGTTAATTAATAGTTTTGACAGAAGGAATAACTCCAGATGGAAGGAATAAATAATAGTAATAACTAAGTTGTAACATAAACTGTTCTAGAGAACCATTTTTGGTTAGTGAAGAACATGTTATCAACTAGGCTTATTCCTCATTGCCTTTAGCATTCTAATAACTTAGGCTAGTTCATAATCTCTGCGTGATAAGTTGTATATACTTCTATGCTGCTCTTTCATACCTGATCTATTTTGCTTTCTACATATCTGTCTTTCTCTATTTCTCTATCAACAATTTCTTATACTACGTCCACATACGCAGACAACAGAGGATGCTAATGTAAGAGTCTCATAGCTCATGAGTCATTAATGTAAGAACATGGAAAAGGAGGACATCTTTATTGCTACCCTCCATTTTATTGAAAAGCTGCAATGTCACACCATTTGATTCAAATTTCCATTCTTTGTCAACATAGTGTCATTAAGTGCACATAAATGCACATATGAGCTGGGTGCCGGTGACTCACACTTGTAATACTGGCTACTCAGGAGATTGAAACCAGAGGATTGTGGTTCAAAGCCAGCCTGGTCAGGAAAATCCATGAGAATCTTATCTTCAATTACAACCAGAAATCCGGAAGTGGTGCTGTAGCTAAAGTGGTAGAGCACTCAACATGAGCTGAAGAGCTGAGGGACAGTGCCCAGGATCAGAGTCCAAGCCCCACGACCAACAGAAACAGTTCCTGAAAAGGAATGACAAAGTCAATAGTAATCTTCCCAAGCAGAAAACATAATTCCAAAATAATTCACTGCACCTACTTTTGCTGAGTTAAGTTATGGTTTCTTTGCTGAACATAGTCTCTTCTTTTAAAAAATTGTCGAATACTAGCTTTATAATAAACTTCATCTAACATGTCTTGGTTCAAAAGAGAAGTCCATACAGTTGATGTCACTTGGATTTATTACAATCTCAAAGCCAATAGGCAGGAGAGTCTGCCAAACTCTTATCTGTAATTAAACACCAAAAAAGCCAGAAATGGAGGTTTGGATCAAGCAGTGGAGTACTAGCTATGGTGGCAGGAAAGACAACCGTTCAGGGACAGGGTCCAGACTCTGAGGTTAAGCCCCAGAACCAGCACAAACTAAACAAGCAAGCAAGCAAAAAAAAAAACCCACATATTTCTTTGGGACCATCCTTACAGCACTGGTTTGAAAGAGGCTCCTTTTGCTGATCATGCTCACTGGATCCTGCTTTTTGGAATCCTTATTGCTATGGTGAACTCAGGACCAGATTAAAGGAATGGATAACTGACTCCTGCAACAAGACAATCATGTCAGGAGCGAAATATCTAGGCATAAGGTACCTTTAAACCTACATGTCATTGTTTCTTTGCAGTAGAACACTTTTAAAACAACGTTATTTCCTTTTTATCTATGTTGGCCTTCAAATGACATATTGCTTCCTTTTGTAATACTCTCAACTAGAAATTTACAGACAAGTTTTCTGTGAGTAAAGAACACACTCGAAAAAGTCAGGGACAGAGTTTCCTTCAAGCTTTGAATTCTTTTCTTGTACAGTAAAACGAGAGCACAAATTAAGTTGAACTTGTCATTTCTCTATGTTCAATTCCTCTCTTGGAATCAGTTTACACTTCCAGTAACAGTTCCTTCCAATTACTTCAAGTAACAATCTATGGTGCTGCTCCAGGTAAAATGAACGTTTTGTGGCTTCATTGAAATAGCACAAGTACATCTTTGTACATGAGGTAACATGTGTTTCAGAAAAAACTTAGTCATTATAAAATACAGAATTTCAATCGCTTATAATACATTATACATGTACATATGGATATATAAAATTATGTTAAGTGAAATGGACTCTAAGATAGGACACAACTTGATTTTTCTTTATTGTTACCTCACAGGTAGTATGTGAATTTTTTTGTTTCTCTTCTATTTTTTACCTCCACGGTATAACCCCTGTTTTTACTGTATTTGATGTCGGTGATCTGCATCTTGCATATACCTTTTTCTAATGTGGGTAGGAGAAGGGAAATAACAAAATGCTGAAAGAAGGATACAGTATGACCCATTGTAACAATGAGTTCTACAAGACACTATGTAGAAAATGAACTTTACAACTTGGGGATTGGAGGGGGGATTTGGGGCGGCGAGGAGGAAAGGGAAGGCAGGGGAAAAACAAAAGAAGAGGTAACAATGCTTGATAGATTATGTACTAATTAACTTACGTATATAACTCTAACCCCTCTGTACAACATTTTTTACAATAAAAAACATGAAAAGCCATTATCCTGGAGTACATTAAGTTCAAATTTGCTAAGTGCTCTATAAATTAAGACCAATTTTAAGTGAGAAGAAGGTTTTTTGTGTGTTGTGCATTATTTCACAAATGTACATATGTTAACAGTAGGAGAAACAATATGAATAATAGGAGAAAAAGAAGTTCTGTGTTTAAGTATGGTTACTCAATAGAGTATAGAATACTCTGCAAATAAGACAAATTTGAAAGAATAAAGCCAAGGCCAGTATGTAGATCTACAGAAGTGATAAAGAGAAAGCATTATTACTAAGTGGAATATGAAGGATGAGGCCACTCTGTCTCTTCTACTAGCTCTAAATCATGGCAACTAATAATGCACATGTGTAAAAAGTAGAATGGAAGAATATTTATAGTTTCAAAGCAAGTCAGATATAAGAGCATGGAGTTAACTGGAAAAAAGCCATGTTGAGAGAGCAGGAATTATATTAGCAATGAACTGTTTGCTAAGTTCACATATCTTTTTATTTCTTTCCTTTCCTTTTCTTTTTTCTTTGGTATTTGTGGGGTTGAAGTCTGGGCCTGGGCACTCTTCCTCTACTCTTCAGCTTAAGGATAGCAGTCTACCACTTGATCCACAGTGCCACTTCCAGTTTTCTGGTTGTTAATTGGAGATAAGTGCTTCAGAAACTTTCCTACGTGTGCTGGATTTCAACTGCAATAGCTACTCAGCTACTCAGGAGGCTGAGATCTGAGGATTATAGACATGAGTCACTGTCACCTGGCTTAAGATCACATTTCTAACAGTGTACACTCAATATATGTAATGTGTATGTTCATCTATCTTTATATGAATTCTCAAGTTAAAAATCTGGGCTAGAGGGTAGACTTTACACTCACAAAAGTGTTTCAAGTTTAAAAGTTGATACTCCTGGAGAGATAAAACCTAAGAATGTAAAGGATTCTGGGAAGTTCAGTTTGCATCCAGCCTGGGAAAAAAATTATTTGCAACAATACCTATAATAAACAGCCTAAACCTGCATTGTAAGAATGGCAGAAGTGATGGAATACTAGATATGAGAAACACTGCTGAATAAGAGCTTGAGGTTTTGGCATACAAACATGCAAGCATGCACATACACAGAGGCACTTATATGTGTAAACACACATATGAAACAACACTCAGAATGTGTTGAAAAAGTTAGAAAATAATAGAAAATATGTCCTGAGTAAGACTAGAACAAGTGATAATTTTTAATATTAGAAAGTCCTCAAGTGAACTTTCCCCCAAAAATCTTGAGAATATTACAAAGGTAGGGACCAGAGATATTAACTCAAGTAATCATTATTAAAGGGATCAGATCCATGGAAGAATGAATCAGAGAACCCTGCAGGTGCATCTGAAAATGTTCATATCCTGTGTCAAATGTTAGAACGTCTTTGAAAATTGTACATAAACAATCAGAGCAGTCAGTCTAGAGGATAAGATCATCGGAGAAGTTCAGAATTGCTAGCTTGTTTCTAGATTAAATAAACCAACAAACTGTGGTAGGGCAATGTGATAAAGCCTGGAATTCCAGCACTCAGAATAAGATAGGAGATTAGATAGTGGAATTACATACCTTCCCTGGACCAGGTAGTATAATTTTGTCTCAATAAAACAAGCCAAAAAACATGAAAGGAATACACAGTTGGAGGTTTGGGCTAATTTTTTCACTATGTTTTGATAAGTCAAGTTTCCTATTGAAATGCTCTCATATATAATCCTCACTTGTGTTTTACATGCTCTCTTCATTACAGAACATTGTTAGATGCAAAATAGTTCATGATTCCCATTCAAAAATTTGAAAAAGTAAGCATCATTATGTTGGATTCCAAAGCAATGATGAAGGATTACAAAAGCTTAAGCCTGGAGAATTAGCAAAGTTCATCTTATGTAGGACTTAGGAGACCTGCCTAAATTAGAATTTATATTTGAAATAACTGTTTTTTGTTTGTAATTTCATATTCTCTAGGATACTACAAAATTGTTTTCAAGTAGAAGATTTATTTTAGAAATTCACAAATGATTGTGGCATTCTATTTGCCTAGAATTTTCTTTCAAGTGAGGTATATTTAGAAATTAGTTCATAAATAACTCCAGTAGTTCATGTATAACATGATAATGTGAATAATCCAGACAAAGTTGCCAACAAATGGATGCTATGAATTTATAAATTTAGAAAAAGAGCAATTTTTGGAGACTTTGGTGTAACATGGTATGAGGAGAGTAATTGAATGAGATCTTTTTTTTTTCTTCTATCTATACATAACACAGGAAGAAATTTCCTTAAGTACCTCTTAATTACTCATACAATGAGGGAAAAAATCTAGGTTTAACGTTTGTTTTTATTTTGTTTTTGTTGTTTACTTTATGCTAGGGCTTGACCTCTGGGTCTGGGCACTGTCCCTGAGCCTGTTTTTGCTAAAGGCTACTGCTCTTCAACTTTAACCTCAGTGCCACTTGGAACTAGCTATTCCTTACGAGTTTATTGGAAATAAGAATCTAAGGAACCTTGCTAACTGGGTGGGTTTGAAACAAAATCTTCAGATCTCAATGTTCCCATATTCAGATCTCCTGAATATCTATGATAGATAAAAATAATATATAATAAAATTAATATAAAATAATAATATAAATACTATTTGCAAGTATTCTGATCTCAAGAATACCACTGGAGGGAAAATGATGCAGAAAAGTTTAGTGTAGTGTTCTTTGCACAATTGGGAGGGCATCACAGCAGAAGTGTAGTATTTTTTTTCACAATAGTGATAAGCTAGTCATGATGTGAATTCAGGCAATTTTTAGGTGCACCTTACAAGTTACAAACTGTTGGGCTAGGATGACTTTACAGCATAAAAACTTAGGATTGATTGTCATAGAAATAATAGCTTACTCTGATGATAAATGTTTACTCTTCAGGAATTAATTATTATAGATAGGTCATAGTTTTATCTTCTACCAGAATGTGCCTATTTTTTATTGACTTTTAAATATGTAACATCTCATTGGAAATTTGATCTATTGCAGAATTACTTAAAATGTAAACAGATGCTGTTTTAAATGTCTCTGGTATGGCATGATCAGAATTTGAAAATGATTAGTTAGTAGTCATCTGAATTTTGAAGAATACATATATTCTGTCCTCTTAACAATTATTCAGTTTTAAAAGTTAGGAGTTTCCATAGAATTGAACTTTCTTAGGTTATAGTGTGAGACAATGGTTTTTTCAACATAAAGGCAAGTATATTGTGAAGATATTCCATAGTCTGATAACATTCAAGTTGATGGCCCTCTAATAAAGAAAGGGGGAATAGAATTGTATTTACTATACCAATACAGTGAAATTATATTTTATGTAAGTTATTTTTTAATTTAATTATATTGTCAAGGTGATATATAGAAGGGGTTGCTGTAATTGTAAGATGGTGAATAGATAACATGTAGAACTTTTTACCCACTACCTCACTTTTCACACAGTTTTCCTTCACCCCAATACCCTTCACAAGTTGTAATGTAAATTTCCATCATGTTGTCTTGTGAGCATTGATATTACATTGGTTTGTCCTTCGTCCTTTGTCGTGCCATGTTGTTGTTCCTCTTCCCTTCCCTAATTAAAATAAATATGTATACAATGACACATGATACTGAAATCAAATACAGCAGGGGACAAACCATAGGTGAAAACACAAAAGAAAAAAGAATCACAGAGTACATTAAAAACAACAACCACAAAGAAAACCTTTGTTTCCATATGTAGGAGTTCATTTTGCTCATCATCATCTTATACATAGCTACTGAGCCATTCTGCTCATCTGCTGGGCTATCCTAGATATTTCCTACTTGTTACAAATTAGGGAAAACATGGAATCTCTTTCTTTGTGTCTTGTTTATTTTACTTAGTAGGATTTTTCCATTTCCGTATGAATTGGAAGCATTTTGTCACATGTATCACATTTTGTCAATTCATTCATCTACTGAGAGGCATATTGATTTAAAACATGACTGCATGTAAGTATCACTTAGGGTAATTCAAAAATGACAGATGCCACCTCCCCAGATATTCTAAAATCATGATTTTTATGAAGATACGTTTTCATGGTGGTACAAGTGTTGAGATATCTGGATGAGTCTAATGTATATCTTGCACTGAATTAAGCAGAAAGATATCCAATATCATATGGGTTAAAATGGTGGTGACAAAATATCCCCTTGAGAAAGATATAGGAGGCTGCCAGAAGTCTGAAGCAGTTCAGATAATTTTGAAGGATTTAGAAATGCAAGCTCATGTATGTCTCTTTAAATAAAAATTATGTAATTGGAAGGGCAAAAGATGGGGAGGGGAAGAAAATGAGTGACAGCAGATCATTGTCCCAAGTTAGAGTATAAAAAGACATAATCTACAACTTCCCAGTTAAAGAGAGAGTAATATACTATGTCCCACTTAATTTAGGTATATGGAAAATATTTATTTGGGTTTTTCCTATTTAACCCTCCAAAATAAATGAAGTCTTATAAGAAAAACTGTGTTATTTACATTACTTCAATCTGAACACTAACTGTGAGGAGCCCTCTTTTTCTCAATTTGCACTTGGAAAATAGTCCCTAAGTTGATGATGATGTGGCTGATTAGAGTCAGAGTTAGGGGCTTCTACTTGTACAACTATCCTAGAAGTGTTTAAAGCAGTTTTCCCCCAAGATATCCAACTACATTTTCTTAAGCTGTACTTTGAACATACTCTCACACCTGAGCACATAATTTGAAATTATACTTCAGCATTTCCTTGGCAAATTCTACTTTGTGCCTTTTGCTTTTTTACACATTCCTTTTGAGTTCATAGTTGCTCTATTTCCATTTCATCTATACAAACTGCTAAGAACATTGTTCAACTACCACTTCTTGTTTGCACAAGACCAGTCTATGTATGAAAGTACTTTGTCCCTATTAAGCAATAGGGTAGAACTCACTCTTTGAGGAGAAAAGTTGCACAGTGTAACCATATGCTCACATTAGAGGATGTAGAATTTAAAGCATTTTGAGACAAACTGATATTAGAATTGAAAGTCTCCTTAGGTCAATTTCCTTGGAGCTCTTTAGTTTTCCCATGAGAAATATAAATAGCCACAAAATCGAGAGCTAATTAGCAACACTAGATCCTAAATGTCGTGTTAGTACAAGTAACCATTGTATTATTGTTACATCAAAATCCTTCCCTACTTACCTAAGGGTATGAGAAAATGAAAGAAAGGCATTAAACAAAATGTCTTATCTTTTTAGGCATTCAGTCGTATTGGTGAGGGTAAAGTCTGAACTCTTCCATTCAATAAAAGCTTGAAGTTTATAAAAGAATTCCCTACATATAAGAATTTGTGACAGGTTGATTGACAGGGTTATTTCACCAGGGAGATATCCCTAACAATAACTAAGTTAAATAGAGTATATGGAAGTTATGATGTGTCAATGGCTATTGAGGCATTTTCTATTCTAAAGAATCAATTTGAAGAGTCTTCAGACACATCAGTAATGCTGTATGCTCAACCTAATACTTGGTGTTACTTGTCCTACATTTATAATGAATAGGCTGATAAGACATCCAAACATATCTAAAGATATTTCAATAAAATCCCAAGCTGATGTGGAAAGATGGGCCACACATTGGACCTGTAGGACAAATTAAGGTTTTCTGTGCTGTAGTTCACTCTATAAACTCCTAGATAAACAAAGTCTTCACAAATATTCACACAATACCTATGAGTAAAGTTCATGACAGTTATATGCGTATAATTCTTCTAAGGTCAGGATTAAAGCATTGGTTCCCAACATTTAAAATCAACAGGATCTGTTGAATTTATGGATCCAGAATTTTATGGCTTCATATTCATATCCCAAAATTTTATCAATATGACTTTCACCAAAACAATGTTCTTATTGAACTTGTCTATGTCCTTTTACTTATCAAATCCAAATAGCATATTTTTTTTAATATCTTCTTGCAAATTCCTTCCTTTACTTCTGTAAATCTGTGTTCATTACTTTTTTCCCCTTATTTATCTTTTTCTTCCAATCTTGTATACAGTGGTGCCCACATTGCTCACACCTGTGTCAGAACTTTCCTTTTCCTTTTCCCTTCAATAATACCCCCAATTATATTATTATTTTTCATATTCATGGTCTTGGACATTTTGATGATGTTTAAACAGACACATCTTTGCATCTAAACTTTAGAACTATTAGAATTTTTCCCCTAAATCCATCATTTCCACCTGTGGTCCTTATAATTAAGAGTAGCACTAACACAGTTGCCAGCCAAACATGTGGAAGCACATTTGATTTCTTCTTACCCTTCTACTCCCTCCTATTAGATAAGATGAATGGTCAAGATTTTCTCAGTTTCTGTCACTGAAATGATTTCTATTTTTTGGTTGGGTCCTGTCGTGGGGCCTGAATTCTGGGCCTGAGTGCTGTCCCTCAGTTCTTCAGCTCAATACTAGGACTCTAGCACTTGCGCCAGAGCACCTTTCCTGCTTTTTTTCTCTGCTTGTGTGGTGCAGAGAAATCGAACGCAGGGCCTCATGCATGCAAGGCAAGCGCTCTCCCACTGAGCCACCTTCTCAGCCCCCACTCAAATAATTTCTATATACTCCTTTTTATGCCCCTGACACCAGCCTGTTTCATTTACTCAACACTGTCACTTAGTCCTAAAACAACCATTTCCAAAGTATGCTTTTTCCCCATAGTCTTTTCATATTGGTCCTCTCCATCACCAAATTACTCTCTTTGTAAGCACACACAGTGAAGTGTTCAGACACAAATTCTAGTATCATTATTTACTCACTACATTGACTGTTGGCCTTACATTTCTCATCTTTAAATGGATGTTATCTACCAGAAATAATGAAGAATATATGTGTTGACTTCTAGAGCTAGAAAATGAAAAATGAAGAGTCCTTACATTTTCCACCTTACCTTACAAATAAGGAAAGAGTCAAATTCAGTTTGTTGGTATAAAGTCACAAATTGTTTCCTGCAGAAATAAAAATAAATTTCACCTCCTGGCACTAAGGTCTATGTCCTTTTAAGGTAACTACAGATAGGTAAGTGGTACTATGTAAATAGTGTCATATTTTTCAGATGTATTGAAGAACATACCCTTAATATATCATTGACAACACTGGTTATTGAATAGTATCTATATGAGAATATTTTTGAACTAATCACACTAAGCTGAAAACTACATCTTAGTCCATCAAAATGTGGAAATAATTAAGTTTATTTATAAGAAAATAATACCACCAAGAAAAGTGTGTATACATTAGAGAGACTGCAGGAATAACATTACGGTTTTTACTGTTTCTACCTGTTTATGTGATAATATTTCTTGATATTGAAACTCTCCTCTTGTTATTCTTATTATATGTAATCCAATGCTATTTATTACTATATATTCAATGTGGGAAATATAGCTTCAAAAATGTGTAAATTTTTTTCCTTTTCAATCACAATATTGTCATTATCAGGTTACACTGTGGTCATCATCATCCTCATCAAAATTATTATTAGCATCATAAGTGCTAACTATTGAAACTCTGATATGTACCTATGATTTGTGATTATTTGTCTTTTGATTAATAATTTTAATGTTACCACTGTGCATGCATCCATATAAAAATTTTGAACAAAGAAATAAAAAATCTAAACCATAACAATTAGCTTGACTATGTGCTTATAACAAATTATAGAATAGATTTTTGAAGTTTTGCAATTTCCTATGAATCAACTTCCTCTCTCCCCACCACTACACACAAATATTTAAGAGTTTGAACAGAATTATTTCAAGTAATATACTATAAATATTACTACAATATCATGTGTACATCTAAAATTCCCTTAAAAGTAATAAACGCTACATTCTATTGAAATATTAGTTATTTTATTCTAGGAAACTTTTGGAAAAATAGACTGTATATCTTTGAAATAAAAAGGTCAAAAATGGTAGCATAAAAAGTTTTAGAGGGAGTCTGTCTTCAGAAATATATATATATATATATATATATATATACATATATATATATATATTATGTGTAGAAAGACATACATTTTTACAGATTGTCATCAGAAATATATACATATATCTAAATTTATGTGTAGAACGATGTACAATTTAGTGAAACAAAAATCTTGAGATATAATTAAAGTTAAAAAAATACATTACACCAAGTGCCAATGACTCACACCTATAATTCGAGCTATTCTGTGTAATGAGGTCTTAGAATTGTGTTAGAAACTAGCCGAGACAGAAAAGTGCTTGTTAGATTCTAATCTCAAATTAACCACTAAAAACAGGAATTAGCTCTATATTTCAAGTTGTAGAGTGCTGGGTTTGAGCACAAAGTGGCTTAGGGACAATGCTTAACCTTGCAAACAACATCAAGAACAACAACAAAATATATCACATTAATTTCACAGAAGCATCTTTTACCTGCTGTGAACATTTCTTAGAAACATGAATACATGCGCATGGACAATGTTAGGTAAAAAGTAGAGAATATTTACTCCTTTGTTAAAGACATGACTATTTAGATTGTTTAAGATATTTAGGTAATGATTCGAAATTAAGAATAATGATAATATATTGGGACTGGTCTTTTATTCTATTTTACGATAGTAATAAAATGATATTTGTAATTATTCTGTAAAATTACTCTTGCTTGGTATTTGAATTATAATAAGTGATAAACATTTTTAAATGATTTCCATAGGAAAGGATAGTTTTAATGGTACTAATTCTTTGGTAATTTCAATACAATTAAGAAAATTATTGCAAGGCTGGTTTGCTCTAAGACTATATTTGTTTTCTTGTTCTAGTTTTCATATGTTCGTAGAAATTAAAATTCCAAAAATTCAATGGATGTTGGCATTCAGGATCATCTTCATAGATACTAATAATGATACTAATAATGGAGTCACTTAAGTCGAATTGTTTTATTTCATTTGTTTTTGTCACAAATAAATCAAGATGATTGTGTATTTTGTTTCTTTTCACGTTATTGGTTCTTATCCTGAGAATACTTTTTTCTAGCAAAGTAGAGAAAAGCAATTGGATTGAGCAAGTAACATATGGCTATCATAAAATGCAGATGAATAGATTTGTGTTTTCTATCATTTGCTAAAAGTTTCTTCCAGAAAAGGTTATCAATTACGTATAAGTGATGTATAATTCCTAGATATTCCAGTTATCACATACATTTTTTGATTGGGTTATCTCTGAATAAACTCAAAAAACAGACAATAAAACTCAAAATAAACAGAAATCACATCTTTGTTTTAGAAGCTGTAGTTTACAAAGAATTTTTAGCCAACAACAAAAACTTCTTTTTGGGTATTTTGTATTTTGTGTGAAGAATTTTCAACTATAGTTTTATTTTTTTGCTGACATGAAATTCACATGCAATATATTATCTCCTTTCATTGTATACATTTTAGTTCTTTGGAAGTGAATTGTGCAATCATAGTTTTCTAAGCCTAATTTTTACAAACTTGCCTTTCTTCAAAGAGAAATGCTATAAATTTTATAACAGATATTAAAATAGATATAAAATTGAATTACAGGAATTTTTCCTGCATAAATCTTCTATAGGGTGTCTTTTCAAAATTTGTTTTGGGGAATTATTTTCAGGTTCTCACTCATACTGTCCAAGTGCACTGTCAATGATCTACATTCCCGATCCATACAAGTTTTTTACTTGTCTTTAATACATACATAGAAGTGTAATGGCTAGAACATATACAATTCTCTTTGACCTTTTGAAGACTTGAAAACTTGCTTGCTAAATGACTGTAGTATTACACAAATCATTCTGCTATGCTGAGTATATCAATTTCTCCACAAATGCATTACTATATTTTGTGTCTTCTTTTTATATTATGGTCATACCAGTGAGCTTTCTTTTTCTTTTTTCTTAGATACTAAAGAGGAGCTTAATTCATATGCTTCTCCTATTGACTATTAATTTATATATGTTCTTTATAGAAATATCCTGTTCAGGAAAAATTTATACAGAATTAGAAAATATAAAAGTACTTAAGATTCAGTATCACTGTAGCATTAACATCGTAGCATTAACAAATATGTGCCCTCTATCTGTTGGATATGTTTTCACTACTTTCATAGAATTAAGAAAGGTTATCAGTTGATATTAGTTTATTCTTGCTTTTCTTTAGCCACTAATGCTTACCATGTCAACTTTTTGGAAACGTTTACTGATCCATTGTAATGAATTTTTACATTTATGTTTTGTAGGTTTTTACAACTCACATTTAGTTTGATAATAATTTTTTTGTTTTAAATTTTTGTATAAGGTTTGAGGCAGTAATCTAAGATCATCCTTTATAACTAGAGAGGCAATAGTGCCAATACACCCATTTAAGATTCTATTTTTATTTCATTAAGTCATGGCATCCTTTTCAAAATCTATTGACAATAAAACTAAGAATTTATTTTTGATAAATCTGTTACATTCTAATATATGTCGGTTCTTTCACTAATAAACATGATAATAAGAATCAAATCTAGTATGAGGGCTCAAGCTACACCATTTTACAAGATTGTTCTGACTGACCTGTATTCCTTGAATTTACATACAAGTGAATTGAGCAGTTGGACCAATATTCTACAGATATCTAGATGTTTGATAGTCACTCATATTTTATACCTTGTGAAAACACAAGACCCCAGATATTATATAGGAAAAAATGTCTTTAGAGAATGCTTAAAACAAATAAAATTAATTTAGGAATGAGTTAAGATTTAGATAACACTATAGCATAATAAAGTTGAATGATAACGACTTGAGCTGTACAACAGAGGAGAGTGAGAAGGGATAGAATGATGGACCACCTAGGAGCTGTATGTCATTGTTATTGTGTTTCAAATACAGAAAGACTTCAGACAAGAAAAGGAGGAAAATAATCAAAGTGTCCTTAATCAAGTTTCTTTTTAATCCACGTAAGAGTGTGGACTAAGAGTCAGAGAAGATGGGAAAAATAAAAAAGAAAATAAAGCACTGTATAGACCTGTTACAATGTAAAGAAATTGTAATAAGAATATGATAATTAATTTCCAAAGAAATAAAGGAAACAAAAGGTAAACTCTAAAGGCAAAAAGAATGAAGAGAGAAAAGAAGCAAAGTAAAACCTTTATCAATAACAAACACAAGAATTTGGAAGTGAAAAAGCACTGGAAATATTCTAAATAACAGTAAAATAACAATAAAAGTTGCTAATGTGGATAGAAAATGGATCACATTTTATCATATATAATTTTGAAAAAACATACTAGGAATGAAAATTTAAAAGTCATAATTTAAAACACTATTTATCATAATTTAAAACACTATTTACATTATAATTACACAGTGTATAGTTCAGTGGTAAAATCTTGATATAGCATATGTGAAATAATGGTGTGATCTCCCAAGAATTACGAAGTACACACAAAACACACACACACAAAAACCACATAAACACACACACACACACATACACACACATCACATACACACATTTGGAATATTGATATTATAATATTAAATAGAGGAAATTATCACAAATAATAAAAATAGGTTAATATATGAAATCATAATATTGCTCATACTATTTAAACGTTTAGTAGAAATCAAATAGTCACAATATACTTGGATTCTTATAGATTAAGTAAATTGAAAATTAAGAAATAGAAGACATGAGAACCTTTGCAAATAAGTTTTAAATAATAAACATTTTGAAACATGTATACTTTAATTTTGACAAAAGATTAATTGTACTGGTGTTTTAACCTCAAGATTTAGCATATGATAACCAGGTGCTCTATATCTCGTTATGGGAGGCTATATCTATAATCATTTCACTCTGGATATTTTTATGATAGGGTCTCATAGTTTCTCAGGCTCTCCCGAATTACAAACCCTATTTGCAGTTCCTACCATAGGTAGAAAATGGAAGCCACAAATCACCATGCCCAGCTCAAACTTTTTTTTTAATTGAAGTACAAATATTTACAAAAAAAATGACCAGGAAATGAAGCCTTTCTTAATATAGTATGTGCTTCTTGAAAATACAGTAATTATTTGTTACCTGGAAAAATATGTTTAGAACTATAAGAAAATCAATTTATTTAAATTCACTAACCATATAAAAATTAAGAAAATAATTTTAAATATTCACATGTTAAATATTTTAAAAGCAACATATATGTGTCTGAATAATTTACATGTGTAAAAATTATGCAAAATTAAATTTAGTAATACTACAACTCTGAAAAAAGAATCCTAAAGAAACAAGAAAATAAGTAACTAACATCAAAATTTGAAATATAGAAAATAAAATGAAGTGTACTCTTTAGTTGACTTAAGTAACTGTAAACCCCTTTTATATCAATTTTAAAATAAAAATGCATGAACAATGAAAGCAAAAGTACATTTGATCAATAGCAACAGCAAAAGCATCAGTAATTGTTTGAGTGTACAAAAAAAATCGATGGAGGGGTTAACAAGGTTCCTTTCAAAAGAATGTGCTCATTACCTTATTTATGTAACTGTAACCCCTCTGTACATTACCCTTACAATAAAATTATATTGAAATTAAAAATAATACAAATAATATAGAAATTAAGAATTCTTAGAAGCCATTAGTTAAAAACTTTATAAAAACCTGCCCCAAGTACCCAAGGAATATACTTTGATGATACTATTTAAATACTTAAACTTCACCAGAAAAGCAAAATGTTTAAAAACTGTTACAAATAAAGTAATAAATCAGAATATATTACTATAATAATCATTGGATGGATTTTTAGTGGCAGTCAAATATGTAAGAAATGAGGCAATATGCCATTCATTTGCACTTAATAAGTGAGAAAGAATTTTCGAGGTCTTTTAAAATATATCATAAGTTTAATGAAGAAACTATTCTGTCACATAATATGATAATCAGATAA
Source organism: Dipodomys spectabilis (assembly GCF_019054845.1). Taxonomy (NCBI): domain Eukaryota; kingdom Metazoa; phylum Chordata; class Mammalia; order Rodentia; family Heteromyidae; genus Dipodomys; species Dipodomys spectabilis. Next base: position 509,556 of record NW_024871098.1, on the reverse strand, counting down.
AGATGATATTAGAGAAAAGAACAGATTGTACTAAGTTTTGGGATGTTAATGTATGTACTTCTTTTGGTTTTGGAAAATTGTGGGGATTTCAACTTGGGGTATTGTTCTTGCTATGCTGGCATATCAGTGGTTAATTTTAGTATAGGGGTTCCCTTTCCACAAGAACATGCACCTGATCTGTCCTTTTATTCTTCCCATCATCAATGGCATCAGAGTTGCACACCTATTTGTCTACCTTCCTGGATCCTGCAGTCCTTCCAATCTTAGTCTCTAGATAGTGCAGGATGGTGGAAATGATCCAATGCACCCAGCTATAAATTGAGAAGGAACTCCCCTAAAATTTGTCCTGGTTTCTGTTCTCAAGCCTCCTAAGTAGTTAAGAGTACAGATTGGAGCCCCTGGTGCCAAGCAGTAACAGTATTTTTAAAACAATTAGAAATAAATATGACAGGCTTGTGATAACCTCAGGAAAAGAATAAAAGAGCAGTGAAGCATAGAGGACAGACAGAATATTAACTAGCTACTCAGAGGGTGAATCAGCTTAGCTAGCTACTCGGGAAGCCGAGATCTGAAGAACACTGTTCAAAGCCAGTCCAATCATGAAAAAACATGTGATTATCTCCAAAAAACCAGAAGTGCAGCAGTGGCTCAAGTGGTAGACCACTACCTTGGGCACAGATGCTTAGAGCAGGAATGATGAATGCATGCATGAGCACATGAACATGCACGTGTGTGTACAGGCACGTGTGTGCACACACACACAAATGAGTATTTCAATGCAGAGTTCTTTATTTTTTTACCTTACACTACTTTATTTTCCTGTATTAGTTCACAACTTAACAAAATCAGCTAAGCACCTATTTACATACAACTCCTCATGTTTCTCTAAAGTCTACTCTCTTTTTGGCAGCCTGCTCTTATTTGACCCAAAAGTAAATTATTCAGAAGGTCAATTCATCTCCCTCAACTCTGTAATGTTAGATGATTGTTTAAGTTCTTCCTAGCAATATAATTTTGTGAAATCCTGCATCAAGCAGCATATTTTTTTCATGAAATGGCAAGCCTCTTGAAAAAAAAAAAAAAAACTATAGCTTTTACTCCTCCTGGCAAGCATCTGGAAATTTATTACCTTCATATAATCCATGATATGTCTGTGTATGCCAAAGACGGCTGTGAAAATAAAAAGAACCTTCTAAGCACATAGAATTCATATAAAATTAATAGGTATGAAGGTTTTATTTAATATTCTGAAAATACCATACAGAGGAGTTACAATTACATGGGCAAGATAATGAGTACATTTCTTATCAAGCATTGTTGCCTCCTCCTTTATTTCCCCTTCCTATCCCCTTCCATCTCACCTCTCCTGCCTCACCCCATTATACTCCGCCTTGTGAAAGTTTTAAAGTTCGTTTTTCGACATAACATCTTCTACATCTCATTGTTACAATGGGTCCAACTCTATCCTTTTTTCGATTTGTTTTTTCCATGCCCCTCCACAAATTATACCAACATAAAATATAGTGAAAACAGGAGTTATATCGTGGGGGGAGGAACATACAAAGCAACAAAAATTCATCTTATAAATATGTTAAAAACAATCGCATGAAAAAAAATATTTGAATACTTATCTTGGGGTACATTTCACCTAACATCAACGAATCTTACCTTTTCTGCTTGTCTCAGACATATACTATTTATTACCAATAAGGAAAACCATGGGGCCTATGAGTATTTAGGCCTGGCTTACTTCACTTAATATAATTTTTTCCAAGACTTTCATTTTCCTAACAATGGGGCAATGTCATTCTTTCTGGTGGAGAAAAAGAATTCCATTGTGTACATACACCACAATTTCTTAATCCATTCATCTACTGAGGGGCATCTGGGTTGGTTCCAAGATTAGCTATGGTAAATAATGTTACCATAAACATAGTTGTGCTGGGAGCTTTAGTGTGGTCTTCTTTGTGATCATTTGGGTAAATGCCCAAAAGTGGAATTGCTGGGTCATAGGGGAAGTCTATGTGGAGTCTTTTGAGGAACCTCCATACCACTTTCCAAAGTGGTTGAACAAGTATACACTCCCACCAACAATGCAGTACGGTTACCCTAACCACATCTAATCCTGCATCTGTTGTTATTAGAGTTCTTGATTTTTGCCATTCTAACTGGCATGAGGTGGTATCTCAATGTTGTTTTGATTTGCATTTCTTTTATGGCTAGGGATTTTGAGCATTTCCTCATGTGTCTATTGGCCATCCTTCTTTCCTCTTCAGAGGAGTTTCTCTTTAAGTCTTTAGCTCACTAATTTATTGGGCAGTTGTTTCTTTTAGGATTTGTTGTTGGGTAATTTAATTTTTTTGGAGTTCCAGATATATTTTATATATGAGACCCTTGTCCATTGTATGGCTAGCGAAGATCTTCTCCCAATTCGTGGGCTTTCTATGGATCTTTCTATCTATGTCCTTTGCCATGCAGAAGCTCTGCAATTTCATGCAATTGCATTTGTCCAAACTTTTGTTGATTTGTTGTGTTTCTGGGTCTCTAGTAAGAAAGTTTCGGCCTGTGCCAAGGAGTTCTAGCGTTTCTCCTATTCCATCCTGTAATGTTTTCAGAGTGTCTTCATGACTCCGAGGTCTTTGATCCACTTGGAGTTGATTCTGGTACAGGGTGATATATAAGGATCTAGATTTAGTTTTTTATAACTAGTTAACAAATTTTGAGAGCACCATTTACTGGAGAGACTGTCTTTCTTCCATTCTATATTTTTAGCTCCGTTATCAAAGATTAGATGGCTGTAGGTCTTTAGGTTCATTCCTGGGTTTTCAATTCTATTCCATTGGTCCTGAGGTCTTTCTTGTGCCAGAACCAAGCTGTTTTGATTAGTATGGCTTTGTAGAAGAGTTTGAAATTTGGTATTGATTTCCTCCAGCACTGTTCTTTCTGTTAAGGATCGTTTTTTGCTATTCGGGGTGTTTTATTGTTCCATATGAATGTTTGGATTGCCTTGTCTATTTCCTTGAAGAATGAGTTTGGAATATTGATAGGTATCACATTCAATTTGTAGACAGCATTGGGAAGTATTGCCATTTTCATGATGTTGATCTTTCCAATCTAGGAACATGGAACTTTTAGCCAATTTCTAAGTCTGTTTTGGTTTCCTTTTTCAAGTATTTAAAGTTTTCATCATAGGGTTCCTTCACTACTTTGGTTAAGTTAATTCCTAGGTATTTTATTTTTGGGGGGCTATTACGAATGGAGTTGCTTTCATAATTTCAGCTACACTTTTCTCATTGTTGGCATACAGTAAATCCATTGATTTTTCAGGCTTAATTTCATACCCTGCTACTTTGCCAAAGTTTTGAGTCACCGTGAGTAACTTGGGAGCGGAGGAGTCTTTAAATACAAGATCATGTCATCTCCAAAGAGGGAGAGTTTGACTTCTTCTTTTCCTATTGGGATCCCTTTTATGTTTGCATCTTGTCTTATTGCTGTAGATAGGGATTCTAATACTAGATTGAAGTACAGTAGAGAGAGTGGGCATCGTTGTCTCGTCCTGAGTTCAGAGGAAATAGCTTTAGTTTTTCACCATTGAGTATAATGCTTTCTGTAGGTTTGTAATACACAGCCTTTATTGTATTGAAGAAGGTTCCATGGATTCCTAATTTTTCCAGGACCTTCACCATAAAGGGGTCTTGGATCTTGTCAAAGTCTTTTTCTGCATCTATTGAGATAACCATGTGGTTCTTATCCTTGCTCTTGTTGATGTGATTAATTATGTTAATTGATTTGCGTATATTGAAGCAGCTTTGCATCCCTGAAATGAATCCTGTTTGATTGTGCTGTATGATTTTTTGGATGAATTGTTGAATTTAATTAGCCAAAATTTTGTTGAGAGGCTTTGCATCAAGGTTTATCAAAGAAATGGGTCTATAGTGCTCTTTCTTTGATGAGGGTTTTGGGATGAGGGTTATGATGGCTTCATAGAAAGCTTTCCGTAGTGAACTTTCTCTTTCAATTTCATTGACGAATTGGAGGAGTATTGGTGTGAGCTCTGCTTTGAAGGTCTTGTAGAATTCTGCTGTAAAACCATCTGTTCTTGGGCTTTTCTTAGATGGGAGGTCTCTTATTGCTGTTTCTATTTCAGTGCTTGATATGGGCCTGTTAAGATGGTTTAACTCATCTTGGTTTAGTTTTGGCATGTCAATAATTGCGAGGAAAAGGTCCATTTCTGCTCTCAAACATATTAGCATGAAGTTTTGAGCAGTATTCCTTTATAATGTTCTGAATCATGGTTGTTTCTGTAGTGATGTTTCCATTCTCATCTCTGAGTTTATTTCTGTGGGCGTGTCTCTTCTTTTTCTGATAAGATTTTTTTATGGGTCTGTCAATTTTGTTATTTTTTTTTTCAAAGAACCTTCTCATTTTTTTGATTCTTCCTATGGTTTTGTTAAAATTCTAATTCATTTAATTCTGATTGAATTTTAATTATTTCTTTCCATCAACTGGATTGGGGTTTATCTTGATGCTCTTTTTCAAAGAGTGTCAGATCTCATTAAATTGTTGGTTTCAGTTCTCTCCAATTTGTTGATGTAGGAACTCAGAGCTATAAACTTGCCTCTGAATCATGCCTTTACTGTGTCTCGAGGAGCAGATAATCTCTGTGCTAATTTTTGATGAATATCATGAACATTTGAACTTCATTTCTAAGCTCTTCCATGACTCACTGGTGTTTCAACAGTGTGTTTTTCAGCCTCCATGTGTTACTGGACTTTCTTTGGTGGCTGTTCGTGTTGAGTTCTAATTTTATTCCCTTTTGGTCTGAGAGAATGCAAGATATGAATTCAATGTGTCTGAATTTTGACAAGGTTGATTTGTGACCTAAAATGTGGTGTATTTTGGAAAATTTTCCATGTGCTGCTGAGTAAAAAGTGTATTCTGATGCTGCTGGATGAATATTCGCTAGATGCCTGCTAAATCAGTTGATATATGCACTTGTTTCGATCGGCAGTTTCTCTGTGGATTTTTTGCCGAGTTGATCTATTTAGTGGGAATAGTTGTGTGTTAAAGTCCCCAACAATTAATGTCTTTGGATCTATGTGAGATTTAAAGTAGTATTTCTTGGATAAATTTGGGTGCACTATTGTTTGACAATATTTAGAATTGTAATATCCTCCTGAAGGAGAGATCCCTTAATTAGTATGTAGTAACCTTCTTTATCTCTTCTCAATAATTTTAATTTGAAGTTTATTTTATCTGATATTAGGATTGCAACTCCTGCCTATGTATGGGGGCCGTTTGCTTGGTAGATTTTGTTCCAGCCTTCACTTTCAAAATGTGTTTGTTTTTTTATGGGCAAGTTGTGATTCCTGAAGGTAGCAGATAGAAGAATCTTTCATTTTAAACCAACAAGACAGTCTATGTCGCTTAATTGGAGAGTTAGATCCGTTAATATTGAGAGATAAGACTGAGCGTTATTTGGGTGTTCCTGCCATTTTATCCACCTTCTTGGGGGCTACGTGTACTGGGTTCTTCCTATGGTTCTTGGATTCTGTTTGAGTGTGGTTTCTTGGCCTTTATTATGGTCTTGTTGGTTTTCTATGTGTAGGACATCTTTAAGTAGCTTTTGTAGAGCTGATTTGGTGGAGATATATTGTTTATTTTTCTTTGCTATGGAAGAGTTTTATTTGACCTTCAGTTATGAAGGAGAGTTTATCTGGGTACACTATTCTTGGTTGATAGTTGTTTGTCTTTAGGGCATGGCATGCATCATTTCAGGCTCTTCTTGCTTTAATTGTCTCTGTTGACAAATCTGAGGTAATTCTAATTGGTTTTCTTTTATAGGTGACTGATCTTTTCTCCTTGACAGCTGTAAGGATCTTTTCCTTGGTCTGAATTGATCCTGTGTGGATTATAATGTGACTATGGGATGTCCTGTTCTTGTCTGGTTTATTTGGAGTTCTAAAAGCTTCTTGTATCTGAATATGCCTATCTTTTTGTGTGTTTGGAAGTTCTCTGCTGGGAGCCTGTTAAACAAATTTTCTAGACCATTAACTTCTGTATCTATGTGCTCCGCTACACCCATTTCCCTCAGATAAGGCCTTCTGATGGTGTCTTTCAAGTGTTGAATAGATCTATCATATTTCTTGGATTTGTCTTGGTTAGTTGTATGGTCTTTATCTATAATACCTAGGCTGTCTTCAATGCTGGAGATTCAATCTTCTGCATGGTCTAACCTACTGTCAAGACTTTCTATATTTTTCATTTCTTTTCTTTCTAATTGGTAGGCTTTTATTGCTTCAAATGTTTTGTTGGAGCTTTGTTTTAGGTCTTATATGAAATTCTTTACTTTCTTAATTTGGTGTTCAGTGTTTATTCTCAAATTACTTAGTTGATTGGTTATGGTTTCCTTGTACTCCTATTCCTTCTGTTGGACTCCATTCAGCATTCCTTTGTGGTCTCCCTGACTCCTTTCAGGTGTCTGTTTATGGATTCCATGAATGGCTCTATAGATCTTTGTCTATGCTCATCCCGCTCTTTCAATTCTTCTATTCCTCTTTGATTAGATTTCTCATGTTCATGCAACTTCTGTAGTTCTCTTTGACTGATCTCAGCCTGCTCACACAATTCCTTTATTTCTCTTTTAGTGTTCTCAACCTGTTCACACAATTCCAGTATCAATCTTTGAGCAGCTTCCTCACAGCCATGAGCTTCCTGTTTTGATCTTAGGTTTGCCTCCTGTCTCTCCCTATCACACACACACTGAGTCCTTTACAAGGTTTCAATCTTTTCATTCACCATATTTACCAGTAGTGTTTGTAGAGCTTTTTGGGAACTCTCTTCTGGATTATACATTATCTGTTCTGTCACCTGATTATCTTGAGTGGGAACTGAGATACCCGGACTTGCCATTTTCCTTGTGTTTTTCTTGCTTATTCTGCGCCTTTGGGATGAAAGTAATGCCAGTTTTGTGCTAGAACACCATTTTTAGGCAAGCATCAACCAAAGTCCTGTAACTGCATAGTCAAAAGTCTGCAGATACAATCTAGTTCAACAGCTACAGTCTATTCAGCATTAAACAACTACATATTAATGGGCTAAGAATAGCGAAGAAGAATTTGACAAACCAGAAATTATTATGTTTAGGGAGAAAGGTTTGGGAAAATAGGGTTAGAGGGATATGGAAAGGTAAAAGGCAAGTGAAATTAACCACGTCCTAATCTCACAGAGGGAAATGGATTGGAAAGAATGATAGGAGAGAGAGAAGAAAAAAATTTAAAAAGGGACCAGAAAAAAATGGAAAGACAAATATTTAAACTCTTAAAAGTAATGAAAATTTAAGGAAGTAATATTGAGAGATGAATGGAGATAGGATGAGAGGAGGGGAGGGATAGAAATGTGACCTGAAAAACTAAAAAATAAAAATACATAAAATATTGTATAGGTATAAATAGATAATACTGCTATTAAGGAATTTAATCTTTTTTTGTTAGTTTAATCTCTGAATATTTATTAGAAATAATGGTAACCCCAATAATAGTGTTTGCTATAAGTTTGTCACAAAAGAAACATACAAACCAAAAAGTTCAAAGACATAAATCTTAAAATATAATTTCATGATCATAAAGAATTAAAATATCAATGAATAAAAAATATAGTACATGCAGTATCTTTTTACAGAAAATATAAAATATTAAAAAGAGATGAAGGAATTCCTACTTAAATTTTGTGATAAATTATATGCATGATGGATAGAGCCAATAATATACTGGGATAAATTGTGTCCAAATTTATAGGTAAAATTATTATTGCTTGAACTAGCCTCTTAAAGGGTAAGGAATTTAATCTTAAGAGGTTTTGAATTGAGTAATACATTTTTGGATTAAGGATGTACACAATTGGGAATAAGGTCTTATAATCAGTGACAGGTATATATGAGGATGAGCAGAAAAACAAATAATTCATGCAAAAAGAGCAAAAGATGAAAAAGTAAAACAAATGAGAAAGAAAGAACAAAAAAGAACAAAAGGTCAGTAGAGATTTTTTTTAAAAAAAAGTACACACACACACACACATATACACCTAAAATAAAAGTTATAAGAGTAAGAAAAAAAGATTAATAAAAACAATTTTTATAATTAAAAAGTAAATTGATGGGATTTGATGGGAAGATCCTGTATCTCCCTTGTGTCTGTAACCAGTCTCTTGAAGTCTCTGCTCAGGTTGTGGTGTTTGGTTTTCCTGTGGCTTGATTGGTTTTTGAAGTCAGTTGGTTTGAGCAGGCAGAAAAATTCTCTGCAGTGCCAAGGATTTTATGAACCACCTTCCAGGCTAGTTCAGTGGGAGGTAGATCTGCTTTGAGTATCATAAAAGAGGGAGATGGCTGTTTCCTCTAGTTTAGAGTTGCTGTGATAAGGCTGGGTTCTGGGTAAAGTTGAGGCCTTTCAGCAAACAGTAGCTTTTCCCTGAGAGGCTAGCTTTTGAGACATTCACAGAGCCCAGCCTGTAGCCATTCTCAGGGTTTATGTTTCTGATTTTCAATTGATTGTTAGGGTTGCCAGGGGCAGCCTCTGGCTCTGTTTACCCAGTGAAGAAAGCCACTCCTTCGGGGGTGTAGCTTTCTCTGCCTGCTTATGGTGACTTTCCCATGGGTGAAGTTGAGAATGGCAGATCAGGGTAGGTACTTGTGACTCGCTAAATGACTCTTTTGTTTTCATCAAAGGACTGAGTTAGAGGTAACTGCTTAGCCAGGCCTTTGTCTGTATCAAAGATGGATATCTCCAGTGTTGGGGGGAGGGGTGGCCTTCCCTCCTCTGTTCCCTTTGAGAAGGAATGAGGATGTCAGTTTTGTACTCACGCTGGAGTGTTGGTTCCTAGGTAGCTTCTGGTCTGCTATCTGCAAGATGAAGATATCTGCTACTTGTCAGTTCTTGCTGGTGTTGAGTAAAATCTGCTCATATTTGTCCCAGACTCTCTGGGTTGTAGGCATGGTTGCTTTGGACGCCACAACAGCTGCCACAGCTGCCCCAGCCGCCCCAGCCATGGCTGCTGGAAAATGCTCAGATCTGTCTCTTTACCTGGATTTTCCCTCTCTGGTCAAACTCTCTGTACTGTGATGGCACACTTGGTGTGCCTAGGATTGTTCACTGGAACACTAGAACTGCTTTCTACGCGAGAACTTGTTTAGCCACCAGGTTCTTCTCCACCATCTTCTCGAAATTCCTGAAGGTGTTTAAATATTATTGTTTTGGAATAAATTGTTTTGGAATAAATAATGTTCACCTTGACTATCTTGAGAAAAAATTGGTTTCTCAGCACTATAGGTAAGAACTTGAGTGAAGGAAACAAAAGGAAAAATGAAGAACAACTCAACACACACATTCAAAAGAAAAAAAACAACCCAAGAAAACAAGTTAACTCAGTACTCAAGAACCTGCAGGAAATGCAAAGATTTTTTTTAAATAGCTATGATAAGCTTATCAAAATCCTGACTACATGGGAGTCTACTGTTGTGAGGATAGTGGTTAAAGCTCAGACTGGACAGAAAGATCTGTACACAATGCCAGGCACCTGTTATTCTAAATTCCAGGAAGAATAACATGAAGTAGATTGAGCCCACGATCATACACAAGTAGGAAGCGAGATTCTATCTGAAAGTTAATCAGGATAATTTAGGGCTGGGTCATGCCAAAGTGTTAAGAAGATCCATTTAGGAGACACAAGACACTCAATTCCAATTCTAATATTATGGCTATTAAAGAAAAAAACTATGATTTTAAATAATGGGAATAATTGTAAGATTTGAATATTTGAGTGGAGAAAAATGCATGAGAGAGATAGAGTTTACCCATGTTGCAATGCTTTGTACTTAAGTGATAATATTATGTGGTACTCCAGACATAACAGAGTTACCTTGCAAATGAGCATGGATGTGCATTTGGGTGAAGGAAATACTCTACTTACACAGGTGTAAATTAAATACTTTTTTGGGGGAGATTTTAGTTCTTGATCTAAGAGCCTGGGTGATATCTCTGAGTCTTTTCTCTCAAGGCTATCACTCTACTACTTTGAGCCACAGTTCCAATTCTGATTTTCTGTTGGTTGTTTGGAGATAAGAGGCTCATGGACTTTCCTGCCCAGGATGGCTTCAAACCATGATCGTCAGATCTCAGCCTCTTGAATAACCAGGATTCCAGGCCTGAGCCATCCATTTTTTAATAATTTAGTAAATTGTACTGTTACAGATGTTATAATTTATCATTATAACCTTTATAATATATGTGTGTATATTTATATCAATGCATACATATAGAAATATTTTAACATATTTTTATATCTACAGTAGATTTATGAAATCATCCTTCATTATAAAATAACATGGAAACAAGTTTAATGAGGAGCAAAGCAAAGGGAATTGTCATGTTTCTTGTTGTTGAATGAAATATGAATTGTGAGAATCAGTTTGAGAAAACCATTTAACAAAATGGATAATGACTATTAATTCCTATCCCTTTATTTGCCCATATTGTCCATCCTCACACATGAGTGTCAAAGTAAAACCACACTTTTTTGCCTTTGTATTTAAATCATATGTTATAATTTAGCGGTTATGTGAAGTAATCAAATAAAGATTAAAATAATAGTGAGACTATGAGTTAGAGCTGAAAATTATTTTAAATATGATAATAGCTAATTAAATTCCATATCTCTTACTTTTACTCTATTGTCATATCCCTTATTCCCACATTAGGAAAGTACATAGAAGATTCTCACCAAATTATGTGTAAAATTATGAAAAAATGTGTTAAAAGAATATGGGCACATTGGGGTTAGTAAAGTGGCTCAGTGGTAGAGCTTTTGCCTTGCATGCATGAGGCCCTGGGTTTGATTCCTCAGCACCACATAAGCAAAAAGAAGAAAGCTGGAAGTGGTGCTGTGGCTCTAGTGGTAGATCGCTAGCCTTGAGCAGAAAAGCTGAGGGACAGCACCAGAGGGGCCCAGAGTTCAGGCCCCTCGACTGGACAGAAAAAACAACAACAACAACAACAACAAAGAATATGGGCACAGTGTGGTTTTAGCTGATTGAGACCTGTAGGCGGTAGTGTGTTTTTGAGGACTTGATAAACGTTGTGATGGAGATGAAGAAAGGGATATGCTTATTCTGGAAAATTGGCTAGAGGATTGTTCACATAAAAATAGTTATGAATTCTTCCAAAAGGTTACAGTAAAATTGCTCTCACAATCATGTTCACTACTGCACTATTCACCGTAGAGGACTTATGGAAACAGCCCAGACGACCTTTAGTGGAGGGATGGTTGGACAAAGTGTTGCACAAATATATAATTAGGTTGCACTCATCCATTATAAAGACTGTTACAGCATTTGCAAAGAAATGGATAGATCTAAAATTATGTTAAGTAAACGAAGTCAGAGCCAGACACACCAAGGATGTGTATTTGGAAGCCAGTATTTTATGCAAGTTAAACAACAGTATTAATCAAAGCATGCTATTTGCAGTGGAGTATTTATTTATTTATTTATTTATTTTTGGGTTCGGTCATAGGGCCTGAACTCTGGGCCTGGGTGCTGCCCCTCAGCTCTTCAGCTCAAGGCTAGCGCTCTACCTCTTGAGCCACAGCTCCACTTCTGGCTTTTTTCTTTTTGCTTATGTGGTGCTGAGGAATCGAACCCAGGGCCTCAGGCATGCAAGGCAAGCACTCTACCACTGAACCACCTTCCCAGCACTGCAGAGGAGTATTTAAAAGATGTAATTTCTTATAAAAGTGAACTTTTAATCCAACAGAATGAATACCAGGAGACTATCACTTGGAAAAGGTGAGGGGAAGTCAAAGGGAAGGATTAAATAGACTTCTGGAAGTAGAGAGTGAAGCCATAATATTCAATGCAGATAGTATGAAACTAGAAAAAATGAAAGTGGGGTGAGGTTTGGAAGGATGTGAGAAAGTTATGTAAAGATCCATTGTAATTATAAACCGATTCGTTGAATGGAAAACCCTTTGTACAACTATTTTATAAAAATATAACTAAAAACGATGGGGCTGGGAAGGTGGCTCAGTGGTAGATCGCATGCCTTGCATGCCAGAGGCCCTGGGTTCGATTCCTCAGTACCACATAAGCAAAAAGAAAAAAAAGCCAGAAGTGGCGCTGTGGCTCAAGTGGTAGAGCGTTAGCCTTGTGCTGAAGAGCTGAGGGACAGCGCCCAGGCCCAGAGTTCAGGCCCCATGACCGGACCCAAAAAAAAAAAAACAAACAAAAAAAAAAAAAAAAAACGATGGAGACATCTGATCTTAAACAATGAGTCAATATGATAATTTCCTGCTCAGAAATTTTCTTTGCAGGTATTTTCCTCATAATGACATAAAAGTGAACAACATAGAAGAAACTGCATTTGATATTGCCAAAAGGATAAGTATGTGTCATTCCCTCTATGAAGTTGTGGAGGGCTGTACAAATTGTTCAACTAAGTCCTAATGTTCGGGTTAAGTTTCTTAAATTTCAAAAATGCAAGTCCGTCTTTTGTGTCCCTACAAAATATTTTCACAAAACAAATAAGAGCAATATCTTTTTTTTTTTTTTGGTCTGTCATGGGGCTTGAACTCTGGGCCTGGGAGCTATCCCTCTGCTCTTCAGCTCAAGGTGAGCACTCTACCACTTGAGCCACAGCTCCACTTCCAGTTTTCTAGTGGTTTATTGGAGATAAGAGTACCACAGACTTCCCTTTCCAGGCTGGCTTTGAACAATGATTCTCAGATCTCAGCCTCCTGTGTAGCTAGGATTATAGGCATGAGCCACCAGTGCCCGGCAACACCAATATTTTACTGTAAAAATTCATGGATTCCACGGAATTCTTCCAAATGAATTGCCTGCATTGGATGTCAAAATGTATTCAATAGTTTTTGTATACATGTATAATGATTTCTTCAGAGTTTGTGATTTTTTAATCAGAAATAATTTTAACTTACCTGTTGAAATGAGTAGTACAGAAAGTAAAATATTTCTGGTGCTTGTCTGAAAAAGTATATTTTAAAATATTCTATATTCTATGTTTGCATAATGTTCATAATTTATTTTATTTTATCCTAGATATACTTTGAATTCTACATTACTTTATAATATATAGGTTAATTAATGTGTCCTTTCCAATTGCATTCCATATAGAAACAGTTTGATTCCTTATTTTTTCTAGGTCTTTATTTTTCTTTGGGATAAATGACAATGTTGTCTAATTTGAAGTTTTGTAAATTTTATGCTATGTAAACGCCTTTCTGAGCTGAAGATTTAATACACTGATGTCAAACTAAATTTAATTATATGAATTACGTGTATTGTTACACTTGTAATTTTGTAATCAACCTTTTAATAACTGTTTTTCATTTCTTGCATCTGAAGAATGAAAAATATGGAATACTTCTCAAATTTTCATATTATCCTTTTGCAAGTGCCATGTTAATCTCTGTATTGTAATTTGAGTAAACGTGCTGCTGATGCATGTAGTATCCTCTAAATTTAAGTTGTTAATGATGCAATCTTTATACAGGCTTATATCTATGGGTGCCTACTTGTAACAAGGAAACCTTCTTGTTCCTAACAATGCTATCGATCTTATTTCCCTAAAATTCTGTGAATATTGGAAAAATTGTATTGATCAGTCGATTGCTCACATTTGCAAATTTTTTTGTCAATGACTATCAAGTCTTTTTATTTGGAATTTTATCGTACTCTCAATTATTTATAGATAGGTCTAAAGGTGATGGCTTTTTCAAGTACTTATTTATCCAACTGAATTAGCTTTGTGGACCTAATGAATTCAAAGTAAGCATTGCTTAAGAGCTACTTCTAAACTTCTTCAGCTGACATTTTCCCAAATGAGGTGTTACTGGCACAAATGTCTACCTGAGCCTTTACCCTTCTTCCATGTGGGAACAGACCAACCAGAATATCTTACCCTGAAAACGTAAATTGTCTTACTTGAACAAAACTAATCTTGGTAACAAGGGATGATAGAGAGATGAACAGTTCAAACAGAACTTTTCAGACTAGAAGGTATTTTATCAAAATATAATTTTTATTATACCTTCCATTTCAACAGTAACTAAAGCCAAGAAGGTGAAAAAATTGTTCATATGCATGATTACTTAATGTCCTGGATTGTCTACCATCCAACCAGGCAGGAACTTACACTACTGCCTTTTTATCACCAAATATTTTCATAGTTGCAGGAGAAGTCCATATGTTTCTCCTCATTATTAGGCATTAAATTGATAATGTTTTAATCACAGTGTTTCCCCTTGCCTACATGCTGTAAATCTACAAATGGTAAAGCTTTAGGTCTAACTCTATCAAACACTGAGGCAGAGATAATGGAATAATACTTAAAACAGAGTTGGTTTTGATACAGTAACTACAACAGAACAATGCAAAACATGTGCCTTTTGATTATATTAAATATAGTTATATATTTTATATTTATATGTGCTGATTTTATATTTCACACAATGAAACTTACTAGAATTAGTTGATAATTTGACAAATAAATTGATATTTATTCCAATAAATAGGATTGGAATATAAACAATTAGGGTTAAAATATATATTAGAATATAAAAAAGTATCAATGCAATGTCTTTAGTATAAACTTGTAATACATTCTAACTGTTCTGGGTCTTCTGAATTCACATGGTAAAAAAAATGTTTTCCTCTAATCTATAATGAATTTTACTCTGCTGCTCTGTTTATTGTTTTAACTCGCTAGTCCCAAACTTTTTCTCCATATTTCTGAAGCATTCCTACTGATTATGCCCAAATTTTGCTAAGATGCCTAAAGCATATTATTCTTCTGCAGGACCCATGGGTCATAGGATCCCAGGTCCCAGGTACCTGCATCATCAGATAACAAGGGCAAGACTTCTTACCAAGGCCCACGCAACATGTCAACACAAAGTAATTGAAGACCCATCTCAATTTGTCATTTCCTATAGTTCAGGGCCCCAATTCCTTGAGATGCAGGAATTAGCAGTAAGCAATTGTGAAATGCAAGGGAACTTAGCAATTGTTTATCAGAGAAAGCTATTATTTCTATGACCATTAATCCCAAGATTTATGCCATAAAGTCATCATAGCCTAACAGTTTCCAACTTGTAAGGGGCACTTTAAAATTACTTAATTCACATAATGAATACCTTATCTCTATTTTGACAAAATACTACACCTCTGCTAATGTGACGCCCTCCTTGTTCTGAAAAGAACACTACAATAAACTGAGCTGCATTATTTTTCCACCACTGGTATTCTTGGGATCACAACACGTGCAATTATTATTTATATTGATACTTTTTTAGCTATCATAGATATTCAGGATGCTAAGATAGGAAAATTATGGTTCAAAGCCCACCCAGACAGGAAGGTTTCTTAGAATCTTATCTCCAAAAAACTTCTCCACAAAAGCCAGACTCAAATGTCACTGAGGTTGAAGTGGTAGGGCACGAGCCTTGAACATAAACAGGCTCAGAGGCTCTGTCCAGGCCAAGAGTTCAAGCTCTAGGACGAACCAATAAAACAAAATCTAAATTGAAAACAAACCCCAAACCTAGCATTTTTCTCCATGTATACAGAGGCACGTAAATAAGGAAATGGCTTCCTGTGTTACATATAGGTAGAAGAAAGAAGATGTCACACAATTACTCTCTTCATACCATATTAAACCAAACCCTTAAAAATTGTTTTTTCTAAATATATAAATTAATGTCATCCATTTGTTGGCAACTCTGTGTAGATTATTCCCATTAACATGGTGTACATGACCTGTGGGAATTATCTAGTAACTATGTTCTAATTATAACACTCTTGAAAGAATATCTAGGCAAATAGAATGCCAGAATCATTTGTGAATTTTTCAATTAATCCCTCTCCTTAAAAAGAATTTTGTAGTATCCTATGGAATATGAAATTACAAATAAAACCAAAAAATATATTTTAAACCTAAATTCTAATTTAACAAGGTCTACAAAGTCCTACATTAGACAAACTTTGCTATTTCTCCAGACTTAAGCTTTTGTAATCCTTCAACATTTATTTGGAATCCAACAGAATGATGCTTATTTACTTTTGCAAATTTTTGGATCGGAATCATGAGCTATTTTGCATCTAGGAATGTTCTGTAATGATGAGAGCATTTAAAACGCAAGTGAGGATATATATGAGTTGCATTCATTCTGAAACTTGACTTCTCAAAACATAATGACAAAATTAGCACAAACTCTGAACTGTGTATGCTTTCTTGATGTTTGGTTTGTTTTACTGAGACAAAATTATTCTACCTGGTCCAGGGAAGGTATCGTTATGTAATTCCACTATCTAATCTCCTGTCTGAGTGCTAGAATTCCAGGCTTGTATCACATTGCCCTGCCATAGTTTGTTTATTTAATCTAGAAACAGACTAGCAATTTTGAACTTCTCCTATGATCTTATCCACTAGACTGATTGCTCAGACTGTTTATATACTATTTTCAAAGATGTTTTTACATTTGACACAGGATATGAGCATTTTCAGATGCACCTGCAATTCCCTGATTCATTCCACCAAGGATCCTATCGCGTTAATAATGATTACTTGACTCTCTTACATCTCTGGTCCCTACCTATATAATATTCTCAACTTTGGGGGAAAGTTCACTTGAGGGCTTTCTAATATTAAAAATTATCACTTGATTCTAGTCGTACTCAGGACCTATTTTCTATTGTTTTCTAACTTTTCTACATATTCTGAGAGTTGTTTCATTTGTGTATTTTTGTGTGCACCTATAAGTGCCTCTGTGTGTGTATGTATGTTTGTATGTATGTATGCAAAAACCTAAAGCTGTTATTCAGCAATCTTGCTCGTGACTGGTATTCCAGCTTTTGGCTGGTTAATTATATGTAGTGTCTCAAAGCCTATACTCTCCAAGCTGGATGTAAATTGAACTTCCCAGACTCCTTTACATTCTTAGGTTTTATTTTTCCAGGAGTATCAACTTTCAAACTTCAAACACTTTTGTGAGTGTAAAGTCTAACCTGTAGCCCAGATTTTTGACTCAAGAATTCATATAAAGGTAGATGAACATATACATTACATATCCTGAGTGTTCACTGTTAGAAATGTGATCATAAACCAAGTTGTTGTGAGATCTGAGGATTGGGGTTTAAAGCCAGCATGGGTAGGAAAGTCCTGGAGACTCTTTTCTCCAATAATTACCAGAAAACTGAAAGTGGCACTGTGGCTCAAGTGGAAGAGCACTAGCCTTGAGCTGTGTTTCAGAGGGACAGCGCCCTGTCCCATATTTCAGGTGCCACGAACAATAACAACAACAACAACAACAACAACAAGAACAACAAAAGAATATAAGAAAAGGAATGAAAAAGATGTGTGATCTTAGCCACCAGGTTCATTCCTATTATAATTCCTGTTCTCTCAAGATGGACTCTTTTTTTCCAGTTAAGTCTATTCTCCCATATCTGACTTGCATTGGAAACAGAATCATTCTTCCATTCTCCTTTTTGCACATTTACATGATTAGCAAGCGTGATTTAGAAAGGGAGTGGCCTCATGCTTCATGTTCCACTTAGGAGTAATGCTTTCTCTATTTCACTCCCATAAATCTACATACTGGACTTGGTTTTATTGTTTCAATGTTTTCTTATTTGTAGCGTCTTCTATATTGTATTGAACACTTATACATAAACAAAGAACTTCTTTTTCTCCTATAATTGCTTTTGTTTCTCTTACTGTTAACTCATGTACACTTGGGAAATTAATGCAGAGCACATAGACTCACAATAAAAGATCTGAGAACCTTCTTCCCATTTAAAATTCACCTTAATTTACAGAGCATATAAGAAGTTTGAACAAAATGTTCTCATGGATAATGTATTTATAAGCAATTTAAATTTCATTTCTCTTTACTAAGTTGTCTCTGAAACACGTGTTACCTCATGTCCAAAAGTGTCCTTGTGCTATTTCAATGAAGCCAGAAAACATTCATTTTTTTTCTGGAGCAGCACCATAAATTGTTACTGGAAATAACTGGTAATGGATGTGGAAACTGATCCCAGGAGAGGAATTGAACATAGAGAAATGACAAAGTTGAAGTTAACTATTGCTTTCTTTTTTGCTGTATAAGAAAAGAATCCTAGGCTGGAAGGAAACTCTGTCCCTGACTTTTTTGAGTATGTCCTTTACTCATATAAACCTCCTCTGTAAACTTCTGTCTGAGAGTATTACAAAAGGAAACAATATGCCATTTGAAGGCCAGCATAGAACAAAAGGAAGTAACTTTGTTTTAAAAGTGTTCTACTGCAAAGAAGCAAAGATATGGACATTTTAAGTGTCTTATGGATGGATGTTTCACTCCTGAGATGATTCTATTGTTGCAGGAATCAGTTATCAATTCCTTTAGTCTGGTCCTGAGTTTTCCATAGCAATAAGGATTCCAAAATAGCAGGATCCAGTGAGTATGATCAGCAAAAGCAGCCTCTTCTCAGACAACCATTATTTTAAGGAGAGTCCCAAAGAAATACCCAGGGTTTGTTTTGTTTGCTTGTTTGTTTAGTTTGTGCTGGTTCTGGGGCTTGAACTTAGAGACTTGCCCCTGTCCCTGAAGAGTTGTCTTTCTTTCCCACCTGGCCCAACGCTAGTACTCCACTACTTGAGCCAAAAGTCGACTTCTGTCTTTTTTGGTGTTTAATTACAGATAAGAGTTTGACAGACTCTCTTGCCTGGGTTGGCTTTGAACTAACACAGTAAGAAAACTAAGTGACATCAATTGTATGTACTTCTCTTTTGAACCAAAAAATATTAGATGAAGTTTATTATAAAGCTAATATTGACAATTTTTAAAGAAAAGACTATGTTTAGCAAAAAACCATAACAAATAACTCAGCAAAAGTAGGTGCACCACTAAATCATTTGGGACGATTACTATTGACTTCATCATTCCTTTGGGGGAAACTTAAAGCCATATTTGCACTTTTTTGTTGGTTGTGGGGATTGAACATTGATCCAGGGCACGGTCTCTCAGCTCTTCAGCACAAATTGAGCACTCTACCACTTTAGCTACAGCACCACTTCCGGATTTCTGGACTTAATTGAAGATAAGTGTTTCATGGACTTTCCTGACCAGGCTGGCTTTGAAACACAATCCTCTGGTCTCAACCTCCTGAGTAGCTAGGATTACAGGCATGAGCCACCAGCACCCGGCTCATATTTGCATTTATATGCATTTTATGTCACTATGTAGACAAAGAATGAAAGAAATCTGAACCAAATGTTGTGACAGCTTTTCAGAATAATTGAGGTAGCAATAAATATGCCCCCTTTTTCCATTTTGTTACATTAATGACTCATGAGCTATTGGACTCTTAAATTAACATCCTCTTTCCTCTTTGTAGGTGTATTTAGTATCAGGAAATGTTCATAAAGAAATATAGAAAGACATATTTTTAGAAAGCAAAGGAGATCAGGTATAAAAGAACAGCATAGAAGCAGATACATTTATCACCCAGAGATTAAGAACTAGCATAGGAAATTTTGAATGCTAAAGGCAATGAGGCATATGCTTAGTTGATAACTCGTTCTTCAATAACCAAAAATGGTTCCCTAGAACTGTTTTTGCTATACCTTAGTTACTATCATTTTTTCATTCCATCTGGAGTTATTCTTTCACTTTTGTCACAACTGATAATTAGCCTCTGCTTTATTGGTGCGATGACTGTCCAAAACAGTTTCCAAATCTCACTTAGACTATCCTTCTCATTGTGATTAGCAGTGACCCTACTCAAAAGCTTGGAATCTTTGAATTTCCAGAATTAATCTTCACCTGACATCTAAGCACATTCCTGGCATTAATTGCTGTGACCTAATGAACAAAACATTTTTTCAACACAGTATCCTAACATAGGTAAAGTACATGAATTAGGGACTATTGTCAGGTATCAGTATGGAAAGAGCAATTATATATTCCAGGTATGGGTTCTGTATTTTGCATTTACTAACTAAATGTTCATTGTTGTTGTTGTTGCTGTTGTTGTTTTGGCAGTCCTGGAGCTGACACTCAGCACTTGGGAATTATTCCTCAGCTTTTTTTTTTCCTCAAGGCTAACCCTCCACCAGTTGAGGCACAGGACCACTTCCAGTGTTTCCTTTTCAATTTTGGGTGCTGAGGAATTGAACCCAGGGTTTCATGCATGCTAGGCAATCACCATATTATGAAGCCACATTCCCAGAACTCTAAATGACTTTCTTAAGATGACATTATATTTTCATTCTGTAAGTATGTGTCATAATTTTAGCCAGAAATTTTTTTCTAGAAAAGAGCATTGAACACAGTACTCAGTCCAGTAAGGCTAGATGGACAATGGATAACTTTCACAGTGTAGCCAGGATACAGAAGGACTTTCCTCATGGAGCTGGTACAACAGACTGAGCGAGACAGCTTCTGACCCAAAGCCTACCTCCAGAATGAGAGGGCCATCTTGGTTCCAACCACATGGGGATGCTGGGCCACCTCCTCTAGCACCCATTGAATCAGTTCCTGAGAGAGAAAGAGGAAGAAAGACGGTCAGAATTACACTTAAGCCAGGTGACGGTGGTTCAGGCCTATAATCCTAAGTACAATGGAGGCTGAGATATGAAGATGATGGTTTATAGCCAGCCCAGGCATGAACAACTGTGAGACTCTTATCTCCAAAGAACCACCAGAAAACTGGAAGTGGTGCTGTGACTAAAGTGGTAGAGTGCTAGCTTTTAGCTGAGTAGCTCGGGGAGCTGCCCCAGGCCCAAAGTTGAAGCCCCATGACTGAAAAGAAGTCGACTTCCCACCACAAGAAGTGGACTGAATAGCACCCATTGTCCTAGGGAGCATAGCAGAGAACTCAGGCTGAGCTTCCTGTCAGCTGGGCGTCATTAGTAGGTCACCCGGCTTCTCCGTGCCTCAGTTTCCCCAGCTTCAAAACTGAACAAAGTGAAGAATCCTGTTACTCATGGAGATAGGCAATAATCCCATACCTGTTGCACCATTAATTACACACACCATCTGAGATCTTTCCGGGTATCTTCCTTTCATATACTCACAGAATTGCCAAGAACAGTATCAGATGGACCCTCCCTCTGTGCCTGTCCCTGCTGCAGAGATCCCTCTGTATTCATCCTTTGTTTCCTTACAACTGTCCCATGAGTAGATTAAAGTACAATGGTTGAGGCCCAACCCAGAGCTTCACCTCTGGTCAAGAATCGGCTGCCGTGGACTGAGTTTGGGACAATCCATCTAAACCAATGACTGAGCATGGTGCTACATATCTACCATCCAAACTACAGAAGACCGGGCCTGGTGGCTCATGCCTGTCACCGATAGGAGGACCATGATCTAGCCCAGGCTGAGCATATATTAATTCTCCATCTAGAAATGCCCAAGACAAAAAAGCTTGACTTGCGTGGTAGAAGATCTGACTGGCAAGCCTAAGGCCTTGAGGTCAAACCCTAATATAGCAAAAAGAACCAGAGTTCCAGTGCCAGAGGCTCATACCTATAATCCTAGGTACTCAGGAGGCTGAGATCTGAAGATCACAGCTCAAGATTTAAAATAGGGTTGGCCTCGCCCATCAGGTGTCATGATGAGAAGACCCAGAGTCTGACCTATGCTGTTGCGCTCCATACTAGCATAACTCATATCCTAAGTGTTGGCCTTGCTCTCTGTCCCCCTAAGAAGCTATCCCCTGCAGGCCGCACTCCCAGGTCCTCCCAAGCTCCCACTGCCACCATCCAGGCCCAAGGGAGTACACAGATCCATTGCACACAGATCCCTTGTTCTTGTAATTTTACAGTGCTGTGTCCCCTTCAAGCCTCTCACCCTTCCAGGCCCCCAGACCTCAGCTGTGAAGCCCATACATAGATAGCAGGTAGCAGGTAGAAGTTACCAAAGCATTCAGCCTCCTTGTTACAACCCACTTCTACACACACACACACACGCGCACACACACACACACACACACACACACACACACACACACACACACATCCAGACCGGTGACAGATGACTCATCCATGCAGCACCTGCATTTTGCCAACTGATCACTCACCTGAGCACAGTCAGGCTGTACAAAGAAAAAGATGATCTGTCTCTCTGTCTGTCTCTCTCTGTCTGTCTTCAGGTGAAAGATTGGCTGAACACGGAAGACAAGGGCTCACACAGCTAGGGTTTCTATCTTCTGCATCCAACACCTCCCATCCCCAGAAAAAAAGGAAAAGACCCCAGAAGGCAGGTGTAGACATGCTGCTCCACACCTCTGACTAAAGCCACCGGGTTCCCACCAGGGAGAGGAAGGGTGCCGATGTGTGGCTGTGTGGCTCCCACTGCTCCAGGCCAGGGGATCTGTGGCGCCCACTCCTCACACTATCCTGCATCTCCCCGTTTCCTGGGACATTAGCCGCTGGGGATGGAGGTGGGATCCTCGGGTCAACACCCACCCCCACCCCTGGGGCACATTTGTGCCAGGGCCTGGGCCAGACTGTGGGGCACAGGGGAGGCAGGGTCCAGGTTGGAGGGGAGGGGATATGGGGTCGCAGGGTGCGGGGCTGTGTGGCAGCCACTCACATGTGTTGCTGGCAGAAGCTATTGGCAGCTGCTCCAGGTGGGGCAAGCAGCAATGGCAGAGGCATGACAGACACTCAAGCCCTGAGCAGAGGACAGGGGAGCCAGGATCAGGTCAGGGCCCCAAGCTGGTTCGTGGCACACCATTGTACCATTGCCTGAGGAAACCGTGGATCTGAGCCCTCAGCACCAGGTTTGAAATGCTGCTCCATGTGAAGGGGGGGAGAGGGCCGGGGCTCAGGCAGGTACATGGTGGACCTGAGGAAGGCCTCTCCTCCTAGGCCTCAAGTCTCTTGCTCACCACTCAAACACCTCTACCTTCCTCAACTGCTGGTAGTGATGTTAACAAACGGAGGGAATCAAGGTGCTACTTGGCAACATGGAATGTGGGCGTGGCCACAATTCTTGTATCCCATTGGTCAGAAAGAACCATGAAACAATGGGGGTGTGGCTGGAATCCTGTGATGTAGGCAGAATGGGTGGAGTCAAAATGATGGCAGCCCCTTTCCCAGGGAACTCTGTCCAATCCAGTTGGGGAGAAGAGGGTGACCTGCTTTAGCCTGATGACTGCACAGATTGTTGTGTATGTCTGTTTGTTCCCAGACCTTGAACTCAGGATCTGGGCACAATCTGTGAATTGCTTTTGATCAAGTCTAGCTCTCGACCTCTGGAACCACACTACTTTACTTCTGGCTTTGTTGGAAAAAGTTAGACAGGACTTTCCTGCCTAGGGTGACTTTGACCATGATTCTTCTTTCACAGCCTTGTAAGTTTTAAGGAAGACTGCTGAGAGCCACTGATGCCTGGCTAATCATTGGTTTTGCTGATGTTCCTGGACAGACCTGTGAGTTCCCTGTCCTCAGATTTAAGTGGTAGGAGCTGGAGCCCACAGTTTGAATCCTGGTCCTGCCACCAACAAATGGCAGGAGATCCTATGGAACTCATTCCTATTCATGTGATTACCAAAGGAATGTGATGTATGTCATGATTAAATGGGCAGTACTTGAATGACTTGATAAAATTATACACAATTACATTATAAGACACTGGTCAGTATTAATTAATACTTTATGAAGCATTTAAACAATCACATTCATTAAATGGAGGCCAAATGAAATACCTACGAATTGGGCATCACATAGCATGGAGATGCCAATTTTTTTCTGCCAGGACTGGGATTTGAACTCATGGTCTAGGTAACCCTGCTCTTGCACTGTGTGGGAAGGGGAAGCTTGCCTCCTTGAATTCAAGAAATTCAAGTCTGTTCCTTAGGCCTGAAATCGATGCCCACCAGTAGAAAACATCCTATTTGTGCACATTTTAAATATATGATTTATATTTATATACATACGTTGATTCCATATTGCATTCAGTGTAGTTATTTATTTTATTTTTTGTTTTATTCATGTATTGACTACTCATTTTATTGACTATTATGACACATAGAACAGTGGTTACATTGATTACATAGGATAAAGGTTTGCATATGTATTGTACATCCTTCCTGACACCCAGAACTTTCACAGAAATGGAAAACATGTGTCACCATCAGCTTCTTAGTACACGATTCATTTTTTGGGAGTGCTGGCATCTGAACTCACAGCCTACAAGGCCCAAATCATGAATGGGTGAGTGTCAGCCTGCCATCCTGGGGCAAATTGAGCTGACAGGCAGTTCCAAGTACCTGAGATCGAGCCCCAGCGGTTGACAAAATAAGAACAGATTGACGTGCAGATGATAGTACACAAATAAATATAAATCGTTATAGAGTGTCAGAGATGTCTATACATTATTCAGTTATATAGGCTACACTCCTACCAATTCTTAGGTATTTATAATGCCTCCATGTAATTAATGTTATTGTTTGCATTCTTAACAAACTATTAAGTAAATCAATCAATATCCTGAAATTATTGCATTCTGTAACAGTATTCTTTAATGCTTCATAAATATTAAATAAAATCAGTCTCCTGAAATGATGCTGTCTAATTTTATAGGAGCATCATACACCATCAACTCATTCAACTGTGACATTGATAATATTACCTTGTTATTCCCATGGATGGGAACGAGTCTCTTAGTATCTTCTGCCATTGATTGGTGTCAGGAATAGGATTCGAAATCAAGGCCTACATTGCCATGTGGACCTATGACTTCTTCAATAGTCTGACAACCTTCAGCAATGCAAGGTGAAGTGCCCTTTGCAACAGTGTCATTCAAACCCAGGAGAGTCACCGTGCAAAGGAAGAAAACATAAAAAGGCCATCTCGCTGCATTTTTTTCTGTACATTTTTGCCACAAAAGGCCTGGGGGTCTAAGATCACAGGATCTACTGTGGGTCCAGTGGCAGCACCTCAACATAGGGTGATCGAAGCTGAGGCAGAGTTACCACAACCTGAGTTCAAGCTCCCTGCTGAGCAAAAAATAATTGAAAGAGATTAGCTCCCTGGCTTGCAATTCACCCCCTTTATTCTGCCAGGCTTTGGATTTGAACTCTGGGTAAATCTGCAGCACTGTGGAAGAAGTGGAAGCTCACTGTACTTGAACATAAGAAAGTCAGGCCTGTACTCTTAGGCAAAATTCAAGCCCAAGCCTTGGAAAACATACTATTTATATACATTGTAAATACAGGATTTGTACTTACCTATGGATGTTCAGTCCATACACGTTTGGTGTATGTACTTTTTGTTTTATTCATTTATTTACCATTGATTTTACTATGATGACACCCATTCCCTTTATTACATTGATGACATCCTATTACATGTAATCTAAATTTGTAGACGTGTTCTCCATCATGCCTGACACCAGGACTCTCAGAGAAAAGGAAAAAAAGTTTAACACTTGGCTTCTTACTGCATGATCCAATTGTTGGGAGTGCTGGAATCTGAACTTAGGGCTTAGCAGGACCAATTGGTGAATAGTTCAAGGTGATCACAGCAGCCTGTGAGCAACAACGGAGTTAGGCCATTCCCAGGATCTGACATTGATCCCCAGGATGTGCTACGATAGTCATAAATTAATAATTTAAACATAGGATTTATATTTACATATATGTATGGACAGCATCTTGCCTTTGGAGTACTTTTTGTCCTGCTTTTCTGTCTCATGTAAGTATTGTGTATTTTACTGAGTAAGGTAACAGATATAACAACCTATTGCCCTGGCTATAGGGTTTCCTATGCATTCTCCATCCAAGCTGAGACCCAGGACTTTCACAGGACAGGAAAAAATGTGAATGGATGGGCTTCTCACATCAGGATTCATCTTTTGGCAGTGTTGGTATTTGAACTCAGAGCCTATCAGGCCCAATTGAGGAAAGGGTCAAGGTGAGGACACCAGCCTGTGAACAACGAAGGAGATAGGCAATTCCCAGGACCTGACATCGAGTCCCAGGGAGGTCCAGATAGTCATAAATTCATAATTTAAGCATAGGATCTATATTTACGTACATGTGTGGACAGCATCTTGCATTCGGTGCACTTCTCCTTAATTTGTGTCTAATTCATGGAGTTGTTGTGTATTTTACTGAGTATGGTGACAGGTATAACTGTGCTGACATGGATGACAACCTGTGCCTATAGTTATAGGGTTGCCTATGCATTCTACATCCTAGTGGAAGACCAGGACTTACACAGGAGAGGAAAACAGGTTCAACGACTGGCTTCTGACAAGAGAATGAATCTTTTGTCAGTGCTGGGATTTGAACTGAGGTCTGGGTAGCATTGTTGCACTTTGGGGTAAGGGAAATCTCACCATCCTTGAAGACTAGAATGTCAGGTCTGGATCAAGGTCTGATTTGAAGCCCCAGCAGTGGACAAAATAACAAGCACGACTTTTTTAAACGTAGAATCTCCCTTTACCTACAAGTGTGGTATGCATCTTGCATTCAGTGTAGTTATTCTTTCTATTTTGTGTCTTATGCATGGATGTATTGTGTATTTTATTGAGTATGGTGATAGATATAACTATGCTGACATGGATAACAACCTATTCGAATGTCTATAGAGTTGTCTATATAGAATACTCCATCCTCGCTGAGACCCAGGACTTTCACAGGAGAGGAAAACAGGTGGATCGATTGGCTTCTCAAATCAAGATGAATCTTTTGGCAGTGCTGGGATTTGAACTCAAGGCCTAGCAGGCCCAATTGGTGAATGGGTCATGGTGAACACACCAACCTGTCAGGCACTAAGGAGGTAGGCAGTTCCTACGACCTGAGATGAAGCCCTGGTGGTGGCCAATATAGTCATAAATTCATCATTTAAACACAGGATCTATATTTCCATACATGGATGGGCAGCATCTTGCATTCTGTGTAGTCATTCTCTTTATTTTTTGTCTTATTCATTGATGTATTGTGTATTTTCTTGAGTATAGGATGACAGATATAACTGTGGTAACCTGGATGACAACCTATTCACATGAGTAGAGAGTTGCCTATGCATTCTCCATCCTAGCTAAGACGCAGGACTTGCACAGCACAGGAAAACTGGAGCAATGACTGGCTTCTCACATCAGGGTGAATTTTGGCAGTGCTGGGATTTGAACTTTGGGCCTATAAGGCCCAACTGCCCAATGGGTCCACATGATCACACCAGATTGTGAGCCACTAAAGAGCTGGTCAGTTCCCAGGAACAGAGATCAAGCACCAGGGAGGCCACAATTGTCCTGAATGCATCATTTAAACATGGGATGTATATTCAAATCCGTGTGTGGACTGCATTGTGCATTTAGTGTAGTCATTTTATTTTGTATGCTATTCATGGATGTATTGTGTATTTTCTTCAGTATATGATGACAGGTATAACTGGCCTCACAGGATAACAACCTATTCCCATGGCCACAGTGTGGCCCATGCATTCTTCATCCTAGCTGAGACCCAGGACTTGCACAGGAAAGGAACACAGGTGCAACAATTGGCTTCTGACATCAGGATGAATCTTTTGGCACTGCTGGGATCTGAACTCGGGGACCAGCAGACCCCATTGACGAATGGGTCCATGTGAGCACACCAGCCTGTGAGCCACTAAGGAGTAAGGCCGTTCCCAGAACCTGAGTTGGACTCACAGGTGGAGGTGTGGGGGAAGGGCACACAGCAGTCATCCATTCATAAGTTGAAAGTAGTATGCAAATAAGTAGACATTTGTATAGAGTAGGAGAGACGATAACCTGTGATGGAATCCAATCTACCATGTGTCTACTGATTCTTGGATCTTTCCAGATGCCTTCATTTCATGACTGTGATGATTATTGTCATGCTTAATCAGCACTGCTTTACAAATAAGCGATGCCCCATGAGTCTTGCCTATCATTTCCTAGTCACTTCATGCATGAACTACTCATTCCATGAGATCAATCACATTCCATGACTTTTCCTGTTCCAGAAACCATTATCTCAGGATTTCCCGCCATTGCTTTCTCATTGGGGTGGGCTGAATTCAAGCCTCAGGCATGGAAAACATACTCCTTATATATATTTTAAAGATAGGATTTATACCTCTATACAGATGTTCAGTAGATACCTTGTTTGGTGTGGTAAGATTTACACTTCCATACAGATGTTCAGTCCATATCACATTTAGTGTGGTTATTCATGTTATTTCTTTTTTTATTCATTTATTTATGATTTATTTTATTGACTTTGGTGATACCTATACCATTTATTACATTGTTTACATCAAATCACATAACATCTAGATTTGTAGATGTGTTCTCCATCATGCCTGACATCCTAGACTCTCCCAGAAAAGGAAAACATGTGTCACACTCGGCTTTTAACTCAAAGATTAAATTTTTGGCAGTTTTGGGATCTGAACTCAGGTACTAGCAGGCCCAATTCATGATTGGGTGAGTGTGGGCACAGAAGCCTCTAGCCAATGAAGCTGTCATGTGGTTCCCAGGCACTGAGATCAAGCCCCAAGTTTGGCCAAAACAGCAATACATGGATAGGCAGAGGGTGGTATACAAATAAATATATATTGTTAAAGAGTTCCAGAGCTGTTTATCTATGACTGGATGACATCTACTACGTTCTTACCAACTCTTAGGTATTTATATATCTCCATTGCAGCAATATTATTCTTTTCATGCTTAATAAACTATTAATAAAGGTTAATCAGCATGCTAGGATTATTGCATCCAATTTTAGATTAGACAAATGCATG
The DNA here is from genome assembly GCF_019054845.1 of Dipodomys spectabilis. Taxonomy (NCBI): domain Eukaryota; kingdom Metazoa; phylum Chordata; class Mammalia; order Rodentia; family Heteromyidae; genus Dipodomys; species Dipodomys spectabilis. The sequence continues at coordinate 480,748 of NW_024871098.1, read as the reverse complement.
TACTACTCTTTCAATCTGTATTCTTATGCATAGGAACGAGTCTCTTGTGATCTCCTGCCATTGGTAAGTGTAAGGATTAGGATTTGAACCCTGGGCCTATGTTGATATGGCTTATGGTTTCCCTGATAACCTGCCAGCCATCTGCAATGGCAGGCCAGGTCCACTTTGAAACCATGTCATTCAGACCCAGGATGGTCACCATGCACAGAAAAAATTGTAAAACCCTGAGTCCTCTACAGCTCCCCACTTTTTGTGCTGTTCTGCTTTTTTTTCTTCCTGAAAGCCCACTGGGCCTAGGGTCCCAGGATCAGCTTTGGGTCCCGAGGCTGCATCCCAGCCTAGGGAGAGTGCAGCTGAGTCAGAGTTGCCATGACCTGAGTTCAAGCCCCGTGGTTGGCAAAATTAATGAACTAATTAATTCATTAATTAACTAACTAAATTGAAATAATAAAGCTCCTTGGTTTGGAATTTCTGCCAGTTTTCTTTTCTAGCCTGGGACTTGAACTCAGAGTCTTGATGAATCCATAGCAATGTGACAGAAGGTGCAGAGTTGCCAATACTTGAGTTCAAATCCCATGCCATGCCAAAAATAAATAAGTCACTGCCCTCAGCATGGAAGTTAGTTATGAAGATGGGAGGGAAGGGATGATAGGGGAAAAACAAACGAGGAGGCAACAATGTTCAATAGGAAATGTACTCAATACTTTGCTCATGTAACTGTGACCCCTCTGTACAACATTTTTACAGTAAAAAACGTACAAAAATTATGTACTCCTCAAGAAGCACTTTGGTGGTAAGGGATGGATGTCTGAATAGCTGTACAAAATTATACACTGATTTTTTTCAGTGTTCAGTATGGAACTGAATAAACATAACTGTTTCTATTACAAATGTTAAGTCACAGTCTTGAAACTGGGGCCAGTATTTCTGCCATTGCTGGGATTTGAGCTCACTGTCCAAGTAACTCTTTTGGACCTTGGGTGAAGGCTAAGCTGCCTGTCTTTGAGGAAAAGATTTTCAAGCTAGAGTTCCCAGGGCATGACTTAAGGCCCTGTAATAGAGAAAATATTTGTATATATGTGTAATATAAGATACATAGCTACATATGTATGTTTATTTCATATTATGATTATTATTATTGATTTTTTATTTAATTTTTATTTTATTCATTTTATTGTTTATTGTATTTAGTATTATTATACACATAATATTTATTATGTTGTGTCCATATATTATAAAATTATACACAATAATTCAGTACATTGACTCATTTTCATTAATACGTTATTAAATGTTGAAACATGATACATAATTAAATGGAGGCATTTGTTAAGTCATCACATGGCTAGATTCTGTCCCCAGTATGAGCTTTGTCTTATTTATTTTTGGACAACTGCCTATAGGGATTTTTTTATATGATTTATACTCAGAAGCCTATTCTTGTGGATAGGCAAGTTGAGGGATAAAATCGTAAGGTTAGGGCTGGGAATGTGGCTTAGTGGTAGAGAGCTTGCTCAGCATGCATGAAAGCCATGGTTTGAATCCTCAGTGCCACATACTCAGAAAAAGCCAGAAGCTGTGGTGTGGCTCAAGTGGTAGAGTGCTATCCTTGATAAAAAGAAGCTCAAAGATAGTACCCAGGCCCTAATTTCACGCCCCAGGTTTGGCAAAAACAATACACCAGATTCCAGTGGCTATGGAAGCCTACTTTCTCAGGAGGCTTAGATCTGAAGATCGCAGTTTGAAGACAGCCTAGGGAAGGAAAGCCTGTTGGACTCTTACCTCCAATGAACCATCAAAAAACCCCATGTGGCACTGTGGGTCAAGTGGTAGAGTGTTTGCCTTGAGTTGAGGGGTTAAGGGACAGCGCCCAGGCTTCAGTTTGAGACACACAACTGGAAAAGAGCGAGGGATAATCAAAGTAATTTTCCTATTTGCTATTTATGAGAATATTTTTTGGAAAATGAATGCTGATGTAAACCAGAATTGGAGTCAGACCTCAAAGTTCAAGTGTAGCACATCCGTAAGCCTTGCCTTTCAGATTCTATTATTATAAACTTGTGTCCTACAGGGTTCTGAACGGCCCATTGTTGAAAGGCTTAATATGCTCCCTAAGCCCTTTGTGATAAGCAGTTGACTTTTATTGTCAATGTCATTACAGTTCTGACCCTAGCAATGAACGAATAGCTCATCACCCTAACTCAGGAGGGTGAGGTCTCTATCACAGGGTGAAACCAGCCAAGGCAAGGAAGTCTAGGACATTCTGACTTCCTGTTCTGAAATGTCAGATGCTCAAGAAATTCCTGTGTTTCCTTTAGTGATTAGAAGTTCCTTGCACTCTAAATGTTCTTGGTGTTCTTGAGCTACAGAAGAAGGAAAGAAATATTATTGACCCATCCTGGGTTCAAATGAAGTTCTCAGGATCCAAGCCCTAGCTCTGTTAGCAGGAAGAACTCCAGTGTAACACTGTTTTTGAAGGACAGAAAACAGTTTCAAAAGCCAGGCTAGGTGCAGAGAACTAGGCCTGCAACATTAGGAGGCAGAATGTACACACTCAACAGGGCAGTGAGCTGCAAAACCACTTCATTCATTCCAGGCACAGCCAGCAATGGGGGAAACCTGAAACATTTGTTAGTTACACCAGGGTCAGGCTTTTCTCAGTTTCTTCAAATGATGACTAACCTTCCTCCCTCAGGTGAAGGGAGCCTCAGGCTATATTTAGGTTACCAATACAGAGCCAGTTTAGTGGGGGAGTGTGTAAGAACAGAGTAGCAAAACCCTGCTATCTGGTCTTAGGGAGTGGGTTTTTGACTGCATTTATCAGGTTTGAAGGCCCTACTATCTCTGCCAGTCTATTCTCCTTACTTCATTGTCCACATTTTTAATGCAAATCCCCAAGGAGGGACCGGGCCATTTCTCTTCTGTCTCCAAGCATCTGAGTTAGAACCTGGCTCTGCTCTCTTGACTCTGGGGCTCTTGGATGCCTGAGAAGTGGGACAGAGACAGTCATCCTGCTCTGCATTTGTGTGAAGGCGATGCTGGTGTCCTGGCACACTGCAGAAAGCCTCATGACTGGGAAGAGTTCCCTTCTTCCCTTCTGACGTCAAAAACAGATTCATCTATCAACTTTCTCCCTTCCTTCCTTCCTTCCTTCCTTCCTTCCTTCCTTCCTTCCTTCCTTCCTTCCTTCCTTCCTTCCTTCCTTCCTTCCTTCCTTCCTTCCTTCCTTCCTTCCTTCCTTCCTTCCTTCCTTCCTTCCTTTCTTTCTTTCTTTCTTTCTTTCTTTCTTTCTTTCTTTCTTTCTTTCTTTCTTTCTTTCTTTCTTTCTTTCTTTCTTTCTTTCTTTTCTTTCTCTCTCTCTCTTTCTCTCTCTCTCTCTCTCTCTCTCTCTCTCTCTCTCTCTCCTCTCTCTCTCTCTCTCTCTCTCTCTTTCTATCTATCTACCTACCTACCTTCCTACCCAGGTAGCTATCTCTTTGTCAGTTGTTGGGTTGAACTCAAGGCCTGGGCACTGTCTCTAGCATTCTGCTACTTGAGCCACAGCACATATTCTGGCTTTGTCTGTGTACGGGTGCCTGATGAATTGAACCCAGGACTTCTTGCATGCTAGGCAAGCACTCTCTCATTAATCCATATTCCCAGCCCCTTCATTTTTTTCTTATTGGTAGTTTTTACATAAGTATGCTACCATTTTATATATTCAAATTTAATTTTCTGAATACCAGTTACGTCTAAGAAACCTGATCTTCTCTTCCCCTGCCTGATTTGTGATTGTTCCTGCATTGCCCTCATAATAAAATGTAAATAAAGGCTGATGAGAGCTTCAGTGTGCATCATATAAAGACACAGGCCTAGAATCCTGGAAGAGAAAAGCAATGGGCCTGAAATGAAGAGAATGATGCAGTGTGCACAACTAGCACATCTGAAAAATACACCAGTAAATAAAAGCAGAGTTTGCACTATGAGAGGTAATATACATACACACATAAGTAGGTAGGGCACTGATACATAAACTTGGCCTTCTCTTTTTGAACTTTTTTGTGGCCATCCCAGGGCTTAAACTCAGGGCCGGATGTGTTCCTAAGTTGCTTTGCTCAAGGCTGAGGCTCTACCACCACCACAGCTCCACTTCCCACCAGCTGGTAGTTAATTGGGCATAAGCAATTCCCAGGCTTTCCTACCTGGTCTGGATTATCTCTCCTGCTCAGTTTTCTCTCTCAAAGCTGGAGCTCTACCCTTTGGGCCACTGTTCCACTTCTGGGTCTCTGGTGGTTTATTGGAGAAAATAGTCTCAGAGCCTCTCCTGCTTGGCTGGCTTGAATGGCGTTCTCCTGAGGAGGCTTCAAATGGTTTCCTCAAGGATTCACAGAGGAGCCCCTCCACACAAAACCGTAGTCTAAATCTCGAGGAGTACTAGGGAAAAATGGAAACATTGTTATACCCCAGTCGTTTATAATTGCCTTTCCCTCAGCTGTCAACAGACCCCTCTCTTGGTAAAAGGCTCCATGGAAATGCACAGTGGCAAAAGCATACTGAGGATCTGTGTAAATGTTTAGTGGCTTCCCTTTTCCCTTCTGTAGGGCTTTTTTTAGTACAACTAGTTCTACTCTTTGTGCAGACATTCCCTGGGGGAGTGCTATTGCCCACACTATCTCAGTGTCTGTGGTGACTGCTGCACCAGCGTACCTTTTTCCATCTCAAATGAAATTGCTGCCATCTGTGAACCAGGTATGCTCGGCATGCCATAGTGGCGAGTCCAACAAGTCTGGCCTCTTTTCTTTGGCCCGGTCAATCTTTTCACACTCAATTTCACGTTCTCTGTCCTTCCTTTCCTGTCTTTGCTACTCTGTCTCTCTCTCTTATTGTAAACCTTTTCTGCCACAGCTACTAGATCCCTAATAGACTTTTCAACAAGTCTGTATAGAGCCTGCAACTTTTGCTTTATGTCTGAGCAGCTTGATTTTTATAGGCGAACATAATCATCTGAGCCAACTCCTGGGTCTCAAGATCATTTGGCTATATTGATTAAAAGCTTCCATGAGCTGCTCAAGATATGCTGCCGGATTTTCACTTCCTCCCTGTCTAACATCACAAACTTTGGCCATATTAGTAGGTTGGTATTCCGCTGCCTTGAGACCTGTCAACAGAGCCTGGTGATAGACGAGGAGTTGCTTCCTATTTTCAACTGTATTGCAGTTCCATGTTGGTCAGATCTCAGGAAAATAGGCAGTGATCAGGGCAGGATCCGTGATAGGTGCTCCTGTGGGGCCAGGGATATGTTTCTGGGTTACAGTCTCTCTCATCGGTCGTAAAAAGCACCTGTAAAAGCTGACTAAAATCATCCCAAGTGGGCTAATGAGTAAAGAGAATAATTTCAAGCAAACGAATTAAATCCTAGGGTTTCTCAGAAAAGGGGCCATTTTGGGTGTGCCAATTGTATAGATCACTGGTAGAAAATGGCCAATATTGGAGTTGCTGTTGACCATCCGCATCCACAGGACCTATGGCGGGTAAGGGAAAAACAGCTGCATTAGAAAGGGGGTTGATCTCATGGCATCATCGAGTGACTGGCCCCTCAGAAACTTTAGGGGCAGGAGCCGAGTGTTCTATAGCTCCCTCCTCCTCTTGATCATTCTCAGGTTCTGAAAAAGGAACCTGGAAAGAGAGTATGGGGGAGGAAACATTTCTTCTTCCAACTTAACTCCCTGAAAAATCGGGGGGTACCTTTTCTTTCCCTCTGTCTCAGTTTCTTTTTGTAAGTCTAGGGGGCTAGATGGAGTGGTGCCTATGGTTTCCAGTCCAATCAGACGCACAGTCCAAAAAACAATAAACATTACAAACAAAACACACCCAGGACTGACAGTTACAAAAAAAAAGCTTACAAAGTGGAGATCTCCCAAATTGGTCCACTGACTACAGTCACGGTGGGGTTCCACAAACACGCCCCACAGCAGAAGGAGCAGAGCCACAGTGGGGAACTTGGGCCTCTGTTAGGAGGCCCTCTTGGTCAGTTCCGGCCCAAAACTGAACCGACCCCCGCCCCGCAATTCTCACGGCAGTGTTCCAAGGACCGCCCCCCTCCCCGCCCCACACAGCGGGGTTCTAAGGACCCCTGCCCCACAAGAGGATCTTGGACATCTCCCAGATCCTCCAGGGTTGTGATGCAAGAGCGTCTGCTTCAACAAGCCTTTACGAATCAGATTGGCCATCCTCACAAAAGAAAATGAAAGTAAAACAGACAAATGAGAGGACAAGACAAATTAACAAAGACAGCTCTGTTTTACTTTTGGAGTCTGAGATCTTGGAGGTCTTTGGAAGGATCCCGGATGACCCCCACTAATATGTTATACCCAGGTCGCAGGATCCCCACCAAGAAGACCATCCAGAGTCAGACTTTACATCTGTTTTAAGGTTTTATTTAAATGGGCTGCAGCTCGGGTATCATCCTACACTACAACACAGCAGAGCCTAGGAGGAGAACACGAGCTAAAGATTTGCAGGTTTTATAAAGGCACACAACCAACCAGGTGTTCAGATTACCACCACATGTTGCTCTGCTAGAAACAAGCAACAAGCGGTCACTGCCTCAAAACTTTAACTCTTCACATGAAGATGCTACTAGTGTGTTCTAGACACTTAACATTGGAGACACAAAACATTCATAATTATTAGATCATTTTATAGGCAAAAGGAGCAATGCAGACTGTATGAGGATCGTTCCAGCTTTCAGTCTTCATATCCTGAGACAGTAAACGCACAGCAGCTCAAGGCTAAGTGACAGAACTGGCATGTACTGTGGATATTTGCTCCCAAATTCTGTGACACTCATTTCTCACTTTTGGCCTCAAGCCTGTGATCAGAGGGGAAGATGAGGAGAGAAAATCCTTCTCAGGGAAAGCAGCTATAAAGAACATTGGGTAGATTACTTATAAATTAAAACCTTGGGAATGACCCTGTTAAGAAGTCAGACTGTCCAGATTAAAAAATGAAGAAGAGAAGAAATAAGGTGCCAGTGGCTGCTGTCTGTAATCCCAGATCCTCAGGAGGCTGAGATGTAGAGAAACTTAGTTTGAATCCAGCCAGTGTAGGAAAGTCCATGACACAGTTATTTCTAAGAGATCACAGAAATACCCAGAAGAGGGGCTGTGACTCAAGCTTAATGCAGTACCCTGGAGCAAAAGGAGCTCAGGGAGCATGCATAGGCTCATATATCCACCCCAGGACCTGCCCCCCTCAAAAAGAGCCTGTACTCTTATAGGTGAAATTCTGGAGTAACTATGATGAATGGCACCAACCTAGGAAATTTGTATCCAGTACAATGAGTTCATAACAGAGAGACATCTTTCAAGATAGTGCATGTTCTGGGACTCCCCTCACTGTTCACAGTGTAAACTGAGGGTTTCTCTGCTTCACAGGCCTGCTGGAGGAAGTCTTTCTCATTTTCTGGATAGGCACACAAAAGCCCTCACTCCTGTACAGCTGGGGAACAAACAAGTCCATCTGGTCCAGTTAGTGAGGATGAGTGTGGGCGGGCTCTGAAGGTCAGGGGAAAAAGGCCTTTTTGTACCCTTAGATATCTCTCACCACAGTGCTCTGTTTTAACAGGAGACCTCCCATGGCAGGCCAAGTTCTGTGCACTTATCCTGCCTTTGTGAGACTATATTCCGGTGTTCAGTTACAGTGCTCAATATAATTCAGGAGTCCTTCAGGCAGACAACTAAGGCATATAATTAAACGATTCATTGCAGGCAATTTTGGGCCTATGATGCCTCTCCTATGTTTCCGGAAGTTTGGGAAATCCAAGTACATGTTGGATATCACAAAGCTTCTTGTCATCTAGGACTGATGAAGCTCATCAGGTTCTGAAACATTTTTCTTCTCCTAGTTGGGCCCTGGGTCCCTATGTTTTGGGTTTAAACACAGGGCCTGGGTGCTGACCATGAGTTCAGTGCAGAAGCCCAGTGCTTTACCATTTTGTGTAACAACATCACTTCTGGTCTGTGAGTGTATGTGTGTGTGTGTGTGTGTGTGTGTGTGTGTGTGTGTGTGTGTGTGTGTGTGCACACCACGGTGTGTGTGCACGCGGGTGTGTGTGTGCGTGCACACATATACATGAGTCCTGAAGCTTGAACTCAGGACCTGAGCACTGTACCTAGTTTCTCTTGTAGAATGATATCCCTTTTCCACTTGAGCCACAGAGCTACTACAGGCTTTGCCCTAGTGACGCGGTTCTAAGAAATGAAGCCCAAGATTCCATATATGCAAAGCATTCTACCACTAAGGCACATTCCCAGCCCTCTACTTCAGCTTTGTTAGTTTATTTATATCTTTTTTTTTTATTGTGATTGTTGTCGATTGAAGGAGTTGAAGTCTTGATATATGTGCTGTCCCTGACCTCTTCAGCTCAAGTCTTGTGCTCTACCACTTGAGCCACAGAGCTATTTCCGGTTTTCTGGTGGTTCATTGGAGCTAAGTTTCTCAAGGACTTTCCTGCCTAGGCTAGCTTTGAACCATGATCCTCACATCTCATCCTCCTGAGTAGGTAGGATAACCGACATGTGCTCAAGCACCTAGCTTCCCCTTCAAGTTCTTAGTAGTGAATTGGAAATAATAGTCTCATGGTACCTTTTGTGTCTGGGATAGTTTGGAACCCAGATCTTTAGAACTCAGCTTCCCGAGAAGGCAGGATGACAGACTTCAGGTACTGACCCCTTGGCCATAGCCTCTGCTGCAAGAGGGTCTATGGTTCCAAGTGGTGCAGTGCTAGCCATGAGCCCAAGAGGTAAGGTTCAGTGCCTCAGCTCCGAGTTCAAGGTTCATGACCAAGAGAAAAACAAACCAAACCATTGTCTGCTGTAGACAACTCACGAGTCTTCAGTAATACATAATTTTGTCCCTGACATGGGGACCTATCTGAGCCTCAATATTCTTGTCTGTATAATCATCTAAGTTGTGGAGCTCTTAAAGACAAGATGTAAGAATGAACCCTGTTAAGGACATAGCACATGGCACTCTTTGCACCACTCAGCACACAACATCCTGTGAAAGACTCAGCACCCAGTACCCAATGCAGGACTCAGAACACTGCATCCTTTGAAAGACTCAGCACATAGCACCTTGTGCACGACTCAGAAAAGAGCACCCTATGGAGGACTCAGCACATAGCTCCATTCCACAAGCTCTCATTAGAATTAGGGTGCTTTCATCAGTATCACCATTCTGTGAAGAAAAATTTGCAAACCATACAAGTTCATATCTAATGGTTTAGTGGGGTGTTTTTCTGGGGAGGGAGTGTTAGCCATGGGTCCTGAATTCAAAGCTCTACCACTTGGAGCCACATTTTAAGGTGTCTCTCAGACTTCCTGCCAGGACTGAGTTTTAAAGCCCCTGAGCAGCTAGGATGACGGGCATAAGCCAGGATGACATGGGTAACATGTGGAGCTGGTTTGCAACGGTTTACATGTGGCTAAGTCAGGTTAGGTGGCAGCTGTCAGCACCAGACTCCTAGCTTGCTCTGTAATGAGGTTTTTGAAGTTCTGTCCTTCTATAATTACAGTTAGAATATCCTACCTTTTTTGGCATCAGACTTGGGGCTTGAGAAAGAGTTTAGACACTGTCCCTAAACGTTTGTGCTCAAGGCTAGCAATTAATTGATTGAAAGACAGGAGAACTTCTGAGTTTTCTGTTTTGTGGCACTGAAGAATGAAACCCAGGGCTCTGTACTTACTATGAGAGCACTCAACCAACGAGACTCAGGAGTGAACAAGGTATAAATAGATAGAGATTGCTGTATATAAATATTATATATACAAAAAGAGATTTCTGCATATTATTAAATTATACATAATATTGCCACCAATTCTTAGATATTAAATTATGTCTCCATTTAATGATGTGTCCCAGTTAACAGTTAATAAACCATTAATTAATAATTACTCAATATCCTGTAATTGTTTATCATATATGTACATATATCCATACATATAATTAGATATTTCATAGAATGAGACCCATGTCTATATATTATTAAATTATGCATCATGTGTTACTCCTAATTATTAGTTATTTAATTAGAACTGCATGTAATTTTTATTCTGTTAATGCTTAATAAAATATTAGTTAAACTTAGTGCACATCCTACACTTATTGCATCTAATTTTATCCTAGAATGATTCACTACTAATTCAATCTGTTTATCATTTACTGTAGTGGCAATTCTTCTACCTATGATGTTTTTTTATCTTTATTACATCCTATTAAATAGCTTATAGATTTGCATCCAAATTATATATCCTACCTGACACTGAGCACTTTCACAGAAAAGGAAAGTGTGTCATGCTCGGCTTATCATTCCAAGATTACATTTTTGGGAGTGCTGGGATCTAAACTCAGGGCAATGGAGGCTCAGTTCATGAATGGGTGACTGCCAGCACAGCAACCACTAGCCAATTCAGCTGCCAGGCAGTGCCCAGGCCCTGAGATTGAGCCCCGTATATTGACTCCAAATTGTGCTTAGTGTAGTTATTCATTTTATTTTTTTAATCATTTACCATTTATTTTATTGAATGATATAACACATGGAATATTTACTACATTTATTACATAGGATATAGAATTGCCTATGTATGAAACTTCACACCTGACACCCAGGACTTACACAGAAAAAGAAAACCTGTGTCACCGTGTCTTACTGCATGATTCAATTTTTGTGAGTGCTGGCATCTGAACTCACAGCCTACAAGGTCCAATTCATGAATGGGTAAGTGTCAGCACGCCAGCCTGAGGCATATTGAGCCGACAAGCAGTTCCCAGCACCTGAGATTGAGCCCCAGGGGTTGACAAAACAAGAACAGATGAACATGCATATGGTAGTACACAAATAAATATAGATCTTCATAGAGTGCCAGAGATGTCTATACATTATTTAGTTATATAGGCTACATTCCTACCAATTTTTGGGTATTTATTATGCCTCCATGTAATTAATATTACTGTTTTCATCTTTAATGAATTATTAATTATATCGACCACTGTCCTGAAACTATTGTGTCCATGTAATTAATAGTATTCTTTTAATGTGTCAAAAAATATTCATTAAAATCCACTGGCCTCCTAAAATCACTCTCTAATTTTATGCTATTATCATTCAGGAACAAGTAATTCAACCTTGACATTCATAAATTTCCATCGGTATTCCTATGAATAGGAATGAGACTCTTAGGATCTCCCTCCATTGGTAGTGGCAAGGACCCGGCTTGAACACAGGGCCTATGTTTTCGTGTTGGCCCATGGCTTCTCTGGAAGCCCAATAGCCTTCAGCAATGCCAGGTTACCAACACTTTTCAGCCCTGTCATTTAGACACAGGATGGTCACCTTGAAAAGAAAACAAATGTAAAACTGGCAACCATCTGCAAGTTACTGGGTTTTTTCTGTGTCGTTTTATTTATTTATTTTTCCTGTCAGCCTTTGAGGCCCAGGTACCTAGGTTCAGCTGTGAGCCCAGTGGCTGCAACAAGCCTAGAGTGATCAAAGTTGAAGCAGAGTTGCCATGCCCTGAGTTCAAGCCCTGTGGTTGACAAAATAAAAATACGTAATACATACATGCATACGTACATATATACATTAAAAATATTTAAACAATTATTAGGCTACTTAGTGTTGTATTCACGCCATTTTTTTCTGCCCGGCCTGGGATATGAACTCAAGGTCTGGGTAAATCTGCAGTACTGTTGGGAAAGGGAAAGCTCACAGTGATGGAAGGCAAGAAAGACAGGCCTGTTTCTAGCACTCGCAAAAATAATATTCGTATACATTTTAAATACATGATTTATACTTACATACACATGTTTACTGCATATTGCAGTTAGTGTAGTTATTCATTTTATTTTGTTTTTTATTTATTTATTATATATTAGATTTGCCTATGTATTATACTTCATTCCTGAGACCCAGGACTTTCACTGATAAGGAAAACAAGTGGGACAATTGCCTTCTTCCACCAGGATCAAGTTTTTGAATGGGATTTTAGCCCATCAGTCTGACACAGGTGAAGTTTTCGGACAAATTTGAGGACCTGAGATGAAGCCCTAGGAGTGGCCAATATATAAACAGATGGATGTGTAGATTCATATGTATATGAATCTATAAATAAAGTTATAAAGAGAGACAGATAGACATTTATGTAGATTCTAGTGTATAATGCTATATAAAGAAGATGACCTATATCTTACGTTTATATATTCTATTACTATGAATTATTTGGTCTAAAATTATGCCTCCATTAGTTAATCACGGTAGGAGACTTAATAAAGTATTAATTAAATTAATCAATGACCTGTATTTATTGCGTACAAACTTATGCTACAATGACCAGCTAATTAGTAGTTCAATTGGTACATTACAAAGATTCTATTATTGTTTCTATAGATAGGAATGAGTAGGTGGAAGTCCCAGGATCAAACTCAAGGCCTAAGTGTCTTGGTTGGGCTCAGGCTTCACTGACAGCCCCCCAGCCTTCAGCCATGCAAGGTCATGTACAATTTTCAAGCTGAGTCATTGAGAGCCAGGATGGTCACAGTGCAAAGGAAACAAAGGTAAAACTGTTGTCTAAAACTTCCTGGTTTTTCATCCTCCATCTTGGTTGGTTTATTTTTTTGCCAGAGCTGGGACTTGAACTCAGATCGTAGGATTCCTGGATCATCCGTGGGTGAAAAAGCTGACCCCAGCCTAGGGTAATCAAGGCTGACTCAAAGTTGTGGCGACCTGAGTTCAAGCCCCGTGCCTGTCCCCCATAAAAGTTAAGGTCCTGGCTAGGTGTTTGGGCCATTTTTTCTGCTATACCTGGAATTTGAACTCAGGGACTGGGTAACACTCTTGTGCTCTGGGTGAAGTGAAAGATAACCTAGAAGAAAAAAATTCCAGAGCATTTCCCAGTGTGTGAATTCCAGCACTAGAGCTGGCAAAAATAATATTCATATTCATGTATAATATATATCATATATATGTATTTGCATAGATATTACTTATTGTACCTAGGGCACAATATTTCAACAGAAAGGAAATCTGGTCAACATTGGCTTCTTATTCCACCTATTGACTTCGGCACTCCTGGGATTTGAACTCAGGGCCTGGAATGTCTATTTCATCAAGGGGTCAGTTTAAGCACAGCAGCCTCAAACAAATTCAGGTTCCAAGGACCTGAGTTCTTGCCATAGGAATGGCCAATATATATATAGATATATGTGTAAATTGCTGCAAATACATGTATATAAATATAGAGAGAGAGAGAAAGAGAGAGATGTATATGTATATTCCACTGTACATTTAAATATAAATATATTTATAGATTGTGAGATGTCTATATATTATTAAAATACTTGTAATATATTACTAATAATTATTAGGTATTAAATTATAACTCCATTTAATGAAGTATCATGGATTAAGGCACAATAAAGTGTTTCCTTGTGTAAATGGAGCTCAGGGACAATTTCTAGGCTCATAGTACAAGCCTCAGGATCTGCACTAAAAAAAAAGAGCCAATAACTGTGTCTGTGTATATATGAATGTATTTCTATCAGTGAACATCCATAGTCATTATGAAGAATAGCACCCAGCTAACAAATTTGCTTTGAATAGAATGATGTCAATGAGAGTGCTTTCAAGACAGTGCATGTTCCTGGTCAAAAAAATTTAAGACCCTGGCTTGGAATTTGCACCATTTTTCAAACAGGCCTGGGATTTCAACTCAGGGTCTGATTAATTCTGGCACTTTGGGGGAAGGGAAACCCACCATCGTTGAAGATAAGAATTTCAGACCAGTTTTCAGGGCCTGAATTCAAGGCCCAGCACTGAAAAAAATAATATTCATACATGAGATCCATTTACATACATGTGTTTACTCCATATGACATTTATCACCCTTATTTATTTTTTATTTATTTTATTTAGTATTATTACATATATAAAATTTATTTCATTTATTACATCGTATGAAATGGATTTATTTGAATATAGATTATACATCATACAGAGACCCAGGACTTTCACAGAGAAGGAAAAAAATGGGTCAAAAATGGCTTCTGACCCCACATATAAACTTTTGGCCATGCTGGGATTTGAACTCACAGCCCACAATGCATAAATCATGAATGGGTCAGTTGTAAAACAAAAGCCTTTGGCAAAAAAATGCCAGCCATTTCTGAGGACCTGTGATCAAGCAATAGTAGTGACGGATAGATAGATAGATAGATAGATAGATAGATAGATAGATAGATAGATAGATAGATAGATAGATAGATAGATAGATAGATAGATGTGTAGGTTGCTATGTATATGAGAGAGAATGTGAGGAAATTAAATTATGTACATTATGAATTATTAGTTTTTAAATTATGCCTCCTTTCAATGAAATGAAGTATCATGATTGAATACTTATTAAAGCGTTAATGTAAAAGTAGTCAGTATTCCTTAATTGGGAGAATCATACCATGGTGATAGAATGGAAGACATTATCCAATACTTTTTGTGTGGCATTCTATAAGAGAATCATGAACTAACTGCAAATTTAATTGTTACTTTTATAACATTCCATTAGGCATTCCCATGGATAGGAAGGATTTTCTCAAGATCTCCCTCCATTTATAGGTGGCAGTCCAGGCATTTCAACTCCAGGCCTGGGTATTTTACTTCAAATGCAAACCATTGGAATGACACTGTGAAGATTTCAGATTGTCAGGATGAAAGAAAAGAATGAGAAGAAAAAAAAGCCAAGTGTCAGTGGATCCTACCTGTAATCCTAGCTCTTCAGGAGGCTGAGTAGTAGAGAATACCAGATTGAATTCAGCCAGGACAGGAAATTCCACCACACTCTTATTTCTGAGGGAATACAGGAATAAAAAATTCCCATGAATGGGGCTATGACTCAAGGGCAGAGCGCTACCCTTGAGCAAAACTAGCTCAGGAACATTGCCTAGGGTCATAGTAAAACCCCCGGACCTGCCAATAAAAAAAAAGAGCCAGTAACAACATGTCTCCCCATGTACTTCTATTGGTGAAGGTCTGGAGTTCCTATGATGAAAGGTATCCAGCTATGAAATTTGCTTTGCATAGAATGATTTCATAGAACAGAAAGAGTTTTCAAGACAGTGCATCTTCCAGGGCTCCTCTCACTGTTCACATTGTAGCCTGAGGTTTTCTCCACATCGGTGACTGCTGGAAGAAGTCTTCCTCATTGTTGGAAGAGGCCTCAATCCTGTACAGCTGAGTGATAAAAAAAAAAACTCCTTCTAGGACAATTAGTGAAGAGTGTGAGTGGGCTCTGAAGGTCAGGAGAAAAAGGCCTCTATGTACCTCAAGCTATCTCTCTGCCGAGAGCTCTGTTGTAACAGGAAGACTTCATTTGTGCACCTCCCGTGGCCAAGTTCCCTGCACTTAGCCTGTCTTTGTTAGACTATGTTCCAGTGCTGAAATAACCAGCTACAATTAATTCAAGGGTTCTTCTGGCAGACAACTAAGGAGCTGAACTTCCACATCTACTCCAGTGGAGTCTGCTTAGCATGGAACACCTGCTATCAGATCTGAGAATGGGACTTCACAGAAGTCTACCTCAGAGAATGGGGCTTCAAAGAAGCCTACCTCCTGGAAAGGAGGTGTGTTCCTGTTCCTGTTTTTCTTTTCTTCGCTGTATAGGAGTGCACATTAATCTTTTACTGCTCCTGCTGCTTGTTCTACTTACTCATGCTCAACGTTCCCTTATTCAGGGCTATTTCTTGGAAGTGTTGAACACTCCAACATCTGATAAGTGTCCTGAGAATATGACTAACTCACCAGAGTTAAGTGCTACCCTGAAAGCCCCTCTTATGGAGGCTAGTAGACAAGTCATAAGTAAATATAAAAGTATTGGGGGTTTCATGACATCACTTCAGCAGAAGGAATTGTTTGTAAGAAATTTACAAGAAGCTGTAGGCACGGCTAGAGCAGAAAGAGTGTATGGCTATTGGAGACTTCCCTTTAATCCTGAAGAATATACAATAGACCCATATAGATAACCTGTAGATAAGAAAGATGTAGAGGGATATTTATACCAAAAGCTAAATAAGATTCCTAAAAGGTTGGTAGATGGAAGGTGACAATGGCTTATCAGAGGAAAATGGTGGGATCCTCCATTATCTAGAGGACCCCAAAGACTTCCCCCAGATCCATAGCCTTTTACAGGTGTGTATGATAAGGATGGCAACCGTTGGGTAAACTACTTAGGAGAAAGAACTTCCTATTACTCTCTTCCATTTACTGAGAGACTTGCTAGATCTAGGCCTCCTTGGTGCTTACTATCAAAGAAGGAGCAAGAAAGATCTTATGAGACAGTGAAGGCCTCTATGGAGAAGAGTAAACGATTATGTGAAAGGGTTACAGAGAAGACACTATGAGCCTAAATTTGATATATGGCCAGATTTAACTAAGTATACTGAATATCATGATTTTTGGCCACAAATTGGGGACCCTCTAAAGAATGGCAAAGAAACACAATTGCTTACAAAAGATTTGAAACCCATAAAGTACAAAACTAAACAAAAGTAACAATAACGTACTAGAGTTCATACCTTACTGTCCACCACTTTGCATATATGCTCTGGTTAATGGTTGATAGGTGATAAACATCTCGAAGCCAATTGTATTTCTTAAAAATAGAGGCAAAGCCCGGAACAATTGCCTATGGTCATAGTTCATCATCCAAAAAACAAGAGCAGGCTACCAGCTGGTGACCACCCAAGAACGAAGCCTTGCAGCAAGATTGTGTAACCTTTTGCCCTTTCTCATGGAGACCTTATTCTATAAAAACTTGTTATCCTCTGCAATAAATCGCAACTAACTTTCACTCCTCTTGTGTGTGAGTTGTCTGTTTGCCATTTCCCCACCTGTTCCAGTTACCTCCACGAGGTGTTGTCCATCGTCCTGGCAGAGCCGGTCCATGGCACTGAACCTAATGAAATGATTCATTATTGGCAATGATGCCCCCCTGGGTTTCCAGAAGCTTGCTTAATCAAAGCACATGTGTAATTTCACTATGCTTCCTGTCATCTAGGGCTGGTGAAACTCATCAGATTTTGAAACTTTGACCTCTCCTAGTTGGGCCCTGGGTGGCTGTGTTGAACACAGGACCTGGGTACTGACTGTGAGTGCAGAGCAGAAGCTCAGTTCTTTATCATTTGGTGTCACAGCTTCACTTCTGGTATCTGTGTGTGTGCATGTATGTGTGTTCATATACTTGTCCTGGAGCTTCAACTAAGGACCTGAACACTGTACCTGAGTTTCTCCTGTACAAGGATAGCACTCTACCACTTGAGGCACACATCCACTTCAGGCTTTTTTCTAGTGATGTAATACTAAGGAATCAAACCCAGGGATTCATACATGCAAAGCACTCTACTCCTAAGACACATTCCCAGCATTCTACTTCAGGTTTCTTTCTTTCTTTTGTTGGAAGTTGGAGGAATTTAAGTCTAGGCCTGGGTGCTGTCCTTGAGCTCTTTAGCTAAAGCCAATCACTCTACCACTTGAGCAACAGCACCCCTTGAGGTTTTTGGTGGGTCACTGGAGAGAAGAGTCTCAAGGAATTTCTTGCCCAGGCTGGCTTTGGACCGTGATCCTCAGCTCTCAGCGTCCTGAGTACCTAGGATGACAGGCACGAGTCAGCAGCGACTAGCTTCCACTTCAAGTTTCTAAGTGGTGAATATGAGATAATAGTCTCATGGGACCTTTTGTGTCTGGTATAGTTTTGAACCCAGATCATTTATCTCAGCTTCCTGAGTAGGCAGGATGACAGACCTCAGCTACTACATGCCTAGACTGTAACACTCTGTTGCAAGGGGGTCCTTGGCTCCACATGGTAGGGTGCTATCCATGATCCCCACTGGTAAGTGTCAGTGGCTAGGCCCTGAGTTCAAGGTTCATAATCAAGAAACATAAACCAAAACAATTGTCTGAAGGAGACAACTCACTAGGTAGGTACATACATAATTTTGGCCCTCACATGTGGACCTATCTGAGCCACAAGTTTCTCATCTGCACAATCATCTTACTTGTGGAGCTCTTATAAGAACCAGATGAAAAAATGAAAAAAATGCACCCCATGAAGGACTCAGCACACAACTCATGAAAGACTCATCACATAGCTGGAACCCACATAATGTCATTAGAATTAGGGTGCTTTCATCAGTATCACCATTCTTTCAGAGACATGCCACAAACAGTCCAAATTTAGATTTTAGAGGGGTGAGTTTTTTGGGGGGGGGAGTCAGCCACGGGGATTGCACTGAAATGTTGGGGGTACTGTCCTAAGGTCTTTTGATCAGGCTAGAACTCTACCACTTTAAGCCACAGCTCAGAGTTTCGCAGACTTTCTGCCAGGGCTGGGTTTTAAACGCACCAGTGTCAGATCTCAGCCTCCGAGAATCTTGGATGACAGGGTAAGCAAGCCAGCAGCAACTAATCCGTGGAACTGGGTAGCAGCGGCTTACCTCTGGCTAATTCAGGTTAGATGGCAAATGTCAGCACTAGACTCCCAGCTTGCTCTGTGATGAGGTATTTGTAGCCCTATCCTTATATAGTTGCAGTCAGAACATTCTATCTTTTCCTTTTTTTTGTTTTGGTGTCAGTCCTGGGTCTTGAGAAAGGGTCTAGACACAGTCCCTAAGCCTTTATGCTCAAAGCTAGTGTTTGAGCTACAGCACAACTTCTGGATTTTTCTATGCACATGGTAGTGAGGAATCGAACCAAGGGCTTCGTACTTACTAGGCGAGCACTCTACCACTGAGCCCCAGTAGTGACAAGTGTATAAACAGATAAATGTATAGATTGGTATATAGACAGACAGACAGATAAATAGATAGATAGATAGATAGATAGATAGATAGATAGATAGATAGATAGATAGATAGATAGATAGGTGTAGATATATTTAACGAGAGATGTCTGTAAATTATGAAATTGCATATATATTTCTACCAAGTATTGCCAATTAAATTATTCCTTCCTTTCTTAAGTATCATGATTGAATACATAATAATGTATCAATTGAAAATTAATCAATGTAGTATAATTGTTGTGTATAATTTTATAATATAAGCATACACTACTTATGTAATTGTTACTTTTACAACATTCTATTTGTACAGATACCTATTAAAAAGCGTTTATTTTTAATTTTAATTTTTTAAATTTTTTTTTGGGGGGTCCGGTCGTGGGGCCTGAACTCTGGGCCTGGGCGCTGTCTCTCAGCTCTTCAGCTCAAGGCTAGCGCTCTACCACTTGAGCCACAGAGCCACTTCCGGCTTTTTTCTTTTTGCTAATGTGGTGCTGAGGAATCGAACCCAGGGCCTCTAATATGCAAGGCAATCGCTCTACAACTGAGCCACCTTCCCATCATGGAAAGCATTTCTTAGAATCTCCCGCCAGCCATTCATTAGTGGGAGTCCCGGGATTCAACTTTCAGGCCTAAGTTGCTGATTTCGGCTTGGCTTCCCTAATAGCCAGCCAAACATCAGCATTGTAAGGTCATGTGCATTGTCTGGGCATTGTATTTAGACCCAGGATGGTACAATACAAAGGACAAAAAAAAGTAAAACCACCTGATTGAACTTCTCAGTTTTATCCTTTTCCTTTTTATTTATTTTTGCAAGCCCTGAGATTTTAACTCAGGAGCTAGGATCCCAGGATCTGCTTTGGTAGAGATGCCAAGACTTGAGTTCAAGCCCGGTGCTTGGGCTAAAACAAAATAATAATAATACTGATAACAATAACAATAATAATAATAAGGCCCTGGCTTGGAATTTGCACCATTTTACTGGCAAGCCAGGCATTTAAACTCAGGGTTTGGGTAACTTTGTGGCACTGTGGGTGAAGAGGAAGATCACCGTCCTTGAAGAAAAGAAGTTCAGAAAAGTTCCAAGGGCCTGAACTGAAGTCGTCCCAGTTCTGGAAAAAATAATACTCATATATGAGATCTATTTACATACATGGGTTTATTCCATATGACATTTATTACCCTTATTTATTTAGTATTATTACACATAAAACATTTATTTTATTACATCATATTACATGTACTGAGACCCAGGACTTTAACAGAGAAGGAAAAAAATGTGTCAAAATTGGCTTCTTACTCCATGAATACATTATTGGCCATGCTGGGATTTCAACTCACAGCCTACAATGCCCAATCCATAAATGGCGTCACAGTCTTAGCCAACCAGCCTCCAGAAAACTGAGCTGCCAGGAAGTTCTGAGGACCTGTGATCAAGCCACAGTAGTGCCATATATATATATTTATTTATTTATTTATATTTATATATATATAATATATATACATACATATATATATAACAGAGGAAATGTGAGGATATTATTAAATTATATATTTTTACAAATTATTAGTTATTAAATTATGCTTCCATTTAATGAATATCATCATCTAATACTTATAAAATCATTAATAAAAAAATCAGTCAATATCCTTAATCAAACCATGTTGCTAGAATGGAAGATATAAATTCAATAATTTTTGTGTGGCATTCTAAAATAGAGTTATGAATTAACTTCAAATTTAATTATTTCTTTTATAATATTCCCTTAGCATTCACATGAATAGGAATGAGTTAGTCAGGATCTCCCTCCATTTGTGGGTGGCCATCCTAGCATTCCAATTCCAGGCCTGGGACGTTTACTTCGAATGCAAACCATTGGAATGACACCTTGAAGATTTCAGATTCTCGCAAAAAATACGAACAACAAGAAGAAAAGGAAGCCAGGTGTCAGTGGCTCTTGCCTGTAATCCTAGCTCCTCAGGAGGCTGAGATGCCAATTTGAATTCAGCCTGGGTAGGAAAGACCACGATATTCATATTTCTTAAGAGATCACAGGAAATCAAAACAAAATAATAACAAAAAAACCTGAGTGGCCCCATGGCTCAAGTTGCAGAGCACTACCCTTGAGCAAAAGGGCTCAGGGACAGGGCATGGATGATGGGCATTCAGCAGGTTGCCCATGCCCAGCCCCCCAACCTGGGCAAGCTGCAACAAGCCCTCAGAGAATACTAAGTCTGAGCAGGCAGCTTGAACAAGCATCCTTCACTACAGTTTAAGAACTGAAGTCAGGAAGGCGTTGCCTGGGCTGGTGTGTGCAACTGATGTGTACAACGGGTGAATGATGTCCTGGCAATTATCATGGGAAAGCACAATTCTTAGGCTGTAGGAGTTGTCAAAGGTTGTGGCTCCATATCTTCTATCCCTCTGTAGGATGTGAGCCTAAGCTTCTGGGGCCTGGTGGCCATCACTCATTCATCATTCCTCATTGCCGAGTCTCAGGCTGGTCCCAAATCCTGGGAAAGATAGAAAATAACCAGACATTTCTGTGCCAAAAGGAGTAATCCAATAAATCCCACCTTCATAACTCCCATTAGAAGTAAGCCTTGGGCTTCAAATGTGGCTTACTGGTAGAGTGCTTACTTAGCACAAATGAAGCCCTGGTTTGATTCCTCCCTACCACAGAAACAGAAAAAGCCAAAATTGACACTGTGGCTTAAGCAATAAAAGTTCTAACCTTGAGCAAAAGAAGCTCAGGCACATGCCCAGACCCTGAGTTTAAGTTCCAAGACTGGCCAAAAAAAAAAAAAAAATGTGAGCATGGTGAGACATTTTCTACTGGGACTTAGCAGAGGGCGGAGGTTATGGGTAACAGGTAGAGGGGTAGAGGGCAGGTGCTGTTGGCTCACCCCTGTAACCTTAGCTACTCATGAGTCTGAGATCTGAGATCCCAAATGCAAGCAGGAAAGTCTATATGAGACTCTTTTCTCCAATTAAACTCCCAAAAATCCAGAAGTAGAGCTGTGGTTGAAGTAGTAGATTGCTAGTCTTGAGCACAAAAGATTAGGGATAGCGTCCAGGCCCTGAGTTCAAACATCAGGACTGGCACACGCACACACGCACATACCATACACACACTCACACACATATACACACATACACATATGAAGATAGAGAATTTGACAGTCAGCGTGCACAAATTCCACCTCTAGAAACTCAGTATTTAAAAAAAGAGGGAGGAGGGGAGGAAAGACTTGCTCCAGGAAGTGATATAATCAGTGCCAAAATTCCACAGGAGTTCTATGTTATGGAACAGAACAGAGAGCCTCAGGCACAAGGTACAGCATGGGCAAAGGTCCTGAGGTGTGGTGTAGAGCAGGTGGTGTGGATGGGATGAAGGTTCTGTGGCTTCAGACAAGTCTGGCAGAACACTGAAGCCTGTGTCAAGTTTTGTACTTGAGTCACAGGTAGGGCAGAGGGTGGGGTCCCAGAATGAGGCCCAGGGAAAGATTAGCTTGACTTTTCACCAAAGACCCCAGCCAATTTCTGTGGCTGGAAGCCTATTTTTCACAGCTCCTGACCCTCAGGCCCTCTTTGCATGGAGGAGTCAGGGCAAATGCAGGGAAGAACTCTTGCTTAAGAAAAGCTTCTAGCTCAATCCAACTAGTGGCTCACCCCTGTAAATCCTAGCTACTCAGGAGACTGAGATCAGAGATCATGGGTCAAAGCCATCTCATGGGAGAAAAGTTAGTGAGACTTTATTGCCCATGAACTAACAAAAGCCAGAAAGGGAGCTGTGGCTCAAGTGGTAGAATGTCCGCATTGAGAGAAAACATTAAGAGACTACAGGTCAGACCCTGAGTTCAGGCCCCAGTAATGGCACCTAACAACAAAGAAAAGCTTTCAGGAGTTCTTAGTCCACTGTGGTGAAAGGCCAGATCAGCCAGGCATGGGTGGCTTATGCTGGCCCTCCTAGCTCCTCAGGGAGCTGAGATGTGAGGATTGCCATGCAAATCCAGCCTGGGCAGGAATGTCCAGGAGACTCTGATCTCCAATGATCCACCAGAAAACCAGAAGTGGTGATGTGGCTAAAGTGCTAAGCTGAAGAGCTGAGAGACGGTGCCCAGGCCCAGAGTTAGAGCCCCATGACCAATACATGGCCTGCTTTGACCTCATGCTGTGGCTCTAGGCAGAGTACTTTCCAGTGGGCTCCTGATGGTCTTCCAATGTCTATGTGTCCTACAAGTCTTGAGAGCAGCCTCCTTGAAGGCCTTTGCCTACAGAGCGGGACACAATACAAGATAAGGATAAAGTTTTGTGGCATGGAGGTCATCGGCCGGGTCATCAGAAGAGCATCTGTCATGAGTGCAGTGTGGATCTGAGCACTAAATCGACGTCTCAGACCACGGTTCTGGGCCAGAAGGGGTAGACTACTTAATGCCGGCTCACAAGGGAATCACAGAACGTGAATTTGTCAGGCACACCTTGGGCAGGTTTTGAGTAGGGCTTATGAGAGACTAGTATGCTGAGGAATCCAAAGCAGGCTGGCTGCTGCTTGTAACAATCACTATAAACCAGGAGTCCCAGGGGCTCAGAGACCTGCTTAACTCACCAGAGCTCAGGGGCAGATAAAGTTCTGCAATCATGGGCCAACTACATAGGGACATCCATAGTGTCCTTCCCTTGGTTCTATGGCCCCGTGCTGGAATGGAGGGACAGGTTCCATGGAACTTACTGCCATAGGCCAGACTCCTTAGCCCAAGAAGCCCAACAACTGATGTAGCTTGAGAGTTTACTATGATTATGCCTCAGGACTGGCCCCAGTTCTAGTTCAGCTTATCATTACGACCTTCCTCTGTGTGTTTGTGTGTGTGTGTGTGTGTGTGTGTGTGTGTGTGTGCATGCACGCACGTGCGTGTGCATGAGTGCATCTTGGTAGTAGGGCTTGAATTCAGGGCCCGTGCTCTGTCTCTCAGTTTTTTCATTCAAGGATAGCACTCTACCACAGCTTTTCATCCAGCTTTCAGGTGGTTCTTGGGAGAGGAGAGTCTCACAAACATATCTTGTTAGGTTGCATCTGAATGTCAGTCCTCTGATCTCAGCCTGCTAAGGGAGCTAGAAACATGAGAGCATGAGCATTAGCATCTGGGCACACTTTCCTTCTTGGATAAAAGAGAATACCTATTTCCTAGCCAAGCACCCATCTACAGCTATCCCTCCTTCCCCTTCCCCTAACCCTCCGGACTTCAGAGGAAACATACTCACCCCTGAGGACAAAGAAATAGGATGCACTGACAGGTTTGAACATTATGTTTTCCACACAGTCAGGGGGCTGCTGGAAGCTGATGTAGAGGTCAGAGATCTAGGCCAGGGCAAGTAGACAGCTGTTAGAACAGAAAGTATGAAAAGCCATCCGTGCAGCTGCATGCCAGTGGCTCATGCCTATAATCCTAGCTACTCAAGGCTGACACTGGAGGATCAATCAAGATTCAAAGCTAGCCTGGGCATACTCTTATCTCCAAAGAATCACCAAAAAGCTGGGAAGAAGAAATACTATAATTCAAATGTTCGAGCACCAAACTTGTGCAAACATGCTAAAGGTTACCACCTAGGCTCTTCAAGCCTTGGTAAACACACACACACACACACACACACACACACACACACACACACACACACACACACATACACACACACACACACACACACACACAACCCATACACATGCCAAATCAGATATTTCTACTCTGTAACCTTTGGGTATTCTCTACCTTTTTCCCCACTAAGTCTGGTGGTTGTTGGCCTAGGAGTTTGATGCATCCAACACCACCTGACATCTATAATTTTGGGGAACAGAATGGCTATAACATCAGCCTTCCCCTATCCCAGGTCCTTGATTGGGTCATGGTCTATCCAGACCCTTTGGGGTTCCTTTTACAGACTCGCCAAGATCCTTTAAAAAGGCATCACATGCTGGGCACTGGTGGCTCATGCCTGTCATCCTAGCTACTCAGGAAGGTGAGATCTGGCTTCCACGTCAGCTTGGGCAGGAAAGTGTGTGAGACTCTTATCCTCAAAGAACCATCAGAAAATCATAAGTGTCCTGGTGGCTCAAGTGGTAGAGTGCAAGCCTTGAGAAAAAGAGCTCAGGGACAGCGCTCATGGACAACAACAACAAGGAGAGGCATTGCATGTTGGCTTTGGGATTGGCATGGGCCAAATATGGGAAATTTCAAGTGTGCCAAGATAAAGCAGTACCTCGTTTAGTCCCATGCTCCTCTATCTTGTCCATCCCCTGGCCTTGGCCATGCTTCGCATCAGGATGGCTCTGGCTTGACGGGAAGGATTCAAGGGGGAAGATCCCAGACCAATTGCTCCGGCTCCTTCCTCCCTGCTTACACTACTGCTTCTGCTCTTTGCCATAGACCTTCTTCCAGAAATCCATCCATGAGATCATTGACACCAACACAGTGGTGAGTGGTGGGTGCAGTCTAACTCTGGGAAGTCAGAGGTGGAAGTCAGCCTGGAACTAGGAGCTTCTATTCTGGGTGTGGGCTGAGGCCAGGGCTGACACTTATTTCATTCTGACCCTTGCAGGGGTAGGGAAACAGTGTAGACACAATATTGAGTCAGGTAAGATGGGAATCTGTAGGACCACTTGTGTGGGGGAGGCTGTGGGACTCAGGGGGCCACTGTTCTTGGTGTTCTTCTCTCAGACATCCCTCTCCCTCTCTCATCCCTCAATAGTAAAAGAGAAACTTTAAATAAGGATGTCGAAGAGGAGGCAGGGAAGTATTTCACTGTGAACCAGACTTGTGCTTCATATTCATCCTAGCCCCTAATTCCTATTTATCTGAGGATTGGCCATATGGGTTTGGTGAGTGTGTGTGTGTGTGTGTGTGTGTGTGTGTGTGTGTGTGTGTGTGTGTGTGAAGATATCATCCTAGCTGAGAATGTGGCTCAGTGATAGAGTGGTCGCCTAGCAAGCCTGAAGCCCTGGGTTTGATTTCACAAAGAAAAAGCTGGAAGGGGAGGTGGGACTCAACTTGTAGACCACCAGTCTTGATCAAATAGAGCTCAAGGACAGTGGCCAGGCCCTGAGTTCAAGCCCCATAACTCGAAGACAAATCTATGTGGAGGCTTTATTTTCCCTTTGGAAACAATTTATTCTTTGTGATAAGCATAACATGGGCATCTTCCCTGGCCACCAATGGGCCATTAGATGTCCCTGGAATTTGGGCCTCCTCCCAGCAGCCTCTGCTCTACTTGGCCCGCAGTTTACCCTTTTTATCACCAGGGAGATGGAGGCCTAGAAAAGCCCACCTAGCCTCCTAGTTCTGGTGGCTGCTGAGGATTTTGGGATTCAGTATGTCACAAAGGGAGTCATCATCCCCATCAGTCTACAGAAAAAAAGGGACAGAATACTGCATGCCTGAGTGCACCAGCTGTGGGCAGTTCTGGATGTGGGGAGCTGCAGCAGGACATGCTCTGTGGGGGAGTCCTGTACGAGGCAGGGAACCCTGATCTCTCCTCTTGCAGTTTCCACACTATCCTGAAGTTGCAATTCTTCAAAACTTTTCTGTGCCTCCCTCATTTTGCCCACCTAGGAGCCTGAGGCCTCTGAAGCAGCTGCAATGGTGGGGAGCTCCACCTGCGTCGGCATCTGGAGCCCCGTGTAGGAGTGACAGCAGCTCTTGCAGCTATCTACTCTTCATGTTCTCCTGGGACAGCTGGCACATGCACTTGGATTTCTCCTGACACAACTGATCCAGAATGAACAACTGTCCTTTCCATGCCAGGATGGATTCCTAGACGGTGCGGATATGTGCCGACAGCTGGTTGCATCGATGGTGGAGCTCATCTGTCGGACTCTGGAAGTCCACCTCATCAGGAGATTGTGGATGAAGCAGATTTTCTTCTCGGATGCCCACATGTCCCACTTCCCATAATCTCACATGTTATGGTGGCAGCTCATGGGGCAGGGGACCTGTGGCTCCGGCTCTATCTGGCACTGAGCTGTCTGGGGGAGGGGGAGTGCCTGCAGCAGTCCGGTAGGAGTTTCCTCCTGTGGATCTCATCCTGTGAGAGTGCTAACAGTGCCACATCCCTCTCAGGTTAGGGGACATCTCCATCCTCTGCCACGGGCACATCGAGGAGAGTCGCTTCCTCAGCTTTTGCTTCTCCAGGGTTCACAGCTTCCCCTTCCCCAGAGAAAGCCAGGAAGCTCAGCTGGGACTGCAGGTGCTCCTCCTGTAGACTCGTCATTTCCAGGCACTTGAAACTCTCCTGCCACTTTGGGGGCACCACCTAGTCCCTCCATTTGGTCAGACCCTGCACTTGTTTCAGCTGCTCCAACAGCTGGGTCTGCTTCTGCAGGTGCTACTGTAGGACCTGCTACTTGGAGCACAGCTGCTCATTGGAAGTGATGTGCTGCTGACGGGTGGCTCTGAGCTCCTGCAGCTGGGCCAGGGACTGTTCCTGCTGCTCCTGCAGCTCCTGAGCTGCTTGGCTCTCTCTCTCAGACACTCTTTCCATTCTTCTATCTTCTCCTCTCAGCAGGCCAGCTGTTCCTGCGGATGTTTCTTCACCTGCTGCTCTGAGTGCAGGATGCTGGTAAGATCTTCCTTCTCACTGCTCACCCTGTGGAGAGTGCCCCGCAGCATGGCCAGCTGTTCCTCCAGCTGTGTGTTGCGCACACATGCACATGGTGGGGTCTCGATCCTTGGTTTTCTCATCTAGTCTTACCAGTTGCTCCTGCTGCTCTGCAATCTGGAGACGAAGCCTCTGGTTTTCCTGGACCTAGATATGAAGTTGTTCCTCCAGGTTTTTCAACCCCATCTGCGTGTGGTAGGCGTGGGCCTGCAGTTGCTGCTTCTCCTGAGATGGACCCTCGGGGTGCCATGGCTCTGCTAGCTTCGTTCTCAGTTCCCCCAGCTATTCTCTAGGTGCAGCACCTACCTCAATCCTCACTCCTTCTCCTCTGTCAGTTGGTTTACCTGCTCAGTCAGCCATCAGGCCTCCTCCTCCTGCGTGGACCTCTCAATGCTCAGGTTCTGCAAGAAGGTGTCTGTCTCCAGATTTGCTAAGTTACCATTCAGCTCAGGTTGTGCTGTAGTCTCTTCAGTATATCAGGCTTCTGCAGCACTTGTTGGAACTTGCAGATTCTGTTCTTCCTGTTGCTCCTCTATGTCCAGAGTGCTTCCAGCTTCTCCTAAAACTCTGTGTTCACTTGCTCCAGGTCATAGAAGCTTCTGGTCTTTTCCTTGAGCTGAAGCGTTACATCATTAAGCTGTTTGAACAACATTTCAGTCTCCTTCTGTAAGTAGGAACCACAGAAGCCACCATCTCCAGCTCCCCCATGCACTGCTCTGTGGCCTGTAGGCAGCTGGTGAGAGCTTCATGCTCCATTTCTGTCATCGGCCGTGAGCTGCATGTGGGCTGGTGCCGATTGTAAATTACTTTCTGCCAAAACCAACCTCTGTATGGGTAGCTTGTGGATGTCTAGCTCTGTTTTTGGTGCTTTGTGCACTTGAGCTACCTTCTCCTTCTCTTTCTCTTGTCAATTCTGCAGGTCTTTCTTTTCTTGCTTCAGTGGTTAGATCTTGGCACAGAGCACTTGGTTTCTTCTTTGCTGCAATCCAGGGCAATCACCACATGTTGATAGCACCTCTGCAGCTCCTTTATGGTATTGGCACCCTTGACACTCTGGACTCTGGTGGCTGTTACTGTGTCCAAAGGCAGGGGAAGCCTGTGGTAGGCATTACCTTTGGCCAGACCCTCCGTGTTGAGTCACCCTCCCCAGTGGTGTTTTTCTTTGGGATCCTTCCTTTTTTGTATTCTTTGTTTTCTTGAATGTTGAAGGTCTGATGGGAGGATTCTTCTGGTGTTCTGGCAGTAATTTGTTGCCCGCAGCTCTGTCTCAGAGTCTTGTTGTTTCAGGCATCTGTGCGCTGGGATGGGAAAGATGGGCTGGCCACATTCCCAGGCTCTGGGAAATGCTCTATTCTCCCACTAACTGACTAGGTCGTCAATTTCCTATTGTACTCCAAATTCGCATCGAGACTCTTGCTTACCCCTCAGTTACCTCTACCTTCCTCAACTGCTGGTAGTGCTGTCAACCAACAGATGGCCGGATGGCTGCACAGATTGTTGTGTATGTCTGTTTGTTGCCAGTCCTGGACATTGAACTCAGGATCGAAGCATAGTCGATGAGCTGGTTTTGATCAAATCTACCCCTTTACCACTGGAGCCACACGGCTCTACTTCTGGCATTGTTGACACTGAAATTGGACAGGGGTCTCAAGTACTTTCCAGCCTAGGGTGATTTTGACCATGAATCTCCTTTCACAGCCTTGTAAATATCATGGAGGACTGCTGAGAGCCACTGGTGCTTGCTTAATCATTGATCTTGCTGATGATCTTGGACAGACCGGTGAGTTCCCTATCTTCAGGTTTAAGTGGTGGAAGCTGGAGCCCACAATTTGAATCCTGGTCCTGCCACCTCCAAATGGCAGGAGATCCTAGAAACTCATTTTTATCCATATGAATACCAATGGAATGTGATGTATGTCATGATTGAGTGGGCAGTTCTTGAATGATTCTAGGATAAAATTACATACAATTATATTCTAGGATACTGATTGATTTTAATCAATACTTTATGAAGCATTTAAAAAATTATATTCATTAAAAGGAGAAATAATGAAATACCTAAGAATTGGTTGTCACATAGCATAGAGATGCCATTTTTTTCTGCCAGGAGTGGGATAGCAACTCACGGTCTGGGTAACTCTGTTGCACTGTGTAGGAAGGGGAAGCTTGCTTTCTTGAAGTCAAGAAATTCAAGTCTGTTCCTTAGGCCTGAAATCGATCCCCACCACGAGAAAACATCCTACTTGTGTACACTTTAAATATATGGTTTATATTTACATACATATATTTACTCCATATTTCATTCAGTGTAGTTATTAATTTTACCTTTTGTTTTGTTCATGTAGTAACCATTTATTTTATTGACTATTATGGCACAGAGAATATTGATTACATTGATTACATAGGATATAGGTCTGCATATGTATTCCACTTCATACCTGACACACAGGACTTTCACAGAAAAGGAAACATGTGTCACCATCTGCTTCTTACTCCACGATTCATTGTTTGGGAGTGCTGGCATGTGAACTCATGGCCTACAGGGCCAAATGCATGAATGATTGAGTGTCAACATGCCATCCTGGGACAAACTGAGCTGACAGGCATTTCCCAGGACCTGAGATTGAGCCCCTGGGGTTGACAAAATAAGAACAGATTGGCATGCACATGGTAGTATGCTAATATATATATATATATATATATATATATGTATGTATGTATGTATGTATATATAGTGTTCCAGAGATGTCTATCCATTATTCAGTTATATAGACTACATTCCTAACAGTTCTTGGGTATTTATTATGCCTCCATATAATTAATATTGTTTTCATCCTTAATAAACTATTAAGTAAATCAGTGTCCTGAAATTATTGTGTCTCTGTAACAAAAAGTTGTCTTTTACTGATTCATATTAAATAAAATCAATCAGCCTACTGAAATCATGATGTCTAAATTTATATGAGTACCATTCATGAGCAACTCATTCAATCGTAACACTTACAACATTCAATCATTATTCCTATAAATGGGAACAAGTCTCTTAGAATCTCCCACCATTCAGAAGTGCCATGACTGGGATTCGACTCTAGGCTTATATTGCCCTGCAGGACCATGTCTTCCCCAGTACCCTGCCAGCCTTCAGCAATACAAGGTGAAGTACACTTTAGAGCTGTGTCATTCAGACCCAAATGATCATGGTGCAAAATGTTAAAAAGCCATCCCACCACTTCTTGTCTGTACTTTCCCCCCACCCCCACCACAAGGCCTGGAGGTCTAGGATCCCAGGATCGCCTGTGGTTCCAGTGGCTGCACCCCAGACTAGGGTGATGGAAGCTGAGTTCGAGTTGCCGTACCTGAGTTCACGACCTTGTTTCGCAAACAAAGAAACAAACAAACAAAAATGATCTGCCTGGCTTGCAATTGGTACCGTTTTTTTCTGCCAGGGTTTGGATTTGAACTCAGGGTCTGGGTAACTTTGCCGCACTGTGGACAATGGGGACACTCACCGTGCTTGAAGACAAGAAAGTCAGGCCTAGTCCCTAGGCTTGAATTCAAGCCCCAGCCCTGGGAAACATACTATTTATATACATTGTAATGATAGGATTTGTACTTACTTATAGATGTTCAGTACATATCCTGTTTGTTGTGATTATTTATTGTATTTCTGTTTATTCATTTATTTACCATTTATTTTATTGACTGTGGTAACACATTCCATTTATTATTTTGATGACATCCTATCACATAGTATCTAGATTTGTAGATGTGTTCTCCATCATGTCTGACACCCAGAATGCTCAGATCAAAGGAAAACAGGTGTCACACTCGGCTTCTTACTCCACGATCCAATTGTGGGCAGTGCTGAGATCTGAACTCAGGGGCTAGCAGAACCAATTCATGAATGAGTGTGTCAAAACGGCAACCTCAATCCCAGGAAACTGAATTCCCAGACCCTGACATCGAGCCACAGGGGTGAACAAAATAGCCACACATGGATAGGCAGGTGGTAGTATACCAATAAATATATATTTGTATAGAGTGCCAGAGACATCTACTTAGGATTCAATGACATCAACTACGTTCCTACCAACTCTTAGGTAGTTATTATGCCGCCATTGAAAGAATAGGATTCTTTTCATGCTTAATAAACTATTCAATAAGATCAGTCAGCATCCTAGGATCATTGTGTCTAATTTTAGACTAGACTGATCCATGGAGAAACTTCTCAATCATGAGTTTGCTCACATTCCATCGGTGTTCCTATGCATAGTAATGAGTCTCTGGGAAATCCCCTGATTTGTAGGTGTCACGACCAGCACTTGAACTCAGTGCCAACATTGCTACATGGGTCTATGGCTTCCCTGATAGCCCACTAGCCTTCGCCAATGCAAGGTGAAGTACCCTTTGTAGGCGTGTCATTCAGACCCAGGATAATCACCGTGGAAAGGAAACATTGTTAAAAATCCATCCCGTGGCTTTTTTTTCTGTGTGTGTATGTGTGTTTTCCTGCAAGACTTCAGGGCCTAGGATCCCAGGATTGACTATGGGCCCATGGCAGCCCGCCACCCTAAGGTGATTGAAGCTGAGGCCAGGATAGTCCTAAATTCATGATTTAAACATAGCATCTATATTGACATACATGTGCAGACAGCATCTTGAATTCGGTGCACTTCTCCTTAATTTGTGTCTAATTCATGGAGGTATTGTGTATTTTACTGAGTATGGTGACAGTTATAACTGTGCTCACTTTGATGACAACCTGTTCCCATTGTTATAGGGTTGCCTATGCATTCATTCTCCTTCCTAGCTGAGGCCCAGAACTTTCACAGGAGAGGAAAACAGGTGCCATGACTGGCTTCTGACATCAGGATGAATCTTTTGTCAGTGCTGGGATTTGAACTCAGGTCTGGTAACTCTGTTGCACTGTGGGGGAAGGGGAGGCTCACCATCCTTGAAGACTAGAATGTCAGGCCTGGTGCAGGGCCTGATTTGTAGCCCAAGCACTGGACAAAATAAGAAGCCCAGCTCTTTTAAACATAGGATCTCTATTTACATACAGGTATGGTATGCATCTTGCATTCAGTGTATTAATTCTTTTTATGTTGTGTCTTTTTCAGGAATGTATTGTGTATTTTATTGAGCATAGGATGACATATAAAACTGTGCTGACATGGATGACAACCTATTCCCACAGATCTAGGGTTGCATATGCTTTTTTGACTCTTGCTGAGACCCAGCACTTGCACAGTATAGGGAAACAGGTGCAAGGATTGGCTTCTCACATCAGAATAAACCTTTTGGTAGTCCTGGGATTTGAACTTGGGGTCTAGGCAGCCCAACAGCCAAATAGGTCCACATGAGCCCATCAGCTTGTGAGCCACTAAGGAGCTAGGCCATACCCAGGACCTGAGATTGAGCCCCAGGGTGGGGATGAGGCACAATATTCATCCATTCATACGCTGAAGCTAGTATGCTAATTACCTATTTGGATAGAGTAGGAGATGTAGTGAGCTGTGTTCGAATCCTATGTACCATTTGAGTACCGATTCTTGGATCTTTCCCAATGCCTGTAATTCCTGAATATGATTCTTATTGTCACACTTCATGAACTCTTATTTAAAACTAATTGTTGTGCCATACATCTTGCCTATCATTTCCTATGAATTCAAGCACCTCATAACATTTATAGACATGTTAAATTTATGATTTATACTTACATCAATATATTCAGTCTATATCATGTTTTTTGGAGTGATACAGTGTGTTTTACCATTTATTTATTTACTTGGCATTAATTTTATGGACCGTGAGTGCACCTATAACATTTATTACATTTATTCCCATCTATTCCATAGCATGTAACAAGTTCATATTATGAACTTGTACAGAAAAGGAAAACAGGTGTCACCCTTGAAATCTTACACCATGAAGAAATTTTTGGTAATGATGGGACCTGATGTGAAGGTCTGAGAGGCCCAATTCATGAATGGGTGAGTGTCAGCACCGCTCTAGCCCATTCAGCTGCCAAGTGGATCTCAGGACCTGGGAGCAAGCCCCCGGTTTGGCCAAAATAGCAGTAACTTTCTATGATGATGGTGGTAAATAAATTAATATAAATTTATTTATTTATTTATTCATTTTGGGGTTCCATCCTGGGGCCTGAACTCTGGGCCTGGCGCTGTCTCTCAGCTCTTCAGCTCAAGGCTAGCACTCTACCACTTGAGCCACAGTACCACTTCCGGCTTTTTTCTTTTTGCTTATGTGGTACTGAAGAATCAAACCCAGGGCCTCAGTCATGCAAGGCAAGAGCTCTACCATTGAGCCACATTCCCAACCCAATATAAATTGAGATATTTAGGTACTGCCAGAGGTGTCTATCTAGTATTCAATGACATATATTACCTTCCTACCGATTCTCATGTATTTAGTGAGGACTCCATTTAATCAATAGTATTCTTTTAATGCATAATAAACTATGAATTAAAATCAATCCTGTCCAGTGATTATTGGGTCTAATTTTATGCAAGACTGATTGAGGGACTACTCATTCAACCATGTCATTAATCACATTCCTCTGGTGTTCCTATGGACAAGCAATAGTTTCTTAGGCTCTTCAGCCCCTTGTAAGTGGCATGACCAGGATTTGAACTCAGGGCCTAGTGTCCATGTTGGCCTATGGCTTCACTGACAGCGCCAACCTTCAGAACTGCCAGGTGACCTACAGGTTGCAGCCATGTCTTTCACACCCAGGATGGTCAACGTGCAAGGAAGGAAAACAGAAACTGTTGACCGTCCGTGGTTTGTGTCTTTTTTTCGATGCTGCTTTCATTTTGTTTTCCTTTGAGACAAAATAGCAATACATTTCTATGCAGACAGTGGTATACAAATAAATATATATTTAGATATTTAGATATTGCCAGTGATGTCTATCTAGTATTCAATGACATATAGTACCTTCCTAGTGATTCTCAGGTATTTAGTGAGGACTCCATTTAATCAATAGTATTCTTTTAGGGGCTGGGAAGGTGGCTCATTGGGAAAGTGCTTGTTTTGCATGCATGAGTCCCGGGTTCGATTCCTCAGCAACACATTATCAGAAAAAGCCAGGAATGGCGCTGTGTCTCACATGGTACCACACTAAACCAGAGCTGAAAAGCTGAGGGACAACACCCAGGCCCAGAGTTCAGGACCCACTACAGACAAAACACACACACACACACACACACACAGTATTATTTTAATGCATAATAAACTATAAATTAAAATCAATCCATATCTTGTGAATTCTGGGTTTAATTTTATGCTAGACTAATTGACAAACTAGTCTTCAAACCATGACATTGACCACATTCCTCTGGTGTTCCTATGGACAGAAAATAGTTTCTTATGCTCTCTAGCCATTTGTAAATGTCATGACCGGGATTCAAACTCAGGGCCTAGGTGCGCAGATTGGCCTATGGCTTCACTGACAGCCTGCTGACAGCAATGCCTACAGGTTGCAGTTGTGTCATTTGGACCCAGGATTATCACCATGCAAGGAAAGTAAACTGAGAAACCTCTAACTGTTCGCAATTCATGGCTATTTTTCCTTGCCATTTTCACTTTTTTTTCCTATCAGCCCCTGAAGACTAGAATCCCAGGATAGGCTGTGGGTCCAGAGGCTGCACCAACCCAGGCTAGGGTGATGGAAGCTGAGGCAGAGTTTCCACAACTTCCAGCTCCGTGCTTGGCTAAACAAATAAATAAATAAAACAATAAAATAATGAAATATATAGAAAATAAATTAAAATAAAAAATTTAATATATTAAAAATACTAATGGAGCTCCCTGGCTTGGAATGAGTGCTCATTTTTTTTCTGCCAGGACTGGTATTTGAACTTGGAGTCTGGGAAACTCTAATGCACTATGGGGAATGGGGAAACTCACCCTCTTTGAATAAAAGCAATTCTGGCCTGTTCCTTAGGCCTGAATTCAATCCCCAGTCCTGTAAATTAATTTTCATCCACATTTGAAATGATTAATATCCACATACTTATGTTTACTGCATATTGCTTTTTTGTATTATTCATTCATTATATTTATAGACTATTATTACACTTATAACACATATTAAATTTATTACATCTTATGAAAATTATACAGATTTGCCTATGTATTATATATCTTACTTCAGATCCAGGACATTCACAGAAATACTATAGTAGATGATTCCATCCTTAGAAAAACAGAAAGAATACACCAACCAAAGTCTAGTTTATCACTAGGCACCACAGTAGCTCACATCTGTAAACTACTCAGGTGGCTGAGACCTGGAAGATGAAATTTCAAAGCCAATGAATGCAGAAAAGCCTGAGAGATATCATCTCCAATTAACTGGCAAATGCCAGGCTACAGGCATAGCTGAAGTGGTAGAAAATCAGCTATGAACAATGAAGCCAAGAAAGAGCAAGCTGAGTTCAAATGTGAGGAGAGGAGGTAGGGGGATAAAAGGGAGAGAAATCCTCCAAAAACAGAGAACAAAACGACAATACACAAACTCCACCTAATTTAAGGTACCAACCAAACTGAAAAAAAATGAAGCTTGTTCAGTTGTATAACTTTACATTAGCACATAAGATCTTAGGTGCACTTCAAAGCTATATTTTTAATAATATATTTATATATATATTAATAATCCATGTATATATATATATACATATATATATATATATCTTTAAATAAACTAAGAATCCAGCCAATGAAAAAATACTTCTGAATTAGTGCCTTAACCATGGCATTATAAATTATTTGTACTAAAAGTGTATTCCAAGTTTCTTTTCTCAGAATCAGGAAGCTGTGATCTGAGGTTGGTGGTTCAAAGTCAGCCCAGGCAGGAAAGTCCATGAGACTTATCTCCAATAAACCACTAGAAAACCGAGGTGGCACTCTGACTCAAGTAGTAGATCCCTCGCCTTGAGCTGAAGAGCACAGGGATAACCCCTGAGTTCAAGCCCCAGGGCCAAAAAATAAAATTTAAAAAAAGTTTGTTCATGCAGATCATAAAATTCTAACATTCTGAGCTTTAGGAAACTTTTATGCCAGGGTCTTATGCTCTTTAGGCAAATACTCCACTACTGAGATACATCCCAGTCCCATTGTTTTTGTTTTTCATTTTACAATCCACTTTATTGAGGTTTTATTCAGAAACCCAACATTTTGTGCTATGAGGACTCCCCTAGTGTATTTCGTGGTAGGCACTGAGGAAAACTCATATGACACAAATGCAGAGAGTTTATAATTGTGGAAATAACACTAAATAGAAATAAATTCATCTGTCCCGACATTCTAGGGAGAAATGATGTCCTTATTTTCATTCTCACTCTTCAGGGCAGATGGTCAAAATAGAAACACCTATGTACTATGCTGAAATGTAAATGTTTAAACCACTTTTTTTTGAAAAACTCTCATGCTATAAAATCAATATATATCAAATAAAGGCGAAGTTAACTTAAAAAATATTAAAAATGCTAATGAAGCTCCCTGACTTGGAATGTGTGACATTTTTTTATTTTTTTTTTTTGTCTACAAGTCCTGGAATTAGAACCCGGGGTCTGGGTAACTCTGTTACACTGTGGGGAAGGGGGAAGCTCGCAATGCTTGAAGACCAGTATGTCAGGCCTGTTCCCTAGGCCTGAATTCAAGCCCCAGACCAGGAAAATGTACTCCTTTACATATTTTAAAGATAGGATTAAACTTCCATACAGATGTTCAGTCTATATTATGTGTGGTGTGGTTATTGATTGTATGTTTTATATTTTTCATTAATTTACCGTTTATTTTATTGACTGTGATGAATCCTAACTATGTATTACATTGTTTACATCCTATCACATAACATCTAGATTTGTAGATTTGTTCTCCATTATGCCTGACACCCAGGACTCTCCCATAAAAGGAAAACAGGTGTCACACTTGGCTTCATACTCCAAGATTAAATTTTTAGCACTGCTAGGATCTGAACTCAGGGCCTAGCAGGTCCAATTCATGAATGGGTGAGTGTGAGCATAGCAGCCTCTAACCAATGAAGCTGTGAGGTGTTTCCCAGGTGCTGAAATCGTGACCCAGGATTGGCCAAAACAGCGATACAAGGATAGGCAGTCAGTAGTATACAAATAAATATATGTTGGTAAAAAGCACCATAGCCGCCTATGTATGATTGAATGACATATACTACATTCCTACCAACTCTTAGGTGTTTACTATACCATAATTAAAGGAATATTATTCTTTTCATGCTTAATGAAGCATGAAATTAAAATCAATCATTGTCCTAGGATTATTGCATCAAATTTTATGCTCAACCAATGCACAAACTTCTCTTTAATTGGTATTCCTATACATAGGAATGAGTGTCTTGTGATCCCCTCCCATTTGTAGTTGTCAGAACCTGGATTTGAACCCAGGGCCTATGTTGATAGGTTGGCCTATGGCTTCCCTGCTAGTCTGCCAGCCTTCAGCAATGGCAGGCGAGGTCCACTTTGCACCCATAGCATTCAGATCCAGGATAGTCATCATGCAAAGAAAAAAAAATTAAACCCCCAGCCCTCTGCAGCTTGCTACTTTTTGTGCTATCTCACTTTTTTTTTCTTTCTGCAAGCCCTCTGGGCCTAAGATTCCAAGATTGGGTATGGGTCCCGAGGTTGCACCCAGCCTATGGTGATCGAAGCTGAGACAGAGTTGCCACGACCTGAGTTCAAGCCCCATGATCGGCTAAAAAAAAAAAAAAAAAAAAGAAAGAAAAAAGAAAAAAGAGAAAAGACAAAAATTGATTATTTAACTAAATTTAAAAAATAGAGCTCCCTGGTTTTGAATTTCTGCCAGTTTTCTTTCCTAGACTGGGATTTGAACTCAGGAACTTGTAGCAATGTGAGGGAAAGTGCAGATTTGCTACTACTTGAGTTCAAACCCCATGCCAAGACAAAATTAAAAAATTAAGTCACTGAGCTTGGCAGGGGGAGTCATTGTGGAGAAGGGAGGTAAGGGATGGTAGGGGGAAAACAAAGGAGGAGGTAACAATGCTCAATAGGAAATATACTCATGACCTTGCTCATGTAACTGTGACCTCTCTGTACAACATTTTTACAATAAAACCATACAAAAAATAGACAATATAGTATTCTGAGAAGCACTTTGAGGTTAAAGGAAGGATGTCTGAATAGATGGACAAAATTCTACACTGCTTTTTATTTAATGTTCAGCATGAAACTGAATAAACTGCTTCCATTAAAAAATTAAGTCACTGTCTTGGAACTGGGGCCAGTATTTATACCATTGGTGGGATTTGATCTCACATTCCAGGTAACTCTTTTATACCATAGGAGAAGGAAAAATTTACTGTCCTTGAGGAAAAGAAATTCAGGCTAGAGTTCCCATGTCCTGAATGAGGGCCCTGCAATGGAAAATATATTTCTATACATGTGTAATATATGATATATACTTACATGTGTATGTTTTTTACATGTTATGATTCTCATGATTGATTTTGTATTTATTTTATTTTTTATTTGATTCATTCTTTTATTGTTTTTCTATTTATATTATCATTCTCATTTATATTTTGCACATCTATTATAAAATTATACACAATAATTTAAGACATTGATTCATTTATCATTAAAAATTTTTGTGTTGAAACATGATACATAATTAAATGGAGGCATTTGTCACAGTCTTCTCACGTTTATAGTCTCTCCCAAGAATGAGCTTTGACCTATTTATCTTTGGACACCTTCCTATAGGGATGTCTCTAGATGATTTATACTGAGAAGCTTTTTCTTGAGGACAGGCAAGTTGTGGGATAAAATTGTAAGTGGGAGGCTAGAAATGTGGCATAATGGTAAAGAGCTCACTCAACATGCATGAATACCAGGGTTTGAATCCTCAGTGCCATATACTCAGAAAAAACCAGACGAGGTGGAGTGGCTCAAATGGTAGAATGCTAGCCTTGAGAAAAACAATCCCCAGGACTGTCAAAAACAATAGACCAGATGCCAGTGGCTCACACCTGGAAAACTACTTCCTCATGAGACTGAGATTTGAAGACCACAGTTCAAATACAGGCTAGGCAAGAAAAGCCTGTTAGACTCTTATCTCCAGTGAACCACTAAAAAATCCCATGTGGAGCTGTGGCTCAAGTGGTAGAGGGTTATCCTTGACTGAATTGCTCAGGGACAGTTCCCAGGGTTGATACAAGACACACAACTGGAATAAAATTGAGGGTTAATCAAAGTATGTTTCCTATTCGCTAATTATGAGAACATTCTCTGGAAAATCAATGCTGATATATACCAGAATTGGAGTCAAACTTCCAGGCTTAAGTGTAGAATATCCACATGCCCATCCTCACAGACTCTAGCATTGTAACCTTGTGTCCACAGGGTTCTGAAAGGTCCAATGTTGAAAGGCTTAATATGGTCCCCAAGCCCTGTGTGATAAGCAGTTGACTTGTATTGTCAATGTCATTACACGTCTGAACCTAGCAGAGCACCAGTAGCTCTTGTGCATCACCCTAGATCAGGAGGCTGAGGTCTTAGGATCACTCTGAAGCCAGCCAGTGCAGGAAAGTCTATGACACTCTGACTTCCACGTCTGAAAGGTCAGATGTTCAAGAGCTTCTTTTTTTTCCTTTGGTGATGAGAAGTTACTCTAAATGTTCTAGTGTTCTTGACCCATCGACCCATCCTGGGTTCAAATGAAGTTCTCAGGATCCAAGCCCTGGCACTGTTAGCAGGAAGAACTCCAGTGTAACACTATTTGAAGGAGAGAAAACAGTTTCAAAAGCCAGGCTAGGTGAAGAGGACAAGGAGGCAGAATATACAAATTCAACAGGGAAGTGAGCTGCACAACCACATCACTCATTCCAGGCACAGCCAGCAATGGGGGAAAACCTGAAACATTTGTTAGAGTTACACCAGGGTCAGGTTTTTCTCAGCTTCCTCAAACAATGACAAACCTTCCTCCCTCAGGTGAATGTAGCCTCAGGCTATCTTTAGGTTACCAATCGAGAGCCAGTTTAGTTAGGGAGAGGGAGGAACAGAGTAGAAAAGCCCTGCTCTCTGGTCTTAGGGAGTGGGTTTTTTACTCTCCATCTATCAGATTTAAAGGCCCTTCTTCTACTTCTGCCAGTCTTTTCTCCTTCCTTCATTCTCCACATCATTATTGCTAATCCCCAGTCCAAGGTGAGGCAGGGTCATTTCTCTTTTGTCTCCAAGCAGCTGAGTTAGTACCTGGCTCTGCCCTCTTGGATCTGGGGCCTTCGCCTGCCTGAGAAGTGGGAAAGAGACATTCTTCCTGCTCTGTGGTTGTGTGAAGGTGATGCTGGTGTCCTGGCACACTGCAGAAGGCCTCATGACTGGGAATTGTTCCCTTCTTTCC
The DNA here is from genome assembly GCF_019054845.1 of Dipodomys spectabilis. NCBI lineage: Eukaryota > Metazoa > Chordata > Mammalia > Rodentia > Heteromyidae > Dipodomys > Dipodomys spectabilis. The sequence goes on along the minus strand of NW_024871098.1, from coordinate 439,819 downwards.
TCCTGAAGTCCAAGACCAGCGTTATCTATCATTTTTATATCTATCTATCTATCTATCTATCTATCTATCTATCTATCTATCTATCTATCTATCTATCTATCTATAGGCCTTTCTTTCTTTCTTTCCTTCCTTCCTTCTTTCTTTCTTCCTGTCATTCTTCTTGTCTTTCTTTCTTTCTCTTTCTTTCTTTCTTTCTTTCTTTCTTTCTTTCTTTCTTTCTTTCTTTCTTTCTTTCTTTCTTTCTTTCTTTCTTCCTGTCTTTCTTCCTTTCTTCCTTCCTTTCTTCCTTCCTTTCTTTCTTTCTTTCTTTCTTTCTTTCTTTCTTTCTTTCTTTCTTTCTTTCTTTCTTTCTTTCTTTCTTTCTTTCTTTCTTTCTTTCTTTCTTCCTGTCTTTCTATGTATGTATGTATGTATGTATGTATGTATCTATCTATCTATCTATCTACCTATCTATGTACCAACCCACCTGCCTGCCTACCTACCTACCTACCTACCTACCTACCTACCTACTACTACCTACCTACCTACCTACCTAACTACCTACATAGTTATCTCTTTGACATTTCTTGGGCTTAACTCAAGGCCTGGGCACTGTCTCTAGCACTCTGCTACTTGAGCCACAGCAGCAATTCTGGATTTTTCTGTGTATGTGTTACTGAGGAATGGAACCCAGGGCCTCTTGCATGCTAGGCATGCACTCTCCCACTAATCCACAGTCCCAACCCCCTCATCTTTTTTCTTAATGGTAGTTTTTACATATATATACTACCATTTTGTGTCTCCAAGTATAATTTTCTGAATACTGCTTATTTCTATGAACTCTGATCTTCTCTTCCCTGCCTGATTTGTGACTGCTCCTGCATTGGCCTCATAATAAAATGTAAATAAAGGCTGCTGAGAGCTTCAGTGTGCATCTTATAAGGAAACAGGCCTAGAACCCTGGAAGTGAAAAGCAATAGGGCTGAAATGAAGAGAATGATGCAGTATGTACAATGAGCATATCTAAAACATAAATCAGTAAATAAAAGCAGAAGTTTTGCATACAGCCTCTTTGCACTTAGGGAAGTAATATACTCATGTAAGTAAGTAGGACACTAAACTTGGCTTTCTCTTTTTGAATTTTCTTTTGTGGCCATCCCATGGCTTAAACTGAGGACGCGATGCATTCCTCAGCTGTTTTTCACAAGACTGAGGTTTTACTACTGCTACAGCTCCACTTCCAGCCATCTGGTTGTTAAATGAACATAAGTGCCTCCCAGGCTTTCCTGCCTGGTCTGGCCTGTATCTCCTGCTTGGCTTTCTCTCTCAAAGCTGGAGCTCCACCCTCTAGGCCACTGCTCCCCTTCTGGTTTTCTAGTGGTTTATTGGAGACAATAAACCTTTCCTCCTAGGGCTGGCTTTGAATGGAGATCTCCTAAGGAGGCTTCAAGAGGATTACCTCAGGAATTCACCTAGAAGCCGCTCCACCAAACCTTTAGTCTAAATCTCGAGAGGTACTAGAGAAAAATGGAAACAGGAACATGCTTCTAGTGTGTCCTAGATACTTAAGGTTGGAGATACAAAACACTCATAATTATTAGATCATTTTATAGGCAAAAGGAGCAATGCAGATAGTATGAAGATCGCTCCAGGTTTTGGTCCTCATGTCCTGAGACAGTAAATTCACTGCAGCTTACTGCTAAGTGACAGAACTGGCATGTCCTGTGGACATTTGTTCCTAAATCCTGTAACACTCATTTCTCACTTTTGGCTTCAAACCTGTGACCAGAGGGTAAGATGAAGAGAGAAAATACTCTCAGAGAAAGCACGTGTAAAGAACATTAGTAGTTTACTTATAAGTCCCAACCATAGAAATGACCCTATTAAGAAGTCAGTCCAGATTATAAAACAAAGAACTAAAGAAAGAACTTGAAAGTGCCTGCTGAGTGCAATCCCAGCTCCTCAGGAGGCTAAGATGTAGAGAATTTGGGTTTGAAACCAGCCAGTGTAAGAAAGTCTTTGACAATGTTATATCTAAGAGATCACAGAAAAACCCAGAAGTGGGGCTGTGACTCAAGCTTAATGCAGTACTCTTGAGCAAAAGGAGCTCTTGGACCAGGCCTAGGCTCGTAGTTCAACTCCAGGACCTGCCCCCTCAAAAAAAAAACCTGTACCCCAATTTCTTTGTCTATGTATGGATGTATTCCATAGGTGAAACACCAGAGTAGCTATGATGAATGGCACCAAGCAAGGAAAATTATATTCAATACAATGAGTTCATAACACAGAGAGTGCTTTTATGATATTGCATGTTTCAGGGCTCCCCTCACTGCTCCCAATGTAGCCTGAGGGTTTCTCTGCATCCCAGGCCTGTTGGAGGAAGTCTCCCTCATTGTCTGGACAGGAACACAAAAGACCTCACTCCAGTACAGCTGTGTACCAAATAACTCCATCTGGGCCAATTAGTGAGGATGTGTGGGTGGGCTCTGAAAGTCAGGAAAAAAAGGCCTCCTTATACCCTTAGCTATCTCTCTTCCCAGTGCTCTCTTTTAACAGGAGACCTTCATTTTTGCCACCTCCCATGGCAGGCCAAGTTCTGTGCTCTTATCCTGCCTTTATGAGACTATATTCCGGTGTTCAGATACAGTGCTCAATATAATTCAGGAGTCTTTCTGGCAAACAACCAGGGCACTGAACATAATGAAATGTTTCATTGCCAGCAATGATGGGCCTATAATGCCTCTCCTAGGTTTCCAGAAGCTTGGGAAATCGAAGCACATGTTGGATATCACAAAGCTTCCTGTCATCTAGGACTGGTGAAGCTCATAAGGTTTTGAGACCTTTGACCTCTCCTAGTTGGGCCCTGGGTGGCTAGGTTTTGGGGTTGTACACAGGGCCTGGGTGCTGACCATTAGCTCAGAGCCAAAGTCTTTACCACTTTGTCACAGCTTCACTTCTGCTTTCTCTCTGTGTGTGAGTGCGTGTAAGTGCATGTGTGTGTGCATACACTAATCCTGGAGCTTGAACTCAAGACATGAGCACTTTACCTAGTTTCTCTTGTACAAGGTTTGCCCTCTCCCACTTGAACCACAGAGCCACTTCAGGCTTTTTCTTACTGATGTGGTTCTGAGAAATCAAGCCCAGGGTTTTATATATGCAAAGCACTCTACCCCTAAGGCACATTCCCAGCCCTCTACTTCAAGTTTGTTAGTTTGTTTCTGTCTTTGTTGTTGTTGTCATTGTAGGAGTTGAAATCTGGGCCTGGGTGCTGTCCCTGAGCTCTTCAGCTCAAATCTTGTGCTCTACCACTTGAGCCAGAGAGCCACTTCCGGTTTTCTTGTGGTTCATTGGAGCTAAGTGTCTCAAGGACTTTCCTGCCCAGGCTAGCTTTGAACCATAATCCTCAGATCTCATCCTCCTGAGTAGCTAGGATGACCGGCATGAGCCACAAGCTCCTAGCTTCCACTTCAGGTTTCTTAGTGGTGAATTGGAGATAATAGTCTCATGGTACCTTTTGTGTAAGGGATAGTTTGGAACCCAGATCTCAGCTTCTTGAGAAGGCAGGATGACAGATCTCGGTTATAGAACCCTAAGATGTGGCACTCTGCTGCAAGGGGGTCCTTGGCTCCATGTAGTGGAATGCTAGCCTTGAGCCCAAGAGTATGGCTCAGTGCCTAGGCCTTGAGTTCAAAGTTCATGACTTAGAAAAATCAAGACAAAACAATTGTCTCCTATAGACACATCACTAGTCTTCAGTAGTACATAATTTTGTCCCTGCCATGCGGACAGATCTGAGCCTCAATATTCTTTTCTTCATACTCATGTCAGTTGTGTAGTTCTTACGAGGACAAGATGAAAGAATGCACCCTTTGAAGGACAAAATACATAACACTCTTTTTTTTTTTTTTTTTTTGGTGGTCATGGGGCTTGAAATCTGGGCCTGAACTCTGTCCTTCAGCTCTTCAGCTCAAGGCTACTGCTCTACCACTTGAGCTACAGCGACACTTCCAGTTGTCTGGTGGTTTATTGGAGATCACAGTTTCAGCGACTTTCCTGCCCGGGCTGGCTTTGAACCACGATCCTCAAATCTTAGCCTCTAGAGTAGTTAGGATTACAGGCGTGAGCCACTGGTGCCCACCTGCAAATAATCCTCTTTACAGGAGTCAGCACACAGCATCCTGTGAAAGACTCAGCAACCAGCACCCAATGCAGGACTCAGCACACTGCACCCTGTGAAGGACTCAGCACATAGTATCCCGTGAGGGCCCCAGCACCCCAGGAAGGACTCATCAAGTAGATGTATCACACAAGCTGTCATTAGTATTAGGGTACTTTCATCAGTATCACCATTCTTTCAGAAATACATCACAAACAGCACAAAGTTCACATCTAATGATTCAGAGGGGTATTTTTTGGGGGGGGATGGGAGTCAGCCACAGGGATTGCACTAAAATGTTGGGGTTACTGTCCTAAGATCTTTTGCTCAAGGCTAGAGATCTATCCACTTTGATCCACAGCTCAGAGTTTCACAGACATACCGCCAGGGCTGGGTTTTAAACCCACCAGTGTCAGATCTCAGCCCCTGAGAATCTTGGATGACAGGGGTGAGCAAGCCAGCAGCATCTGGCTCTGTGGGGCTGAGTTGCAGTAGTATACCTCTGACTAAGTCAGTTTATATGGCAGCTGTAAGCACCAGACTCCCGGCTTGCTCTGTGATGAGGTACCCATCTTGGACCTTGAGTAAGAGTCTAGACACAGTCCCTAAGCTTTTATGCTCAATGCTAATGCTCAACTGCTTGAGCGAGAGTACAACTTCTGGATTTTTATATGCATATGGTAGTGAGGAATCGAATCCAGGGCTTTGTATGTACTAGCCATCATTATACCACTGAGCCCCAGGAGTGACAAGATAAATGTGTAGATTGGCATATATGTATATGTATGTATATATATATATATATATATATATATACATATATATATATATATACACACACACACACATATATATATATACATATATATGTATAAAACAAGAGAAAGGTGTCTGTATAGTATGAAATTACATATATTACTACCCATTATTGACAATAAAATTATTCCTTCCATTTTTAAGTATCATGGTTGAATACATAATAAAGTATTAATTGAAAATTAGTCAATGTAGTATAATTGTTGTGTATAATTTTATAGTATAATCATACAGTAATTACTAATTTGTTACTTTTATAAAATTACATTCCTATGGATGTACATGGGAATGGGTTTCTTAGAATCTCAGGCCAAGACTTAGTGGCAGTCCCTGGATTCGACCTCCAGGCATAAGTTGAGATTTTGGCTATGGCTTCCCTAATAGCCAGCCAAACATCAGCATGTACACTTTCTGGGCCTTGTCATTTACACGCAGGATGGTCACAATTCAAAGGGGAAAAAATGTAAAACCACCTTCGTGTATTTCTCCATTTTATCCTTCTCCATTTTATTTTATTTCTTGCCAACCCCGAGATTTGAACTTGGATCCTAGGATCCCAGTGTAGCTGTGGCAGAGATGCCAAGACCTGAGTTCAAGCCCCGTGCTTGGCAAAAATAAAATAAAATAAAATAAGGCCCTGGTTTGGAATTTGCACCATTTTTCTGGCAGGTCTGGGATTTGAACTCAGCATCTGGGTATCTCTGTGGCACTGTGGGTGAAGCGTAAGCTCATCGTCCTTGAAGACAAGAATTTCAGACCAGTTCCCAAGGCCTGAATTGAAGCCCCAGCACTGGAAAAATACATACATGAGCTTAGCGAGTATGGCATTTATTACACTTGTTCATTTAGTATTATTACACATATAATATTTCATTTATTATATCCTATCACACAGGATATATTTGCATATATGAGACCCAGGACATTTTTTCAGGAAACAAAATGTGTCAAAAGTGGCTTCTTACTCCATGAATAAAATTTTGGCAATGCTGGGATTTCAACTCACAGCCTACAATGCCCAAACCATAAATGGGGTCAGAGTCTTAGCACATCAACCTCTGACAAACTGAGCTGCCAGGAAGTTCTGAGGACCTGTGGTCAAGCCACAATAGTGCCATATATATATATGTATATATATGTAGAGAGAGAGAGAGATGTGTAGATTGCTGTATATATATGCATATATATATGTAGAGAGAGAGAATGTGAGGATATCATTAAATTTTATATATATATATATAGTTACAAATAATTAGTTATTAAGTTATGTCTCCATTTAATGAAGTATCATAGTTGAATACTTATGAAAGCATTAATTAAAAATTAATCAATATCCTTCCATTAGGGGAATCATAACAAGGTGCTAGAATGGAAGATGTAAATGCAATAATTTTTGTGTGACTTTCTAAAATAGAATCATGAATTAACTGCAAATTTAATTATTTTTATAACATTCCACTAGCATTCACATAAATAGGAATGAGTTTGTCAGGATCTCCTTCCATTCGTGTGTGGCAGTCCTGGCATTCGTACTCCAGGCCTGGGAAATTTACTTCGAATGCAAACCATTTGAATGACACTGAAGATTTCAGATTTTCACGATTAAAAAAGAACAACAAGAAGAAAAGAAAGCCAGGTGTCAGAGGCTCCTGTATGTAATCCTATCTCCTCAGGAGGCTTAGATGTAGAGATGCCAATTTTAATTCAGCCAGGGCAGGAAAGTCCGCCACACTCTTATTTCTAAGAGGTCACAGGAAAATATCCCTATGGGTTGTGGCTGTGGCTCAAGGGCTGAGAGCTACCTTTGAGAAAGAGGAAATCAGGGATAGGGCCTAGGCTCATATTTCAAACTCAGTCCTGTCAAAGAAAATAAAAGATGGCAGTAACTCCATGTCTCTGTGTATTTATGGATGATGTGTGGATGATGGGAATTCAGCAGTTTGCCCATGACCAGATCCTCAACCTGGGCAAGCTGTGACAAGCCATCAGAGAGTACTAAGTCTGAGCCTGTAGCTTGAACAAAGCATCCTTCTCTGCCATTTAATAACTGAAGGCTTGCCTTGGCTGGGGTATGCAATGGGTGCATTATGTTCTTGCTGAGTTGTCCCACTGGAACATCTAGCAGCTAGCCGCTGCCACTAAGGGAGACCACTGTTCCTAGGTGGTAGGAGTTGTGGAAAGTTCTGGCTCCATATTCCATAACACTCTGTAGGATGTGAGCCTAGATCTCTGAGGACTGGTGGCTATCACTCATTCATCATTCCTCATTGCCGAGTTTCAAACTGGTCCCAAATCCTGGAAAAGATATGAAATGGCCAGGGAATTCTTTTTTTTTTTATACAGTGAAAGCAGGGGTTATACTGTGGGGGAGGGACATACAAAGCAACAAAGAAATAATTTTATAATTGCGTTAGAAACAAATGCATGAAAGAAAAAAACATTTAAATACATATCTAAGGGTTCATTTTCCTAACATCATATTATCTGACCTTTTCTGCTTGACTCATACATATACTAGATATTGCAAATAAGGGAAATCATGGGACCTATGTTTCTTTGGGCTTGGCTTACTTCACTTAATATAATTTTGTCCAAGTCTTTCCATTTCCTAACAAATGGGGCAATGTCATTCTTTCTGATGGAGGCATAGAATTCCATTGTGTATATATACCACATTTTCTTGATCCATTCATCTACTGAGGGGCATCTGGGTTGGTTCCATACCTTAGCTACGGTAAATAATGATGCAATAAACATAGTTGTGCTGGTAGCTTTAGTGTGGTCTTGTTTGTAAACATTTGGGTAAATGCCCAAAAGTGGGACTGCTGGGTCATAGGGGAGCTCTATGTGGAGATTTTTGAGGACCCTCCATACTACTTTCCAAAGTGGTTGAACAAGTTTACACTATCACCAACAATGAAGTAAGGTTCCCTTCTGTCCACATACCCTCCAGCATCTGTTGTTATTAGAGTTCTTGATTTTTGCCATTCTAACTGGCGTGAGGTGGTATCTCAATGTTGTTTTGATTTGCATTTCTTTTATGGCTAGGGATGTTGAGCATTTCCTTATGTGTCTATTGGCCATCCTTCTTTCTTCTTCAGAGAAGTTTCTCTTTAAGTCATTAGCCCGCTTATTTATTGGGCAGTTGTTTCTTTGAGGATTTGTTGTTGGGGGATTTAATTTTTTGAGTTCCAAGTATATTTTAGATATGAGACCCTTGTCTCATATCTGTGGGCTTTCTATTGATCTTGCTAGCTATGTCCTTTGCCATGCAGAAGCCCTGCAACTTCATGCAATCCCATTTGTCCAAACTTTCTTTGATTTGTTGTGTTTCTGGGTCTCTATTCAGAAAACTTTGGCCTGCACCAAGGAGACCTAGGGTTTCTCCTATTCCACCCTGTAATGTTTTCAGAGTGTCTGCTTTGACTACGAGTTCTTTGATCCATTTGGAGTTGATTCTGGTGCAGGGCGATATATAAGGATCTAGCTTTAGTTTTCTACAAATAGTTAACCAATTTTGCCAGCACCATTTACTGAAGACCCTGTCTTTCTTCCATTCTATTTTTTTAGCTCCCTTATCAAAGATTAGATGGCTATAGGTCTGTAGGTTCATTTCTGGGTTTTCCATTCTATTCCCTTGGTCCTGAGGTCTGTTTTTGTGCCAATACCAAGCTGTTTTGATTACTATGGCTTTATAGTTGGGTTTGAAATTTGGTATTGATATTCCTCTAGCAGTGTTCTTTCCGTTGAGGAGCGTTTTTTTTATTCGGGGTCTTTTATTGTTCCATATGAATTTTTGGATTGCCTCTTTTATTTCCTTGAAGAATGAGGTTGGAATTTTGATAGGTATCGCATTAAATTTGTAGATAGCCTTGGGAAGTATTATGGCCAGCGATTTCTGTGCTGAAAATTGTATGCCAATAAATCCCACCCTCATAGATCCTGTTAGAAATAAACCTTGGACTGTGAATATGGCTAAGTGGTAGAGTGCTTACCAAGCAAGCATGAAGCCCTGGGTTGGATTCTTCAGTACCACATAAACAGAAAAAGCCAAAAGTGGCACTGTGGCTTAAGTGATAGAATGTAGCCTTGAGCAAAAGCAACTCAGAAACATGCCCAGACCCTGAGTTCAAGCCACAACACTGGCAAAAAAAATGTGAGCTTGGTGAGACATACACTTCTGGAACTCAGAGGATGGCCGAGGTTATAGGTAAGAGGTCGAGGGCAGGTGGTGTTGGCTCACACATGTAATATTAGCACTCAGGAAGTTGAGGTCTGAAGATTATAACTGCAAGCAAGTGCAGGCAGGAGTCTATATGATACTCTTTTCTCCAATTAAACACCAAAAAAAAACCAGAGCTGTGGTTCAAGTAGTAGAATGCTAGCCTTGAGCATAACAACTTAGGGATAGCATCCAGGCCATGAATTCAAACCCCAGGACTGTCATACACACAAACACACACACACACACACACAAACACACACACACACACACACACACACACACACACACACACACACACACACACACACACTGGAAATTCTACTTACCTATCAAAAAGAATATTGTACCATTTGTATCTCTCATTTCTAATGTCATCTGCCTTGTATCTCATTACCATTGTATTTTCCCTGTACTGCACTAACTGACACATGCAAACTGATGTAAATGATTTTCAGGGTTATGGGCGAACCATAGATTCCTGAGTATGAGTTCTCTGCTCATTCTCTTTGTCTATTCATGCCTTTGAGTAGTGATTGTACAGATTCATTTGTACCATTTGCTACAAAGAAAAGAGATGAACCATACATATATATGTATGTATATATATATGATTATATACATACACACATTTATACATACATGGATATATGCACACATATGGATATATATTGAATACCTGAGTACGTTTTATGTTTTCAAGAATTATGGAGCTAACAAAAATCACATGTATTTTCCTTCCTGTTCAATTTTTTTCAAAACATAAAGAACTTTGTCTCTTTTGAATATTAATTTTTAAGAGAATATCACCATCTCTGATTTGTCAGTTGCCTTGAAATTAGATGTTCGAGTGGGCAAAAATATTTAGGCTTTTTGGTGGAAGAAAAGAATATTACTAGGGTTCTATTCAGGGGTTCTCTGCTTGCTAGACAAGACTTTGTCTGTATAGCACCAAGCAGCTCAAATACTTTGCCATACTTCTAGTCCATTTTATTTACTTTAGTTCTTGAACTTTTTGCCCTGGTCTGATCTTAGATTGACTGAGACTTGCTACCTATGCCTCATAACATAATTAACTAGGATTACAGATGTGAACCACTAGGGCCAGCTCGTTTGTTGAGATGTTTGTCTTGGCAGTTATTTATCTGGCCTGGCCTCAGACCATGACGCTTGTCATTTCTGCTTCCCAATCAGCTGGGATTACAGATGTGGGCTACTATACTTGGTGTACATAAAACCTTCTGTTTTGTGTTTTTTTGTGTGTATGTCGGTAGTGGGGTTTGAACTCTGGGCTTGGTCGCTGTCCCTGCACTCTATAGATCAAGGGAGCCACCTACCGCTTGAGCCACAGCACCAGTATCGGTTTTCTACTGGTTTTATTGGAGATAAGAATCTCACGGACTTTCCATCTCAGGCTGGCTTTGTACCTTGATCCTCAGATCTCAGCCTCCTGAGTAGCTAGGATTTCAGACATGAGCCACCAGTGCCTGACACACCTGTTTTTCAACAGAGGTTTTTATTGCAAAAATACTGTATAGAGGGGTTAAAGAGTACAAGTTAAAGAGTACATTTTCTATCAAGCATTGTTACTTCCTCTTTTATTTTTCCCTAACCCTCCCCTCCCACCTCCACAACTCCACTCCCCTCTCCTCCCTTCCCCTCTTCCCCGCCTATATTGTAAAGATCCTTTTTCAACATTGTGTCTTGTGCATCTCATTGTTACAATGGGTCAGCCTGTATCCGTATTTAACTATTTTGTTTTTTCCCTTCCCCTCCCCAAGCTAGAGAAGGGTGTATACAGGATGCAGTGAACCGACATTAAATACAGTGAAAACAGGGGTTATACCATAGGGGAGGAACATAAAAAGAAAAAAAACACATGGTAGATTATAAACCCTATCTTGGGGTTCATTTCGCTTAACATCATCTTATCTGGTCGTATGTACATAGCTTTTGAACTTTTATGCTTCTCTGAGACATATAATAGTTATTTCAAATAAGGGAAACATAGGACCTATGTTTCTTTGGGTTTGGCTTACTTCACTTGATATAATTTTTTCCAAGACTCCACTTAGAGTTCCCCTATGATCCAGCAATCCCTTTTTTGGCATTTGCCCAAATGTTCACAAACAAGACCATATTAAGCTACCAGCACAACTATGTTTATTGCAGCATTATTTAACGTAGCTAAGATATGGAACCAACCCAGATGCCCCTCAGAAGATGAATGGATCAAGAAAATGTGATACACACACACACACACACACACACACACACACACACACACACACACACAATGGAATTCTATGCCTCCATCAGAGAGAATGATATCGCCCCATTTGCTAGGAAATGGAAAGACGCAGAAACAATTGTATTAAGTGAAATAAGCCAGACTCATATAACCATAGGTCCCACGATTAATCTTACTTGCAGTAACTAGTACATGGTACCATATAACCATATAAGAAGATGTTATGTGAAATGAACCTCAAGATAGGGGTTATCTCTATATAGTCCCCCAAATAAAGTTGGAAGGGGAGCTGTCGTTCAAATACAGAGCATCACCCTTGAGGGAAAAAGCCTAAGTGACAAGGTAAGGTCATGAGTTTAAACCATAATATCAGCAATCAAAAAAGTTGATTTCTTTTCCTTGAGGTTTTATTAAATTGCTCAGAAAATAATCAACGTTATATTTATGTTTAGCATTACTATTAAAATCATGATACATTTATTTATGTTATTCTTTCTTTTCTTTTTTTTCTTTATTGTTTTTTGTTAAGTTTTTTTAATTGTGAAAATACTGTACAGAGGGGTCTTTATTTTCTTAAATTTTACTTACACATTAATATCCAGTAATGATAAGAGATGATTACTGTTTCACACGTTTTTATGTCAGTTGAATATATGGATGAGAGGTGCATACAAGGAGTTTGGGCTGAAAATAGATAATTGCAAGCTCTTCCCATAAAGAATGGATAGTTGAAGGAGCTGCGGGCATGTATAAGATAAACCAAAGAAACCAGCAAGGAAAGATAAGGTATGATTCTGGAAACCACACAATTTTGGAAGAAAAAAAAACAGGGAAAATATGTGGCTTTTGGTAAGAACTTTGTAACCCACCTACATATTTGATTCCTTATTTCTAGCGGAAGGCATTTCAGTTAACTTTATTTTACAAAGTTAAACATGATTGACCTTTAATGCTAACTGGCCTCTGTCTCAGGTAAGCAATTATTCTACCCAGGTGCCAGGGTCTCATGCTTATCATCCTAGTTACTCAGAGAGCTGAGACCTCTAGATCGTAGTATAAATCCCATCTGGAGAGGAAAATTGGTGAGACTTTTCTGTTCAATTAACCATAAGAAAATTGGAAGTGGCACTGTGGCTCAAAGTGGGAACACTAATGTTGAGTAATAAATCTCAGAGACAGAACCCAGGCCCTGAGTTCAAGCTCTCTGAAATTATTCTTAAAATACTTGTTCTCAGTAATTCTTTAATTTGTCTAGAAGACTGTCTAAGCTTAGAGATTTTTTTATTTCATGTTGTCAGAATTTAATTTTAAGATGTTCAGAGAAAAATTATGTATATTAAGAACTGGTTTGTATTGCTTTGTATTACGTATTGCTTCTACACCTACAGATTAGCTGGAAAGTAGATGGCCAAACCACTCCTACCCCCACCAAAGTTGTAAAGTTCATGTTTCGACATAATGATTTGTACATCTCATTGATGCAATGGGTCCACCTGTATTCCTAGTTAAACGATTTGTTTTTGCCCTTCCCCTCCACAAATTATACCAACATCAAATGCAGTGAAAGCAGGGGTTATACCGTGGGGGAGGGACATACAAAGCAATATAGAAATCATCTTATAAATATGTTAGAAACAACTGCATGAAAGAAAAAAAATTGAATACTTATCTTGGGGTTCATTAACCTAGCATCAACTTCATCTGACCTTTTCTTCTTGACTCAGACATATACTAGATATTGGAAATAAGGGAAGCCATGGGACCTATGTTTCTTTGGGTCTGGCTTACTTCACTTAATAAAATTTTTTCCATGTCTTTCCATTTCCCAAAAAATGGGGCAATGTCATTCTTTCTGATGGAGGCATAGAATTCCATTGTGTATATATACCACATTTTCTTGATCCATTCATCTACTGAGAGGTATCTGGGTTGGTTCCATGTCATAACTATGGTAAATAATTCTGCAATAAACATAGGTGTGCTGGTAGCTTTAGTATGGTTTTGTTTGTTATCATGTGGGTAAATGCCCAAAAGTGGGATTATTGGGTCATAAGGGAGCTCTATGTGGAGTCTTTTGAGGAACCTCGATACTGCTTTCCACAGTGGTTGAAAAAGTTTACACTCCCACCAACAATGTAGTAAAGTTCCCTTCTGGGCACATCCCCTCCAGCACCTGTTGTTATTAGAGTTCTTGATTATAGCCATTCTAACTGGGGTGAGGTGGTACCTCAATGTTGTTTTTATTTGCAATTCTTTTATGGCTAGAGAGGTTGAGCATTTCTTCTTGTGTTTATTGGCCATCCTTCTTTCTTCTTCAGAGAAGTTTCTCTTTAAGTCTTTAGCCCACTTATTAATTGGGCATTTGTTTCTTTGAAGATTTGTTGTTGGGAGATTTAATTTTTTGTGTTCCAAGTATATTTTAGATATGAGACCATTGTGCATTGTATGGCTAGTACAGATCTTCTCCCAATCTTTGGACTTTCTAGTGATCTTGCTAGCTATGTCCTTTGCCATGCAGAAGCTCTGCAATTTCATGCAATCCCATTTGTCCCATTTATCTTTGTTTGGTTGTTTTTTTTTGTATTTCTGGGTCTCTACTAAGAAATTTCAGCCTGTGCCAAGGAGAACTAGGGTTTCTCCTATTCCGTCCTGTAATGTTTTCAGAGTAAGACTTGAAACTTTTAGAGTTTCAAATATTACAGGAAGATCTTGGATTCATGTTGAATGGATGTGAGTAGATTAAGCTCTTGCAAAATTCGTGTGTGTGGGGGGCGGGTTATGTTTATTATTGAAATCAAGGATTAGGAACTTGGTTCCTTTTTCTGAGATATACATTATGGTGTATCTTTGTTGGTGGTAGGCTCTGATTGCTTGCCTTTTCCTGACGTGTACAATCCAACTCTATTTTTCAATTAAAGTTCTTTAATTATTATTGAACTTATAGTGCTCTGATGTTGCTTTGTCTTTAGTCTGCCATCTAGGATCTTCTTTTCCTCTTAAATGTTAACATTCAATATAAATTTTACCTCCTGACTGATTTCCCCCTTTAATCTGCATTTTGCAATAAGTATTATAATACCTTTGATCTCTGTATTCATGAAGAAAAACCATTTCGAATTCTTTGTTTAATGTAATAACACCTGGACAGAGTTGTTAGCACCAAGACCTTAAATTTTCTTTTGTAGTTTTAGTTTAAAATAACCTTCCTCCATGTTTTTAGCATAGGTAGATAAAGAATTCCCACAATGCCTCACAATTTTTATATTTCACTTTGTCTATGTGTCTTTGTCCCTGCTAAATTTTTCTGGATGCCTGTGTTAGCTACCCCAACCCCTGCAAAGCTGTTGCTGCTACCCAATTTCCTGCCACTGCAACTCAGCAATTACAGTCACACTTACCCTTTCCCTGGTATTCCCTTTCTCTGCTACTCATTTTGCTACCCATAAATCTTATCACCATGATTCCAGCCACCTGATCCCTGACACCCTTGTCTCTGCTACCGCATTCCCAAACAAAGCAAGGCAAGAGTAGGCACAGACAGTCGACTTGGGTACTCCTCTTGCAAGTACAATGGGACGTTATTCCTCAGGTATTTATTATGAGGGACTAACTAGTGGTGAAAAGAGAAGAGGTTACTCAGAGGGGACTAAAATCCAAGGATATCAACTTATAACTTGTTGCTAAGAAAAGCAGACGCTAAGGTGAAAGTTAATGAAAAAAGAAAATTTGACAAAAATATTGGCGATGATATAAAAAGTTTAGCTGAGTCTCTTGTACCAGTGATATGAATTATTTTATGACATAGATATGTAACTACTTTGCATTTTAAAAAGTATATGAAGATGCATATTTATGTGATACTTATATTAATTTATGGAATAGTTGCATATGATCATGTTAATGATATTCAATAGTTTATGCTTTATGATATGCTGATTACTCTGCCTTTAGCAATATGAATTGAGCTCTCTAAAAATAAATGGAATTGCAATGTCAAATACTACAAGGAGATTACTGAGGCTAATACCAAAACGAAAGCTGATAAAGAAAACTGAAAAAAGCTACAAGTTTGAAGTTGAGATTACTGAGGCTAATACCAAAACGACAGCTGATAAAGAAAACTGAAAAAAGCTACAAGTTTGAAGGGAAGGGATCAGTGGTATATTACTAGCTTTTTAAACATTCTTAGAAAGCAGAACATGATTTTTGATTCTTGCATTTTGGAACCTCTTTAATGAGTAAAACAAACAATTATCGAAATGACTGAAAATGCACTGACATGAATTATTAGATTATACTCAAAGTTGCCTTGAGATGCAGGCAGGCTTTATTCCTTTCCTATTAAATTAATGGAATAAGCTTACTTTTGAATGGTTGGACAGTCCATGACACTTGTTCCAAAACAAGAAAAGATACTGGAGAGAAAAAAAAAGAGGAAGGAGACTCAAGGCTGCTGAAATTAGCATATTTTCCATTTGGACTTTAATGGGTTGTTACTACAAAGAATTAGAATTTCATCTTAAGATAATAATTTCAAAATGGATGTGCTAAAGGATAGCTTCGAAATGTAATATTTAATGCTGTTGGATTACTTAAAGACAAAGGTTTACAGAAAACTTTAAATTCCAGAAAAACTGTAATGTACCAATAAACACCTAGAATAAACATAATTTAAAAATTCACCTGTTCAAAGCAAACCCTGGCAGGAAAGTCTGCGAGTCACTTATCTCCAAATAAGAAGTGGCTCTGTGCCTCAATTGGGAGAAGGCTCACCTTGAGCTCAAGAATTCAAGGATATGTTAATACCCAGGCCATGAGTTCAAGCCCCATGGCTGACAAGAAGAAATTTTAAAGAATTAAACCATTAGGGCCGGAAGGAGACTCAGTGGTAGAATGTTTGTCTTGCATGCATGAGGTCCTGGGTTCAATTCCTCAGCACCACATAAGCAGAAAAAACTGCAAGTGGCATTGTGGCTAAAGTGGAAGTGTGCTAGCCTTGAGCTGAACATCTCAGGGACAGCACCCAGACACAGAGGTCAGGCCCCCCTACCACCACCACCACCAACAACAACAACAGTTAAAGCATCAAACAGCCTGAAGATGTTGTCCAAAATAATGAATGCAGCATTATCCATTTACATGACTTAGTGAATTGAAACCTAGTTTACCAGTGGAGATGGTGGGCATTTTGTGTGTGTGCCAAAGCCTGCAAAATTATTTTGTACTTTAACAGGGAGGGAGAAAGGAGGAAATGTGGGGGAGGAGTGAGGTGTTTGGTGGACTTGCCTTTTGATTCACTGATTGTTTTCTGGAGTCAAATTCAGAGAAATTCTGCTTGCAATCCTAGTTACATGGGGAATTAAGAAGCCATGTCCTGGAAGTGGTTTTGTCCTATCCTTGGCCTGGTTCTAACCACCACTGGATAATCCAAGTCCCACTTCAGGAACAAGATGCCTTGAAGACTACTGATCCATTGAGCAGGTGGACCTAACCACAGCCAGAATAGGTAGAAAATGCAATTCCGAGGGCAGCCCTGAAAATCTACAGCAGGTAGAATTTTTTATATATTTTTATTGTAAAAATACTGTACAGAGGGCTCAGAGTACAGGACTAGGTAATGAATACATTTCTTATACAGCATTGTTACCTCCTCCTTTGTTTTTCCCCTGCCATCTTTTCCTTCCCCATATCTCCAACTCCTCCCTCCTCGACCCCTGCCTGACATTGTAAATTCATTTTCGACACAGTGTCTTGTACATCTTATTGTCACAATGGATCAACCTGCATCCCCATTAAAGCATTCTGCCATATCCCTTCCACTCCCCAAATTACAAATATATATATACGATGCAGAATACTTGAATCAAACAGGGGTATACCGTGGGGGGATGAACCTACAAAAGAAAGAAAGGAAAAACCACTTGTGTCTCTGACTTGGGGTACATTTCGCTTAACATCATCTTGTATGGTCATATGTTCTCAGCCTTTGATCTTCTCTGCTTGTCCTAGACATGTTCTAATCCTTGCAAACAAAGGTAAAACAAGGTAAACCATGGGTCCTTTGTTTCTTTGGGTCGGCTTACTTCACTTAATATAATTTTTACCAAGTCTTTCCATTTCCTAACATATGGAGCAATGTCATTTTTTCTGATGGAAGCATAGAATTCCAGTGTGTGTGTGTGTGTGTGCGTGTGTGTGTGTGTGTGTGTGTGAGTGTGTGTGTGTACCATATTTTCTTGATCCATTCATCTGCTGAGGTGCATCAGGGTTGGTTCCATATCATAGCTATGGTGAATAATACTGCAATAAACATGGTTTTGTTGGTAGCTTTGTGATCATTTGGGTAAGTGCCCAAAAGTGGGGTTGCTGGGTCATTGGGGAGCTCTACATGGAGTTTTTGAAGAAATTCCATACTGCTTTCCAAAATGGTTAAACAAGTTTACTCTCCTACCAATAATGCAGTAGGGTTCCCTTTTCGCTACATCCCCACCAGCATCTGTCATTATTACATTTATTGATTATAGCCATTCTAACTGGAGTGAGGTGCAATCTCAATGTTTTGATTTGCATTTCTTTTATGACTAGAAAAGTTGAGCATTTCTTCATGTGTCTAATGGACATTTTTTATTTCATCTTCAAAGAAGTCTCTCTTTAAGTCTTCAGCCCACTTAGTTATTGGGCACTTGTTCCTTTGAGGATTTGTTGTTGTGGGATTTATGATTTTGAGTCCTAAGTATATTTTAGATATAAGACTTTGTCTGTTTTATGACTCATGAATAACTTCTCCCATTAAGTGGGCTTTTAATTGATCTTGCTCTCTATGAGCTTCACCTTGCAGATGCTCTGCTTGTTACATGCAATCCCATTTCTACAACCTTTCTTTGATTTGTTGTATAGCCCTTGTGTTTCTCTTATCCTTCATGTAATGTTTTCACGGTGTCTGCTTTTATTTTGAGGTCTTTGATCCATTTGGACTTGATTCTCATGCAGGCTGAGATATATATATATATAGATATATATATATATAGATAGATAGATAGATAGATATAGATATAGATATATCTATATCTATATCTATATATCCATATATAGATATAGATATAGATATAGATATATATGGATCTAGCTTTAGTTTTCTACAGGTGTTTAACCAATTTGGCCAACACCATTTACTGAAAAGGCTGTCTTTCTTCCATTCTATTTTATTAGCTCCCTTGTCAAAAATCAGGTGGCTATAGGTCACTTGGTTCATTTCTGAGTCTTCAGTCCTATTCCATTGGTCCTCAGGTCTGTTCTTGTGCCAGTACAAAGATGTTCTTATTACTATGGCGTTTCACTATAGTTTGAAATTTGGAACTGATAATGCTCCAGTGCTGTTCTTTTGGCTAAGGACTGACGAATCTACAGCCAGCATTATACTTAATGGTGAAAAGTTAAAGTCATTTCTTATAAATTCAGGAAAGAGATAAGGATGTCTGCTCTCTCCACTCCTCTTCAACTTAGTATAAGAATGTTAGCTGGGACAATAAGACAAGATGAAAAATTAAAGGGAATCCAAATAGGGAAAGATGAAGTAAAACATACAAGATGACCAATGGAGTAGAATTGAAACCCAGAAATGAATCCACAGTCCCATCGGCATCTAATTTTCGATAAGGAAGATAAAAAATAGCATGGAAGAAAGACAGCCTCTTCAGTAAATGGTGCTGGCAAAATTGGTTAACTACTTGTAGAAAAATAAAGCTAGATCTTTATTTATCACACTGCACCAGAATCAACTCCAAATGTATTAAAGACGTATGAATCAAAGCAGACACTCTGAAATTTTTACAGGATGGAATAGCAGAAACCCTAGGTCTCCTTGGCACAGGCTGAAATTTTCTTAATATAGATCCAGAAATACAAAAAAACATCAAAGACAAATGGGAAAAATGGGATTGCGTGAAATTGCAGAGCTTCTGCATGGCAAAGGACATAGCTAGCAAGATCACTAGAAAGCCCATGGATTGGGAGAAGATCTGCACTAGCCACACAATGGACAAGGGTCTCATATCTAAAATATACTTGGAACACAAAAAATTAAACCCCCCAACAACAAATCTTCAAAGAAACAACTGCCCAATAAATAAGTGGCCTAAAGACTTAAAGAGAAACTTCTCTGAAGCGGAAAGAAAGATAGCCAATAAACACATGAAGAAATGCTCTTTAGTAATGAAAGAAATGCAAATAAAAACAGCATTGAAATACCACCTAACTCCAGTTAGAATGGCTATAATCAAGAACTCTAATAACAACAGATGCTGGAGGGGATGTGGACAGAAGGGAACCTTACAGTACTATTGGTGGCAGTGTAAACTTGTTCAACCACTTTGGAAAGCAATATGGAGGTTCCTCAAAAGACTGCACATAGGGCTCTCCTATGACCCAGCAATCTCACTTTTGGGCATTTACCCAAATGTTCACAAACAAGTCCACAGTAAAACTTCCAGCACGACTATGTTTATTTCATCATTATTTACCATAGCTAAGATATGGAACCAACGCAGATGCCCCTCAGTAGATGAATGGATCAAGAAAATGTGGTATATATACAAAATGGAATCTATGCTTCCATCAGAAAGAATGACATTGCCCCATTTGTTAGGAAATAGAAAGACTTGGAAAAAATTATATTAAGTGAAGTAAGCCAGACCCAAAGAAACACACCTCCCATGGTCTTCCTTATTTGAAGTAACTAGAATATGTCTGAGTCAAGCAGAATAGGTCAAATAAGTTGATGTCAGGTCAATGAACCCTAAGATATGTATTCAAATGTTTTTTTTTTTTCCATGGGATTGTTTCTAACACTTTTATAAGATTATTTCTTTGTCGGTTTGTATGTCCCTCCCCCATGGTATAACCCCTGATATTGGTATAATTTCTGGAGAGGAATGGCAAAAACAAATCATTTAACTAGGGATACAGGTGGACCCATCGCAACAATAAGATGTACAAGTCATTATGTCAAAATCGAACTTTACAACTTTGGTGGTGGGGAGCAGGATTGGGTGGCGACGCAAGGGGAGGATGGGAATGGATGGATCCGGGAAACAAAGTGGGAGGCTACAACGCTTCATAAGAAATTTACTCCTTATCTTGCCCAGGTAATTTTAACCCCTCTGTACAATATTTTCACAAGAAAAAAATAATAAATTTAAAAAAAGAAAACAAAACCGGAAGATGACATGATCTTGTATTTAATGGACTCCATGGACTCCATTCCCAAGTTACTTGAGCTGATCAGAAACTTTGGCCAACTAGCAGAATATAATTTTGTCTCAATAAAACCAACAAAGAAAGGAATAAATAATAAACAAGAAAGGAATACACAGTTGGAAATTGGGGCTAATTTTGTCATTATGTTTTGAGAAGTCAAGTTCCCTATACAAATGCAACTCATATATAATGCTCAGTTGTGTTTTAAATTTTGTCTTAATTACAGAATATTTCTAGATGAAAAAGAGCTCATGATTCCCAACCAAATATTGTAAAAAGTAAGCATCATTCTGTTAGATTCCAAAGAAATGATGAAGGATTAAAAAGTTTAAGCCTGGATAAATAGGAAAGTTCATTTAATGTAGGACTTTGTAGACCTAGCTAAATTAGAATTTAGATTTAAAATAGATATTTTTTGTTTGTAATTTAATATTCTATAGGATACTACAAAATTCTTTTCAAGTGAAAGATTTAATTTACAAATTCACAAATGATTCTGGCATTCTAATTGACTAGAGTAGTCTTTCAAGTGAGGTATAATTAGAACTTAGTTAATAGATAATCTCAACAGTTCATCTGTAAAATGATAATGTGAAAAATCTAGACAAATTGCCAACAAATTGATGATATTAATTTATAAATATAGAAATAGAGCAATCTTTTGAGACTTTGGTGTAACATGGTATGAGGAGAGTAATTGTGTGACATCTTTTTTTCTACCTATACATAACACAGGAAGAAATTTCCTTAGTTATGTACCTCTGTACACAATGAGAAAAATGCTGGGTTAGAGGTTTGTTTTTATTTTGTTTTTGTTGTTTGGTTTGTCCTAGGACTTAACCTCTGGGTTTGGGCACTGTCCCAGAATCTGATTATGCTCAAGGCTACTGCTCTACCACTTGAACTTCAGTGCCACTTGGATCTGGCTTTTCCTTATGAGTTTATTGGAGATAAGAATCCAAGGAACTTTTCTGCCTGGGTGAGCTTTCAACCATAATCTTAAAATCTTAATATTAAGATATACAGATCTCCTGAATATCTATGATAGATAATATATATATATGTAATAAAAAACATAAAATAAAAATAAAAATAAATAATATTTGCAAGTGTTCTGATCTCAAGAATACCACTGCAGGGAAAATGATGTAGCAAAGTGTAGTGTAGTATTCTTTCCACAATAGGAAGTACATCACATTAGCAGAAGTGTAGTATATATTCACAATAGTGATAAACTAGTCATGAATTTAGGGAATTTTAAGTTGCACCTTACAAGTTGGAAACGGTTGGGCTAGGATGATTTTACAGCATAAAAACTTGGGATTGATTGTCATAGAAATAATAGCTTAATCTGATGAACAAACGTTTACTCTTACGGAATTATTTATTGGAAGTGGCGCTGTAGCTCAAGCGGTAGGGCATTCACCTTGAGCTGCAGAGTGCAGGGACAGCGCCCAAGGCAAGAGTTCAAGCCCCACGACTGACCAAAAAAAAAAAAAAGGAATTATTATAGATACTTCATAGTTTTATCATCTACAAGAACGTGTCTATTTTTTGTGTTGACTTTTAAGTGTGTAATGCCTCATTGAAAAATGCATCTATTGCAGAATTAAATAAAATACAAAGAGGTACTATTTTGAATGTCTCTGGTATGGCATTTTCAGAATTTGAAAATGAGTAGTTAGTAGTCGTAGGAATGTTGAGGAACAGATATATTCTGTCCTCTTAACAATTAGTCAGTTTTCAAAGTTAGGAGTTTCCACAGATGTGAACTGTTTTCTGTTTTAGTATGAGACAATACTAAAATAATGTTTTTTCCAAAGAATGGCAAGTATATTCTGAAAATATTGTATAGTTTGATAACAGTTGATGTCCCTCTGATAAAGAAAGAGCTAATTCAAATTAGCAGCCAAAAGGTTCATTTTTTTAAAAGGTAATATACATAGAATAATATTTGCTATACAAATACAGTGAAAATATATTTTATGTAGCTATTTTTTAACTTAATTTTAATGTCAAGGTGATATATAGAAGGGATTACAGTAACTGTAAGATATTGAATACATGACATGTCAAAATTTTTACCCCCTCCCTCATTTTTCTCACACTTTTCTTCACCCCAATACCCCTCACAAGTTGTAATGTAAATTTTCAACATGTTGTCCTGTGAGTATTGCTATTGCATTGGTTTGCTTTTGTCCTTTGTCTCGACATTTTATTGTTATTCTTCCCTTGCCAAATGAAGATAAATATATATACAATATACAGGATACTGAAATAAAATACAATACTGGACATACCAAAGGGGAAAACACAAAAGAAAAAAAGAAATCACATCGTATCTTAAAAACAACAACCATAAAGAAAAACCGCTCTTTCCATATCTAGCAGTTTATTTTGCTCAGCATCATTTTATATGGTCATTTATACATAGCTATGGAGCCATTCTGCTCATCTGCTAGGACTATCTTAGATATTTAATAGTTATTACAAATGAGGGAAACCATGGAATCTGTTTCTTTGTGTCTTGCTTATTTTTCTTAGTAGGATTTTTCCAAGTCTTTCCATTTCCTTATGAATTGGAAGCATAGACTTACTCTGTACATATATAAACCACATTTTGTCAATTCGTTCATTTACTGAGTGGCATATTGCTTTAAAACATGATTGCATGTAAGTATCACTTAAGACCATTCAAAAATGACAGATGCAAATTGTCATGTCAAAAACGAGCTTTACAATGTCGGTGGAGGGGAGAGGGGGGAAGGATTGGGTGGGGGAGAGGGGGGAGGCTGGGAAGGGAGGTGAAGGGTAAACAAAGGAGGAGGCTGCAATGCTGGGTAAGAAATGTACGCATTATCCTGCCCATGTAATTGTAGCCCCTCTGTACATTATGTTCACAAATAAAATTTAAGAAATGACAGATGCCACCTCACTAGATATTCTAATATCATGATTTCTAAGTAAGATTGTATTTTATGGTGGTACAAGTGTTGAGATATAGGATGAGTCTAAGGTATATATTGCACTGAATTAGACAGGAAGATATACAATATCATGTAGGATAAAAATGGTAGTGACAAAATATTTCCCTTGAGAAAGATATAGGAGGCTGCCAGAAGTATGAAGTAGTTCAGATAATTTTGAAGAACTTAGAAATTCAAGCTCAATTATGTCTCTTTAAATAATAGTTATGTAAGTGGAAGGGCAAAAGAAGGGTAAGAGAAGAAAATAACAGAGTAGATCATTGTCCCAAGTTAAAGTATAAAAAGACATAATCTATAACTTCTAAGTTAAAGTGAGACCAATATAATACGTCCCACTTAATTTAGGTACATGCAAAATATTTACTTGGCTTTTCCCTACTTATATGCTCCAAAATAAATGAACAGTCATAAGAAAAGTTATGTGATTGCCATTGCTTCAACTTGAACACTAACTGTGCTCAGCCCTATTTTCTCACTTTGCACTTGGAAAACAGTCCCTAAGTTGATGATGTTGTGGCTGATTAGAGTCAGAGTTAGGGGCTTCTACTTGTACAATTATCCCATAATAGGTTAAAGCAGTTTCCCCCCAAGATATCCAACTACATTGTCTGAATCTGTACTTTGAACACACCCTCACACCTGAGCACATTATTTGAAATTATACTTCAGCTTTTCTTGGCACATTCTACTTTGTACCTTTGTCTTCTTTGCACATTCCTTTTCAGTTCATAGTTGCTCTATTTCCATTTCATCTGTACAAATTGCTAAGAACATTGTTCAACTACCACTTCTTGTTTGTACATGCCCAGTCTATGAATGAAGGTACTTTGTCCATGTTAAGCAATAGGGTAATACTCACTCTCTGAGGAGAAAAGTTCCACAATATAACCTTATGCCCATATTAAAGGATGTAGAATTTAAAGCATTTTGAGACAAACAGTGATATTAGAATTGAAAGGCTTCTTAGGGACATTTTCCTGGAATTCATTAGTTTACCCAGGAGAAATATATATATATCCACAAAATCTGGAGCTATTTAGTAAGTATCCGAATTAACATTAGATCCTAGATGTTGTGTTAATACAAGTCACGATTGTATTATTGTTAAATCAGAATCCTTCACTACTTGACAATGTGTATGAGAAAATGAAAGAAAGGAATTAAAACAAAATGTCTTATCTTTTTAGGACTTTAATCCTAGGGATGAGAGTAATGTCTGAACTTTTCCATTCAATAAAAGCTTGAAGTTTATAAGAACATTTTCCTACATATAAGAATTATTGTCAGTTTGGTTGACAGGGTTATTTCAGCATGGAGATTTACCTAACAAGAATTAGATTTCAATAGTGTATATGGCAGTTATGATGTGTCAATGGCTATTGAGGCATTTTCTATTCTAAAGAGGAATAAATTCCTGGAGTCTTCCGTCACATCAGTAAAGCTGTATATTCAACCTAATACTTGGTGTTACTTGTCCTACATTTATAATGAGTAGGCTGATAAGATATCCAAATATATCTAAATATATTTCAATAAAATCCCACAGATATGGGTAGATGGGACACTAATTGGTACTGTAGGACAAATTAGGCCTGTCTGTTCAAGCTAAAATCTCCTGGCTAAATAAAGTTTTCAAAAATATTCACACAATACCAATGAGTAAAGTTCATGACAGTTATATCTGTATAATATTTCTAAAGTCAGGATTAAAGCATTTATACCCAACATTTAGAATCAACATGATCTGTTGAATTAATGGATCCAGAATTTATGTCTTCACATTCATATCTCAACATTTTACCAATATGACTTTCACCAAAACACTATTTTTATTGAACTTGTCTATGTCCTTTTACTTTCCAAATCCAAACAGTAGATTTCCTTCAATATCTTTTTGAAAATTCTTTCCTTCCTTTTCTTCTGTAAATCTGTGTTTATTACTTTTTTGTTTCCTTATTTATCTATTGCCTCCATCTTCTCCACACTGGTACTCACATTGTTCACACTTTAGTCAGAACTTTCCTTTTACTCTTCCCTTTAATAATGTCCCTGATTTCATTATTATTTTTCCTATTTATGTTCATGGATATTTTGATGATGTTCAAACAGACTTGCATCTGTTTAACATAAACCTTAGAACTAGCAGAGAGTTTTTTCCTCTAAATCCATCTTTTCCACCTGTAGTCCTTATCACCAAGAATGTAACTAACACAGTTAGGAGACAGAGATGTGGAAACACTTTAGATTTCCTCTTACCCTACCTCCATCCATTAGATAAGATGAATGATCAAGATTTTCTCAGTTTCTGTCACTAATGTAATTTCTATGTACTCCTTTTTTATGCCCCTGACACAAGCCTATTGCAAACACCCATCACCAGTCACTCAGTCCTAAAACAACTGTTTACAAAGTATGCATTTCTCCCCATAGTCTTTTCATATTGGTCCTCTCCATCACCCAATGACTCTCCTTGTAAACACACAGAGTGAAGAACTCAGAAATTCTAGTATCATTATTTACTCACAACATTGACTGGTGATCTTACATTTCTCATCTGGAAATGGATGTAATCTAGCAGAAATATTGAAGAATATATTTGTTGAATTCTAGAGCAAGGAAAAAGAAAAGTGAAGAGTCCTTACATTTTCTAACTTAGCTTTCAAATAAGGAAAGAGTCAAATTCAGTTTGTTGGTATAAAGTCAGAAATAGTTTCATGCTGAAATAAAAATAAACTTTAAATCCTGGCTCTAGAGCCTGTGTCCTTTTATGGTACCTGCAGATATATAAGTAGTATTATGTAAATTGTGTCATGTATTTACAGCTGTAATGAAGAACATACTCTTAATATATCATTGTAAAACATTGGTTATTGAATGGTATCCATATGAGAATGTTATTTGAACTAATCACACAAAGTTGGAACCTACATCTTAGTCCATCAAAATGTGGAAATAAACGATTTTATTTATAAGAAAATAATACCACCAAGAAAGGTGAGTATACATTAGAAAGATTGCTGGAAAAACATTAGGGTTTTTACTGACTCTACCTGCTTATTTGATTGTATTTCCTGATATTCAAACTCTCCTCTTGTTATTCTGTTTTTGTTTTTTATTTTGGTTCGTCATGGGGCCTGGACTCTGGGCCTGGCACTGTTCCTCAGCTCTTCAGCTCAATGCACTCTACCCCTTGAGCCACAGTGCCACTTCTTTCTTTTTCTGCTTATGTGGTGGTGAGGAATCAAACCCAGAGCCTCATTTACGCAAGGCCAGCACTCTGCCACTGAGCCAAATTCCCAGCCCTCCTCCTTTTATTCTTATTGTATGTAGTCCAACGCTGTTTATAACTATGCATTCAATGTGGGAAATCCAACTTCAAAGATGTTTAAGTTTTTTTTTCCTTTTCAATCACAACATCGTCATTATCAGGCTATGCTCTGGTCATCATCCTCTCCATCAAAATTATTATTAGCATTATAAGTGCTAATTATTGAACGTCAGATATGTGTGTATTATTTTATTATTATTTGTCTTTTGATTAATAATTTTAATGTTACCACTGTGCATGCCTCCATATTGAAATTTTGAACAAATAAACAAAAAACTAAACCATATCAGATAGCTTGACTACGTGCTTATAACAAATTATGGAATAGATTTTTTTGAAGCATTGCACATTCTTAATCAGTATGAATTAACTTCCTCATCCCCTAACTACAATCAAATATTTAAGAATTTGGGCAGAACCTTTTCAAGTAATATACTGTAAATGTTACTACAATATCATGTGTATATCAAAAATTCTCTTGAAAGTAATAAACTCTACTTTCTATTAAAATATTAGCTTTTTTATTGTAGGAAACTTTTAGAAAAATAGACGGTATATCTTTCAAATGAAAAAAGTCAAAAATAGTAGCATAAATATTTTAGAGGGAGTCTGGCTTCTCTCTCTCTCCCTCTCTCTCTGTATATATATTTCTGTCTTCTATATATATGTGTTATGTATACAATAGTACATTTTTAGAGATTATTTTTCCTCAGAAATATATACATATATAAAAATTTATGTGTAGAATGATATACATTATAGTGAAACAAGCATCTTAAAATATAATTAAAATTAAAAAAAAAAAAACTTCATGAAACCAAGTGCCTGTAACTGACCCTTATAATAGGAGCTATTCAGGGTGCTGAGATCTTAGAATTGTTTTCTAAACTAGCCCAGACAGAAAAGTACTTGTTAGATTCTTATCTCCAATTAACCATTAAAAACAACACCCACAACAACAAAATTTATCACATTAATTTCACAAAGGCCTCTTTTAACTACTGTGAACATTTCTTAGAAACATGAATACATACCCCTGGAAAATGTTAAGTAAAAAGTCCAGAATATTTACGTCTATGTTAAAGACATGACTATTTAGATTGTTTAAGATATTTAGGTAATGATTAGAAGTTAAGAATAATGATAGATAGGTAATATATTGGGACTGTTTTTTTCATTCTATTTTACAATAGCAATAAAATGATATTTATAATCATTATATAAAATTACTCTTGCTTGGTATTTGAATTATCATAAGTGATAAATATTTTTAAATGATTTCCAAAGCAAAGGAATATCAATTCTTTTGTAATTTCAAAAAGATTAAGAAAATGATTTCAAAGCTGGTTCACCCTAAGTCTATATTTGTTTTCTTGTTCTAGATTTCATATGTTAGTAGAAATTAAAATTCCAAAAATTTAGTGGACATTGGCATTCAGGAACATCTTCACATACACTAATATTGGAGTCCCTTAAGTGGAATTGTTTTATTTCATTTGTTGCTCACAAATAAATCAAGATTATTTTGTATTTTGTTCTTTTCACTGCTTTTGGCTCTTATCTTGAGAATATGTTTTTCCTAGCAAAGTAGAGATAAGCAATTGGATTAAGTAAGTAACATATGACTTTCATAAAATGCAGATGCATAGATTTGGGTCTTCTGTCATTTGCTAAAACTTCCTTACAGAAAAGTTTCTCAATTACTTAGAAGATTTTCCCCTTCCCCTCCACAAGTTATACTGACATCAAATACAGTGAAAGCAGGGGTTATACTGTGGAGGAGGGAGGAACAAAGAAATAATCTTATAAATGTGTTAGAAACAATCGCATGAGAGAAAAAATAACATTTGAATACATATTTTAGGGTTCATTTCCCTAACATCACCTTATCTGACCTTTTCTGCTTGACTCAGACATATACTAGATATTGCAAATAAGGGAAAGCATCGGGGAAAAAATAAGGCTACAGGTGGACCCATTGCAACAATGAGATGTACAAGTCATTATGTCAAAAAGGAATTTACAACTTTGGTGGGGGGATAGCGGGGAGGATTGTGTGGGGAAGGGGGGAGGGAGGGAAGGGACGGGAAGGGGAAACAAAGGAGGAGGCTACAATGCTTGATAAATGTACTCATTATCTTGTCCATGGAATTGTAACCCCTCTGTACATTATTTTCACAATAAAAAAATAAAAATAATAAAAATATTACTAAGAAGTGATGCATAATTCCTAGGTAGTCCAGTTATCACATATACTTTTGGATTGAGTTATCTCTGTATAAACTCAAACGGACAAAATACCCTCAAAATAAACAGAAATCACATCTTTGTTTTAAATGCAGTAGTTTACAAAGTTTTTCGCCAACACCAAAAACATCTTTTAAGCTATTCTGCATTTTGTGTGAAGAAGTATTAACAATAGTTTTTTTTCCTGACATGCAATTCACTTACAATATATTATCTCTTTTTATTATATACATTTTAGTGCTTTGGAAGTAAATTGTACCTTCATAGGTTTTCAAAGCCTAATTTTCACAAACTTGCATCTTCAAATAGAAATGCTATAAATTTTAGAACAGACATTAAAATAGATGTAAAATTCAGTTACAGGAATTTGTCCAGCATACATCCTCTATAGTATGTCTTTTCAAAATTTGTTTTTGGGGATTATTTCCAGGGTCTCACGCATACTATTGAATTTCACTGTCAATAAACTACATTCTCTGTCCAAAAAAGTTTTTTACTTCTGTTTAATACATTCATAGAAGTGTAATGCCTGGATCCTATACAATTCTCTTTCACCTTTTGAAGACTTCAAAACTTGTTTGCTAAAATGATTGTAGTATTATACAAATTGATCACTATGAGAAATATATCAATTTCTTCACAAATGCATTACTATATTTTGCATCCTCTTTTTATATTATGGTCATACTAGTGAGTTTTCATTTTATTATTTCTTACACACCAAAGAGTAGCTTATTTCATATGCTCCTCCTATTGACTATTAATTTCAACATGTTATTTAAAGAAATATCATATTCAGGAAAAAATTTATATAGAATTAGAAGATATAAAAATACTTAAGTTTCAGAATCATTGTAGCATTAACAAATATGTGCCCTCTATCTGTTGGATATGGTTTCATTTCTGTTTTAGTGGCCTTTGAATTATGAAAGGTTATCACTTGATATAATCAAGTTCTTGCTTTTCTTTAGCAACTAATGTTTTCCATGTCAAATTTTTAGAAACCTTACTGATCCAATGTCATGAATTTTTACATTTATGTTTTATAGGTTTTTACATCTAACATTTAGTTTGATAATCATTCTTTATAAGGATTGAGGTAGGCCAAGTGCCGGTGGCTCAAGCCTGTAGTCCTAGCTACTCAGGAGGCTGAGATCTGAGGATCGTGGTTTAAAGCCAGCCCTGGCTGGAAAGTCCATGAGATTCTTATCTCCAATAAACCACTAGAAAACCGGAAGTTTTGCTGTTGCTCAAAGAGGTAGAGTGCTCACCTTGAGCTGAAGAGCACACGGACAGCGCCCATGCCCAGAGTTCAAACCCCATGACCGGGATACAAACAAACAAACAAAGTACTGAGGTAGTAGTCTAAGATCATTCTTTAAATCTAGAGAGGCAATAGTGCCAATACAACCATTTAAGATTCTGTTTTTATTTCATAAAGTCATAGCATCCTTTTCAAAATCTGTGGACCATAAAACTAAGAATTTATTTTTGACAAATCTGTTACCTTCTTCTATGTGTCTGTTCTTATAGTAGAACTATGTTATCTTCACTAAACATGGTAATATGATTCAAAGCTAGTATGAAGGCTCAAGCTACACCATTTTACAAGATTTCTCTGACTGACTTGTATTCCTTGAATTTACATACGAGATTGTTGAGCTGGTGAACCAATATTCTACAGAGATATCTAGATGTTTGATAGTCACTCATATTTCCCAACTTGTGAAAACACAAACCCCTGATATTATGTATAGAAAAATGTCTTTAGAGATTGCTCAAAGCAACTAAAATTAATTTAGGAATGAGTTAAGATTTAGATAACATTATAGCATAATAAAGTTGAATGATAACTACTTGAGCTGTACTGCAGAAGGGGGGGGGGGAAGAATGGTGGACCACATAGGAGCTGTATGTCATTGGTATTGTTTCAAAAACAGAAAGACTTCAGAGAAGAGAAGGAGAAAAATAAACTGTCCTGAATCTAGTTTGTTTTTAATCCACCTGATAGTTTGGACTGAAAGTCCGATAACATGGGAAAAATAAAATAGAAAATAAAGCATTGTATATAGCTGTTACAATGTAAAAAATTTTCAATAGGAATATAATTAATTTTAAAAGAAATAAGAGAAAGAATATCAATAACAATTGCTAAAGTGGATAGAAGATGGATCACATTTTATCATATATAATTTTGAAAAAGCATACTAGCAATGAAAATTTAAAAGTCATAACTTAAATACAATTTGTATTACAACTAGACAGTATAGTTCAGTGGTAAAACATTGGCCTAACATATGTGAAGCAATTGTGTGATCTCCCAAGCATTACAAAGTACACACAGAAAAAACCCACATAAACACACACACACACACACACACCACATGCACATATTTGGAATATTGTTATTATCATATTAAACAGAGGAAATTATCACAAACAATAAAAGTACTTTAATATATAAAATCATAATATTGCTCATACTATTTAAAAGTTTAGTAGAAATAAAATATTCATAAGATAATTGGATTCTTATAGATTAAGTAAATTGAAAATTAAGATATAAAAGACATGTGAAATTTTCAAACAAGTTTTAAATAATAAACATTTTGAAACATGTATCCTTTTATTTTGACAAAAGATTGATGTTACTGGTGTTTTAACTCAAGATTTAGAATATGATAACCAGGTGCTCTATATCTTGCTAGGGATGGCTATATCTCTAATCATTTCACTCTGGAAATTTTATGATAAGTTCTCATAGTTTCCCAGTCTCTCCTGAATTACAAACCTTATGTACACTTCCCACCATAGTTAAAAAATGGAAACCACAAATCACTATGCCAAGCTCAGTTTGTTTTTTTTTAATTCAAGTATAAATATTTCCAAAAAGTGACCATGTAATGAAGCCTTTTTAATAAAGTATGTGATTCTTGAAAATACAGTATTTGTTACCTGGACAAATATGTTTAGAACTATAAGAAAATAAATATATTTAAATTCACCAACCATATAAAATTTAAGAAAATAATTTTTAAATATTCACATGTTAACTATTTTGAAAGCAAAATATATGCCTGAATAATTTACATGTGTTAAAATTATGCAAAACTAAATTAACTAATCCTACAACTCTGAAAAAAGAATTGGCCTAAAGAAACGAAAATAATTAAGTTCAAAATTTGAAATTTAGAAAATTAAATGAAGTAACTTAAGTAACTGTAAGCCCTCTGTATATCAGTTTTATAATAAAAAATGCATTAACAAAGAAAGAAAAGTACCCATTGGACAATAGCGACAGGAAAAGTATCAGTAGTTTTTTTTTGAGTGTGCAAAAAAATCAATGGAAAAGATAACAACGTTCTTTCCATAATAAATGTACTCATTACCTTATTTATGTAACTGTATCCCCTCTGTACATTACCTTTACAATAAAATTAAATTGAAATTAAAAATAAACTAAATAATATACCAATTAAGAATTCGTAGAGAGCTAGGAAGGTGACTCAGTGGTAGAGCTCTTGCCTTGCATGCTTGAGGCCCTGAGTTCGTTTCCTCAGCATCACATAAACAGAAAAAAAAAGCCGGAAATTGCACTGTGGCTCAAGTGGTGGAGTGCTAGCTTTGAACTAGCCTTGAGGAACAGTGCCCAGGCCCAGAGTTCAGGTCCCCCCAGATCCCCCACCAAAAAAAAAAAAAAAAAAACAGAATTACTAGAAACCATTGGTTAAAAACTTTTAAAAAACTGGCCTAAGTACCCAAGTAATATAATTTGATGATACTATTTAAATAGTTCAAATTCAGCAGAGAAGCCAAAAGTTTAAAAACTGTTACAAAGTAAAGTAATAAATCAGAATATTTACTACTAATAATAATCATAAGATGAATTTATAGTGGTAGTCAAATATGTAAGAAATGAGGCAATTTGCCATTCGTTTGCACTGAATAAGTGAGAAAGAATTTTCTAGGTCTTTTTAAATATATAATAACTTTAATGAAGAAATTATTCATCATATGATAATTAGATGAAGCTGATATTAGAGTAAAGAGCAGATTGTACTAAGTTTTTGGATGTTTAAGTATATACTTATTTTGGTTGTGGGAAATTGTGTTCATCTTGGGGTATTGTTTTTGTTAGACTGGTGTCATATCAGTGATTAATTTTAGCATAGGGGTTCCCTTTCCACAAGAACATGAACCTGATCTGTCTTTTTAGCCTCCCCATTATCAATGGCATAAGAGTTGCACACCAACTTGCCTAGATTCCTACCTTGGCTGGCCTGGATTCTGCAGTCCTTCCAACCTCAACCTATAGATAGTGCAGGAGGGTGGAAATGATCCAATGCACCCAGCTATAGATTGAGAAAAATTTCTACTAATCTTTTGGCATGGGTTCTGTTCTCAAGTTTCCTCAGTAGTTAAGAGTTCAGATGGGAGCCCCTGGTGCCAAGCAGTAAGAGTATTTCTTAAAGCAACTAGACATATATATGACTTAGGCATGTGAACACCTCAGGACAAGAATAAAAGAGCAGTGAAGCGTAGAGGACAGGCCTAATTTTAACTAGCTACTTGGAGGCTGAATAAGCTTAGCTAGCTACTCTGGAGGCTGAGATATGAAGACCACTATTCAAAGCCAGTCCAATCATGAAAATACATGCGATTATCTCTGAAAAACCAGAAGTAGAACAATGGCTCAAGTGGTAAACCTCTATCCTTGGTCACAGAAGCTTAAGCATGATGAATGAATGAATGAGCACTTGCACATGGGCATGTGTGTAAACACATGCATGTGTACACACACATACACACACACACACACACACACATGAGTATTTCAATGCAAAGTTCTTTTTTTACCTTGCTGTACTCTATTTCCCTGTATTAGTTTACAAATTAACAAAATCAACTAAGCACCTATTTATATACAACTCATCGTGTTTCTCTAAACTCAACTATCTTTTTGGAAGCATGCTTTTATTTGACCCAAATGTAAACTATTCAGGAATTTGATTCTTCTCCCTCAATTCTGTAGAATTAGATGATTGTTTAGCTCCCTCCAAGCTATATAATTTTGTGAAATCCTGCATCAAGCAACATATTTCTTTCACTAGAAGGGAAGCTTCTGTCAAACAATTAATAATAAGTTTTTCTTCTCCTTGCTATTATCTGTAGTTTTATTATCTTCATATATTTCATGAGCTGTCTGTGTATAACAAAGACTGCTGTAAAAATAAAAAGACTCTTCACAGCACTTATCATTTATATACCATCCATAGGTATGAAGGTGTTTAAATATTACTGAAATTGCTTTGGAACAAATCATGTTCACATTGACTATCGTGAAAAATAAGAATTGGTTTCTCAGCACTTTAGGTAAGAACTTTTTTGAAAGAAACAAAAGGAAATGTAGGAACAACTCAACACATATATTCAAATGAAACAAAACAACCCAAGAAAACAAATTAATTCAGTACTCATGAACTTGCAGGAAATGCAAAGATTTAAAAAAAAAAAAAAACATCAGCTATGACAAGCTTATGAAAATCCTGACTACATGGGAGACTACTCTTGTGAGGATAGATGTTAAAGCCCAGACTGGACAGAAATATCTGTACACAATGCCATGTACCTGTTATTCTAAATTCCAGGAAGAATAATATAACATGGACTGAGCCCAAGGTCATACACAAGTATCTGAAAAATAATCAGGATGATTTAGGGCTGGGGACATGACAAAGTGGTAAGAACACCCATTTAGGGGACACTACACACTCAATTCAAACTCTAATATTTGGGTATTATGTAAAAAGCTATGATTTTAAATAATTGGAATAATTGAAAGATTTGAGTATTTGAGTGGAAAAATGCATGAGAGAGATAGAATGAACCCATCGTGCGATACTTTCAACTTAAGTGAAAATGTTTTATGGTACTTCAGACAAAACAGAGTTACCTTGCAAATGAGCATGGTTGTACATTTGGGTGATGGAAATACTTTACTTACACAGGTGTAAATTAAATAGATTTTTTTAGGTAGATTGTACTTCTTGAACTAAGAGCCTGGATGATGTCCCTGAGATTTTTCTCTCAAGACTACCACTCTACTACTTTGAGCCACAGTTCCAATTCTGATTTTCTGTTGGTTGTTTGGTGATAAGAGGATGCTAGACATTCTTGCCCAGGATGGCTTCAAACCATGATAGTCAGATCACAGCCTCCCGAGTAACCAGGATGCCAGGCATGAGCTGTCTATAGTTTTCATAATTTAGTAAATTGTACAGTTACTGAAGTTGTACATTATCATTATAACCTGTGTAATATATGTGTGTATGTATATATCAATGCATACGGATAGAAATATTTTAACATATTTTTGTATCTACAGTAGATTTATGAAATTATCCATTATAAAATAAAATGGAAACAAAAGTTAATAAGGATCAAAACAAAGGAAATTATCACATGTTTCTTGATGTTTAATGGAATATGAATTGCGAGAATCAGTTTGGGAAAACCATCTCTACGCTAACAAAATGGATAAGAGGTATTAATTCCAATCCATCTATTAGCCCATATTGTGCAACCTCACACATGAGTGTCAAAATCAAACAACACTTTTTGCCTTTGCTTTTAACTCACCTGTTATAATTTACGGGTTAGATGAAGTAATCAAATAAAGATTAAAATAATGTTATGTGAGGCTATGAATTAGAGCTGAAAATGATTTTAAACATCATAATAGCTAATTAACTTGCATATTTCTTACTTTTACTTTGTCATGTCCCTCATTCCCATATTAGGAAAGTATATAGAAGGTTCTCACTGAATTATATGTACAATTATGAAAAAAGAGTATTGAAAGAATATGGGCACAATGTGGTTTTAGCTTATTGAGACCTGTAGGGAGAAGTGTGTTTTTGAGGACTTGCAATACATTGTGATGAAGATGAAAGGAGGGATGTGCTTATTCTGGAAAACTGGCTAGGGGATTGCTCCCATAAAGGTAGTGATGAATTCTTCCAAAAGGTTACAGTAAAATCACTTTCACAAGCATGTTCACTGCTGCACAATTCACGGTAGCCAAGTTACGGAAACAGCCCAGATGCCCTTTGGCGGAGTGATGGTTGGAGAAAGTGTGGCTCATATACAAAATTGGATTGCACCTATCCATTTTTAAGACTGTTACATTATTTGCAAAGAAATGGATAGATCTAAAAATTTATTAAGTGAACAAAGTCAGAGCCAGACACACAAAGGACCCATGTTCTGTCTCATATTTGGAAGCTAGAAATTTATACAAGTTTACACAAAAATATTAACCAAACCATGCGATTTGCAAACGAGTATTTCAAAGGTGTAATTTCTTATAAAATTGAACTTTACTCCAACAAAATTAATAGCAGGAAACTATCATTTGGACGATGTGAGTGGAAGTCAAAAGGAAGGAATAGAGAGAGTTATGGAGGAAGAGAGTGAAGGTATAATATTCAATGCAACTGTATAAAACTAGAAAAAATTAAAGTGGAAGTTGCGCTGTAGCTCAAGAAGTGGCGCTGTAGCTCAAGTGGTAGAGCGCTCGCCTTGAGTTGAAGAGCTGAGGGACAACGCCTAGGCCCAGAGTTCAAGCCCCACGACTGACAAAAAAAAAAAAAAAATTAAAGTGGGATGAAGTTTGGAAGGTTGTGGAAAAGTTATATAAAGATCCATTATATTAAAAAACTGATTTGTTGAATGGAAATTCCCTTGTACAAGTATTTAAGATAAGAAAATTATAATTAAAAACAATGGAGACATCTGATCATAAATTCTATTTCCATCTCTTTTAAAAATAAAAATTATTTGTTCTATAATTTGATCAGAGGAATGGATTTTGTGGCTAGCAATATCATTTCACATCTGTCTCTCTCTTCCTAATTCCTTCTCATGGTTCTCATAGGTAATATGATTACTCCATAGTTATCCTAATTTATTTCGCTTTTATAATTTTTCACATCATTTCACTTTCTGCTCTGTCATTTCCCAATTCATTTACATATAAGGCATTATTTCCTATTTTCTCATTCCTAGAATAAGCTGGACATGAAGACACCACTGGTCCTCATTTTCAGTTTGTCCCTTTGAATACAGAGGAAAATCTTTCCTCTGCTCTCTACCAAATCTCTACTCTCCAGTTAGAATAATTTAGAATAGTAAAAATGAAAAAAGAGAAAATAAATAATAGTGAAAAAACAGATGCAGAAAATTCACCGGAATAACGATGAATATACACCTCTTCATCTAGAAGCCTACTGTGGACACTTAGACATTATCCATGAGTTGGTGGCTCAAAGCAGATATTCATGGAATAACTGTGAAAGGCTGGATATCCTTGCACAGTACTTATACATGGAATAATACCAGAGTGGCTTCTTTATTTCATCATGATGCAGACACCAGTGGCCAAACTAATGGCCTCTTGACCGCCTTGCTGCTGGGTATAGATATAGCAAAGATACGCTGGATCTCCTTCTGTTGAACCATTATATCAAACCAGATCTGAAGCACAACTTAGAAGAAACTGCATTTGATATTACCAAAAAGATAAGTATGTATCACTACCTCTTTGAAGTTGTGGAAAGCTGTACAAATTATTCTCTTAAGTCCTAATGTTTCCATTAAGTTTCTTAAATTTCAAAATTGCCAGTCCATCCCATGTGTCCATACAAAATATTTTCACAATAACAAGCAACAGCAATATTTTACTTTAGAAATTCATGGATTCCATGGTATTCTTCCAAGTGAATTGCCTGACTTTGATGTCAAAATATATTCGAGTTGTTTGTATACATCAATAATGATATCTATAGAGTTTGTGATTTTTTTAAATCAGAAATAATTTTAACTTATCTGTTGAAATGAGTAGTAGAGAAACTAAAGATATTTCTGGTGCTTGTCTGAAAAAAGTATATTTTAAAATATTTATATTCTGTTTGTATAATGTCCATAATCTATTTCTTTCTCTCCTAGATATAATACTTTGAATTCAACATTATATTATAATATATAGGTCCATTAATAAATGTGTTCTTTCAGATTGCGTTCCATATAGGAACAGTTTAAGATTCCTTTAATTTCTAGGTCCTTATAGAATTTTATTTCTTTGGGATAAAATGACAATGTTATCTTATTTCAAAAGTTTTATAAAGGTTATGCTATATAAAGGCCTTTCTAAAAAGGTGAAGATTGAATTCACTCATGTCAAACTAACTTTTATTTCTATGAATTATATGTATTATTACACTTGTATATTTGTAATCAACTTTTTCATAACTGTTTTTCATTTCTTGCATCTGAAGAATGAAAAATATGGAATACTTCACAAATTTTCATATCATCCTTGTGCAAAAGCCATGTTAATCTCTGTATTGTAATTCAGGTAGACATGCTGCTGAAGCATGTAGTATCTTGTAAATTTAGGTAGTTAATGATGCAAACTTAAGATAGGCATATATCCTTGGTTGCCTATTTGCAACCAGGAAACCTATTGTTCCCAAATTTGCTATTCATCTTATTTCTGCAAAATTCTGTATATGGTGGAAAAAACTTATATTGTTTGTTCAATTGCTCACATTTGCAATTTTTGGTCAATAACTATTTTAAATCTTTTTCATTTGAAATTTGATCATACTTTGAAGCCTTCATAGCTAGGTCCAAAGGTGATGGATTTTCAAGTACTTATTTTTTAACTGATTTAGCTTTGTGGAGCTAATGGATTCAAAGTAAGCCTTGCTTAAGAGCTACTTCTAAACTTCTGCAGCTTAAAATTTCCCAAATGAGGTCTTACTGGCACAAATGTCTGCCTGACCCTTTACCCTTGCTCCATGTAAGAACAGACCTACCAGAATATCTTACCCTGACAGCATAGATTGTCTTATTGGAGCAAAACTAATCTTAGTTACAAAGGATCATAAAGTGATGAACAGTTCAGACAGAACTGTTCAGACTAAGCCAGGCGCTGATGGCTCATGCCTGTAATCCTATCTACTCAGGAGGCTCCAGGAGAAGTCCATATGTTTCTCCTTGTTATTAGGCCTTAAATTGGTAATGTTTTAATCACAGTGTTTCCTCTTGCCTCTAGGCTGTACATCTCCGAATGGTAAAGCTTTAAGTTTAATTCTACCAAACACTGAGGTAGAGGTAATGGAATAATATTTTAAAACAGTTGCCTTTGTTACCTTAACCACAAGAGAACAATGCAAAGCATTTTCTTATGTTATATATACTTATACATTTTATATTTATGTGCTGATTTTATATTTCACACAGTGAATCTTACTGGAATTAATTTATAATTTGACAAATTAATTGATATTTATTACAATAAATAGATTGGAATATAAATAATCAGGATTAGAATATATACTAGAATATAAAAAGTATCAATGCAATGTTTTCAGTATAAACTTGTGATACCTTCTAATTGTTCTTGGTTTCTGAATTCACATGGTAAAAAAAACAATGTTGTTTTCTTTAATCTATAAGGGATTTTACTCTGCTGCTCTGTTTATTGTTTTAACTCGCTGGTCCCAAACTGTTTTTCTCCATATTTCTGAAGCATTCCTACTGATTATACTCAAATTTTGCTGATATGATGTCTAAAAGGTATTATTCTTCCACAGGATCCACGGGTCCTAGGATCCCAGGTCCCAGTTACCTGCATCATCAAATAACTAGGGCAAGAGATCTCACCGAGGCCCATGCAACATACCAACAGAAAGTAATTGAAGACCCATCTTAATTTCTCATTTCCTATATTTCAGGGGCCCAATTCCTTAAAATGCAGGAATTAGCACTAAACACTTGGGAAATGCAAGGCAACTTAAAATGCAATATGAAATCACAAAATGTGAAAGTACAGTAATTCAAATTTTCTATTTTCAGATGACCATCCCATAGGAGTGAACAAGACCACAAATGTCACAAAATGATTTGTAATACCCATCTTCTAATCATTAATGAATGATTTCAGTCCAGCATCATCAGGCCAAAAAATAGTTCCTGGAAAGATAGATCCATAATTGATCTACCAATGCTAGGAATATTTGTCATACAGTTCAAATATAATTCAGAAAAAACATTGATTGAGAAGAACCTTATTGCTTCAAAACACTAGTACTTCAGTCAAACTTGGTTCTGTAGTGTAAAAAGGTTGTCATTCTCAAACCAATGATAACCTACATTTAATCTCCTGAAAGTATATTCCTTTTCAAATAAACTTTTTAAAAACACATTTGCCAAAATAACACTTTACAAGTAGATGATATTTAGTGACGTTACTACTTTTTCAAGTGTAGGGAGCAAGTTAAAATAAAGTTGATTTATTTACCCAGCACTAATGCCAAAGAGGTTCAACCATTCATTAAAGTGTAGAAATAGGACCCCTCACCATTTGTGTTTTTCAGTAGGTGCTTTCGAAAATTTGTTAAATAGACCAGCCTCCCATATTTCAAACCAAAACATTAGCTAATAAAGTAAATTTCATCACATAAAAAATACTTTTTAAAAAGCCATGAATAGTTGCCCTATCATATGGTGTTTTATGTTTTCCCTATCTGTCTAACATAGTAAGAAATATGACTTTAAGTCTTGAATATGGGTACTCATCAGAGATTTGACAAACATAAAATATGTCTTCTTTCTCTATCATATTCCTCTACAGTA
The DNA here is from genome assembly GCF_019054845.1 of Dipodomys spectabilis. Lineage (NCBI taxonomy): Eukaryota > Metazoa > Chordata > Mammalia > Rodentia > Heteromyidae > Dipodomys > Dipodomys spectabilis. The sequence goes on along the minus strand of NW_024871098.1, from coordinate 398,878 downwards.
GTAAATTTTAGTTTTCTTCTTTTTCCAAAACTCATAGGTAGTAGAAAATATTATCCCATGTAAAATAAAATAATCACAAACCACTTTCCAAAGCCATAGGAATACATTCTCAGCCATTTTTAAACTTTCTTGTTGACTACAGATTAATCTTCCAAATGGAGGGGAATAAAATCAGGTCTAGGTGCTTCATATCTCCAGGCTTGCAAATTGTTACTTCAGATGAATGAATTATGGAAATATAAGCTGACATCAGTTTAAGTATATGCAGAATTGAAACTCCATGGAATGTATATAAACCTTTCAAAGTAGGAGCAGACAGTTTAACAGAATGACTATCAGGAAGTTGAAACCAGAGAGGAATAATTGTAAAGACATAGAATGAATGAAAAATGGCACAAGGGTCAAGTACAGCTAGAATACTCAATGTACACATGTGAGAAAGGAAGTGGTAAATCGGAAATAAATCTTGTAGAAGGGGTTGGTTGAGAAGGATAGAAGGAGTGACTCTGATCCAGGAACATTGGACAATTAGATGGACATACTTAATTGAAACACACTAGCACAACCTTTTGTAATTCAGTGAAAAAATACAACAAAAAACACAAACACACAAAAAGCACAACCAAACAGCAATCTCTATAGAGTATGATGATGACTTCTCAAAATTTTAAATAGTTAATGAAGGACAATCTTGTGAAAAGCATACAAAGTTGTTTAAAGTGGGCAGTTTGGGGTAGAGGAGAATTTTTAACAGATTTAAATTGATTGTTTTAGGTTATAAATCACCTATATCTGCTGCAAATATTTTCTTCTGCATGTTCTCTTGGTCTGAACTGTATACTCCAATCCTGAGCCACACTTGATAGCTTGTAAAGATAGAATGGAAGAAACAAGATCAAGAACCCATTACTCCACCGGAGAGGAAACAGTCCTCTCTGTTTTCTCTCATTTCTATTGACTACTTTCATTCATAAGTTTATGTCAAGTGATTTGCATTATATATTTCCTTCTTTGTTCTGGCAAAGTAATTGTTCAAAATAATTCAGTAAATATTATATTCCATTTTTTCTATCATGCTGTTTACTTATCCAAGCGAGTCCATTAAACTTTCCACTTGCATTTCGGTGCCACGGAAACCCAGCATCAATGTTAATGAGGACAATCTCTAATGTAAAACTTTGTCTCCAAAATACCAGTCCAAGAAGCTGTGATCACAAATATTTAGATATACTTTTTTCTTTTTTCTTTTACCTTGAAAGTCTTCTTGTGTCTAAAGTGCCCTCAAAAATCAGTACTCCACCAATTTTTGGTTCAATCACTTCTAACCTCAAAGATATATTTTGCTAACAATATGCTTAGAGGAAACCGAAGAATACTCCACTTTTATCTTCTCTCTTAAGATTCTCCTTAGATACCATATCAGGAATATTGAAGTTATTCTTTGCAAAATTATTTCAATAGATTATTTTTCTATCCGTCTTGCATTTACTCAAAAAGTTGTATGGAGAAGAATAGAGTATAATCACCCATACCTTGGATGACAGTATCTGTTACAAAAGGACAATGCTCCTATATCTTATTTCTCTGTCCTCCTCTTAGCTCTTGCCTGATTTCCCACTTATCACAGATTCTTGGCTTCAAGCCTAGTGAAGGTGAAGGACTATAAGGGCCTCCCCCATTGCTACATTGTAGGGCTAGATCTCCAGCATGAGGTAATCATGAACGACGCACACAAGGAACACATGTTGGGAGAACAGACTTAAGCATGTCTGGTTTATTTCTGCACAAGGGTTGGGATTTTATAGCCCCAGCTTTCCTAACCTCCGGAGTCCTTCCCAGCCAATTACTTAGCAGGGAGTTGATGATGGGCACTGCTTGGTGACAGGCACTGTTTGGTCCCCTTGGGGCATGTAGGGATCTTGGATAGCTCATGGCTGGCAAGCTAGGCGGGCATGACTGTGGGTCACATCTCTATTAGCAGGAGGTGTGCTTCAACAGCTACTCTAGCTGACTCAACCAGATCTGACCGGCTCTACCCACAAATTTCCCCTTTTCTTTTAAAAGGACCGTCATTATGGTGACCCGTCGTTGGAGGCGTTTTTGCCGGGAGTGCAAGCATTTAATAATTCCTAGGAGAGAAAGCCCTACATGTGCAAGGCCTCCCCAGATGACCAGAGAGGATGGCGAAAACCATTGTTGTAACTTTTTAAGCACTCTTCTAAAAAGGAGGCAGTGGGAATAAGTATGGTGGTTTGGTTTAGGCGGGTAACATCATGCAGCAGGTTTGGGGTGAAGTTTAAGTACTTAAGGGACCAAGGGCCTTTGATGTAGTTACTAAGTTCAGTGACATTGGGTGCAGGAGTGGAAAGCTGACAGACAGAAGTAGTCATTGCATTATATAGTCCTCCTTGTTGTAATCGAAGAAACGTAATCTGTTCTTGGAGCAAGTCTATTTGTTGTTGGAGCACAAGGAGGCCTCCCTTAAGATGATTGGCAACTTGTAAATGTTGTAATTCTATGGATGACAGTTGAGGGATGTGCTGGTTTATCTGTTGCACAGTGGACACGCTTTGGGACAGCAATATAGCAGCACTGGTAGATGAAGCCACTGTAGCGATGATTTCGGACCCAATTGCAATGATCAATCCTACTGCTCTTTTAGTGCATGGGCGAATTAATTGAACCTGGGAAAATTGAGAGTCATTAGTAGCCAGAACAATAAATGGGGGAACACGTACCAAACCTGCAAAAGGCTATGAGTCATTGGGTTGCCAGTGATTGCTGAGAGTGCAAGTAGTGGAAGAGTTGTCTCCTAGACAAAAAAAGAATGGGGCTCTAACCACTACCATTCCTGACACCTGGTCGTATCCATATTGGTTACAGCAACGAGTATTGGCCAATAGGAAAGGGGACAAATCGAGGCAGGAATGTGATGAGCAAACGATTGGCATGGTGGCTCCTAGGTCTCCCAATCGTCCTCCTGAAGAGTCAAAAAACTCATTTAGATTTTGAGGTTTGGGATCTTTTTCAGATTGGTTGTATATAGCCGGGTAGAGGGACAACGCGAGCTCCCCAAACACTTTGCTTTGCTAGGAATTGACACAAAGGCTAATCACTAATTCCTCAAGAGGAGTGCATATAGTGCCAAAGCTATCAAACTCCCTGCGTGGGCAAAACTGCATATGAAAATGTATGTCAGTAGCCTGATAACAATTTTTTTCCAGTGGGACAAATGGGGTAGGGTCCTGTGTAGTTCCACCATCCCATCCCATGCGTTACTGTTGCGAGGGGGATGGTACAGCCATCAAATTGCTTTATCATCTCGTTTGAAAAACAAAAACAGACGGCTCCCTTCCATCTAAAAGTAAGGTTTGTTTTTTGATGCCATAAGGCGTCTGCTGAGAAAGGAAGGCCAACCCTGCCATTGGAAGAAAGCATTTGAGATCATTAAGATTTGGGGGCTGGGCACTAAAGTTATCTTACCCTGCCCTGCAGCAGATTGAGAATTGGCTGCAATAATGGCACACAATAGGAGGAATAGAGTACCATGCCCCGGGTCAGGGTCTGGGGCCATAACCTGGGCTTGTTCAACCAATATCTTTAGGTCTCCCCAAGTGTTGGCATGGGCTCTAGCTCGAGGTTTGTGTCTCCTCCTCCTCGCACTGTTCAAGCATAGCTGACGCATCTTTTGCTTAGGTGGTGACGGTTGGTCAGACAACTCCAGCTGGGATCCAAACAGGTTTATCACTCGTGTCTGGAAAGATACAAGCAAATCCTGTCCCTTGTGCCATTAAGGGAGCAGGGCCCTCCCATTTTCTTGTGATGGGGTCCCTCCATCTATCCAAAGGGACCAGAGTAGGTGTTTCATGAGTCCCCAGTACAGGGAGGTGGGGGTCCCACATGTGGTGGATGTGAATGTTAAAAAGTTTTTTACTATAAGGCAATAATTTAATTGTGTTTGGGGATTTTTAAGCCCTAGCCCCTCCAGTTCCCCCTTTTCTTTTAAAAGAATGGTCTTGATTTCTTTATGACTGTGTTCAACAATGGCTTGCTCTTGTGGGTTATATGGAATACCTGTCTGGGGTGTAATGTTCCAAAAGGTACAAAATTCACAAAAATGTTTGGAGGTGTAAGCAGGGCCATTGTCTGTTTTAAGGGTCCAAGGAACTCCCATAATTGTAATGGCATGTAGAAGTGACTTAACAGCGTACCTTTTTTTTCACTGTTAAGGCTAAAGCAGTTATAAAGCCTGAGAATGTATCTATGCATTCAGGGATGTATTTTTGTTTACCGAATTGGGGGATATGGGTTATGTCCATTTGCCATGTGCTATTGGGTCTAAGGCCTCGTGGATTTGTTCCCATGGGTTGAAGTGATCCTAAGGGTAAAAGAGTTGCACAAGAGGAGCAGGACCGAATCATGTGCTTGCATTGTTGGTGTGTTAAATCAGGAAATAACTGTTTGATAGTAGCTGCCGATAAATGAAAACGATCATCTAACGTTCGGGCCTGGTCCATGCACATATTTGTGAGTAGTACAGTTGGTGTGACAGCATGATCAATGGCTTCATTACCAACAGCTAGGGGTCTGGGGAGGTTAGTATGAGATCTAATGTGTTGAATGTACCAGGGTTGGACACGATTGTCTAATACATTTTGTAGTTTACACATTATTTTTCTACATCATCTTGTAATAAAACTCCAGGAAGAATGGCAACAGTTTGTACAGTATATAAACTATCAGAAAAAATATTAAGAGGTTCTTTGGGAAAAGATGTGAGGGCGAGCAAAATGGCCAGTAATTCAGCAGCTTGAACAGACAGGGAATGTTTTTGAAGCATGTATTTTTTAGTATTGGCATTGTAAAATCCATAAACAGTTTTGTTAACATCTGTAAAAAGTACAATGGCTTGATGTATAGGTTGCCCATTGGGACGAGTACAACATTTCCATGAAAGTGGGAGTTCTTGGGTAACTTTTAAAACGAGGTTTTTGGGCATGTGATTATCAATGTTAAAATAGTAGTGGATGACTTGTAAGGCTAATGCCTCTTCGGTTGTTAGGAAATCAAAGATTGTTTTTGTAATGGGCCATGTAAGATGGTCAGGGAATAGGCCATAAGTTTGACGGCATCATTCCGCACCTTTGATGGCCAGATTGCATAGCATGGTAATGGATGTGCTAATTTTTGGTAATTGGGAATGGCAAGGTATACCCATTGTAACAAAACCATGGGTTTGCGTCAGCGCCACCATTAGGCAATTATTATTTAATATAATTAGGTTGATTTCTTGGGTGGTATCTAAAAACACCAAGGGTGTTGAACATAATCAATCAGCGACTTGTTGTGAAACTTGTTGAGCATCAGGTGAAAGTATATGAAGGGAAGTTGGGTCAGAGGGTCCTTGAAGCAATTGAAATAACAGTTGGAGTTGTTGGGTGGGAAGACACATAAAATTGCATAACCAGTTGATATGTCCACATAATTGTTGTAATTCAGTTAAAGTATATTGGGATTTAATGACAATATGAGACCCATTTGGGGTAATTGTTTGATTTAAATGGTATCCAAGATAGGCATAAGGGGCTTTGAGTTGAATTTTTTCGGGGGCAATATTAAGGCCCAGCATTGTAAAGTTCTCCTTGAGTTCTGTTAAACAGATTTGCATGGTTGCAGCATCTTTATGTGCTATTAAAAAGTCATCCATGTAATGGACACAAAAGCATTTGGAAAGCAAAGTCCTAATAGCATGGGCAACATATATCTGACATATAGTAAGGCTATTTTTCATACCTTTAGGGAGAACTTTCCATAGATATTGGTGAGTACGTAGTTGACAATTAGGTTCACATACTGAGAAGGCAAAATATTCTTTATCTTTGGGGTGTAGGGGGGTGAAAAAAAGCAGTCCTTGATGTCAATAATGGCAATGTGCCAATCTTTGGGTATTGCAGAAGTGTGTGGAGTCCGAGTTGAAGCGTTTCTATCTTTTGTATATGACTATGGAACGTAGATCATGGAGAAATCTCCACTTTCCTTGAGCCCTTTTTTGGATAATAAAAATGGGGAATTGTGGGGACTGATGCTAGGTTCTATGTGTCCCTTTTTTAGTTGCTCCTCCACTAGAACCTGGAGATGAGGGAGCTTTTCAGAGGAAATAGGCCACTATTCGACCCAAATGGGTTTGGTGGTGTCCCATTGAAGTGGAATTGGCTCTGGTCATGCAACAGTGGCCATTAGAATTGGGGGTAGTGTGGGTTATTAACGGCTCGATCGGTTATGATGTCTTCATAAAAAGCCGTATCATCTATTGTTATCAGAGTACCCATATTAGTGAGGACATCTCTTCCTCAAAGATTGTATGGAAGGCCAGGGGCAACAAGAGGTTTAAAAGCCCCGGTGACCCCACCACAGTTTTCCCGTCTTACAGGCCATTGGACATGGAGGGAATCTGTTTTTCCACCGACACCTTGTATGCAGGCGCCAGGAATTAGGTTCCATCCCAACCCTTCTACTTCCTCTTTTCTAAGGACTGTACAGTCAGCTCCTGTATCAATGATGCCCTTAAATTCGGTTCCATTGATTTTAAGTTTCATTCTAGCTTTTCCTTTTGGGGTAGGTACTCCATAACACTTGAGGTGGTGGCTGTTGCCTTTGTCCTATTGTGGTCGGGGCTGAGGACTGCCGCTTATTTAGTTGAAAGGCTGAGTCGTAGAGCAGCATTCAGAGGTCCAATGAAAACCCTTTTTGCATTTACGACATACAGAAGGAGGTTGTTTTCTTTTGGGTGAGCCCCAGAGTGATGGGCAATCCTTTATAAAATGACCAGTTCTGCCACATCCCCAACAAGGTCGATTTCCCATTCTGCCATTAGGGGGCGCGCGAGCACTGGCAGTCATAGAGGCTAAAGGAGGTGCAAGGATACTCAGCATGAGTTGATGACCCCAAATCTTTGGTGGATAGGATGCAATCAGTGATCTCCATATTTCGTTCAGGGGCAATGGCTTTTCTGCATTCCTGTGTAGCCCCTTCCCGTATTAGCCTCTTGATTAGCACATCTCAGGCTCCAGCATGGGATACTTTCCAGGCCACTGCTTCTTGAACAAAGGCAACAAAGTCAGTGAAAAGATCATTGGGACGTTGTATGAGGGATTTTAATTGTTTGTCCTCTTCTTTAGAAGGCACTGAGGAGACAACCCTCAACGCACAGAGGCGTACTTGGTCAAAGTACTGTGGAGGTGCTACTGCTTGTGCGGCAGGAGACTCATAAGCTGCCTCACCTTTTAAACAATCAAGGTCCCCCATGGTGGCATCCTGCCCTCTGGTAGTGATATTTTGTGTGCTTTGTTGTTCACATTCATCAGAAAAAGCAGCCTTCCATAAAAGGAAGACCCTGAAGATAATGCTGTGTTCATTAAACTCTTCCAATCATGGGGCAGTTAAGATCAATGCTAAGGGTTTCTAGCATCTGTTGAGCATTCAGGGACTGTAACCCATCTTCCCTGACAGCGGCCCAGTATTTGTCAAGTACTTTTGGGTCATGGGAGTATCATTGGTTAGGTCATACAGAGGTTCGGTGGACGTTTACCGGGAATATGAAGTGGGGTTCATTTATAGGGTTGGCTGTTGTTGCCACGATAGTTGTGGGGCCCATGAACAACTGTTGTATTACATGGGGAACAATGGGTTTTTGTTCCTGGGCAAAGTTGGATATCTCTGCCCAAGTATACAAAGTTTTCTGAGGGGAGTTCCCAGGCTGGCCTAAACAGCAAAAAGAAGTGATTGGGCAGGCTTCCTGGGACTGATAGTGTGGGGGAGGCGGTTTTACAAGCATAGCTGGCCAGCCCCCTGTGTCACTTGATAGTGGAAGTTGTTGGTTATCTGTGTTCTTGCTGGAATTGTTTGCTGTATCACAAGAAGATGGGAGTACTTGAGCAGCTTTGCCATTTTCCTTTTGTTGTTTCTTCTTGCAGCGAGGTGTTAAATGCCTGCAGAGTTTCCCCTTCTTCTTTCCCTGATAGACAGGCTTGAATACCTACTATGATGTGGTAAAAGATTAGGGGCAGCTCAGCGCCTTCACGGACTTCCTTTTTATGAGCTGCCTGAAGGACATGGGTCCACCTGTCTGGATCCCAAATGTCCCCGGTGTCAATCCAGGGACACAATTCACTCACTATTTCCCATATTAAACTAGGTTCCTTTTGTGATACTTTTATCTGCCTACTCCAGAACAGGGCAACAAGTGCTCGTGATTGAGGCTCTCCTACTGTGGGGGAAGGTTACCCATAGAGGCACTAACCTTGCACTAGACCCTAGACCATCTATCTGCCAAAAGCAATCGAGCCTGTCATTAGGCACCACTTGTAGGGCTAGTCTCTGGCAGGAGGTAAGTGTGAACAAAGCACACAACAACACACGTTGGGAGAACAGGCTTAAGCAGGTCTCGTTTATTTCTGCACAAGGGGGTGATTTTAAAGCCCCAGCTTTCCCAACCTCCTGAGTCCTTCCCAGCCAATTACTTAGCAGAGAGTTGCTGTAAGGCACTTGTGATGAGCACTGCTTGGTGACAGGCACAGATTGGTCCCCCGGGGGAATGTACGGAGTATGGACAGCTCATGGATGGCAAGCTAGGCAGACATGCCTGTGGATCATGTCTCTATGAGCAAAAAGTGTGCTTCAACTGCTACTCTAGCTGACTCAACCAGATCTGACAGGCTCTACCCACACTACATCTTCATGGTTTTCCTTTTACAACTCTTTTTATTGGATGTGGAATTTATTTTCATGTCTTCATTCAATCTGTTCTGCATTGTAGTGATCTAAATAGGCTCTGTAAAATCACTTTAGGTAGCAAAAATATTAAGACAATGTATATCAAGTAGTTTGGCCTCCCTCCACTGCTGAAGCCAATATGCTTAGCTAGGGCTTCTAAGTACGCGTTTTCTTGCCTTTTCAATTTGCTCAATTCTTTTCTGATCCCAAAACTTTTTGGCTTATGTAATAAGAAAAGTCTTCTCTATCTCATGTTAATAAGGATATTATATTTTGTGAGCTACTAAGAAATGTGAAATCATTGGTTTCAAGTATCCAATCAGATTTTCTTCTGTGGTTCAGGGCTTCATGTGCAAAGTCATTGTGGAAAGTATTACAAATAGAAAAGTGTAAACCCAATAACTTCTTTCATTGTTGAGGGCACTTTCTCCCTAAATATTTTGACCCAAATTATCTTTTTCAGAGAATTACTGTTTGGTAATTAAAGTCAAGTCACAAATTTTGATGTCTTTTTTTTTTTTTTAAAGAAGTTTGAATTTAAATTCCACTACAACCTTGTTTCACACAGTAAGAGTAGATTTCCTGGGTAAGGACAATTCTCAAAGGAACCTACAGGATTTACAGCAAGGTTTCTGAGGTTTGTTTTTTTAGTGTGAAACTGAGCCATCTTCACCCACATTGCTCCCTGTCAGCTAAGTCTCCATGGATTACTTTGCATGAAAGCCTATTTTCCCAGGTAATTTTAAATTTTCTTAATAGCTAAGTTGTTAAAAAGTTTGAACAAATTAAAATTTACCTGTTATAATTTTAAAACTCTTTTGAAATTCCTTTATTAGAACCGCGAATTCACCAATCCTAACTCCTCCTTTACCATCAAAAACAGTTAACATATTGTTTTCATGATATAGTGTCCATGAAACTATTATTTTCCAGTGGCTATGTTATGCATATATATAACCTTATAATCTGATTCTGAGCAAAATGAACTCCAAGATATGGAAACAGAGAGTATTATTTGTGGTTGTTGTTTTTAATGTACTATGTGATTTCTATTTTCTTTTGGTTTTTTCCCCTATGCTTTATTCCCTGCTGTATTTGATTTTGGTAGCCTGTGTATTGTGTATATATTTACCTTAATGAAGGAAGGGAAGAGGAACAACAAAATGGTGAGACAAAGGACAAACCAATGCAATAGTAATACTCACAAGACAATATGTTGGAAATGTACATTACTACTTGTGAGGGGTATTGGGGTGAAGGATAACTGAAGAAAATGAGGGATGGAGTAACAAGTTTGGAAAGTTATGTATTCACTACCTTAAAATTGCTGTAACCCCACTGTACATCACTTTGACAATAAAATTAAATTTTAAAAATAAGCTGCATGAAATAAAATTAAACTATTGGTATAGTAAATATTATTCTTTATGTAGTAACTTTTAAAAAATCAATATTGTTTGGCATCTAATTTGAAGTAATTATCCCTTTTTAATCAGAGGACCATCAACTTGAATGCTATCTGACTAGACAATATTTTCACAATGTACTTACCAATATTTTGAAAAAAGAACATAGTACTTTCTCATATTAAAAGCGAAAACAGTTTAATTCTATGGAAACCTATAACTTTTAAAAGTAAATAAGCAGTTAAAAAGACAGGATATATGTGTTCTTCAACATTCCAATGACTAATAACTACTCATTTCAATTCCGGAAGATTCCATACCTGAGAGATTCAAAACAGTACCGGCTTGCATGGTATGTAATTCTGCAATAGATGCAATTTCAAATGGGGTGTTACAGATTGAGATTCAACACAAAAATAAGTACATTCTGGTAGAAGATAAAACTAATTAGCAACGGTAATAATTCTTCAAGAGTAAGCAATTTTTTATCACAGTAAGCTATTATTTTTATGACCACCAATCCCAAGATTTATGATTTAGAGACATCCTAGCCCAACAGTTTAGAACTTTTAGGGTGCACCTCAAACTTCTCTTAATTCACATCATGAATAGCTTATCTCTATTGTGAAAAAATGCAACTCTGCTAATGTGATGCCATACATGTTCTGGAAAGAACACCACAATAAACTGGTTTGCATCATTTTCCCACCACTGGTATACTTGAGATTGGAACACTTGCAAATATTATTTATATTTATACTTTTTTAACTATCATACAAATTGTGGATGCTAAGATCAGAAGATTACAGTTCAAAGCTCACCGAGGCAGGAAGATTCCCTAGATTCTTATCTCCAATAAACTTATCAGCAAAAATCAGACACAAGTGGCATTGAGGTTGAAGTGGTAGAGGACGAGCCTTGAGCATAAACAGGCTCAGAGAGAATGTCCAGGCCCAGAGTTCAAGCCCTAGGACAAACAAATAAAACAAAAACAAAAATAAAAACAAACCCCAATCCTAACATTTTTCTCATTGTATACAGTGGCAAATAATTAAGGAAATTGCTTCCGGTGTTACATACAGGTAGAAGAAAGAAGATGTCACACGATTATTCTCTTCATACCTTGTTATACCAAATCCTCAAAAAATTGCTCTTATTATAATTTATAAATTAATATCATCAATTTTTGGCAACTCTGTCTCCAACATTCACATTATCATTTTATACATGAACTATTTTAATTATCTATTAACTAAATTCTAATTATAACTCTCTTGAAAGAATATTCTAGGCAAGTAGAATGCAAAATCATTCGTGAATTTGTCAATTAAACCCTCTACTTAAAACGAATTTTGTAGTATCCTATAGAATATGAAATTACAAACAAAATCAAAATATTTATTTTAAATCTAAATTCTAATTTAGCAAGATCCTCATAATCCTACATTAGATGAATGTTATTTTTAGATGAATTATTATTAGATGAATTGCTATTTTTCCAAGCTTAAGTTTTTGTAATCCTTCATCATTTCTTTGGGATACAACATAATGATGATTACTTACTTTTTCAAATTTTGGATGGCAATCATGAGTCATTTTGCATCTGGGAATGTTCTGTAACGAAGAGAGAATTTAAAACACAAGTGAAGATTAAGTATGAGTTGCATTTCAACAGGAAATTTGACTTCTCAAAAGATAATGACAAAATTAGCCCAAACTTCCAATTATGTATTCCTTTCTTGTTTGTTTTGTTTTATTAAGACAAAAGTATACGACCTGGTCCAGGGAAGTTATCACTATGTGATTCCAGTCTCTAATCTCCTGTCTTAATCTCAGTGCTAGAATTCTAGGCTTGTATCACATTGCCCTGCCATAGTTTCTTAGTTTATTTAATCTAGATACAGACTACCAATTCTGAACTTCTCCAGGGATATTATACACCAGAGTGACTTTCAGACTGTTTATCTACTATTTTCAAAGATGTTCTAACATTTGACACAGGATATGAATATTTTCAGATGCACCTGCGGGGTCTCTGATTCATTCCTCCATGGATGCCATCCTTTTAATAATGATTAATTGACTCTCTTACTATCTCTGGTCACTACCTATGTAATATTGTCAAACTTTATTGAAGGAAGTTCACTTGAGGACTTTCTAATATTAAAAATTATCACTTGATTCTAGTCTTCTTCAGGCTATATATTCTGCTGTTTTCTAACTTTTCTACACATTCTGAGAGTTGTTTCATTTGTGTATTTGTGTGTGCACATATAAGTGCCTCTCTGTGTATGTGTATGTTTGTATGTATGTATGCAAAATCCTCAAGCTCTTATTCAGCAATCTTGCTCATAACTGATATTCCATCACCTGAGCCATCTTCCAATCCAGGTTTGGCTGCTTTATTATATGTACTGTTGCAAAGAGTGTTCTGCCAAGGCTGGATGCAAACTTAACTTCCCAGACTCCTTTACATTCTTAGGTTTTATTTCTCCAGGAGTATCAACTTTTAAACTACAAATATTTTGGGGCTGGGAAGGTGACTCAGTGGTAGAACGCTTGCCTTGCATGCCTGAGGCCCTGGGTTCGATTCCTCAGCACCACATAAGCAAAAAGAAAAAAGCCGGAAGTGGCACTGTGGCTCCAGTGGTAGAGCACTAGCCTTCAGCTGAAGAGCTGAGGGACAGCGCCCAGGCCCAGAGTTCAGGCCCCATGACCGGACCCCCCCCAAAAAAAAACTACAAATATTTTTGTGAGGGTAATGTCTAAGCTGTAGCCTAGATTTTTAACTGAAGTATTCTTTTTTGTTGTTGTTGTTTGGTGGGTGGTCCGGTCATGGGACCTGAACTCTTGGCCTGGGCGCTGTCCGTCAGCTCTTCAGCTCAACTCTAGCACTCTACCACTTGAGTCACAGCACCACTTTTGGCTTTTTTCTTTTTTGCTTATGTGGTGATGAGGAATCGAACCCAGGCCTCATTCATGCAAGGCAAGCGCTCTACTATTGAGCCACCTTCCCAGCCCCTAGCACAAGAATTCTTATAAATATAAATGAACACACACATTACATATCCTGAGTGTACACTGTTATAAATGTGATTGTAAGCTGGGTTGTGGTGAGATATGAGGATTGGGGTTCAAAGCCAGGCCAGGTAGGAAAGGCCCAGAGACTCTTTTCTCCAATTAACTAAAAGAAAACTGGAAATGGCACTGTGGATGAAGTGGTAGAGCATTAGCCTTGAGCTGAATAGTACAGAGACAGCTCACAGGCCCAGAGTTCAAGTGCCAAGACCACGGCCAACAAAAAATATACATATATAAGTAAAGAAAAAATAAAAGAAATGTGATCTTAGCCACCAGTTCATTGCTAGTATAACCCCTGCTCTCACAAGATGAACATTTTTTTCCAGTGAAATCCATGCTCTTATATCTGACTTGCTTTGGAAACAGGATTATTCTTCCATTCTACTTTCTACCAAGTTGCATGATTACCAAGCATGATTTAGAATGAGATTGGCCTCATACTTCATGTTCCATGTATGAGTCTTGCTTTCTGTATATCACTCCCATAAATCTACATACTGGAATTGGCTTTATTGTTTCAATGTTGTCTTATTTGTAGTCTTCTATATTGTATTGAACCCTTATACTTAAACACAGAACTTCTCTTTCTCCTATTGTTGCTATTGTTTCTCTTACTGTTAGCTCATGTCCACTTGGGAAATAATGAACAGCACATACACTCACAAAAACAATGTTCTGAGAAACTTCTTCCCATTTAAAATTCGCTTCAATTTACAGAGAACTTACAGAGTTTGAACTCAATGTACTCATGTATAATGTATTAATAAGCAATATAAATTTCATATTTTCTCTTTACTAAGTTGACTCTGAAACACGTGTTACCTCAGGCCAAAGGTGTCATAGTGTGATTTCAGTGAAGCCAGAAAACGTTCATTATACCTCAAGCAGCACCATTGATTGTTACTGGAAGTAACTGTTACTGGATGTGGAAACTGACCCCAGGAGAGGAATGGAACATAGAGGAATAACAAAGTTCAAGTTTCCTTGTGCTTTCCTTTTTAGAGTACAAGAAAAGTATCCCAATGCTTGAAGGAAACTCTGTCCCTGGCTTTTTCGAGTGTGTTCTTTACTCATATAAATTTTTTCTGTAAACTTCTAGTTGAAAGTATTTCAAAAGGAAATAATGTACCATTAGAATGCCAGCATAGAACAAAAGGAAATAACGTTGATTTAAATGTGTTCTCCTGCAAAGGAACAAAGACATGGAAGTTTTAAAGTGTCGTATGGATGGATATTTCACCCCTGAGATGATTCTCTTAATGCAGGAGTCAGTTATCAATTCCTTTGGTCTGGTCCTGCGTTCTCCAGAGCAATAAGGATTCCAAAAAAGCAGATTCCAGTGAGTATGATCAGCAAAATGAGGCTCTTCTCAGACCAGTACTCCTTTAGGGAGGGTCCCAAAGAAATATCTGTGATTTTTATTTGCTTGTTTGTTTAGTTTGTGCTGGTTTTGGGGCTTGTACCCAGAGGCTGGATCATGTACCTGAACAGTTGTCTTTCCTGCCCACCTGCCCCCAAAGCTAATGCTCTACTGCTTGAGCCAAAACTCCACTTCTGGATTTTTGGTGTTCAATTTGCTATAAGAGTTTGACAGACTCTCCTTCCTGGTTTGGCTTTGAATTAAGTAATAAGAAAGCTAAGTGACATCAACTGTATAGACTTCTCTTTTGAAACAAGAAATATTAGATGAAGTTTATTGTAAATCTAATGTTTGACAATTTTTAAATTAAATAACTCAGTACAAGTAGGTGCACTGAATCATTTTGAAATTATTTTTTCTGCTTGGGAAGAATATTGATCTTGTCCTTCTTTTTCGGGAAACTTAAGGCTATAATTGCACTTTTTGTTGGTTGTGGGGCTTGAACTCTTATCCTGGGTGCACTCCCTCAGCTGTTCAGCTCAAGTTGAGCACTCTACTGCTTAAGCTACAGCACCACTTCTGGGTTTCTCGTGGTTAATTGAATTTAAGGGTCTCATGGACATTCCTGACCAGGCTGGCTTTGAACCACAATCCTCTGGTCTCCTTAATAGCTAGGATTACAGGCATGAACCACCAGCACCCAGCTCATATTTGTGCTTACGTGCACTGAATGACACTATGTAGACAAATAATAGAAATTTGAATCAAATGATGGCATTGCAGCTTTTCAGAAAATTTGAAGTAGCAATAAATATGTCCTCCTTTCCATGTTGTTTCATTAATGACTCATGAGCTATGGGACCCTTACTTTAGCATCCTCTGCCATCTTTGTAGGTGTATTTAGTATCAGGAAATGTTCATAGAGAAATATAGAAAGACAGATTTTTAGAAAGCAAAAAGGATAAGCTATGAAAGAACAACACAAAAGGAGATACATTTATTACACTGAAATTAAGAAGTAGCCTAAGAGATTTAGAATGCTAAAGGCAATGAGTAATAAGACTTGTTGATAACTACTTGTTCAATAACCAAAAATGGTTCTCTAAAACAATTTCTGGTATATCTTAGTTACTGTCATTTACTCATTAACTCTGGAGTTATTCCTTTTCTTCTGTGACAACTGTTAATTTGCCTCTGCCGTTTTGGTGCCAAATCTCACTTAGACTACCCTTGTCATTGTGATTAGCAGTGAACATTTAAAAACCTGGAATCTTTGAATTTCCAGAATTAATCTTCACCTGACATCTAAGCACATTCAAGCCATTAATTGCTGTGACCTAATGAACAAAACTTTTTTTCAACACAATATCCTAATATAAGTAAAGTACATGAATTAGGGACTACTGTCAGGTGTCAGTATGGTAGGATCATTTATATATTCCAAGTATGGGTTCTTTACTTTTAATTTACTAACTGAATGTTTTTTGGTTTTGTTTTGTTTTTTTTTTGTTTGTTTTGTTTTGTTTTGTTTTTCTTTGCTAGTTAAGGGGCTTAAATTCAGGACTAAGGAATAATTCCTGATTTTTTTTTTTTTTTTTTTGCTCAACTCTATCACTCTACCACTTGAGGCATGGCACCACTTCCAGTGTTTTTCTGTTTATGTGGTACCGAGGAATTGAACTTAGGGTTTCATGCATGCTAGGCAATCACCTTATCATGAAGCCATATTCCAAGAGCCCTAAATGACTTTCTTAATTTAACATTACATTTTCATTCCATAACTATGTACCGTAATATTGGCCAGATGCTAGAAAATGATGTAGAAAAGAATACAATAAAATAAATCCAGTAAGGCTACATGGAAAATGAATAACCCTCACAGTCTAGCAAGAGCACAGAGGGCTTAACTCATGGAGATGAACCAACACGCTGAGTGAGACAGCTCCTGACCCAGTGCCCACCTCCAGAATGAGTAGGTGATCTTGGGTTCCAACCACCTGGGGACATTGGGCCACCTCCTACAGCACCCATTCAAACAGCTCCTGAGGGAGAGAGAGAGACAGAGAGAGACAGAGAGAGAGAGAGAGAGCCAGACACAGACAGACAGACAGACAGACGGACGGACAGACGGACAGAGAGACAGACAGACAGACAGAGAGAGAAAACCAGAATTAGAGTTAAATCTGGTGCCAGTGGCTTAGAACTCTAATACTGACTAAACAGGAAGCTGAGATATGAGGATCATGGTTCATAGATAGCCCAGGCAGGAACGTCTGTGAGAATCTTACCTCAAAGAGCCACCAGAAAACTGAAAGGGGCACTGTGGGCTCAAGTGATAGAGTGCTAGCCTTGAGCTGAGGAGCTCGGGAACAGTGCTCAATCCTAGAGTTCAAGACCCACGACTCAAAAGAAGTGGACTTCCCACCACAAGAAGTGGATGGAATAGCACCCATTGTCCTAGGGAGCATAGAAGAGAAGTCAGGCCGAGCTTCCTGTGAACTTGAGGTCATAAGTAGGTCACTTGGCTTCTCTGTGCCTCTGTTTCCCCAGCTGCAAAACTAAACAAAGTGAAGGATCTCCTTCCTCATGGGGATAGTGTAATAATGAAAGAGAGCCATGTTTCGGTTCATAATCCCACACCTGTTCAATGATTAATAACAGGCCCCACCTGAGCCCTTTCTGGTATCTTTCGGTCATATACTCACAGAATTGCCAAAACCTTATCTGAAGGCTGCTCCCTCTCTGCCTAGCCATTCTCCAGAGATCTCTCTGTATAAATCCCTTGTTTCCTCACAACTATCCTGTGAGGATAATGAGGTCCAATGGTTGAAGCCCTACCAAGAGCTTCACGTGTGGTCAAGAATCCACTGCTATGGACTGAGTTTGGGATAATCCTCCTAAACCAACTACTGAGCATGGGGCCACAAGTCTACCATCCCAACTACAGAGGACCAGGCTTGGTGGAGCATATCTTTCAGAGGGATCCAGCCCAGCCTGAGCATATATTTAGTTTCTATCTCAGAAATGCTCAAGACAGAAAGATGGATCATCAGAGCCGGGGAGAGGAAACAACTAGGGGGGTCATGGTGCCCCCAGAAGGATGTTTGACCAGGGTTGAGTTGGTGTTGGGGTGGCCACTCACCTGTGATGCTGAGAAAAGCTGTTGCCAGCTGCTCCAAGTGGGGCAGCAGCGATGGCGGCAGCATTGCGGACACATGGGCCCAGAGCAGAAGACTAGGGGCAGGGACCAGGTCGGGGATTTAGGACGGCTGGCAGCACACCAGTGCCTGAGTTTTGAAACCAAGCACCACATGAAGGGAGGGAAAGGGACGGGTGGGGTAGGGGCATTAATTTCCTACTATACTCCAAAGTCACCTCAAGTCTCTTCTGCACCACTCAGCCACCTCTACCTTCCTCAACTACTGGTAGTGGTGTAAAGTAACGGGGAATAAAAGTGTTACCTGGCAGCAATGGAATGTGGGCATTGCCAGCATTCTTGTATCCCATTGGTCAGAAAGAAACAAGAAAGAATGGTGGTGTGGCCAGAATCTTGTGAAGCAAGGAGAATGGGTGAGTGTCAACAGGCCATCCTGGGGCAATTTGAGCTGACAGGATGTTCCCAGGACCTAAGAATGTGCCCCAGGAGTTAACAAAATAAAAACAGATTCACATGCAGATGGCAGTATGCTAATAAATATATATCTTTATGGAGTGCCAGAGATGTCTATACATTATTCAGTTATATAGACTATATTCCTACCAATTCCTCAGTATTCATTATGTGTCCATGTAATTAATGTTATTGTTTAAATCCTTAAATTATTAATGAAAGCACTCAGTGTCCTGAAATTATTGTGTTCCTGTAAGTAATAATATTCTTTTAATGCTTCATAAATATTAAATAAAATCAACTAACCTTCTTAAATGATGCTGTTTAATTTTATAGGATCATCATGCACAATGAACTCATTCAACTGTGACACTGGCAAAATTCCAGTGTTATTCCATTGGTTGGGAACCAGTTTCTTAGTATCTCTTGCCACTGGTTGCTGTCAGGACGGGGATTCAAAATGAGGGCCTATGTTGCCACATGGGCCTATGGCTTCCCTGATAGTCTGTCAGCCTTCAGCAATGCAAGGTGAAGTACCATTTGCAACAGTGTCGTTCAGAACCAGAAGGGTCACTGTGCAAAGGAATAAAACATAAAAGGCCACATTTTTTTCTGTGCATTGTTTTCCCTGCAAAACCTAGGGTTCTAGGATCACAGGAGCACCTGCATGTCCAGTGGCTTCACCCCATCCTAGGGTGATCGAAGCTGAGGCAGACTTGCCAAGACCTGAGTTCAAGTCCTTTGCTGAGAAAAAAATTAGCTCCTTGACTTGCAATTCACACAGTTTATTCTTACAGGCTTTGGATTTGAAATCAGGATCTGGGTAAATCTGCAGCAATGTGAATAAAACGGAAGATCACCTTACATGAAGATAAAAAGTCTGGCCTGTTCACGAGTCCTGAATTCAAGACCCAGCCCTGAAATACATACTATTTATATATATTGTAAACATAGGATTTATACTTACTTATGGATGTTCAGTCTATACATGTTTGGTGTGGTTGTTCCTTGTATCTTTTGTTTTATTCATTTATTTACCATTGATTTTACTATGATGAAACCCATTCTGTTTATTACATTGATGACATCCTATCACAGAACATCTAGATTTGTAGAAATGTTCTCCATCATGCCTGACCCCCAGTATTCTCAGAGAAAAGGGAAAAAAGTTTCAAACTCTCCTTTTTACTCCATGATCCACTTGTTGGTAGTGCTGGGATCTGACCTCAGTGCAGAGCAAAACCAATTGGCCCATCAGTCAAGGTGATCATACGAACCAGTGAGCAACTAAGTTGTGTGGCCAATCCCAGAATCTGACATTGATCCCCAAGATGGTCCACTATAGTCATAAATTCATAATTTAAACATAGGATCTATAATGATAAATATGTGTGGACAGCATCTTGTGTTCAGTGCAATTATCCTCCTTATTTTGTCTCTATTTCATGGAGGTATTGTGTATTTTAATAAGTTTGGTGACAGGTATAACTGTGCTGACATGGATAACAACTTGTTCCCATGGTTATAGGGTTGTCTATGCATTCTCCATCGTATTAGAGACCCAGGACTTTTACAGGAGAGGATAAAAGGCACAACGACTGGCTTCTGACATCAGGATGAATCTTTTGTCAGTGCTGGGATTTGAGCTCAGGTCTGGGTAACTCTGTTGCACTGTGGGGGAAGGGGAAGCTTACCATCTTTGAAGACTAGAATGTCAGGCCTGATGCAGGGCATGATTTGAAGCCCCAGCACTGGACAAAATAGCAAGTCCACCTTTTTTAAATATAGGATTTCTCTTTAACTACAGATGTGGTATGCATCTTGCATTCAGTGTACTTATTCTTTCTATTTTGTGTCTTATTCATGGATGTATTGTGTATTTTATTGCATATGGTGACAGAAATAACTGTGCTGACATGTATGACAACCTATTCCCATGGCTAAGAGTTGCCTATATAGCATTCTCCATCCTCAATGAGACCTGGGACATTCCCAGGAGAGGAAAACATGTGCCACCATAAGCTTCTGACATCAGAATGAATCTTTTGGTAGTGCAGGAATTTGAACTCAAAGCCTAGCAGGCCCAATTGGTGAATGGGTCATGGTGAGCACACCAGGCTGTGAGCCACTAAGGAACTAGGCCATTCCTGGGACCTGAGATGGAGCCCTGGTGAGGGCCAATATAGTCATAAACTCATAATTAAATAGAGGATCTATATTTCCAAACATGAGTGGGAGGCATCTTGCCTTTGTTGTAGTCTTTCTCTTTGTTTTGTGTCTTGTTCATTGATGTATTGTGTATTTCCTTGAGTATAGGATGACAGATATAACTGTGGTGAACTGGATGACAACCTATTCCCATGAGTATATAGAGTTGCGTATACATTCTCCTTCCTAGCTGAGACCCAGAACTTGCACAGTACAGGAAAACAGGTGCAATGACTGGCTTCTCACATCAGGGTGAATTTTTGTCAGTGCTATGATTCAAACTTGGGGCCTAGGAGGCCCAACTGCCCAATGGGTCCACATGATTACACTGGACTGTGAGCCACTAAGGAGCTGAGCCATTCCCAGGAACTGAGATCGAGCCCCAGGAAGGCCAAAATAGTCCTCAATGATCATTAAAACCTGGGATGTATACTCACATCTGTGTGTGGACTGCATCGTGCATTGAGTGTAGTTATTCTCTTTATTTTGTATGCTATTCATGGGTGTATTATGTATTTTCTTGTTTATATGATGACAGGTATAATTGGGCTGACATGGACAACTTATTCCCATGACTACAGGGTGGCCCATGCATTCTTCACCCTTGCTGAGATCCAGGACTTGCACAGGAAAGAAAACAGGTGCAACGATTGACTTCTGACATCAAGATGAATCTTTTGGCAGGGCGGGGAATCTGAACTCGAGACCTAGCAGGACCAAGTGGTGAATGGGTCCACATGAGCACACCAGCGAGCACACCAGCCTTTGAGCCACGAAGGAGGTAAGCCATTCCAAGGACCTACGAATGAGCCCCTGCCCACAAGGGGAGAGCGGGGAGCACAACAGTCATCCATTCATATAAGGTGAAGGTAGTATGCAAATAAGTACACATTTGTATAGAATAGGAGAGTGGTAACCTGTGGTGGAATCCAATCTATGTGACTACCGATTCTTGCATCTTTCCTGATGCCTCCATTTCATGACTGTGATGATTATTGTCATGCTTCATCAACTGTTCTATACAAATAATCGATACCCCATGAGTCTTGCCTATCATTTCCTACTTACATCATGCACAAATTACTCATTCACGGATGAGTTCGATCACATTCCATGACTCATCCCAGGTTCACAAACTAGTATCTCAGGATCTCCCGCAGTTCCCTCCTCATAGGGGGGCTGAATTCAAACCTCAGGCCTGGAAAAGATCCTCCTTATATACTTTATTTTTTGGTCCACTCGTGGGCCTGAACTCTGGGCCTGGGCGCTGTCCCTCAGCTCTGCACATCAAGGCTAGTGCTCTACCACTTGAGACACAGCGGCATTGCCGGCTTTTTTTTCTGCTTATGTGGTGCTGAGGAATCGGGCCCAGGGCCTCATGCATGCAAGGCAAGAGCTCTACCATTGTGCCACATTCCCAGCCCTCCTTATATATATTTTCAAAGTGATTTATACTTCCGTACAGATGTTCAGTCCATATTGTATTTGGTGTGGTTATTTATTTTATTTCTTGTTTCATTCATTTATTTATAATTTATTTTATTGACTCTGATGACACCTATACAATTTATTACATTGTTCACATCCTATCACATAACATCCAGATGTTAGATGTCTTCTTCATCCTGCCTGGCAGTCCCAGGATCTGAACTTAGTGCCTAGGAGGCCCAATTCATGATTGAGTGAGTTTGAGCATGGTAGCCTCTAGCCAATGAAGATGTCAGGTGGTTCCCAGGCTCTGAAATCGACCCACAGGTTTGGCCAAAAGCAGTACATGGATAGGCAGACAGAGGTATACAAATAAATATATATTGGTAAAGAGTTCCATGGCCGTCTATCTATGATAGAAGGACACCTACTATGTTCCTACCAACTCTTAGGTATTTATTATATGACCATTGAAGGAATATTATTCTTTTCACACATAATAAACTACTAATGAAGATCAACCAGCACTCTAGGATTATTGCATACAATATTAGAGTAGGCCAATGCATAAACTACTCTTTAAATCGGTATTCCTATGCATAGAAATGAGTCTCTTGTGATCTCCTGTTATTGGTGTCAGGACTAGGATTTGAACACAGGGCCTATGTTGATAGGTTGGCCTATGGCTTCACTGATGGCCCACAAGCCACCAGCAATGGCAGGTCAGGTCCACTTTGCAGCTTTGTCATTCAGACCCAGGATGGTCACTGTGCAAAGAAAAAAAAATAATAATAAAATCCAAGCTCTCTGCAGCTCACCATTTTGGTGCTTTCCAACTTTGTTTTCTTCCTGAAAGGCCTCTGGCCCAAGGATCTCATGATCAGCTATGGGTCCAATGAGTGCACCCCAGCCAAGTGAGATCGAAGCTGAAGCAGAGTTTCCACGACCTGAGTTTAAGTCCCATGCTTGGCCAAAAAAATAGAAAACAAGAACATATAAAAAATTAACTATTTAACTAAATTTTAAAAAATGAAGCTCCCTGGTTTGGAATTTTTGCCAGTTTTCTTTCCTAGCCTGGGATTTGAACTCAGGGTCTTGGTAAATCTGTAGCAATGTGAGCAAAGAGTTGCCATTCCTTGAGTTCAAACCCCGTGCCAACCAAAAATGAAAAACTAAGTCTCTGACCTCGGCAGGGGGAGGTAGTTGTGGAGATGGGAGGGAAGGGATGGTAGGGGGAAAACACAATAGGAGTAAATGCTCAATAGGAAATGTACTCATTACCTTGCTCCTGGAACTGTAACCCCTCTGTAGAACATTTTTACAATAAAAAACAACAAAAAAAGACACAATGTAGTTTTCAGAGAAGCACTTTGCAGGTAAGGGAAGGATGTTTGAATAGCTGTACAAAACTCTACACTGCTTTTTTTAAGTTCAGTATGGAACTGAATAAACATAACTGCTTCCATTAAAAAAATTAAGTCACTGTCGTGGAACAGGAGCCAGTATTTCTACCATTGCAAGTTTTTGAGCTCACCGTCCAGGTACCTCTTTTGCATCATGGGTGAGTGCGTAGCTCACTGTCCTTGAGGGAAAGAAATTCAGGATAGAGTTCTAGAGTTCCCAGGACCTGAATGAAAGCCCTGCAAAGGAAGAAATATTTCTATACATGTTTAATACATAATATATACTTATATATGCATGTTAATTTCATATTATGATTTTTATTATTGATTTTGTATTTTGTTTTTCTTTGATTAATTTTTGATATTGTATTTAGTATTATTATACACGTAATATTTTATTTTGCACAGCTATTATAAAATTATACACAATAATTTAGGGCATTGACTCATTTTAATTAACATTTTATTAAGTGTTGAAACATGATACATAATTAAGTGCAGCATTTGTCACAGTCTTCACATGTTTACAGTCTCTCCCAAGTATGAGCTTTGAGCTCAAGCCCCAAGACTGGCAAAAAAATTGAGCCTGGTGAGACATATTATACTGGAACTCAGAGGAGGGACGAGGTTATAGGTAAGACAGAGGGTAGAGGGCAGGTGCTCGTGGCTCACCCCTGTAATCTACTCAGGAGTATGAGATCTGAAGATCCTAATTGCAAGCAGGAAAGTCAATATGAGAATTTTCTTCCAATTAAACACCCAAAAAGTTACATGTACAGCTGTGGTTCAAGTAGTACACTGCTAGCCTGGAGGATAGGATAGCATCCAGGCCCTGAATTCAAACCCCTGGACAGGCATACACACACACACACACACACACACACACACACACACACACACACACATACACACACACCAATATAGAGCTTTTGCCAGTCGGCCTGCACAAGTTCCATCTCTAGCAACTCAATATTAAAAAAAAAAAAAAAGATGGAGAAGGGAAGAAATGACTTGCTCCAGGAAGTGATATATCCAGTGCCAAAATTCCACAGTAGTTCTAATATGTTGGTACAAGACAGACAGCCTCAGGCAGAAGGTATAGCATGGGCAAAGGTCCTGAGGTGTGCGGTAGAGCACGTGGTGTGCGTGGTATGAAGGTTCTATGGCTTCAGAAAAGTCTGGCAGGAAATTCAAGGCTGGGTCAAAGTTGACTTGAGTCACAGGGCAGAGGGTGAGGTCCCAGAATGGCGCCCAGGGGGAAGATTTGCTTGGCTTTTCGCCAGGGACCCAAAGTCATTTCCTGTGGCTGGAAACCTGTTTTCACAGCTCCTGATCTTCAGGCCTTCTTTGCTTGGAGGAGTCAGGGCAAACGCAGGGAAGAACTCTTATTTTAGAAAAGCTTCTAGCCCAATGCCATGAGTGGCTCAACCCCTGTAAATCCTAACTACTCAGGAGACTGAGATAGAGATCGAGGGTCAAGCCAGCTCAGTAGAATAAAGTTAGACTCTTCTTGCTGATTAACTACCAAAATCCAGAAATGGAACTGTGGCCCAAGTGTTAAATTGGTAACCATGAAGGAAAAAGTTTAGAGACCAGAGCCCAGACCCTGAGTTCAAGCCCCAATACTAGCACAGGAAAATTAAAGAAAAGATTTCAGGAGCTCCTAGTACACTGTGGTGTAAGGCCAGATCATCCAGGCACAAGTGGCTCATGCCTGTCCACCTAGCGCCTCAGGAGGCTGAGATGTGAGGATCACATTTTAAGGCCAGCCGAGGCAGGAAAGTCTTGGAGACTTTGATCTCCAAGGACCCTACAGAACACCGGAAGTTTCTCTGTGGCTCACGTGGTAAGATGAAGAGCTGGGGGACAGTGCCCAGGCCCAGAGTTCAAGCCCCATGACCAATACTTGGCCTGCTTGCACCTTACACTGTAGCTCTAGGCAGAGTACTTTCCAGTGGGCCTCTGAGGGTCTCCTAATGTCTAGGTGTCCTACAATTCTTGGTAGCAGCCTTTTTGGGGGCCATTACCTACACAACAGGCCACAGTACCAGAGAAGTATCGAGCCTTGGGGCATGAAGATCATCAGAATGGCATCTGTCATGGGTGCAATGTGGATAGGAGTAGTAAATCACTGTGTCAGACCACGGTTTGGAGCCAGGGGGGCAGGAGCATAAGATGTTACAACAGATAATGCCCAGTTACACGAGTATCACAAGAGAGCAAATTTGTCAGTCAGACCTTGGGCAGGTGTTGAGTTGGGCTCATGAAAGTTTTGTAGGCTCAGGAATCCACAGCCAACTGGCTGCTGCTTGTAGCAGTAGCTATCCCAGGAGTCTGAGGGCTCGGTGCCCTCCTTTCCTCTCCAGTGCTTGGGGAAAGGGGGTAGATGAAGGTCTGCAATCATGAGCCGACTACCAAGGAGCAACCTTAGTGTATCTCCCTTGATCCAGTAGCCCCATGTTGAGATCGAGGTGCAGATACCATGGAACTTACTGCCATGGCCCAAACCCCTCAGCCCAAGAAGGACTTAGGGAGAAACAACATGATCTGGCTTGAGAGTTTACTGTGACTATGACTCAGGACTGCTCCACAGTTGTAGCTCAGCTCATCCAGGTCAAAACTATTGCCCCAGAACATTGAGGTACTGGCTATACCAGTCTCTAATCCCCCAGTTCCCTGACCCTTGAATCTAAAGTATATGCCTCTGTATTCTGGGCATCCGGAAATGTCTAGAAGGACCTGAGAGGCCCAGCTGGGGCCAGAAGATAGATTTGCCTACGATAAGGTATTGACATTTCCTAGACATCAAACAATACATCCAAGCCTTGACCTCACCTCTCATGTAGCCCCAGATTATCCTTGTTAGGGGAGCCTTCAATTAGCTATCAAGGTCGAGTTGGCAAGATCCACTGGCAACCACCCTTCTCCCACACCACTACCAGCCTGCTGGGAGTTGAACATGCAGCCAGGGGTCCAGCTGAGAAAAGGACAGGACACAGCATGACTGACCCTGACCCCCCAGAGGCAGGAAAGAACATATGCCAGCCGGCCCTGAGGACCCAGAATCCCCTGGATGAGGACAAAGATATGGACAGCCAGACTTGGGTCCCAAGGAAAAGCTGGAAAATGCAGGTCTCTGGCAATTTAGGACTCATTGTAGACCATGATAGGGGACTAAAGACAAGGTTGTTATTAAGGAAGGACACCATCCAAGGTCAGGAAGAGGCAGACAAGCACCCAGGAAGTGGGCAGAGAATGATGAGGGAAAAATACACACACACACACACACACACACACACACACACACACACACACACATGGGTAGCCCAAGGCCTCAGCAGTCCCTGAGCAACTGAACATCACAACCTCCGAGAAGATGGCACTACCATCCTCAGACTGAATGTTGACAAACTCTGAGCCTCTCACACATCTGGAATGGCTCATAAAACAACATGGCATTTCCTACTGTACACACCGCTATGAAGAAAACTCAGCCACATTATTTTTGGTCGTCTGTCATGGGGTTTGAACTTTGGGCCTGCGTGCCATCCCTCAGCTCTACACCTGAAGTTGTCCACTCTACCACTGGAGCCATAGGACCACTTCCAGTTTTCTGGTGCTTCACTTGAGTTAAAGTCTCACAGACTTTCCTACCCAAGCTGGCTTTGAACCGTGATCCTCAGATCTCAGCCTCCTGAGTATCTAGGATGACAGTTGTGAGACTCTGGCAGTGCCTGGTTTCAGCCACGTTCTTACAACCAGGGGAAATCCAACTTGTCAGGCCATAAAGCACATGCAACCCTTCACTTTCAGACTTTGACACCAGTACGCAAAGCCATTCTTCCTTGGTTTGAGAGAATATAATCGACACTACCCTCCAACCCTGCTCTCATTTGCCCACTACCTGCCTACGATAGGCCACAACTTCTGGAGTTCTTGGTAAGACAACTCCCAGCCTGCTATAACTTCACACTCGGGCAAACTTGGGGAGTTCGTAGAAATGGCTGTACACTGAGGCCAGAACCTGGTGTCCCAACCACAGCAACCCCACTCCTTCACCATCTCTGGCAAGCAAGGGGTGTGTTTCTTACTTGTTTTTTTTTTTTTTTTTTGGATGAGGGGATTGAACTTAGGGCTTGGGTACTGTCCCTGATGATGAATTTTGCTGAAGGCCAGTGCTCTTCCACTTGAGCCATGGTACCACTTCCTGTTGGAGACTGGAGATGAGACTCTCATTGGACTTTACTTCTTGTGCTGGGAAACAAGACCCTCTGGATCTCAGCCTCCCATGTAGCCAGGATGACAGGCATGAGCCATCAGCGCATGGCTTATGGTGTCTCATTCTTTACAATTTCCAACCAGTCCTTCTCTAGACACTACCACCTAGACCCTCCTCTACCTCCCTCAGAGACAGCAAAGGGAGGCTCAGAATCTGGGGAGGGCCATGGGCATTAAAGGGCCCCCTTCACATCACTACCCATTTCTAAGCTCCCATCCACATCCTCTGGGTGGCCTGGTTGTCTGGATCCACTAGGACTTCTTAGGCCTGCCCTTTATCCCCCCGCCTCACCAACCGATACCTGAGAATTTCTGGGGCCAGCTGCTCCATGTCCCATTGGAAGACATTGGGAGGGTTGCTGATAATGGGGATCAGGGGTGCCCAGGGCAGAAAGAGTGTCCAGATCCCCTCTGTCAAAGAAGGAGACACAAAGCATGGATGGATCTACTAAGTGCTACAGGGCACACCATCCACCTGTCACCCAGGTCCCTTGGAGGGAAGTTTTATGTTGACAGTTCTGGGGCTTGAACTCAGGGTACAGGCGCTGTCCCTGAGCTTCTTTTGCTTGATGTGAGCACTCTTCCACCTGATCCACAGTACCACTTCTGGCTTTTTCTGTGTATGTGTCACATAGGAATGGAATCCAGGGTTTCCTGTGTGCTAGGTGAGCCCACTACTGCTAAGACAAATTCCCAACATTGGATAGCTCTTCTTCTATGACCCCTTGGGCCTGTCTCGGGACAGTCTTACACATCTTTACGGAGTATCTAACCAGCAGCCTTGGCTGGAAAAGAACACGATCTGCTATGTTGTCCTTTATCTATGGCATCTTTTCTCTCTGTGCTTCCTGTTACATCCTCCTTGTTAAGCAAGACCCCCCTTTCAAGTGCTGCCTCTAAGAAGGCCACTCCAATCACCCTGGCAGAGGGGGATCTTCTCCGCTCTGTAGGCTGCTGTCCTTGTCATGGTCTGCCTCCAGCTAGTGTGGCTCAGAGTCCACGAAGGCGAAGGCCTGGCTTTCACCACCCAATTTCTGAAGGCTCTGATACACTACCGCAGGAACCAGTGTGGTATCAAACTCTGTGAGAGGGCACCTGAGCCCCAGGGAGTCTGTGGGCAACAAATGGGGCCATATCTTGTGTGCGTTTGAACTGAGGATCTAGGAGCTGTCTCTCTCTGAGTTTTCATGATCAAGGCTGATACTCTACTACTTGAGCCACAGCTTCACGTCTGGATTTTTGGTGGTTCCATGCAGAGAAGATTTTTATCGGCTTTGTTTCGAACTGTGATCCTCAGATCTCTGCCTACCAAGGAACCAGGATGTCAAGTGTGAGCCTGAGCCAGACTGGCTCCAGAACTTTTCCTTTGAGCTTATTTTTATCTCGTGTCAGCTAGCAAGCCCTAGTTAAAATAGTCATTTATAGGGGATCAAGTTACTCTCCTAGTTCAGTTAACCCAAGGAGATAAAGTATCTTTGGAAAAGGCTAGTCAGTGTTGGTCTAGGTGAGAGAGAGAGAGAGAGAGAGAGTGTATGTATGAATTTCAGGGATACCTACCCCCATCACTCTAGAGCTTCTTTCACCCAGTGGTGAGTACCTCCAGGATCCCCACCCCAAGAAAGGCAGATAGGGGAGGGTACTTAAGGTCACATCAAGTGGAATGATCTGAATTCTATCCTGTAACTGAAGACAGAAGAGATAATAGAGAGAAGGAGATGTTTAGAGGAACATCAAGGGAAGCCCTTTACCGTTGGATACAAGTACCTGAGAGAAGAATGTATCCATCCTTTTTGGTAGTAAGATAACAAGTGCCCACTATTCATTCATTTTATTTTTTGTAAGTCCCAGGTCTTGGATTCAGGGACTCGTTGTCATCCCTGAGCTTCTTTTACTTAAGGCTGAGGCTCTATCAATTGAGCCACAGCACAGCTGTTTTCAGGGGGGGGAGAAGGTAGTTTATGGGAGATGAGAATCTCACAGACTCTCCTGCCTAGGCTGGCTCTGAGTCATGACCATCAGAACTCAGCCTCCCAAATAGCCAGGATGACAGGCGAGAGCCACTGTCACCTTACCACCACGATCCCCTAGGGCAAGTGCTGGGCTACCTGAAATGCATCCTCCTTTTTGTGAGTGGGAAGCAGACCTGGGTGGGTTTGATACTTCAACAGCCTACCTACCTTTGAGCATTGTTCTGTCTCAGTCTGATGCCGGCTTCCTCCTTATCCACAGCAATGACTTTGCGCTGTCACAGAACAAATGTCCCCCAGGAGGTGTTGGATCTAGGGTCTTTCCTCTGCACACTGCTCCCTCTCCCTGAAACGACACACTGCACCAACGTGAAGGAGACATAGAGTGAATTCTGTTTCTTATAATCAGGGTCTAGCCAGATAGGTGGCAGTGAGGGTCAGAGGCTCGGGATAGTGCTGTGCAGTTGGACAATGCGATGCCTCCTCATCCACTTTCCTTTAACTGTCTTAGCATAGGGTAGTGGGGAAGGACTCACCAGACAGACTGACAATGAGTAACCATCACGGTCTACCCGGGCACAGAGGGGTTTACCAAAGGGATCTAGTTCCACAGTCCAGGCAAGAATGATCCTGACACACAGACTACCTCCAGAATGAGAGGGTCACCTTGGGTCCCAGCCACATGGAGACACTGAGCCATCTCCTCCAGCACACATTCAAAAAGTTACTGAGACAGAGACAGAGAGAAACAGAGAGAGAGAGAGACAGAGACAGAGAGACAGACACGGACAGTCAGACATACATACAGACAGACAAACACACACACACACACACACACAGGATAGCCCAAGGTTTCAGCAGTCCCTGAGAACAGAAACGTGAACTCCCTCAATTAGGATCAGATCCCACCCCCTAGAAGGTGGCAGTACTGACATCAGACTCACTGTAGACAAAACATTGAGACTCACACATATCTGGAATGTCTCATAAACCAGCATGGCATTTCCTATCATACACACTGCTATGTGGAAAACGTAGTCACTTCTTTTTGTTGTTGGTCAAAGGGTTTGAACTCTGGGCCAAGGTGCTGTCCCTCAGCAATTCATCTGAATGTGAGCACTCTCCCACTTGAGCCAAAGCAACACTTCCTGTTCTCTAGTGGTCTATCATCATGTCTCACAGACTATTCTGCCCATGCTGACTTGTAACCACGGTCCTCAAATCTCAGCCTTCTGAGTAGCTAGAATGAGAGTTGTGAGCCACTGGTGGCTTCCGGTTTCAGCCACATTCATATACACAGAGGAAACCCATCTCGTCAGGCCACAAACATTTTGCAACCCTTCACTTCAGATTTTGATACCCAGCATCCAAATCTATATTTCAATGGAGGATATAAAGACAAAACAATCTCACACGTGCACTCCTTCGCCCACTCTCTGCCTGTTAAAGGACACGTCCTCTTGAAGCTGTGGCTTCAAACTGGGACAAACTTGAGGAGTTCTTACATTTGTCTGTACAGTGAGGCCAGCAATTGGTCTCCCAAACACAGCAACCTCCCCAAACCCCGACACCACCACCATTATTTAAAGGCAAAGATGTCTTACTCTTTCTTTTTTATGTTGTGAGGCTTAAACTCTGGGCCTGGGTGCTGTCCCTGAGGACTTCAGCTTAAGACAAGCACTCATTTCTTGAGCCACAGCACCGCTTCTGGTTTTCTGGCAATTCCTTTTATGTAAGAGTCTCAGGGTCTTTCCTACCAGGATGGCTTTGACCCTTGATCCTCAGATCTCACCTCCTTAGTACCTAGGATAACAGCCATGAGCTGATGGCACCCAGTCAAAGAAACTTTTCCATTCCTGTCATCCTCTCCCCTCAGGAGACTGAAATCTGAGGACTGCAGTTGGATGCCACTTAGCAGCAAAGCCCGTGAGAACACTTTATCTCCAATAAAACACCCAAAAAAGCTGGAAGTGGAGCTGTGATTCAAATGGTAGAGTGCTATCATGGAGCATAAAAGGTAAGATCCATGCCCTAGTTTCCAGCTTTTGCTAGCATAGGCCCAACCGAGAAAGGAAAACAGGTGGGCGTATGGGAGCTCAAAGTTAACACATAATACTCAGGACTCCCAGAACAGACCCCATCCAGCTCTGATTCTCTAGATTCTATGTACTACATCATGGCAGACTTAGATGGGACTGACCATGCACAAAATTGGGACATTCAAGTAAAATCTCATACTGAAGATCCCCTGACCTTATCGAAGACTCAGGATCTCTCACTGTCCTGCCTCAGCACTGGGCAGTGAGGTAAGGTCTAGTTATCCAATCACATGATATGGGAACTAAACGGTTTCCTGGTCAAGGGATGGTAACTGGGGAGCTATAGGTCCCTCTTGGGGAGGTGAAAAGGGCTGCTCTATCCCAGAAATGTTCCTATGTTGTGAGTATTATCAAAGAAACAACCCTGCTCAGAGCCCAGTGCCTCTGGTTTTCCACCCAGCCTCTACCCAGATCTGCCACACCTTCAGCTTGCTCTCTCTGAATCCCAGATCTGCCATCTACAATAAAGACTGAGCCAGACAAGAGACCCACTTCCTGCCCTCATTCCCAGGCTGTCCTGTGGCAGTGGCATGCTTACCTCAGTCTTTGGTGGAGGAAAGAACACCGGGGGTGGTATCGTCAGATTGAGCCCTGGAAATTCCTAGTCCCTAAGGATGTACTGCACAGGCATCCTGCAGTGAACGGCAGCCAGGTTGTCAATGATGAACCCAAGGTGCCCAGACTTTTAATAGCAGTGTGGCTGGATCAAAGGCTGGTAGTCTATGTTGCCAGGTGAGGTCATGTCTCCAATGTCCTGACACACGTGACCTAGGATCATTCTTCCTCTTCAAATTCCTACTTATCCTTTGACCACCCCCCCTTGAAACTCTCTCACTCCAATACCTTCCTAGCCCTTGGAAACTGTCTTCTTATCTGGCCAGAAAATAAACTTGATGTGGCTGGTGATAATTGAAACTTGGTGACCCACCCTGTGCCCTAGGTTCAACTCAAGGCTGGTTCCCTCTATAGTTGGTGAACACACAGCTCCTGAATGGCATGACGTTGCTGAGGGGTCAGTGGCTTGGTCCTACATACTGGCTTTGGTCTCAGAAACTGTCCCCACAGAGATTGTGAATTATTGGCTCCCTTGATCCAGGGACTCCAAACCAAGGCGTGCATGTTCTCCATTCTTCCTTCCTTTCCTTTTTTTCTCCCTCTGTCATTCCCTCCTCTCTCTCTCTCTTTACTTTCTTCATGTCAGTCCTGGGCCTTGTACTCAGATCCTAGGTGCTGTCCCACAGCCTTTTTTTCAAGGCTACCAGTCTATGTCTTGAGCCACACATCCACTTCTGGCATTTGTTTTTGGTAGTTAATTGAAGACAAGAGTCTTACAGGCTTTCCTGCCTGGGCCAAAAACCTCAATCCTCTGATCTCAGCCTCCTAAATAGCTACGATGACAGGCTTGAAGCACTGGCACCCACATCAATCCAAGGTTTCTACATGGGCTGTGGAACCAGTCCTGGAACTTTTCATTGTCTATGACCCCCCAGAGCCTGGTGCACACTGTAATAGTTTGTTGGATACATAAATGAACATCTGTCTATGAAAATATTACAGAAAATTCCCATCTGATTCAGGTAAGAATACTCTGTGGGGGATGGGAAATGAAGCTTTATGAAGCTCTCCCACAGTTCTCCTTCCTCTGTCTTACCCCCTCCTGGTGCCACCACACTTAACTGTTTTGGCTCTGAGGGTGTGAACCACTATGTACTTGCTACATTCCAGGGCCTCTGGGATGCCTATCTTCTCAAAGATCTCTGTCCAGCAGCTGACCAGCTCTGTGGCACTCAATTCCCCATGTACATGTGAATGAGGCTGCTGTCAGCTGAGGGCCTGGCTCAAGGGGCCTCCTGTCCTCCCCCTGGGGCCAGCCAGGATCATCCATCACATCTGCCCCTAGGTTTCATGTTGCAGAGGAAGGATCCTTGAGGCAGCCTGGGTTCTCTAAATCTCCCAGAGTCCAGTACAGGTGCTGGGAATCATCTCTGCTCATAACTGGCAGGCTGGGGATGGAGAGGTCACAATCTCTGCTCCCCACAATGTCCTCAAGTGGGGTGGTCACCCTAGGTAGATTCAACAGCTGCCAGAGAAAGGCAGTTAAGGCACAACCTTCAAAGCAGGAGACAATCTGGCTTGGGAACTCTGCCTGTGCCACTTTGAACATCATTGTTTGCCGGCTGAAATCATCCATCTAATTTGATCCATAATCCCAGGCATTAGTGGAAATTGCCAGCTTATATTTAAAAGTCCTGGAAAATGTCCCAATCAAACTTAAAGGGTTCCAATGTCAGTGGTCCCCTTTTCCTTCCAGACAGTGTATAGCAGGTTACAGAAACTGGCATTCAGTGAGCCCTAGCTAACTGCCACCTCCTGATACCTAGCGGGCTCCAGTAGGGGGAATGGATTTGCCTACCACTGCCCAGCTGGAAACAGCCCAGGTGGGACACAGATTAGATTCTGCAGGACTTCAGGGAGGATTGACACTGGGCACTGGCCCACGAGGGTATCATCACCACCAGTGGGTGCCCGCAGCCCTGTGCACTGATGCCCACAGAGTCCGTTAATGCCCGAGATATGGTTCCACTCTCATCCACTGTCATGGTGAACCATCTGCCATGTCACATTGTCCGCCAGTCTCCAAAACCTCATAGCTACACAGCCCCTGCCCTATCCTTTCCCTCATCTTGTTCTCTAATTATGTTGGGCAGACACATTCCAAACCCTTGAATTACCTCCAACTAAACACACAAGAGCAGAGTGTCTGGCTGGAAGAGTGTGGCTGTGATCTCATTTGCCTCACCAAACTTCTGTCTGGGGATATAAAAACAGGGGTCCACTCCAGTCCAGGGTTCACACCGTTCTTCTAGGGGAGGCCCACTCAGGCCCAGCAGCTACTGTGGGCGACAGAATAGGGGGAAGAGAGAGGTGGAAAGGGGAAGAAAATAATGTCTACTGAAATCTTTCATAAAGGAGCCATGAAACTGTGAAGGAGAAAACAAAAATTGTGACTGGGCTTGTACTTGGTATTGAAGAAAGAACAACAACAAATACAGACACGGAGAGAGAAATAAAATGCTTTTGCTGTTTTTAGACATGGTGACTTAAATATATTTTCCTTGTTCTCATCTCTCTGCTCTCCCAACACAGACACAGACACAGACACACAGACACACACACACAGACACACATACACACACACACACACACACACACACACACACACACACACACACACACACACCTCCAGAATGGTGACAGATGACTCTTCCATGCAGCACCTGCAATTTGCCAACTGATCACTCACCTGAGGACAGTCAGGCTGAACAAGAGAAAGATTCTCTCTCTCTCTTTCTCTCTCTCTCTCTCTCTCTCTCTCCCTCTCTCTCTGTCTCTCACACACACGCACACAAACACACACACACACATACACAAAAACACTTACACACAGACTCAGAGTAGTACCTCTCCTAAGTTTGTTGATTCCTCATCTGGGACAAGGTATTAGCTGGAGCACGTGGGTTCCCATTCTCCGTTCCCTTGTCAGAACCAAGGGCTCCAACACAAGGAGAGTACCACTCTAATGACACACCACGACTCCGCCTCTCCCCTTCTCCAGGGCCAGACCCTTCCCCTTGGGAACAACCAGCCTTAACTCCCCATTCACTAAAACCCTAGGCCAGGACACTGTGTGAAGGAATCCCAAGACTGGTGACTCCTCAGAGCCAGGACTGAAACAAGCTGGCAGAGCTGGGAAATGTGATCACCCATTGAGTACTGTTGACAGCTGGGGTGGGGGGATAGGCCGGGTATATGTGTGTTTGAGGGTGTGTATTCCTCCCACATATTCACCTACTATCTGACCCCCAGTGCCCTCACCTCCCTAGTGGGCTTTTCTGGGACCCTCCTCAGATGAAAGGGTGACTGAGCACAGACAAGAAGGGCTCACACAGCAAGGGAGGCCTATCTTCTGCATCCAACACCCCCCATTCCCAGAAAAAAGGAAAAGACCCAATAAGGAAGGGGCACAGGTGCTGTTCAGCACCTCTGACTAAAGCCACCATGTTCCCACCAGGGAGAGGATGAGTGCAGATGTGGGACTGTGTGGCTCCCACTGCTCCAGCCAAGGGCTCAGTGGTGAACCCTTCTCACCCATTCTTGCATCTCCATTTCTAGGGATACTGGCCACTAGGGATGGGGGTGAGTTCCCAGAGTCAACACCCACTCCCCCACCCCCCACTCCTGGGGCGCATTTGTGGCAGAGTCAGGACTGGCCTGCCTGGTGCTGGGAGGCATGGTTGGGACACAAGAGAGGAGGCGAGATTTGCAGGGGGGGGGAGTGGGAGTGGTAGGGGGAGGTCTCAAGGTGCTGACCTGTGGGTGGCCACTCACTTGAGCTGCTGGGAGAATCTGTAGGCTATGGTTCTGTGTGCAGCGTGCACTGATGGCAGTGGCATGGTGGATGCTTGGGCCCAGAGCAGAGGACCAGGGACCGGTACCAGGTCAGGGACTTAAACCCACTGTGGGCACACCACCACTGGATGACTCCAAGAGGCGCCGCAGGTCTGAGCCAGCGGAGATGTAAAGCTGCAGGGAGCGCAGGAGATGGGGCAGGGGCAGGGGCTGGTGGATGGCTGGGCTTAGGATGCCCCTGCTGCAGCTGAGCCCCCAGTGCAGGAGCCTAGGACTCAGGACATATCTAGCCTCTGAGCCTCCCTGGGGTGGTGTGAGGGATGTGCCTTATGTGCTGGCTTTGTGTGCTCTGTGATCCTGGCCCAGACGCATGCTCCTAAAGCAGCAGAGGCATGGAGGCCGCCATCCCTCTTGCATGTGCCTGCTCTTCTCTCTGCTCTCTCTCTGGCCCCCTTCTCTCCTGGGCTGCCCCACCCCTGCTGCGCAAGTGCTCCAGCCCCTGAGTGGCCCTGGCTGCAGCAGATATGTGCCCCCTCAGCCACGCCCTGTACTCCCCTGGGTCATGCCTCCTCCCCCCTCAGGCACATCCCCATCCCTGGCTTTGTGCTTTCCTGACTCTGCCCTAAGGCTACCAGGCCATGGAAGAAGCAGCCTCACCTCAGGTCAGGGCTTCCCCCCAACCCCAGCAGCTGCCCAGGTGCAGGGGATCGAATCTCCTCTCAGCCCAACCACTGGGGGACTCTTCTCCATCCACCCCACACACCAAGCAGTTGCACGGTATGCCTCCATGTTTGTGTGTGTGTGTGTGTGTATGTGTGTGTGTGTTTGTTGGAGATACCTATAACTACCTCTCAAGGACTCAGAACAATTTTAAAAAATAGCACAAATAACCCTGTGTAATGGACTCAGCACAATGAGCCTTTTGAAGGACTCAGCACATAGCAACCTTTGGGATACTCATGGTAATCTAATGACTAATAAGATAAGACATGCCATTTTGACATCACTAAACTTACATATCATAGTATTATGACATCATATGTCATAGTGACATTATAGACATATTGTGCCTATTCTGTGATTTCATTCTATTTCAAGTGAGCAATATTGTGGATATCAGAAATCTGTTATGACCTCAAAGCCATTGTGACATGAAAATCCCTTTGTGACATCACAGTGCCATTCTGATAGTAACCTTTTGTGACATCACAAACTGGTCCTGTCCATTGTGACCTCATCACCAATGTGACATCACAAAGCCATTGTGATATCACATTGCTGGTGTGACATTACAATCACGTTGAGACCTCCCAAACACATTATGACACCTTTAGCACCTTTGAAAAAAAACATGGCCTTTGTGACATGACAGTCCCTTTGTGTATCCATATCCTCATTGTGAAATGTCAATTGAGATCAGATATGACAAAGAAATATCACAAAGGATTTACAATATAATCATCGGTGGGACATCACATTGTCATTATGACAATATCAGCTCATTGTGACATCACAAATCTGTAATGACATCATACCACTATGACATCACCTTGTCATTGTGATATCATATATACATTGTGAATGCCTATTATGTGATTTCATTATATTTGAAATGTGGCATGTGGGTTCATATCAAAAACACATTTTGACTTCATAATCATTGTGACATCACAATTCCTTTGGGATGTAACATTGAAATTGTGATATCTTTAAGCAACTGTGACAACTCAAACATGTCTGGTCCTCAAAGGTTTTGTTACATGTTGCCACTGTGTTATGTTAGGCCCATTTATAGCTCAATCTATTTTCGACCACATATTATTTCAGGAAAGACATGAAATATTAGAAATATACTTTGACATCATGAGCATAGTGACATCACACTGCTAGATGTAATGACCATTGTGTCATATTGTCACATCACAAATCTGTTCTCACTTCATCACATTTGTGCCAACAAATGCTTTGGAATCCTCACAAGCCCATTCTAAATTTATATACTCATTGTGAGTTAATGACAATTGAGGTCTGGAATGCCATTTTCACATCACAAGTCTACTGCGACATCACAAAACAATTTTGAACTCATCACTATTTTGGCATCACCAATTAATTAGAATTTGACATCATATTGCAATTGTGACATTACTATACCATCATGCTTTCACAAACCTATTATGACCTAATCACATCTTAGAAAATGCATGGCCTTTGGGACATCAAGCTCCTTCTGTGACCTTGTATCATTGTGAAGTTGTAGTAATTGAAATTTGAAATAATATGTGATATTACAAACTAGTTTTGACATCATTAACCCATTTTTATATTATTAACACTTTGACAACCAAAACCTGTTAGGAACTTTAGCACTTTTGACAAAAAACATGGCGTTTGTGTCATCACAGTTCATTTGTGCATGTCATGGTGACTTCATTCTCATGTCCTCACTGCAAATTAATAGCAATTAAGATCTGACATACCATTGTTACATCACAAACCATTTGTGATATCATCACTAGTGTGATATCAATCATTATGACACCATCAGCATATTGTGACATCAACAAGCTACAGTGACCTCATAGCATTATGACATTGCATTGCCATTTTGCTGTCTTAGACACATTGTGAATGTATATCCTGTGATTTCATTCTATTTAAAATGTGGCATGTCAGTTGATATCAAAAACACATTGTGACCTCATAACCATTGCAACATTATAAACCCTGTGTGACATTATAACTGGTATAACATCACATTGTTGTTATGACATCTTTAGTTTATGGTGACATCACAAAATGGCAATGACATTATAACATTTGCCATTATGTCATTGTGATATCATAGGTCACATTATGAATGCCTAATCTGTGATTTCATTGTATTTGAAATGTGGCAGGTGGGTTGATATCAGAAACTCATTGTGATGTCACAACCATTGTCACATCAAATCCGTTTGTGACATCAATTTGGCAATGTGACATCACAATGGCAATGTGATGGAACTAAGGCATTGTGATATCAAAATGGTCATGAACACACAATAGGTTTCTGATATCCACTGACATGCCACATTAGAAATAGAATCAATAACATAATAGGCAAACACGTGTCTATGACATCAGAATAACAATGTGATGTTGCAATGCTATGATGTCATTGCAGTTTTACATGTCAAAATGAACTGATGGTGTCATAATGGCAACATGATGTCACAATTATGATGTCAGAAAGGATTTGTTATGTTTCCTTTGTATGTCTGATGTCAGTTGTCATTAGTTCCCCATGAGGTTATGGATACAAAAAAAGTTCTGTGATGTCACAGAGGCCATGTGTGTTTTCAAAGGTGGTTATAAGTCATAATAGTTTTGGAATGGCACAATGTGATCCATAATGTCGAAATGGAAATGAAATGTCCCATTGGGTTTTTGATGTCACAGTGGTGATTAGGTCACAATGGCTTTGTGATGTCACAGTTTGTTTGTGATATCAGAATGATATATCCAATTTCAATTACTCATAATTCAATATGAGGATACCAGCTGATAGAAGAAGCTTCATAGTGTGAGGTCATACTATGTGAAAACTCAATGGGACAGTGATTTCACAATGACAATGTGATGTCTCAACATCATGTTATAATAATATTTTGATGTCACAATTGGTGATGCCATACTATTGAGGAGGTTATAACTTAGTCATAACTTGTGTGATATGCTGCCATTAGGATATTTTAGGCTTTTAGTAAGCTTATAATCTGTTTTGAAACTCATAATTCAGGTATGACATATGATATCAGAAATTGACTCTGACATCATGAACATTGTGACATCATGAACATTGTGACATCACATTGATAGACATCAAGACAATGGTGGCACATTATTAACTCACAAATCTGTTAGGACTTCATCATATTTGTGAAACACATGACTTTAGAAACAACACAGTCCCTTTGTGAACTCATATCTTCATTGTGAATTAATGACATTTGAGATCTGGCATGCCATTGTGACATTTCCAACCAATTGTGACAGCACAAACCTATTATAGTAGAAACACATTGTGATCTAATAGCCATTGTGATAGCACAATCCCTTTGTGACCCCACATTTCCATAGTGATAACACTAACCCACTGTGAAATTCCAATCCTCTCAAACATAATCCAGGTATGAAATGTGATACTGAAATCCAGTGTGACATCTAGATTATGGTGATATCACACTGATAGATGTTATCAGCATTTTGTCACATTCTGACAACACATACCTGTTAGGACTTCATCACTTTTGTGAAAGTGCATGCCTTTGGAGACATCAGAGTCCCTTTGTGAGCTTATGTACTCATTGTGAGTTAATGACAATTGAGATCACGTGTCATTTTGGTATCACCAACCCATTGTGACATCACACAATGAAATTGGACATGTGATTATGATTTTATCATAATCACATTTGATTTCATCACCAATGTGTCATCACAAAACCATTGTGAGCTTTCATTGCTATTTGACATCACTATCACATTATGACATCGCAAACCTATTAGGACCTCTTAGCACCTTTGAAAAAACACATGCCCTTTGTGACAACACAGTCCCTTTGTGGAACTATACACTCATTATGAACTGACAATTGATATCAGATATGCCAATTTAACATCATGAACCCTTTTTGACATCACCAGAGTGACATACCATTGTCATTATGACAGCATCAACTACTTTTGACATGACAAAACTACAATGACAATATAGCATTATGAGATCACATTGTCATTGTGATGTTATAAAAAAAATTGTGAATGCCTGTTTTTAATATTTCTTTTGTCGCTCGTGGGACATGAACTCTGGGCTTGGGTGCTGTCCTTGCTCTTCAGCAGTAGGCGAGCGCTCTATAGCTTGAGCCACAGAGCCACTTCCGGTTTTCTAATGGTTTTTATTGGGAACAAGATTCTCATAGACTTTCCAGCCTGAGCTGGCTTTGAACCGCGATCCTCAGATCTCAGCCTCTGGAGTAGCCAGGATTACAGGTGTGAGCCACCGGCGCCCAGCTTTTTCATTCTATTTCAAATTTGACATGTGTGTTTATATCAGAAACGTAATGTGACCTCATAACCATTGTAACATCATAAATCAGCAGTGACATCAAATTGTCATTATGACACTATCAGCTCATTGTGACATAACCAAACGACAGTGGCATCATAGCATTATAAATCACAGTGACATTGTTACATCATAGACTTAACAGTGTGAAGTCCTATTCTGTGAATTCATTCTATTTCAGAAACCCATTTTGACCATATAACCACTGTGATATCACAATCCTTTGTGACATCACATTGCCATTGTGATATCATTAACCTGCTGTGCCATCACAAACCAGTCCTGTCCTTATTAGTTGTGTGACATACTGCCATTGCCATACATTAGGCCCTTTGTGAGCTCATAATCTGTTATCAATCTCATATTTCTGGTATGACATGTGATATCAGAAATCCCCTGTGACATCAAACTGCCAGATGTCATGATCATTATATCACATTATGACCTCAGAAGCCTGTTAGAATGGCATCACATTTGTAACAAAACATGCCTTTGGAGACATTACAGTCCCTTTTTGAACTCATATATTCACTGCCAATTAATGACAGTTGAGATCTCTCATGCCACTCTGACATCGTGAACCCATTGTGACATCACAAACTTACATTGACCACATCACGAGAATGGCATCAACAACTAATTGTTGTATCAAATCATTATTTTGACATGATATTTTGGTATTGCTGTTGTGGTATCACTCTCCCATTGTGTTTTTACAAACCTGTCATGGCCTCATCAGATCTTAGAAAATTCATGGCCTTTGAGATTTCAAGCTCTTTCTTTGGACTCATGTACATATGACCTCTAAGGCAAGGAGACAAACCATTGATTCACATTTAAAATAATAAACCAGGGAGGATTGGGGGGGGGGGGTGGAGGTAGAGAAGGGATGTGAAGGGTAAACAAAGGAGGAGGCTGCAATGCTTG
Organism: Dipodomys spectabilis; assembly: GCF_019054845.1. Taxonomy (NCBI): domain Eukaryota; kingdom Metazoa; phylum Chordata; class Mammalia; order Rodentia; family Heteromyidae; genus Dipodomys; species Dipodomys spectabilis. The sequence goes on along the minus strand of NW_024871098.1, from coordinate 356,819 downwards.
ATAAGAAATGTACGCATTATCCTGCCCATGTAATTGTAACCCCTCTGTACAGTATGTTCACAAAAAAAATAAAATTAAATTAAAAAAAAATAAAATAATAAACCATTTTTCAATAGAAAGGGGACTGTGATTACCTTATCCTGGACTGGATACCCAGTTTCAAGAGCAGCCTTGACCACCAAACCTCAGACCTCCAATGGCAGCCCCACCCTTTCTTAATTGTTCTGCAAACCACCAACCACTAAATTATGATCTCCAAAGTTGCAAACCTCAATGGGCAAGGCTTTTTTCTTTTCCATTCTTCCCTCCTTCTCTACAGACCTGTCATTCCTTCCTGGTCTTTCCCTTTTTCCCTTCCACCACTTCCTTCTTCTCTTCAGGCCTCTCCACTTTCCACAGGCCTGCCCTACTCTTCCCCAGTGACCACTTGCCAACCGTCTGCTCTCCCTCAGCTTGCTTTCTTCTCAGGTTTTTCCTTTCCTGCTGTCTTACCACTTTCTTTCATCTGGGTCGGGTATCTCCCATTTTTTATCTCCCCGTAGAATGCTCTGAAAATGAAACTTATATATAGGTTGTACCCCTCCCCCCTCCAACAGATCTCAAGCCTAACAGTTTTCAACCATCACTCCCAAAACTGCCCAATGCTCAATCACTTCTTGACAGCTCACCGTGTAAGGCTTGACACCTCCACCTTTGGCGGCATTCCCCACACTCTCTGGTGGGCCACGCCAAGAATTTACAATGAATATCGGCTCCCACAGATAATTCTGGCCCCACTGATTATTATAGTACCCTCATAGTGAATTAGAAGAAATTGAAATTGTATATGTCATTGTTATATTACCAACTTGATGAGAAATCATTAACTCTTTGTGACCTCATCACCTCGGAGACATCACAAACTCATTGTGTTATCACATTGCCATTGTACCAACATATCACATTTTGAAATCCCAAAACTATTATGACCGTAGAAGCTTTGAAAGAAAGCATGGCCTTTGTGACATGACAGGCCTTTTGTGTACTCATATCCTCATGTTGAGCTAATGACAATTGAGATCAGGCATGCCATTTTAACATCGCAAAACCTTTGTGACATCATCACCAGTGTAACATCACATTGTCATTATGATAACATCAGCCCATCATGACATCATAAAACAACAATGACATCAAATCACATGTAATTGTGATATCACAGATACATTGGAATGCCTATTCTGTGATTTCATTCTATTTCAAATGTTGCAGGAGGGTTGATATCAGAAATACATTGTGACCACATAAGCATTATAATATGACAATACCTTGATGACACCACATTGCCATTATGATATCACTAACCCACTGTGACATCACAAAACAGTCTTATCCTCATAATTTTTTTGACATTCTGCCAGTGTGATCTCTTTGGCCTCTCTGAGTACATAAATTATTTAACTAATAATACTTCAGGCATGACATGTGATATCAAAAATCAACTGTGATATCATGACCACTGTAATATCACACTGCCAGATGTCATGACCACTGAGTCACATGAGGACATCAAAAACATGTTAAGACACATTACCCTTGTGCCAACATGTGCCTTTGGATACATCATTATCCCTTGTGAACTTATATTTTCATTGTCAATTATTCATTGTCAATTAGAGATCTGGCATGAGATTGTGACATCACCATCCCATTGTGAAATCACAAACCTATGTGAACTCATCACCTGTATGGAATCACCATTTGTGACTTCAAAACAATACTATCTCGTGTAATGGTTGCATCACATTGCCAATGGGATATCTCTGTCTCATTGCATTTTCACCAGCCTATTATGTCCTCATAATATTTTACAAAATTCGTGACCTTTCTGACTTCTAGCTCCTTACGTGAACTCGTATCTTCAATGTGATCTAGTAGAATGAAATTGGACATGTAATGGTGATATTACACATTCATTGTGACATCACTATCCATGTGTGACCTTATCACCATTTGACATCACAAACCCATTGTGACATCATATTGCTACAGTGATATCATGATCACCTTGTGACATCCTAAACCTGTTGTGACCACTTAGCACCTTTGAAAAGCACATGGTGTTTGTGATATCATGGTCCCTTTGGGTAACCATGTCGTCATTGTGAACAAAGACAGCTGACATCAGACATGCCAGTGTACCATTACAAACCCTTTGTGACATCATCTCCAGAATGAGCTCACATTGTTGTTATAACACCATCAGCCCATTGTTACATCCCAAAATGACAATGACATCATGGCCTTATGACATCACATCAAGAACAATGTGATTACCTACTCTGTGATTTCATTCTATCACAAGTGTGGGATATAGGTTAATTTCAGAAACCCATTGTGACCACATCATCATTGTGACATTACAATCAATTTGTGAACTCATATTGACATTGTGATATCATTAATGCAATGTAACAACACAAACCTGTCTTGTCCTCATACATTTTGTAACAAGTGACTACCTTCCAATGAGCTGGATGCCAAGAGCTAAATTCAGTCTCAACCATGAACCCTCAGACCTCCAAAGAGCAGTTCAACCATTTGTTAACTGGTCTGCAACCAACCCCCAAAATAATGACCTCCAAAGCTCCACACTTCAAAGGACAAGGCTTTTTTCCTTTGTCTTCATTCTCCTTTTCTACAGATCTGTCCTACCTTTCAGGTCTTTTCATTTTTTCCTTCCACCATTCCATTCTTCTCTTCAGGCTGCTCTACTCTTGACAGGCCTGCCCTGCCTTGTCCAGGTGGCCAATTGCTGTCCTTCACTTCCTGCTTTCTCTCAATTTCCTCTCCTCCAAGGTCTTTGCCCTCCAGCAGTCTCATCACTTCTTTCCATCCAGGCCTTTAACTTTTTTCTCTCCACTTCTCTTGCTCTGAAAATGCAGCTTATATACAGACTGTACCCTTCCCCAACTGCAATATGTTTCTTGCCTTCCAGTTTTCAATTATCACTTACCAAATGTCCATGCCCAATCACTTCTTGGCAGCTGACCATGTGGGGCTTGACATCCTATCTCCTTCAGCAGCATGTCCTGCCCCCTACATTGTCATGCACCCCCCCTCTCCGTTTGTTCAGACTAGGAGGACATGATGAATGTCTGTTCCCATGGATTATAGCGGCACTTCTGGTGTCCTCATGGTGAACTAGTAGCAATTGAAATTAGACAAATAATTGTGATATTACAAACTCATGACATATCTAACCCATTGTGACCTCATCACCACTGTGACATCACAAATCCATTGTGACTTCACATTGTTGTTTTTGATGCCAGGATCACATTGTGACATTCCAAATCTATTATAACCTCTTATAACATTTGAAAAATACATATCTTTGTGATATCAGATTCCCTTTGTGTACCCAAAGCCCCACTGTGAAATATTGACAATTGAGAATCAGACATGACAGTTTGTGAGATTATCATAATTGTGACATCACATTATCATTTTTATACCATCTACTCATTGTGAAATCACAAAACTAAAATGATATGATAGAATTATAACTTCACATTGTTATGGTGACATCATAGACACATTATGAATGCCTTTTCTGTGATTTCATTCTATTTCAAATGTGGCATGTAGGTTGATATCATAAGCAAATCAGGAACTCATAACCATTGTGACATCACAATCCCTTTGTATATCATGTTGCCATTGTGATATTACTAACCCGCTGTGATATCACAAACCTATCCTCTCGTCATAACTTTTGTGGCATGCTGCAATTCTGATACCTTAGGCCTTTTTGTCCTCCATGTGTCAAATTCTGACATCACAAACCTTTTTGGATTTCAATATATGTGTGACAACAGATATTTTTGGAGAAACCACAGTCCCTTTGTGAACTCATATACTCATTGTAAGTTAAGACAAATGAGAATCATCATGTCTTTGTGACATGCCTAACACATCACCAATATTTTGTGACCTCACCACCAATGTGGAATCATCAATGAACTGTGACACCAAAACAGTATATTGACATGATGTAATGAGTTGACATTGTCATGGTGATATCACTGTGCCATTCTATATTCACAAACCTAAAATGACCTCCTAACATTTTAAAAAATTCATGTCCATTAGTACTTCCAGCTCATTCTGTGAATTTGTGTGCACATTGTGAAATAGTAACAATTGAAAATAGACTTGTGTTTGAAATATTACAAAATCATGATGACATCAAAAGCCCATTGTAACCTCATCACAACTGTGTATCATAAAGCTATCATGACCCTTAAGTACCTTTGTAAACACACATGGCATATGTGACATCATAGTCCCTTTGTGTACCCTTATCCTTATTGTGAACACATGACAATTGAATTAATATATGCCATTGTAACATCACAAACCCTTTGTGACCCCATCACCAGTGTGACAACACATATTCATTATTACACAATTATCTCCTTGCAACATCAACAATTTAAAATGACCTCATAGCATTATAGTTATTGTCATTGTGATGTCATAAACATATTGTAAATGCCTATTCTCTTATTTCATTCTATTTCAAATGTGGCATGTGGGTTGATGTCAGAATAAATATATGGTATCACAATCACTTTGTGAAATCACAGTGCCATGGTGATATCACTAACACACTGTGACATCAAAAACCTGCCCTCTCCTCATAAGTCTTGTGATGTGCAGCAATTGTGATGTCTTAGGCCAGTTATGAGCTCGTAATTTGTTTTCAAACTTATAATATTTCAGTTATGATATATGATATCAGAAATCCACTGTGACATGACCATTGTGACCATTGTGACATCACACTGACAGACATCATAAACATTGTGTCACACTGTGAATCACATTCCTCTTAGGACTTCATAACATTTGTGAAAACACATGACTTTGGAGATAACACAGTCTGTTGTGAACTCATATTCTCTGTGATTTCATGACAAATGAGATCCATTATGCCATTTGGATATCACAAACCAATTGTGACATCATAGACCCCTTACCGTATGGAATCACCAATTAATTGTGACATCAAAACCTTTTCTGATGGCACAATGTGACACGATGATCATGACATCTGTCAGTGTGATGTCACAATGGTCATGATGTCACAGTTGATTTCTGTTATCTCAAGTCGTACATGAAATATGAGGTTGAAAACAAATTATGAGGGCAAAAAGGTCTAAGACATCACAATGTCAGCAGGTCACAAAAGTTATGAGGACAGGAGAAGTTTGTGATGTTACATTGTTAGTGATATCACAATGGTACTGTGATTTCACAAAGTGATTATGATGTCAAAATAGTTTGTAGGCACAAAAATGCATTTCTGATAACAACTCTCATGCCACATTTGAAATACAATGAAATCACAGAATAGGCATTCACAATGTGTCTATGACATCACAATGAGAATTGTTGTCATAATGTGATTCTGTCATTGAGTTTGATGATATCGTAATGAGCTGATGCTCTCATAATGAAAATGTGATGTCACACTGTTGAGGATATCACAAACACTTTTTGATGTTATAATGACATGTCTGATCTCAACTGTCAGTTCACAACAAGGATATGGGTACACAAAGGGACTGTGATGTTGAAAAGGGCATGTGATTTTTCAAAGGAGCTGAGAGGTCATAATAGATTTGAGATGTCACAATGGAATCATGATGTCACAATGACAATGTTGTCACAAGGGGTTTGTTATGTCATGGTAGCAATGATGTCAAAATGGGTTTGTGATGTAATACCACAATCAAATTTCCAATTCCAATTGCTACTAGTTCACAAGGAGGATACTGTAAAAATCAGCAGGGCCTGATAATCTAAAGGGTCCGATAATCAGCATGGGCCCATCACCTGGTCAGCTGGAGAGGACAAAGAATGCCACCAGAGAAGGTTAGGCATCCTGTGGGAGGGACTGTTGAATTAATCACCACTTGTTAAGCTGTTAAGAAGTGATTGGGCTGCGGGCAGTTTGTGATGTGATAGTTGAAAACAGACAGTTAGAGTGGAAAATGGGTACAGACTTTATATAGGCTGCTTGTTCAGAGCAAAAGAAGGTGAGAGAAAAAGGAAAAAGTCCTGGAAGGAAGGAAGTGGTGTGATAGCATAAGGGGAAAGACGTGGGTGGAGAGGAAGTTGAGGGAGTGCAGAAGGTGAAGGATGGCCACTGAGGAGCCTTGCAAAGCAGTTCAGGTCTGTGGAGAGTCCTAAAGAGAAGAAGGAACTGGTAGAAGGGAAAAAGGAAAAAACCTCGAAAGAGGTATAGGTCTGTAGCGATCGAGAGACAAAGAGAAGGGAAAAGAGGCTTTCCCTTTGATGTTTGGAGCTTTGTATATCATAATTTGGGGGGTTGGTAATTTGAAGAACATTTATCATATAAAACGTGTCTCGATGGATTTTCTTGAACTATAGAGGTCCTTGTTTTGGACCCATCTGGAAGCTATTTGTGGCTTCCTTGGGATGCCATCTGGAACCTACTTGAGAGATAATGTAGAGCTTCCGTGGGAAGCCATCTGGAACGTCATCAAGAGTACAGCTGCGACCTCCTTGACAAGCCATCTGAGACCTATGCTGGAGGTCATCTGGAGGTCATCTGGGGCCTTCTACAGGGGTCATCTTGGACTATCTCCAGAGGTCATCTGGGGCTTCCTCAGGAGGCCACATGAGACCTCTTCAAAAGTAGTCATTGGGGCTTTCTTAAGAGGCAATCTAGGACCACCTCCTGAGGTCATCTGGAGCTTCTTTGGGAGGTCATCTCAGGCTACCCTGATGAGAAATCTATGACTATCTTTGGGCATCATCTGGGACTTCCTTGAGAAGCTATATAGGACCTTCTCTGGATGTCATCTGTCGCTTTCTCAAGAGGGTTATCTGGAACTTCCTCTGGAGTTCATATGTGGCCTCCTTGAGTGGCCATTTGGGAGCTACTTGAAAGGTAATCTCAGCTTCATTATAAAGACATCTGGAAACTCCTTTGGAGGTCATCTGACACTTCCTTGGGAATCCATTTGGAACCTCCATGAGAGGTCATCTAGGACCTCCTAGGGAGGACATATGTGACATCCTCCAGAGGTCATCTGTGGCCTCCTCAAGAGGCAATCTGGGACGTTCTCTCTGTCATCTGGGACCTCCTGTAGAGGTCAACATTGAGAGGTATGGGACATGTGGGTTAAGTGTCTGTGGCTCTTGGTCTTTGTATGTATGCTGATAGTTCTATCTGTGTCCTGTATGCACCTGTTTACTCCTTTTCTCAGGATAGGAGAACAAGGCCTTAAGTTATCATATCCAAAAAATATTCTCCCCCAGGTTTACAGAATCCCTCAGAGGAAGATGCACTGATGTACTTACTCTCTCTCCTATTCTTTGTCATCAGCAACTCTAATAAGTCCTCCCATACCACAAGTGGTTACTTGTAGCAGCCTGAGGTGGTACAATGTGGTTTGTTACCCTTATTACCCTTGAGACAGGAACATGGAGGAGATGGTGGGCAGTACCCCTTTCTAATATATGTTCCCTTTACAAGTAGTGACCTGTATAACTGGAAACAGAAAAATCCATCCTTTTCAGAAAAAAGAAAACAGGGGCTCATTACCTCATTAGAGACTGTAATTTTCACACACAAGCACATCTGGGATGGCTGTCAGCAAATTTTACAGGTGTGTCTCAGCTGGTAGAAAAGGGAGTGCATACTGTTGGTGACTTGACGGTAGTCCTTGGACCAGAGAGTAGCCCCCCTATTGAACCAGACTATTTGGAGCTAGTCTTTCCCCAGACTTACCCAAGCTGAGACTAACAGCAGTCGAGGTATAGAGATGCTTAGCAATTATTTCCAGGTTTAGCTAGCAGGGACACCGCAGTGGCTAGAAAGCCAAGTCTTCAATCTAAGGTGAGTGAGATGGTACTGTTCCACAGTGAGAACCCTAATGCTTTTTCTGGAACTTCTCCCAGATGCCTATAGGACCTAAAGGCTATAGATCTTTAAATCCTGGAGAATCAAAGAGTCCTAAATATGGCCTTTGCTACCCAGTCAGCCAGAGATATTAGAAGAAAGCTTGAAAAGTTAAGGTTTTGAGGTAAAGTGGTTGCCCAGTTGGTGTTTGAAAACAGAGACACCCTGAAAAACAAAAAACGAGTCTAAGAAGGGAGTTTGAGTTTTGGTAGGAGCACTAGAATAGGGATCAAGAAACCTTTGGCAAAGACAGTAGAATTCATTTGCTAATGGCAGTTGGGAACCTCTAGTACTAGATCAGTGAGCTTAATGCAAGCAAAATGGACATTAGGAAAAGGAATGTCCAAGGAGGAGAAAGATAGAAAATGACAGGTTACGTAGTCACATTAACCACCTGGAAAATGTAAATGACAGGTTAAGTAATCACAGTAACCACATGGAAAATGTGTTCATAGCTCTGGAGAAACATGCAAAGGACCTCTGAATTCCATTAAGAAGTTATGGCTATAAAAAAGGAGCTGGGGGGCTGGGAGGGTGGCTCAGTGGTAGATTGCTTGCCTTGCATGCATGAGGCCCTGGGTTCAATTCCTCAGCACCACATAAGCAAAAAGAAAAAAGCCAGAAGTGGCACTGTGGCTCAAGTGGTAGAGCGTTAGCCTTGAGTTGAAGAGCTGAGGGACAGTGTCCAGGCCAGAGTTCAGGCCCCACGACCGGACCCAAAAGAAAAAGAAAAAGAAAAAGGAGCTGGACCTGATATAAGAATATAATAGTTTGAAGTACATGTCGATTATAAACTTTGAAAAGTGTCACCAGAAATTCAAAGCAACAGAGAAAGAAGGAAAGAGTAGTTAGCAGAGAAGATGGGGAAGTGTGTCATAGAAGATGAGGCCAAGAAAAGAGAACAGGAAAATATCAGGCTCAAGAAAGAGATTTTTTCTCTTCAGAAAGAGTTAAAGGACCACTTGCTTTGATATAGAATACCATGGAAAGGGAAAGAGCATTAGGAAGAAAAACAAAAGAGCTAAACAAACCGTTGAAAGATCTGTCACAAAAATACACTGAAGTGGAAAACTAGAAAGAGAAACTACTAGAGTAAAAGCCCCAAAAGACGGCTGAGATCTTCACCATGAATGTAATGCAGAAGCATCGTGTCCCAGTGGAACAAGTGGGGGTGGGAAAAAATACCTCTCACTAGCACCTTTGTGAACTTAAGGGAGGAGCTGAAGAGCAAGCAAAGGTGTTGTGAGAAGGAGCAGCAGTTGGCCAGTCAAGGGAACTCTCCTGTGACCCTGCCAAAACACTTGCAGATTAAGGAGCACATTGAGAAGGATAGTGGGATCATGAAAGAAAGTTTGAGATAAAAGGAGGAGAATAAAATGGAAGAAGTCTCCTAGGTTCAGAGTACTATACAGGAGTTAAAGAAACTAGAGACCCTAAGTTACAAGGAAACATCTGAGCTGATCAGGTAGCTTGGGAGACCACTCTAAAACCAGTTGGTTCTCTAGAAATACTAGTCATCAATATTAAAGGAAGAAGCAAAAACAGTGGTAATAAGTGTGCAAATGTTGACACTGAACTTGTGAAAAATGCATACAGGCTCAAGCTTTCTGTCACTTTACATGTAGACATTTGCAACCTGGTAAATTGCCTGAGGACACTGCCTAAAACTGTTTTGAATACCAGTGGGGCCTCAGCCTGACAATACTTTATAATGTGGTAGGTAATTTCCAACAGGTAAATGCTGAAATGCTGGAACATATGGAAAGAATTCATATGTGCAGAACCTCAGATGGTGAATTTGGGAAAGTGGACTCCACAGAGGTAAAGCCTGGAAAGTATGGCTATTGGTTTCTGTTAGTAATAGTAGACATTTTTTTCAGGCTGAGCTGAGGCATATAATAATACCTTGATTTTGCTTACCCTTAGCTGTGGGGTCCAAAGATGGCCCTGCATTCATGGTCCAAGTTCTCAATTATTAACTAATGCCCTAAGAATAAATTGGAAATTACAACCCGTTTATAAGCCTCAGAGTTCAAGCACTAGAAAGAATGAATATGACCTTAAAGGAAACGTTAACTAAATTAAATACAGAGACTGGCCATGGGTTAGGTACGCCTCCTCCACATCACTCTGAAATACTTTAGTGTAGAACACTCCCTTGGGTTCCTAAAATTAGGAAGCCTATATTACAGGAAATGCCTAACTACAATCTACAGGCTTTACAACATATTCTTTTATGTACCTATCCTTTGGTAACCAAGGCCCACCGGCCAGATAAGAAAAACTCCACCTGAAATGGTGGGACCAAGAAGGTGATGGAACAGCAGGGAAACACCACAGCTCTCTCCAACCAAATACAGAGTTTGGATTTCAATGCTCTGTTTCTCCAAGTGACCCACCAAAAAAAGGCAATTACTCAGAGAGATAAAGGATGTGCAAAAAGAAAAGGGAAAAACCTACACAGACAGTAAAGTGGGAAGACCCTTCCCCCACCCTTTGCTGGTGATGGGGCTCCACGTTGTGCAGCTTAAGTTATGGGGTTTTGTGCCAAGCTGCTTAACTCTCCCTGTTCTGGACCTTCTGAGGACCACACACCCACAAGCATCCCAAGTCTCCCAGGAGACTCCCAAGAGCTGGGCCAACCCAGAATATACAAACAGAAATCTCAGAAGGCAGAGCTAGAAACAAAGACTCCCCTCACCCTCCCTGGAAGAGCACCTCTGCTTGGCTGATACAAGTTGCCCAGCCCAGTCAGGAGCAGTAGCAGCTGTCAACAGTGGCTAACTACCCTAGACTCTCAGGGTGGCACCTCTGTCCTGCTGTTGTAAATAGCCTAGCCTAACCTGGAACAGCAGCAGCAGCTGGCAGTGGTGGCAACCCACCCAAAATTGGAGCACAATGCCTCTTGGCACTTGCCCAGACCAGCCCAGGGCAGCAGCAGTGGCTGAGGTGGAGACAGCTGCAGTGAACAAGTCCAGACCCGTGGTGGTTTGTGCCTCTCCATACTGGCCTGCATAAGTGGCCCAGCCTAACCCGAGACAGCAGCAGTGGTTAACACCTGACTTTTGGTGGGGTGCCTGGCTTGCATAAGTGGCCCAGCTGATCCTGGGGCAGTGGCAGCAACTGGGGCAGTGGCAGCAGCTGTGGCGGCAGCAGTGGCATCAACAGCAGCAGCAAAAAATCTGGACCCATAGCGGGGTGTGGCGCCTCTCCATACTGGCTTGCATAAGCAGCCCATGGTGGCAAAGGTGGTGAACAACCCCAGACTTGAGGCAGGGTGTGGTACTGAGCAACCCCAGAAAAGCCTCATGACCTTTCCTACCTGAAAAGTAGGTTTGAACCTGAATACACAGATCTGAGCCTCCTGAGTAGCTAGAATTACAGGTATTCACACCAGTAGGGTTTTCCTCTTGCAACCCCCCTAACTTTTTCTAAAATAGATCATTTCTTAGTTCATACATGGAATTTAAGCAAATACAAGAGAATCGACATATAATACTTGTATTCTTTCTGAGCATGGTGGAATCTAACTAGTTCTCAATAACAAGGCATATAGTTGAAAAAATCACATGGAAATTAAACACCACTCTGTTGAACAATACATGGATCACAGAATAAATTAAAGAAGAAATTAAAAAGTTCCTACAATTCAGTGAAAATGAAGATATATCACAAAGAAACCAATGGGACACAGCGAAAGCAGTCCTGAGGGGCAGATTTATTGCTCTCAGTGCACACATCAAGAAAACATAGAACAAGTAAACGATCTTATGATGCAACTAAAAATGCTAGAGAAACAAGAAAAAATTGAAACTAAAGTTGCTAGACAGAAAGAGAACCGAAACAAGAGCTGAAATTAATGAGACAGAGACTTATGAAAATTATAAATAAAATTAATTTTTAAAAGCTGTTTAAAAAAAGGTCACTAAAACTGAGGGACCACTGGCAAGAGTAACTAACAAAATAAGAGAGGAGACCCAAATCAATAATATCAGAGATACCACAGGAAAAATTACAACAAACATCCAAGACATCAAAACAATCATAAATAAATAATTCCAGACTCTACTCCCAAAGGAAGGAAAACCTAGCAGAGATGGATGAATTTCTACAGAAATACAAATTGCTACCCTCCCTTTCTTTTTCAGCCATTCTTCTCTACCATGTGTGGTGGGGGCAGCAGTTCAGAAAATAAACTTCTTTTCATGCTTGAATACCATGTGGTGTTCTCTTCATGGGCTACTTAATGAAACCTACCTGTGTAATATACCTTACAAATAGTGCCATGACTGGGATGAGGTTTTTGAGTTGAAAATGCTAGAATTTCCTAACCACCCCTTTTCTTCAAACCAAACTGCCTTGAGACACCATGTGAGAATTTTCATCAATACCATTGCTGGCCTTCTCATCCACATCTGCACACCACTTCTCTACTCTGGTGAATGAAACTACTCTCCATGGCTCTCTATTGCTCAGTCTCTGCTCAGATGTGGCACCGTTCCAGAGAGCTCCTACTGCCTTTAGCAGAAAGGATGGTCATCTCTGAAGCGATGAATGCCTGGTTTAGGGGGCTAAGCTATTTCTCTCTATAGGGGTCTGGGGCAAGCCGGGACACCGCTTCTTCCTGGTCAGCTCTCTGTCACTCACCAAACTGACTCTCTAACACATTTATTGGGGTCCTGCGAGTCATGCCTGAGCCGTGAAACCCTGCTGACATGCCTCCTGTGCTCCCTGGATAGCCAGATGACTTAATATTTTTTGCTCTTCTCAGATTTAGACAATTTATGCCACTGCAATGGTACATTGTCAAAAGTCTCTCTACTTTCAGGCTCTCTTTGCTCTCTGCTATTCATGTCCAACTTTCTATATCTCTACAACTTTTTGGATTGTGCCCTGAAGAGTGCAACATGGGCTGGCTCCCGGGGACGCCTCTCAAAGGCTAGCCAAACTAGGCTTGATTTTTTTTTTTTTGTCAGTCGTGGGGTTTGAACTCTGGGCCTGGGCGATGTCCCTCAGCTCTTCAGCTCAAAGGGAGCGCTCTAGCACTTGAGCTACAGCACCACTTCTGGTTTTATGGTGGTTTATTGGAGAAAGGAGTCTCACGGTCTCTCCTGCCCGGGCTGGCTTTGAACCGCGATCCTCAGATCTCAGCCTCCTGAGTAGCTAGGATTACAGGCGTAGCCACCAGCGCCCGGCTAGGCTTGATTTTTTGTTCAGGCTTTCTTTACTTTTTTTTCAGAAATTCGCCATCTTGAGTTCGCCATCTTGGCCACATGGTGGGTTAAGGTTTTGGCCCCATCAAACCCTTACACTTCCAAGAAGCTTGCTATTCCTCAATCCATCTATTGTAATATGCATTGCTAACAAGTTGATCTTTCCACAGACATTGGTAACTGAGGCCCAACCATCTGATATGCTTTGTTAGCAAAGATGTCTAAATATTGTTGTCAAAAATTTTGAGTTTTGCCTTTCTTGTTTTGTGTTGTGTAGTCTAGTACAGACTACATGATTCTAACATATTAGGCATATCTGTGCTAAGACTCTCACATCTAACGAGTTTTGTCATTGCAGAATATTTGGTCAATTCTTGATAAGGACCAGGTAAGCTCTACTTATTATATTTGATCTCCTTGTTGCTTTCATTGTAAATAACAAAGAGCTTTTGTGGAAAAGATTGCAGTGCAAGCCAGCCTGGGCTGAAAAATCACTCAAACTCCACCTCCCAACTAACCTGCAAAGAGCCAGGCTGGAAGTATGGCTCAAGCCTCTTATCTCTAACCAGGAAACACTACAAGTGTTACCATCACTCAAAGTGGTAGAGTGCTAGCCATGAGCAGAAGTGCTAAGGGACAGTGCTCAGGCCGTGAGTTCAAGCCTCCTTGAATACCAACTGGGACTAACCATCCCAGCAATGAGCACCTAGACTCAGCCAGTCTGGGGAACAAAGGAACATGGAGAGGAGTAAGAGTAGATGATATCACATCAGCCACTTTGTGCCTGCCCTATCAAATTTAACCAGAGCCGGGAGGTCAATAGAAGTAAGAAGACTGCCCATCTAATGTCCATACCTGTCTACCATTCAAATGGACAGGAATTTATATTCGTGCCTTTGTTAATTGACTTCTTCTCTATATATAGTCACCAGGTGTCAGAAGAAGGTAGGGACATTTCTACCAACATTTTGAGCCCCAAGTCCTTCCTCTTGCCATTTATTTGCTCTCTAGTATTTTTTTCAGTACCTCAATGTGTCATGAGACTTCTCCAAACTTCGTGTTGAGACTTGCCTCCTCCAGACTTTTTTTTTGCATTATTCTTTTTTTTTTTATTGTGAAAATACTGTACAGAGGGATTACAATTACATGGGCAAGATAGTGAGTACATTTCTTACCAAGCATTATAGCCTCCTCCTTTGTTTACCCTTCCCATTCCTTCCCAGCTTCCCCCCGCCCCCCCACTGAATCCTCCCCACCCCCCCTCTAAAGTTGTAAAGTTCATTTTCAACATGACAACTTGTACTTCTCATTGTTGCAACGGGTCAAACTGTATCCTTATTTAAACGACTTGTTTTTCCCCTTCCCCTCCACAAATTATACCGACATCAAATACAGTGAAAGCAGGGGTTATACTGTGGGGGAAGGACGTACAAAGCAACAAAGAAATAATCTTATAAATGCTTTAGAAATATATGCATGAAAGACAAAAATCATTTAAATACATATCTTAGGGTTCATTTGCCTAACATCACCTTATCTGACCTTTTCTGCTTGACTCATATATATACTAGATATTGCAAATAAGGGAAACCATGGGACCTATGTTTCTTTGGGCTTGGCTTACTTCACTTAATATAATTTTTTCCAAGTCTTTCCATTTCCTCCCAAATAGGGCAAGGTCATTCTTTCTGATGGAGGCATAGAATTCCATTGTGTATATATACCAAATTTTCCTGATCAATTCATCTACTGAGGGGCATCTATAAAAGACCCCGAATAGCAAAAACGCTCTTCAACGGAAAGAACACTGCTGGAGGAATATCAATACAAAATTTCAAAATCTACTATAAAGCCATAGTAATCAAAACAGCTTGGTATTGGCACAAGAACAGACCTCAGGACCAATGAAATAGAATTGAAACCCCAGAAATGAACCTACAGACCTATAGGCATCTAATCTTTGATAAGGGAGCTAAAAAAATAGAATGGAAGAAAGACAGCCTGTTCAGTAAATGGTGCTGGCAAAACTGGTTAACTACTTGTAGAAAACTAAAGCTAGATCCTTATATATCACCCTGCACCAGAATCAACTCCAAATGGATCAAAGACCTCGAAGTCAAAGCAGACACTCAGAAAATATTACAGGATGGAATAGGAGACACCCTAGGTCTCCTTGGCGCAGGACAAAATTTTCTTAATAGAGACCAGGAAACAACAAATCAAAGAAAGTTTGGACAAATAGGATTGCATGAAGTTGCAGAGCTTCTGCATGGCAAAGGACATAGCTAGCAAGATCAATAGAAAGCCCACAGAGGGGAGAAGATCTTCACTAGCCATACAACGGACAAGGGTCTCATATCTAAAATATACTTGGAACTCAAAAAATTAAATCCCCCAACAACAAATCCTCAAAGAAACAACTGCCCAATATATAAGTGGGCAAATGACTTAAAGGAAAACTTCTCTGAAGAAGAAAGAAGGATGGCCAATAGACACATAAAAGATGGCCAATAGACACATAAAAAATGCAAATCAAAACAATATTGTGATACCACCTCACCCCAGTTAGAATGGCAAAAATCAAGAACTCTAATAACAACAGATGCTGGAGGGGATGTGGACAGAAGGGAACCTTACTTCATTGATGGTGGGAGTGTAAACATGTCTTCCAGACTTTATCTAAGGACTCAATGCCCAAGTGACAGCTGTTGCCTTCTGCCTTCTCCCAGATGGGACCACATATCAGCCTTTTACCCTTACTGTCAATGCCGCTTGCAAACAGGAAGTAGCCAGAAAGAATCTTCACACTTTTTCATAATTATCAAATGGCTGGAATGTAAGTTCTGAACAGCGACACCTCCCTCCCTGTTGGATCAGTTTCCACGCAATATCTGTTACATAGGTAACTGGAAGACCTGGAAGCAATCACCTTCTCCTGCTAAGTAACATCCTAGGCTACCTCTGGTCACATGCCTCCTATCTGACCTTCGGAGTGTTCCAGACCCTGAGGTCACTTCCGGATCCAGTGTGGCCACAATTTCCAGCACCTGGCCACACCTCTTCCTGTCCATGGCCTAGATAAGTCCTGGATCAGAGGTGGGTCAACCCACTTCCTTTTCAGTCATGCCTCTCCACCATGCATGGTGTGGGCAGCCTTTTGGTAAATAAACTTCTTTTCCTGCCTGAAAAAGAAGAAATACAAATTGCCCAAAAAGAACCAAGAAGAAATAAATCAATTACAAATGTTAATAACCTACAATGAGATAGAAGAAGTAATAAGAAATCATATAACAGGAAAAGCCCAGGACCTGATGGATTCTCTACAGAATTCTATAGGCGTTTAAAGAGAAGCTAATACCCATACTCCTCAAGCTCTCCAGAGAAATAGAAACAGAGGAAGTAATCCCAAACTCATTCTATGAAGCCAATATCACATTCATCCCCAAACCAGGCAAAGACCCAACAAAAAAATCTCTTTGATTAAGACAGATACAAAGGTCCTCAATAAGATTGCAGCCAACAGAATCCAGAAACATATAAAAAAATCATACATTATGACCCAGTAGGCTTCATCCCAGAGATGCAGGGATGGTTTAACATATGTAAGTCAATAAATGTAATCTATCACATCAACAGATCCAAGGTCAAGAACCACATGATTATCTCCATTGATATGGAAAAGGATTTTGATAAAATTCAGCATTCATTCATGTTAAAAGCTCTGGAAAAAATAGGAAAAGAAGGTAAATTACATAAGACAATAAAAGCCTTACATGGCAGATCAAAAGCCAATATTATGCTTAATAGGGAAAACTACAACCAATTCCCCTAAAAACAGGAACAAGGCAAGGATGCCCAGTCTCTCCACTCCTCTTCAATATAGTTCTGGAATTTTTAGCCAGAGCAATAAGGCAAGAAAAATACATTGAAGGGATCAACATAGGAGAGGAAGAATATAAATTCACTCTTTTTGCAGATGGCATTATTTTATAAATTAATGATCCCTAAAGCTCCATCCCCAAACACTTAGAGCTTATAACCCAAATTGGCAAAGTACCAGGATACAAAATTAACCCACAAAAATCAGCCGGCTTTCTGTAAACCAACGAAGTACAAACATAAATGCACATCAAGGAAGCAACCTCATTCACAATAACCTCAAAAAAAAGTATTTAGGAAGTAACCTAATCAAAGATGTAAAGCGTCTATTTCATGAAAACTATAAAAGCCTAAAAAAGGAATCTTAGAGGATACCAGGAAATGGAAAGACTTCCTATGTTCCTGGATAGGCAGAATTAATATGGTGAAAAATGGCCATACTGCCAAAATTAGTAAACATATTCAATGTAATTCCCATTAAAATTCCAATGACTTACTTTACTGAAATAGAGAAAATAGTCCAAAAGTTCATATGGAACAACAAAAGACCTAGCATAGCCAAAACAATTTTAGGCAAAAGAAAGGATGCAGGAAGGATCATGATACAGGACTTCAAGCTCTACTATAGAGCCATAATAACAAAGACAGCTTGGTACTGGCAAAAAAAGAGACCCAAAAATCAGTGAGACAGGTTAGAGGACCCAGAAATATAGCCGCATATGTACAATCAGTTGATATTTGACAAAGTAGCCAAAGACATACGGTGGAAGAATCATAACCTCTTCAACTAATGGTCCTGGGAAAACTGGCCACATGCAGAAAACTAAAAGTGGACCCTAGCCTATCACCATACACTAACATGAACTCAAAATGGATTAAAGACCTTAACATCAAGCCTGAAACTCTGAAACTATTGCAGGACCGAGTATGAGAGACTTGGACTTATAGGCAAAGGCAGGAACTTCCAGAACAGATTCCCAGGGTCACAACAAATTGGAGAATGTCTCGATAAATGGACCAACCTTAAAATAAAGTTTCTGCACAGATAAAAAATAGCAATCAAACTAGAAAGAAAGCCAAATAATTGGGAAAAATATTTACCAGCAATATATCAGACAAGGGTCTAATATCCATTATATATGGTAAACTCAAGAAACTAACCCTTTACAAACCTAACAAACCAATTTTGAAATGGTCAAGAGAGACTTCTCAGAAGAAGAGGAAAAACAGCACAGAAACACATGAGGAAATGTTCATCATCCCTGGCTGTAAAGGAAATCCAAATAAAAACATCTCTGAGATACCACCTTATCCCAGTCAGAATGGCCCACATCCTATATTCAGCCAATGACAAATGTTGGAAGGGATGCAAAGAAAGAGAAGCATTACTACATTGCTGGTGGGAATGTATACTAATAACAACTACTTGGAAAGAAGTCTAGAGGTACCTCAGAAAGCTAAATAATGACCTGTCCTATGAACTGGCCATACCACTCCTAGGCATGTACTCAGAACAACAGGAACCAGTATACAAAGACACACACACACCTTTATGATTATTGCAGCACTGTTCACAATAGCCAAGATTTGGAAACATCCCAGATGAGCCACTACTGATAAATGGATCCAAAAATTGTGGTACCTATATACAATGGAATACTATTCAGCCATTAGACCGGACAAAATGATGGCATTTGTAGGAAAATGGATGGAACTAGACCAAATTATTTGAGTGAGGTAAGCCAAGAACAAAGAGCCAAATGGCACAGGGTCTACCTGATATGTGGATTCTAAAGCTAAAATGCAAGAAGGTATGACAAAGTAAATAGGACTTGAGAAACAAAGGACAGCCACTCTTTTTGTTGTATCACCCTTAATGACTCCATGTTCTTGACTATGTAGATGGTAGAAATATGTACGCAATGGAAGGAAGCCAGAAGGAGGAACAGAATAACTGGGAAATTGAACAACATACAAGAAAGGGGTCCATCAGCTGCACTGGACATAGAAGAAAAATAACTAAGTAACCCAAACACAGTGATGGGAAGGGAGGAATGAGAGGGAAAGAAGGTGGAGAGAAGGGAATTTTTAGGATTTGGTAAGAAGGAATCAAGGATTTGATTGGACATGAAAACCAGTGGGGGGTATATAAAGCAGAGGGGCCCTAATAATCAGCAGGGCACACTAATCAATGTGGTCCCATGTCCTGGATTGCATGGGACATACCACTAAAGGGCCAGGGTATGTTGTTGGAAGGGGTAGGATGTCATCCTCACATGATGAGCTGAGGAAAAGTGATTGGGGAATGGGCAGTTTGTGAAGTGATGTTTGAAAACTGTCAGGCAGCAGACTCACTGGATTGATGGAGGGATTCAACCTATGTATACGCTGCATGGTCAGAGAAATGGAATTAGAGAAAATCAAGGGAAGGAAGTGGTAAGACAGCAGGAGTGGAAAGACTTGGGAGAGGAGGCATTTGAGGGATAGTAGGAGGAAAAGTATGCCAATTGGCCACAAGGTCAGAGAAGTGTAGGCCTGTGGATAGTGGAGAGGCTTAAAAAGAAAAAGGAAGTGATGGAAGGGAAAGGGGGAAATGAAGGAAGGTCTATGAAGAAGGAGGGAGTAAGGGAAAAGGACAAAGCCTTACCTACTGAAGTTTGGAGATTTGGAGATGATAATTTGGGGAGTTGGTGCTTTGCAGACCAATTAAGTATGTGTGGCTGCCCATTGGAGGTCTCAGATTTGGTGGTTGGGGTTGGCTTGTCACTGAATGTACATCCCAGGACAAGGTAAATGCAGGTACCTTTCCAGTGTAAATAAAGTTATTTTCAATGTGCCTCATTGGATTGTCTTGTGTTTTATGCATCATAAGTATACACAAATTACCAGCTCCTCTGGGACACAGCAAAAACAATACTACGAGGGAAGTTTACAGCTCTGAATTCCTACATCAACAAATTAGAGAGATGTGAAACCAACAATTTAATAAAACATCTGCACCTGTTTCAAAAAGATCAGCAAAATAAACCCCAATCCAGTAGACAGAAAGAAATAATTAAAATTAAATTAGAATTAAGTAAATTAGAATCCAAAAAGCACCATAAAAAGAATCAACAAAACAAAGAGTTGGTTCTTGAAACAATTAACAAAATTGACAGACCCTTAGCAAATCTTATCAGAAAAAGAAGTAAACACACCCAAATAAACAAACTCAGAGACAAGAATGGGAACATCACCATCAGAACATTATAATGGAATACTTCTCAAAACTTTATACTAATAAGTTTGAAACCTGGCAGAAATGGACCTTTTCCCATCAAATATCGACATGATGAAATTCAACCAAGATGAGTTAAATCAACTTAACATGCCCATATCAAGCATAGAAATAGAAACAGCAATAAGAGACCTCACATCTCAGAAAAGCCCAGGACCAGATGGATTTACAGCGGAATTCTACAAGGCATTCAAAGCAGGGCTCACACCAATCCTCCTCCAACTATTCAATAAAATTGAAAGAGTAAGTTCACTACCAAATTCATTCTATGATACCAAAATAACCGTTATTCCAAACCAGGCAGGGACTCATCAAAGAAAGAGAACTATGGACCCATTTCTTTGATGAACATGGATGTTAAACACCTCAACAAATTTGGCCAATCGACTTCAACAATTCATCCAAAAAATCATACACACGATGAAACAGGATTTATTTCAGGGATGCAAAGCTGGTTCAATATATGCAAATCATTTAATATAATTCATCACATCAACAAGAGCAATGATGAGAACCACATGGATATATCAATAGATGCAGAAAAAGCATTTCACAAGATCCAACACCCCTTTATGATGAAGAGTCTGGAAAAACTATGAACCAAGAGAACATACCTCAATACAATAAAGGCTGTGTATGACAAACCTACATCCAACATTATAATTAATGGTGAAAAACGAAAGCCATTTCCTCTTAACTCAGGAACGAGAAAAGGATGTTCACTCTCTCCACTTCTCTTCAATTTAGTATTAGAATGCCTACCTACAGTTATAAGACAAGATGCAAACATAAAAGGGATCCAAATAGGGAAAGATGATATAAAACTCTCCCTCTTTGCAGATGACATGGTCTTGTATTTAAAGAATCCCAGAGACTCCACTCCCAAATCACGTTGATTCAAAACTTTGGCAAAAAAGCATAGTATAAAATTAACTCAAAAATCAATGGCTTTTCTGCATGCCAACATTGAGAAGTGTGGCTGAAATTAGGAAAGCAACTGCATTCATAATAGCCCCACAAAAAATAAAATACCTGGGAATTAGCTTAATCAAAGAAGTGAAGGACCTTTATGATGAAAACTTTAAAAACCTGAAAAAGGAAGTCAAAACGGAACTTAGAAATTGGAAAAACCTCCCATGCTCCTGGATCTGAAGGATCAACATCGTGAAAATTGCAATACTTCCCAAGGCTATCTACTAATTCAATGTGATACCTATGAATATTCCAAACTCATTCCTCAAGAAAAGAGAAGAGGCAATCCAAAAATTCATATGGAACAATAGAAGACCCCGAAGAGCACAAATGATACTTAACAGAAAGAATAGTGTTGGAGGAATATCACTACCAAATTCCAAGCTCTACTACAAAGCCATAGTAATCAAAACAGCTTGGTATTGGCACAAGAACAGACCTCAGGACCAATGGAATAGAATTGAAAACCCAGAAATGAACCTACAGACCTATAGCCACCTAATCTTCGATAAAGGAGCTAAAAAAATAGAATGGAAGACAGACAGCCTGTTCAGTAAATGGTGCTGGCAAAATTGGTTAATCACTTGTAGAAAACTAAAGCTAGATCCTTATATATCACCCTGCCCCAGAATCAACTTCAAATGGATCAAAGGCCTCACAGTCAAACAAACACCCTGAAAACATTACAGGGTGGAATAGGAGAAACCCTAGGCCTCCTTGGCACAGGCCGAAATTTTCTTAATAGAGACCCAGAAACACAAAAAGTCAAAGACAGGTCGGACAAATGGGATTGCATGAAATTGCTGAGCTTCTGCCTGGCAAAGGACAAAGCTAGCAAGATAAATAGAAAGCCCACAGATTCGGAGTTCTTCACTAGGCATACAACTGACAAGGGTCTTATGTCTAAAATATACCTGAAACTCAAAAAATTAAATCCTCCAGCAACAAATCCTCAAAGAAAGAACTCCCCAATAAATAAGTGGGCTAAAGACTTACAGAGAAACTTCTTTGAAGAGGTAAAAAGAATAGTGAATAGACACACGAAGAAATGCCTAGCCATAAAAGAAATGCAAATCAAAACAGCATTGAGATACCACCTCACCCTAGTTAGAATGGCTATAATCAAGAACTCTAATAACAATAGAAACTGGTGGGGATATTGGTGGGACTGTATACTTGTTCAACCACTTTGGAAAGCAGTATGGAGCTTCCTCAAAAGACTCTACATAGAGTTCCCCAATGACCCAGCACCCCCACTTTTGGACATTTAACCAAGTGATTACAGACAATACCATACTAAAGCTACCAACACAACTATGTTTCTTACAGAATTATTTACCATAGCTAAGATACGGTTCCTACCCAGATGCCCCTAAGTAGATGAATGGATCAAGAAAATGTGGTTTATATACACAATGGAATTCTATGCGTCCATCAGAAAGAATGGCATTGCCCCATTTGTCAGGAAATAGAAAGCCTTGGAAAAAATTATATTAAATGAGGTAATCCAGCCCAAAAAAACATAAGTGCCATGTTTTCCCTTATTTGCAATAACTAGTATATGTCTGAGACAAACAGAAACTGTCAGACAAGTTGATGGTAGGAGAAATGAACCCTAAGATAAGGACTCAAATTGTTTTTTGATTATTTGTTGCTTTTTATGTCCCTCCCCCACGGTATAACCCCTGTTTTCACTGTATTTGATGTTGGTATAATTTGGGGATGGCAAGGGAAAAACAAATTGTTATACAGGTGGACTAATTACCACAATGATATGTACAAGACATTATGTCGAAAAAGGAACTTTACAACTTTGGTGTGGAGGGGATGGTGGGGTGGTAGAAGGGGAGATATGAAGGGATGGGAAGGGGAAACAAAGGAGGAGACAAAAATGCTTGATAAGAAATGTACTCATTACCTTGTTCATGTAAGTGTAAACCCTCTGTATTTTCCACAATAAAAAATCATAAAATAATAAAGTAAAATTCATGTCAATTTTGTTTTGTCAGTTGTAGGGCTCTAACTCTGTGCCTAGCCACTATCCCTCCTCTCTTCGGCTGAAGGATACCACTGTATCTCTTCAGCTACAATGCCGTTTCTAGTTTTCAAGAGATATATTGGAGATAAGAGTCTCACAGATTTTTCTGCCCAAGCTGACTTTGAACCACTATCCTCACATCTCAGAGTTTTGGGTAGCTAGGATTACAGGCATGAGCCAACAAAGCCCAGATCTAAGACAATTTTTTAAAAAAGTAAACTTATTGAAACTTCTGGCTTTTTCCAATAAACAATCTTACTTTTTCAACATTAGTTTATAATTATGATTTATTTTTAGATGTAACTGTGAATTTTTTAATCGAATCATATATGAGTTTTACTATTTCTCAGTATCTCACAAAAATCCACAGTTATTGACTTTCCCCAAAGACAATTATTACATACTATATTACTTACTATTATTATTACACTCTTATTACATATAATGTGAAGTGAAAATAGTTTGGAGCATTTCAGATAAATTAGTAGTGGCTATTTTAGAATTATAAATTCACATCTGTGATTTTAAACGAAGGAAAGAAGTTTTTCGAGTTAAAATGAAGTATGAATGTGTAGTGCGTCCTAATTGAAACAAAAATTCTGAATTCATACAGACAAAATTATTTTCTTTCCACTTATGACTTTGCAGTAATACTATTGGAAATAGTGAGGCAAGAGGAGGAAGAATTCAATCTTTTCTTTTTCTTTTTGTCAGTCGTGAGGCTTGAATTCTGGGCTAGAGCCCTGTCCCTGTGCTTTTCAGCTCAAGGCAAGTGCTCTACCGCTTGAGCCTTAGCCGGACTTCTGGTTTTCTAGTGGTTTATTGGAGATAAGAGTCTCAAAGAGTTTCCTGCCCGGGCTGCCTTTGAACCATGATTCTCAGATCTCCGTGATCCTCCTGAGTAGCTAGAATTACAGGCGTGAGCCACCGGTTGCCCGCAAGGAGGAAGAATTCAAGTCATGTCAAACAATATCTCTGTATGAAGACCTGCTTATTCCTAGTTGCCACAAAATTTCAAGTGTCTATCTTAGAATTCTATTTAGAAAAGTTCTGAATCATTGATTCCTTTTGTACTTTCTGTTATAGGAAACAAAATATCGACACAAAACAATTGTAATAAAATGCACACATATGTTGAAGTCACAACTGGAAAAACAACCAACAAAGTAGAATTCCCCCAGGAACAAAAGCATGTTGTACCAGTTTTTTTTTAAGCACAAAATCCTCAAATACATGTTAACTTGGCATAGAGCCATAAAGACAACTGTGTCTCAGAAATACAGTTGTGTGAATTTATAATTAAATTCATTTAGATGAAGCTAATATAGCAAATCCCTTGAATGGATCAAATTGTTTAAAACAAATGTGACTCTATGCGGAGTGAGATCTGCACATATTTGAAAGAATAAAGTAACAAAATCATGACATACTTAAAAAATTCAGAAATGTAATGAATAACTTCAATAGTATTCATATTGAAAACTAATTCCTACTGATTTAAGAAGAAGAAATATGCAAATAGTAGAATCTGAGCATTGTAAATGAGTGTGCATAATTTTAAACTACTCCAAATTACACTTTGTAGAAGACTGAATGTGGCTTATCTTAAAGGAAAACATCAACACATGATATGAATGAATTTAAAAATCTCATTAAAAGAGTGAAGTAGTTTATGGAAAATAATAGTTTAATAAATAGTAGTCAAAATCTAGTACTGACAAAATTGCATATCTATTTATTTAGATCCAAAAAAGACCCAAGTTACTTGTGCAGATTTGAAACTTTGGCAAAGTATCAGTATACATCTGTAATATTATTATGGGTGTTGACTCTGGCAAGGAATTCATTCCCTCTTCGATCTGACAAATGAATATATGAAAGAACTTCTCCAACTAAATATCAAGACCTAACTAAACATATAACCAGAAAAGATTTCATGTAAGCCGTATTGCAACTGGGGTAAAAGAAAAATCAGTCATACTGATTCTGTATTTATTGTAAATGTTGATTTTTTTCATAAATTATTTCCTTTAGCTTGCATTTTTAAAACATTGTGTTACATGATGTATATCTTAATAACTAATTTTGGATGCTTCATTAAATTTTGTTCTGAGTATAATGTCTCACTTCAGTTCCTAACCCATGAAATGATGTTGATTACAAAAAAAAAATCTAGTAACTACTGTTTGTAATACACAAAATCTCATAAGCATGACACTAGTAAGCATTGGTTAATATTTTGATATCATGGTTTCATGACTGATGAGGCCTATCTACATGAGTATCATTGTACCTAGATTCCTCAGCCTGAATTTTGCTACTGTTAAAAAATATTTATACCTTTATTTGTCACCGATCAGAGATTAAATTTGAGTATAAAGCCTAAGGAAAATTATAAAGTAAGAATTTAGCTTTTCTGGATATAAAGTAAACAAAATTCAGCATAGAGAAACTAACTGGTTTGAATTCAACCAATTTCTCCAAAACATTCTAAGCATTTCCTTATGATGTGTATTGTTCTCAAGAAGGGAATGGGTAATGTGAGGAGAGGACTAACCAAGCATTGTCTTCAAATATACATAATTTGGATTACCCTCTACATTTGGATATAAGCATTTCTGATAAAAAAAACTGTTTGAATAATTGATTTTCAGGTCAGGTATAATATATCCTAGTTTCATATACCAAACTACATTCAGAAAATCGTATATACTAATTAACTAAAGAAAGTCCTGGCAGAAAAATGGCATCTCTATACTATGTGATGCCCAATTCTTAGGTATTTCATTATGCCTCTATCTAATGAATGTGATTGTTTAAATGATTCATGAAGTATTAATTAAATTTGATCAGTGTCCTATAATATAATGGTGTATAATTTTATCCTAGAATCATTCAAGAACAGCCCATTCAATCATGACATACATCACATTCCACTGGTATTCAATCGGACAGGAATGAGTTTCTTAGGATCTTCTGCCATTTGGAGATGGCAGGACCAGGATTCCAACTATAGGCTCCAGCTCCCACCACTTAAACCTGAGGATAGGTAACTGTCCAAGAACATCAGCAAAACCAGTGATTAGACTGTCACCAATGGCTCTCAGCAGTCCTCCTTGATACTTACAAGGTTGTGATAGGAGGATCATAGTCAAAGACACCATAGGCAGGAAAGTCCTTGAGACCCCTGTCCACCTTCAGTGCCAACAAAGCCAGAGGTATAGCCATATGGCTCAGTGATTGAGAGCTAGCCTTAAGCAAAAGCAGCTCATGGACTGTGCCCAGATCCTGAGTTCAAGGTTTGGGACTGGCAACAAACGGACATACACAACAATATGTGCAGCCATCCAGCTAAAGCAGGTCACCCTCTTGTCCCCAACTGGATTGGACAAAGTTCCCTGGGAAAGGGGCTGGGGGAGCCGCTGTCATCTTGACTCCACCCATGCTGCCTGCATCACAGGATTCCGGCCACAACCCCATTCTTTCAGGTTTCTTTCTGACCAATGGGATACAAGAATGGTGGCCACACCCACATTCCATGATGCCCAGCATTAGGATTCCCTTTGGTGTTTGACACTACCAACAGCAGTTGAAGGTAGAGGTGGCTGAGTGGTGAGCATGCCACATGAGGCGACTTTGTAGTAGAGTGGAAAATTGATGTCCTAGTCAGACAGTGAGAGAATAGAGGATTTCCCAGAGCCTGGGAATGTGGCCAGCCTATCTTTCCCAATCCCAGCACTCAGATGTCTGAAACAACAGGACTCCGTGAAAGAGCTACAGGCAAGAAACTACTTCCAGAAAACCAGCAAAGGAATCCTCCCATCATACCTGCAACATTCAAGAAAACAAACAACACACAAAAGGGAGGGATCCCAAGACAAACACCACTGGGGAGCGTGATTCAACAGAGGGTCTGGCCAAAGGTGATGCAGACTGTGGACCTTCCCTGCCTTTGGACACAGTCACAGCCACCAGGGGCCAGAGTATCAAGGATCCTGATACAATCAAGGATCTGCAGAGGTGCTAGTGACACGTGGTGCCCACCCTGGACAGCAGCAAAGAAGAAACCAGACACTCAGAGGCAAGATTTCACCACTGAAGCAGGAGAAAACAGACCTGCAGGATCGACCAGAAAAAGAGAGGGAGAAGATAGCCCAGTTGCATGAAGCACCAGAAACAGAGCTATAGATCCACAAGTCACCCATACAGAGGTTGATTTCAGCAGAAAGAGATTTATAATCTGCACCGGCCCAAGTGAAGCAGGTGGCCAATGACAGATAAATGGAGCATTAAGCTCTTACCAGCCACCTGCAGGCCACAGAGCGGTGTGTGGCAGAGCTGGATATGGTGGCTTCTGTGGTCACTGCTGCACAGAAAGAAACTGAAATGTTCTTTGAAAGGCTGAACGATGTGACCCTTCAGCTTGAGGAAAAGACCAGAAGCTTCGATGACCTGCAGCAAGTGAACACAGAGTTGCAGTAGAAGCTGGAAGTGCTCTGGACACAGAATAGCACCAGAAGAACAGAATCTGCAAGTTCCAACTAGTGCTGATGGGGCATGAGTTACTGAAGGGATTACTGGACAGCCTGAGCTGGATGGTGACCTCAGCAAGTCTGGTGACAGACACATTCACAGAGGACCTAAGCATTGAGAGGAGCCTGAGCATGGAAAGAGGAGACTCAGTGGCTGACTGAGCAGGTGAACCAACTGACAGAGGAGAAGGAGAGAAGGGTGAGGCAGGTGCTGGATTATGAGCTGGGGGAACTGAGAAAGAAGCTGACAGAGCCATGGCCTCCCGCAGGACCATCTTAGGCAGAGTTGCAGTTGCAGGCCTAGGCCTACTGCACACAAATGGAGTTGAAAAAACTGGAGTAACAACTTCACATCCAGGTCCAGGAAAACCAGAATCTCTTCTCCAGAACACAGAGCAGCAGGAGCAACTGAAGAGACTGGAGGATAAGGCCAAGGATCTGCAGGAGATACCCTAGATCCCACAAGGTGCATGTGTGTGTGTGTGTGACCCATTGCCAGAGGAAGAACTGGCCCTGCTGTGGGACACTCTCCAAGGTCGAGCGGTGAGAAGGAGGAGCTCACCAGCATCCTGGACTCAGAGCAACAAGTGAAGAAATAACTGCGGGAACACCTAGACCATTCAGAGGAGAAGATAGAGGAATAGAAAGAGGTGGCTGAGAGAGAGAGAGAGAGAGAGAGAGAGAGAGAGAGAGAGAGAGAGAGAGAGAGAGAAAGAGAGAGAGAGAGAGAGAGAGAGAGAGAGAGAGAGAGAGAGAGCCAAGCATCTTGGGAGCTGCAGGAGCAGCAGGAGCAGTCCCTGGCCCAGCTGCAGGTGCTCAGAGCCACCAGTGTGCAGCACATTGCCTCCAATGAGCAGCTGAACGCTAAGGCAGACCCAGCTGCTGGAGCTGCTGAAGCAAGTGCAGAGCCTGAACAACTGGGGGGACCAGGTGGTGCCCTCAAAGTGGCAGGACACTCTCAAGTGCCTGGAAGTAACCAGACCATAGGAGGAGCACCTGCAGGCCCAGCTGAGCTTCCTGGCTTTACCTGGGGAAGTGGAAAGTGTGAGCCCTGAGGAAGAAAAGGAGAGGAGGTTACTCCCCCCAACGTGACCATCCCAGAGGATGGAGACATGCCCCAGACCTAGAGGGACGTGGATCTGTGAGCCCTCTCAGAGGCTGAGATCCACAGGGGAAAACTGCTGCAAGAGCAGAAGCCCTGCTGCAGGTGTCCAGCCCACCTGCAACTCAGTGCCAGACAGAGCTGGAGCCACAAGCCCCCTGCTCTGTGAGCTGCCACCATAGCTGGTGTTGGGATGGCAAGTGAGACACGTGGGCATCTGAGAAGAAAATCTGCTTCATCCACGACCTGTCTGATGAGGTATACTTCCATAGTCCTGTGGATGAGCTCCACCATCAATGTAGCCAGCTGTCTGCACACATCCACACCATCGAGGAGTCCCTCATGGCATGTAAAGAGCAGATGTTTGTCCTGGATGAGCTGTGTCAGGAGAAAGCTGAGCGCGTGTGCTGGCTCTCCCAGGAGAAGATGGAGAAGAAGAGAGAGCTGCAGGAGCTGCTGTGGGTCCTTGCAGGGGAAGGCGTGGACAGTGGGCTCCAGATGCCAGGACAGGCTGACCCCTCTCCCCCACTGCTTCAGATGCCTCAGGCTCTGGGGTGGGTAAAATGAGCGAGGAACAGAAAGGTTTTGAAGAATTGCAACTTCAAGACAGCTTGGAAACTGCCAGAGGAGAGGTCGGGGTTTTAACCCTATGGATGACTCCCCCATGGAGCACAACCTGCGGCAGATGTCCCACATCCAGAGCCGCCTACAGCTTGAGGGCTCAGGCAGGGAGCACTCCCTCCCTTTCTTCTGTAGACTGATGTGGATGATAACTCTCTATGTGACATACTTACTCTCAAAAGCCTCGGCAGCCACCAGAAGTAGGTTGCAGGTGGCCTTCTCTCAGGCCCCGATCTGCCACAAGATGGGGGTAAACTATGGGTCAGGCAGGGCAGAGGCTTCTGGGAAGTGGCCCAAATTCAAGGGACAACTTATGGTCCATTGGTGGCCAGGGAAGAGACCCATGTCATGCTTATCACAAAGAATAAATTGTTTTCAAAGGGAAGAAAAGCCTCCAACAAAGATTTGTTCTTCCAGTCCTGGGGCTTGAGCTCAGGGCCTGGCCACTGTCCCTGAGATCTTTTTGATCAAAGCTGGTGCTCTACCAGTTGAGCCCCACCTCCCCTTCCAACTTTTTCTGTGTGGAATGAAACCCCTTGTGTCAGGCATGCTAGGCTACCAATCTACCACTGAGCAACATTCTCAGCTAGGATGATTCCCCCCATCCCAAACCCATATGGCCATTCCTCAGATAAATAGGAAGTAGGGGCTAGGATGAATATGAAGCACAAGCCTGGTTCACACAGAAATATTCCCCTGCGTCCTCTTGGACCCACTTATTTGTAGTTTCTCTTCTACCATTGAGGGATGAGAGAGGGAGGGGGGAGTCTTTAGAGAGGAGTACCGGGAACAATGGCCCCCTGACCCCACAGCCTACCTCACACAAGTGGTCCTCTAGATTCCAATCTTAGCTGACTCAATGTGGATTCTACACTGTCTCCTCACCTCTTCAATGTCAGGATGAAATAAATGTCGGCTCTGGCCTCAGCCCCCACACAGGGTAGAAGCTCCTAGTCCCATACCGACTTCCATCTCTGACTGCCCCGAGATAGGCCAGACCCACCACTCACCACAATGTTGGTGGCAATGACGTCATGTATGGATTCCAGGAAGATGGTCTGTAGCAAAGAGCAGAAGCAACAGAGTGAGCGGGGCAGAAGAATATGGTGGGGGTGATTGCTCTGAGATCTTCCTCCTTGGAGCCCTCCTGTCAAGCCAGAGCCATGCTAACCAAAGCATGTCCAAGGCCAGAGTGTGAGATGAGATAGGGGAACACAGAACTAAATGAGGTACTGCTTTGTCTTGGAGCACTTGAAAATTCCAATTATATTTGACCCATACCAATCCCAAAGCCAACATGCAATGCCTCTACTTGTTGTTGTTGGCTGTGAGCACTGTCCCTGAGCTCTTTTTCTCAAGGCTGGCACTCTACCACTTGAGGCACAGGGACACTTTTTGTTTTCTGATAATTCATCGAGGATAAGCGGCTCACACACTTTCCTGCCCAGGCTGGCTTGGCACAATAATCCTCCAGATCTCAGCTTCCTGAGTATCTAGGATGACATATATGAGCCACCAGTGCCCAGCATGTGATGCCTTTTGAAGGCATCTTGGCAAGTCTGTATAAGGAGCCCCAAAGGGTCTGGATAGACCACAACCCAATCAAGGAGCTGTGATGGGGGAAGGCTGACTTTCTAACCATACTGTTCCCCAAAATTAAAGATGCCAGGTGGTTTTGTATGCAACAAACACCTAGGCCAACAGCCATGAGGCTTAGTGGGGAAAACGTGGAGAATACCTAAAGATTGCACTGTAGAAATCTCTGATTTTGCATGCATGTGGGGTGTGTGTGTGTGTGTGTGTGTGTGTGTGTGTGTGTGTGTGTGTGTGTGTGTGTGAACTCAGGGCCTAGGCTCTATCCCTGAGTTTTCTTGCTCAAGCCTAGTGCTCTTCCACTTGAGCCACAGCCCCACTTGCTTTTTGATGGTTAATTTTATGTAAGAGTCTCAAGGACTTTCCTGTCCAGGGTGGCTTCAAAGCATGACGGGGGCCCCAGGGCAGTAAGAGTAAACATAACTCACAGGTACAATCACTATGGTGGGTGACTCCTGCCTCCTCGTGGCCAGACGTGAGACATGCAGCCCCATGTCATCATCCTCTAGAGTTCAATTGGGGGAAGTGACCAGGGCCAAGCTGACTTTTGCTCACCCTGAGTACTGATGCCAGAGAAGGTCTGTTCCACCCTAGGCCAAGAGAGTTCCAGGAGGCCCGGCTCCCAGAGGCACAAGGAAGGGAGAGATCAGCTCCAAGCTGAGCTAAGAGCCTTTGCCCACAGATACCCCAAGTTGGCCTTCCTAATCACCATAAGACCTGTCAAAGAATAAACAAAAAACAAAAATATTGGAGCTGTGCCTCCAAGTGCTAGAGCTCTAGATTGAACCAAAGAGCTCAGGGTCAGGGCCCCCAAGCATTGAGTTCAAGACCCTCACCTGATCCTCCCGCAGTTTAGCTAAATATGAACTAGTAGGATTTGTGAAGTGTTTCTGAAGAATGGTGATACTGAAGAAAGCATCCTAATTCTAATGAAAACTGCACTTGTGACATACAGCTATGTGCTGAGTCCTTCACTGGGTCCTGTTTGCTGGGTCCTTCTGACATGGGGGTTTTGTGCAGAGTCCTCAAAACATCCTGTTTGCTGAGTTATCCCAAAGGGTGCTATGTGCTGAATCCCTGAGAAG
This sequence comes from Dipodomys spectabilis, assembly GCF_019054845.1. Classification (NCBI taxonomy): domain Eukaryota; kingdom Metazoa; phylum Chordata; class Mammalia; order Rodentia; family Heteromyidae; genus Dipodomys; species Dipodomys spectabilis. The sequence continues at coordinate 324,529 of NW_024871098.1, read as the reverse complement.
AATGGGACCTGCTTGTTTTTGGGTACTGTGCTGTGTCCATTACACAGCTACTGTATGCTGAGTCCTTCTAAAGGTGCAGTGTGCTAATTCATCCCAAAGGGTACTGCTATGTGCTGAGTCCTTGAGATGAGATGGATAAGGTGAATTTTTCAAGTGCTATGTGACGAGTCCTTTACACGAGGTGCTCTGTACTGTCCTTCAAATGGTGCTATGTGCTGAGTCCTTTGACAATGTTGTATGTGCTGAGTCCTTCCACAGGGTAATATGTGCTCAGTCATTCAAAATTGTGCTATGTGCTGGGTTTTTCGAAGGGTGCTGTGCACTATTCTACACAGTGTGCTATGTACCCAGCCTTTCAAAGGGGGCTGTGTGTGGTCTTAACACAGGGTGCTATGTACTGAGTCCCTGAGAAAGAATGGTATGCATTGAGTTTTTCAAAGCATGCCATGCACTTAGTCCATTACCTTGTAGGCTATGGACTCCCTCCTTCAAAGGGTGCTGTGTGCTGAGTACTCTACACAGGGTATTATATGCTGAGTCCTTCAAAGGGAGCTGTGTACTGTGTCCTTTACACTGGGTGTTTTGTGCTGTTTTTGGAAGTGTGCAGTGTGCTGACTCATCTCAAAGGGTATTATGTTCTAAGTCCTTGAGAGGTAGTTATCCCCAACAATCACACACACATAAACAGACACAAACAAACATATACACACAAACATACACACAAGGGTCACCGTGCACCTTTTAGGTGTGTTGAGTGGAGGAGGATGGAGGAGAGTCTCCTCCAGCGGTGGGGCTGAGGGGAGATTTGATACCCAGGGCAGGTACTGGGGTTGGGAGGGAGTGATGAGTTGAGGTGAGGCTACAAGTTCCATGGCCTGGAAGCCTTTGGTCCCAGTCAGGGCTTGGCTTGCAGCCAGGGGTGGGGGCCAGGCCTGAAAGGAAGAGGGGTAAGGGGTCAAGAGAAGGAGGGGTCGGGGCCCAAGGCACACTCCCATGGCACCAGTGGCCAGGGGCATGAATCAGGGGAGGGCAAGGGGGTGGGCATGCCCGGCAGGAGCAACACAGCCCAGGAGAGGAGTGGGGGCAGAGAGAGAGAGCAGAGAGAAGAGCGAGTACACATAAGAGCAGGTGGCTTCATCAGCTGGCGGCCTCGCTGATCATAGTGCAGTTTCTGGTGGGGAGCATAGAGCACATGGAGCTGGCGGGCACATTGCCACAGGTAGCCACGTGGAGGCATGGTGGCCATGGCAGCCCTGAGCCTGAGGTCCCGGCAAGGGGGGCTGAGGTGGGAATGGTGTTGGCTGAAGAAGAGGAGCAGGGGCCACATGCAGCTCTGCCATGTGCCCGCAGATGCCCCTGCCCCTTCCCAGCAGCATTGCATTTCAAACATGGCACTTTCGGCTCTGACCAGCTGCACCTCTCACAGTTGCCCAGAGGAGATGGTGCACCCTGGCCGGCTTGCGGCCCCGAACTGGTCGCCACTGCTGGTCCTAGGACTCTGGACCCATGTGTACCCGGAGCCACCACCTACAGCTCTCCCATTAGTACACATGAGTGGTGGCTCTGAGGGCCCACAGCCTGGAAACACTCTGGCTAACCAACCACTAACCTCGACCTGCACCTCCTGCCTCCCCTTTCTTGTCTCCTCCTCGAGTTCACCCTCCCCCCCCCACAGTCTGCCATGTCCTTGTCACAAATGTGCCCCAGGGATGGGGGGCAGGGGTGTGTGTTGACCTGGGGATCCCACCCCCATTCCTAGTGGCCAGTGTCCCAGGAAACAGGGAGATGCAGGAATGGGTGAGGAGGGGTGCCACAGAGCTTCTGGCCTGGAGCAGTGGGAGCCACACAGCCGCACATCTGCACCCTTCCTCTCTCTCGTAGAAACTGGTGGCTTTAATCAGAGGTGGGGAGCAGCACCTCCACACCTGCCTTCACGAGTCTTTTTCTTTTTGATGGGGGTCATGGGTGTTGGATGCAGAAGATAGGCCCTCCTTGCTGTGTGAGCCCTTGTCTTCTGTGCTCAGTCACCCTTTCACCTGAGGAGGGTCCCAGAAGAGCCCACTAGGTATGTGAGGGTACTTGGAGTCAGACAGAAAGTGAATATCTGCGAGGAATATATCCACTCCAACCCACATACACCGAGCCTGTCTGCCCTCCCCCCCTTCCCAGTTGTCAAGAGTACTCACAGGGTGATCACATTTCCCAGCTCTCCCAGCATCTGATGATGCTCCCTGTCCATCTGGTCTCCTCGTCCTCCCCAAAAATCCACCAAGTCACCCAGAAGCATCTAGGCTGAAAATAGGGAGTCCATCCATGTATGTAGCCTTTAAGACCCTATCCGTTTCCCCAACACTTCCCCAAACCGAGGTCAGACACCCCCTGGGGCACCATGACCCCCTGCTTGTTTTCAGCCCCGGCTCTGAGGAGCCACATATCTCGGGACACCTTCACCAAGTGTCCTGACATAGGGTTTTGGTGAATGGGGAGTCAAGGCTGATTGATCCCAAGGGAAAGTGTCTGGCCTTGGAGAAAGGGAGAGGCATGTGTTGTTCTGCCTTATTAGAGTGGTGCTCCCTTTGGTTGGATCCCCTGTTCTGACCAGGCAACCCCCGTGCGCCAGCTTGTACCTTGTCCCAAAGGAGGAACCAACAAATTCAGGAGAGGCACTGCTCTGAGTCTGTTTGTGTGTGTGTGTGTGTGTGTGAGAGAGAGAGAGAGAGAGAGTGTGTGTGTGTGTGTGAGTGTGTGTGTGTGTGTGCATGAGAGATAGAGAGGGAGCACAAGAGAGAGGGGGGAGAGAGAGAGAGAGAGAGAGAGTGATAGAGAGAAAGACAGACAGACAGACAGACAGACAGACAGATCATCTTTCTCCTTATACAGCCTGACTGTGCTCAGGTGAGTGATCCCTTGGCAAATCGCAGGTGCTGCATGGACTAATCTTCTGACACAGTTCTGGATTTGTGTTTGTGTGTGTGTGTGTGTGTGTGTTTGTTCGTTTGTATGTGTGTATTTGTGTTTGTGTGTGTGTCTTGGGAGAGCAGGGAGATGAGAACAATGAAAACATATTTAAGGCACCATGTCTACAAAGAGCAAAAGCATTTTATTTGTGTGTATGTGTGTGTGTGTGTGTGTGTGTGTGTGTGTTGTTCTTTTTTCATCAATGCCAAGTACGAGTCTTGCGATAATTTGTGTTTTCTCCTTCACCATTTCATGGCTCCTTTGGGGAAGGTTTCAGTACATGTTCCTTTCCACCTCTCTCTTCTCCCTTTCCTGTAGCCCACAGTAGCTGCTGGGTCTGTGTGGGTCTCTCCTAGGAGGCCTGTGTGAACCACAGACCAGAATGGACACCTGTCCTTCTGTCTTCAGCCAGAAGGCTCTTGAGGCAACTGTGACCACACCCGTACTCTTCCAGCCAGACAGTCTGCTCTAGTGTGTACAGTTGGAGCTAATTCAAGGGTTGGGAGTGTGTCTGCCAAATGTAATTAGGGAATGAGATTGGGGGGGGGGGGCGATAGTGCAGGAGCTGTGATGCTAGAAGTCTATGAGGAGTGGTGAACGTTGTGACATGGCAGATGGTTCACCACGACAGAGAATGAGAGGGTAAACTTACCCAGGGCATTGACTGTGTCTATGGGGACTCCAGGCCCCCACTGATGGCATGGATTCCCTTCCGGGTCAATGTACTGGTGGACAGTCCTCCCTGGAGTCCTGCAGACTCCAGTCTGTGTCCGGCCTGGGCCGTTTCCAGCTGGGCAGTGGTAAGCAAGTGCGTTCCCCCTGCTAGAGCCTGCTTGCTAACTGCCGTGGCAGTTAGCTAGGGCTCTCTGAATGCCACTTTCTGTAAACTGATGTAGGCTGTCTGGAAGAAAAAGCAGATCACTGAACTTAGAACCCTTCAAGTTTTATTGGGACAACTGAAATGCAATGTTTTCCAGGTTTTTTTTTTTTTTTTTTTTTCTTGAAGCTGGCTATTTCCACTAGCACCTGGGATGAGGGGTCAAATCATGCAGACGATTTCAGCCTCTGAAAAATGACATTCAAAGCAGCACGGGAAGAGTTCCCAAGCGAGATGGTCTCCTGTAATGAACGTCGTGCCTTGACTGACTTTCTTTGGCAGCTGTTGATTCTCCTCCGGCTCTCTCTAGGGTGACCACCACAGTCAAGGATGTCCTGGGGAGCAGAGATTGTGACCTCACCATCCCTAGCTTGCCAGCTATGAGCAGAGACGATTCCCAGCACCTGCACTGGACTCTGGGAGATTCAGAAACCAGGGATACCTCGAGGATCCTTACTCTGCAACATGAAACTTGGGGGCCGGATGTGGTAATCCTGACTGGCCCCAGGGGGAGGTGAGGAGGCCCCTTGAGCCAGGACTTCAGCTCACAGAAACCTCATTCACAGCTAAGTGGGGAATTGAGTGCCACGGAGCTGGTCAGCTGCTGGACAGAGATCTTTGAGAAGGTAGGCATCCCAGAGGCCCTGGAGTCAGAGAGTACATAGTGGCTCACATCCTCACAGCCAAAACAGTTAAGTGTGGTGGCACCAGGAGGGGGTAAGACAGAGAAGGGAGAACTGTGGGAGAGCTACATAAGGCTTCGCCCCCTCTCCCCCACAGAGGATTCTTACCTGAATCAGATGGGACTTTTCTGTAGTATTGTCATAGACAGATGTTCATTTATGTATCCAATAAACCATTACAGTGTGCACCAGGCTCTGGGGGGTCATAGACAATGAAAAGTTCCAGAACTGGTTCCACAGCCCATGTAGAAACCTTGGATTGATGTGGATGCCAGGGCTTCAAGACTGTCATCCTAGCTACTTAGGAGGCTGAGATCAGAGGATTGAGGCTTTTGGCCCAGGCAGGAAAGCCTGTAAGACTCTTGTCTTCAATTAACTACCAAAAACAAATGCCAGAAGTGGATGTGTGGCTCAAGACATAGACTGCTAGCATTGAATAAAAAGCCTTGGGGACAGCACCTAGGCTCCAAGTACAAGGCCCAGGACTGACACAAAGAAAATAAAGAGAGAGGGGAGGGAAGGACAGAAGGAGAAAAAGAGGAAAGGAAGGAAGAAGGGAGAACATGCAAGCCTTGGTTTGGAGTCCTGGATCAAGGGAGCCAACTATTCACAATCTCTGTGGGGACAGTTTCAGAGTCTAAAGCCATTATGTAGGACCAAGCCACTGACACCTCAGCAACTTCATGCCATTCAGGAGCTGTGTGGTCACCGACTCTAGAGGGAACCAGCCTCAGGTTGAACCTAGGGCTCAGGGTGGGTCACCAGGTTTCAATTATCCCTAGCCTCATCGAGTTTATTTTCTGGTCAGATAAGAAGAAAGTTTCCAAGGGCTAGGGAGGTATTGGGTGAGAGAGTTTCAATGGGGAGGCAAGGGATAAGCAGGAATTTGAAGAGGGAGGATGGTCCCAGGTCAGGTGTGTCAGGAAATTGGTGCCATGACCTCACCAGACAACATAGACTACAAACCTTTCATCCAGACACTGCTATTAAAAGTCCTGGCACCTTAGGTTCATCATTGACGACCTGGCTGTGGTTCACTGCAGGATGCCTGTGCAGTACATCCTTGGGGCTAGGAATTTCCAGGGCTCAATCTGACGATACCTCCCCGGGTGTTCATTCCTCCACCAAAGACTGAGGTAAGCATGTCACTGCCACAGGAAAGCCTGGAAATGAGGGCAGGAAGTGGGTCTCTTGTCTGGCTCAGTCTTTAGTGTAGATGGCAGATCTGGGATTCAGAGAGGGCAGGCTGACGGTGTGGCAGATCTGGGTAGAGGCTGGGTGGAAAACCAGAGGCACTGGGCTCTGAGCAGGGTTGTTTCGTTGATAATACTCACAACATAGGAACATTTCTGGGATAGAGCAGCCCTTTTCACCTCCCCAAGATGGACCTAGATCTCCCTAGTTTCCATCCCTTGACCAGGAAACCGTTTAGTTCCCATATCATGTGATTGGATAACTAGACCTTACCTCACTGCCCAGTGCTGAGGCAGGACAGTGAGAGATCCTGAGTCTTCGATAAGGTCAGGGGATCTTCAGTATGAGATGGTACTTGAATGTCCCAACTTGGTGCATGGTCAGTCCCATCTAAGTCTGCCATGATGTAGTACATAGAATCTAGAGAATCAGAGCTAGATGGGGTCTGTTCTGGGAGTCCTGAGTATTATGTGTTATCTTTGAGCTCCCATATGCCCATTGCTTCCCTTTCTTTGTTGGGCCTATGCTAGAAAAAGCATGAAACTAGGGCATGGATCTTATCTTTTATGCTCCAAGATAGCACTCTACCATTTGAATCACAGCTCCACTTCCAGTTTTTTTGGGTGTTTAATTGGAGATAAAGTGTTCTCATGGGCTTTGCTACTAAGTGGTATCCAACTGCAGTCCTCAGATTTCAGTCTCCTGAGGGGACAGGATGACAGGAATGGAATATTATGTTTGGCCGGCTGCCAGTCCCTCAAGGCTTTTATCCTAGGTACTAAGGATATGAGATCTGAGGATCATGGGTCAAAGCCAGCCTGGTCATGAAAAACCCTGAGACTCTCACATAAAAGGAATTGCCAGAAATCCAGAAGCGGTGCTGTGGCTCTATAAATGAGTGCTTGCCTTAAGCTGAAGTCCTCAGGGAGAGAACCCAGGCCCAGAGCTCAAGCCCCTTATCCAACAACAAGAAAAAGAGGTGATTAAGTTTTCCACATAGCAGTGTGTACGGTTGGAAATACAATGCTGGTCTATGAGGCGTTCCAGATATGTGTGAGGCTCAATGATTTGTCTACAGTGGGTCTGATGTCGGGTCTGCCACCTTCTCGGGGTGGGATGTTATCCTAATTGAGGGAGTTCATGTTTTTGTTCTCAGGGACTGCTGAATCCTTGGGCTATCCGTGTGTGTGTGTGTGTGTGTGTGTGTGTGTGTGTGTGTGTGTGTTTGTGTGTGTGTGTGTGTGTGTGTGTGTGTGTGTGTCTGTCTGTCTGTGTCTGTATGTGATTGGAGGTAGAAGAACTGGGCCTTGAACTCAAGGCCTAAATGCTGTCCCTGAGATTACTTGCTCAAAGCTAGAGCTCTGACATTTGAGCCACAGCTCCACCTCTGTCTGGCTAGTTGGTGGTTCAGTGTAGATAGGAGCTTCACAAACTTTCCTACGGGGCTGGCTTTGAACAGTGATTCTCAGACTTCAGCCTCCTGAGTAACAGACAGGAGCCACCCGTGATGGCTTTGTGTGTGTGTGTGTGTGTGTGTGTGTGTGTGTGTGTGTAGAAGTTGGTTGTAACAAGGAATGCTGGACCCTTTGGTAACTTCTAAACGCTCTCTTGGGGGCAGTATGGGCTTTGAGGCTGAGGTCTGGGGGCCTAGAAGGGTGAGACCCTTGAAGGGGACTCAGCACCTTTAAATTATAAGAGCAAGGTAAATTTGTGCCCTGGAACTGTCTACTCTCGTGGGCCTGTTTGATGGCAGAGGGAGTGTGGGAGGATCTTGAGGTGGGTCCCACAGGGGGTGGCTCTCCAGGGGGACAGAGAGCATCGTCAGCATTTAGTACGGCTTTGAGTCCTGTTATTATGGAACATATTGGCATGGGTCAGACTCTGGGTCTTCTCATCATGACGTCTGATGGGCAAGGCCAACCCTACTTTAAATCTTGACCTGTGTTCTTCAGATCTCATCCTCCTGTGTAGGTAGGGTTATAAGCATGAGCTTCTGACACCGGACCTCGGATTCTTTTTGGTATATTAGGGTTTGAACTCAAGGCCTTATGTTTTCCAGTCAGGTCTTCTACTTGGGAGCCAAGCCTTTCTGTCTTGGGCATGTCTGAGATAGAGACTCCATATATGCTCAAGCTTGGCTGGATCATGGTCCTCCTGTGACAGGCATGCACCACCATGCCTGGTCCTCTGTAGTTGGGATGGTAGATATGTAGCACCATGCTCAGTCATCGGTTTAGATGACCCTGCCAAACTCTTAGTCCACAGCAGCCGATTCTTGACCACAGTTGAAGCTCTGGGTTCGGCCTGGAACCATTGTTCCTCAGTCTCCTCACAGGACAGTTGTGAGGAAACAAGGGATCTATACAAGGGGAACTCTGGGGCAGGGCCAGGCACAGAGGGAATGGTCATCAGATAATTTTCTTGGCAATTCTGTGAGCACATAACAAGAAGATACCTGGAAATGACTCAGAAGGGGCTTGTTATTTATCATGCCACAGGTATGGGATTTTAAACAAAACATAGCTCTCTCTCATCCTTACCCTGACCCATTAGGAAGGGGATCCTTCACTGTTCAGCTTTGCAGCTGGGGAAAACGTGGCACGGAAATGCTCGGTGATCTACTCATGACCCACAGCTGACAGGAAACTTGGCCTGACTTGTCTGCCATGCTCCCTAGGACAATGGGTGCTATTCAGTCCATTTCTTGTTTTGGGAAGTCCACTTATTGTCAGTCGTGGGGCTTGAATTCTGGGCCTGGGCACTGTCACCAAGCTCCTCAGATCAAGGTTAGGACTCTACCACTTGAGGCACAACACCACTTCCGGTTTTATGGTGGTTCTTTGGAGATAAGCATCTCACAGACATTGCTGCTGGGCTGGCTATGAACCATGATCCTCATATCTCAACTTCCTGTGTAGTTACCATTGTAAGCCTGTGCCACCAGCCGCCAGCTTAAGTGTAATTCTCTCTCTCTCTCTCTCTCTCTCTCTCTCTCTCTCACTTGTTGAAAGGGTGCTGGATGAGGTGCCTCAGAGTCCCCATGTGGCTGGGACCCAAGGTGACCCTCTTATTCTGGAGGTAGGCTGTGGGTCAGGAGCTTTCTTACTCAGCCTGTTGAGCTAGCTCCCTTAGGTAAGCCCTTCTGTGCCCGGGATAGACCATGATGGTTACTCATTGTCAGTCAGTGTGGTGAGTACTTCCCCACTACCTTTTGCTAAGACAGTTAAAGGAAAGTGGATTAGGAGGCATCTCATTGTCCAACTGCACAGCACTATCCCGAGCCTCTGATCCTCACTGCCACCTATCTGGCTGGACCCTGATTATAAGAAACAGAATTCACTCTATGTCTACTTCACGTTGGTGCAGTGTGTCATTTCAGGGAGAGGGAGCAGTGTGCAGAGGAAAGACCCTAGGTCCGACACCTCCTGGGGGACATTTGTTCTGTGACAGCGCAAAGTCATTGCTGTGGATAAGGAGGAAGCCGGCATCAGACTGAGCCAGAGAAATGCTCAAATGTAGGTAATCTGTTGAAGTATAGAACCCACCCATGTCTGCTTCCCACTCACAACAAGGAGGGTTCAATGCAGGTAGCCCAGCACTGGCCCTAGGGGGCTATAAATGGATGGGGGCAGTCAGGTGCCAGTGGCTCTCACCTGTCATCTTGTCTAATCAGAGGCTGAGTTCTGATGGTGGTAACTCAGAGCAAGTCCAGGCAGGAGAGTCAGTGAGACTTTTTTTTTTTGGTCCAGTCATGAGTCTTGACTGGGCACTGTCCCTCAGCTCTTCAACTCAAGGCTAGCGCTCTGCCACTCGAACCACAGTGCCACTTGTGGATTTTTCCTTTTTGCTTATGTGGTGCTGAGGAATCGAACCCAGGGCCTCAGACATGCAAGAGAAGCACTTTACCACTGAGCCACTTTCCCAGCCCCAAGTCTGTGAGATTCTTATCTCCCATAAACTACCTCCCTCTTCCCCTTGAAAAAGCCAGTTTTGGTGCTGTGGCTCAATTGATAGAGCCTCAGCCTTAAGTAAAAGAAGCTCAGGGATGACACCGAGTCCCTGAATCCAAGAACTAGGACTGACAAAAAATAAAATAAATGAATAGTGGGCACTTATTATCTTACTACCCAAATGGATGGATTAATTATTCTCTCTAGTATTCATAGTCAAAGGTAAGGGGCTTCCCTTGATGTTCCTCTAAACCTCTCCTTCTCTTTATTATCCCCCTGGCTTCAGTTGCAGGATAGAATTCAGATCATCCCATTTAATGTGAACTTAAGTACCCTCCTTACCTGCCTTCTTGGGGTAGGGATCCTGGGTGTACTCACCACTGGGTGAAAGAAGCACCAGAGAGATGTGGGTAGGTATACCTGAAACTCATACTCACTCACACACACACACACACACACACTCACCTAGGCCAACTCTGACTAGTCTTTTCCAAAGACACTTTATCTCCTTGGATTAACTGACCTAGGAGAAAAACTTGATCCACAATAAATGATTATTTTAACTAAGGCTTGCTAGTTGACACGAGATAAAGAGAAGCTCAAAGGAAAGGTTCTGGAGCCTGTCTGGCTCAGGCTCACACTTGACATCCTGTCTCCTCGGTAGGCAGAGATCTGAAGATCAAAGATCAAAGCCAGCCATAAGCTGGAAAGCCGATAAGAATCTTCTCTGCATGGAACCACCAAAAATCCAGACGTGGAGCTGTGGCTCAAGTGGTAGAGTAGCAGCCTTGATCATGAAAACTCAGAGAGACAGCTCCCAGAACCTCAGTTCAAACCCACATAAGAAATGGCCCCATTTGTTGCCCCCAGACTGCCTGGGCCTCAAGTGCCCTCTCACAGAGTGTGATACCACACTGGTTCCTGGGTAGTGTATCAGAGCCTTCAGAAATTTGGTGGTGAAAGCCAGGCCTTCGCCTTTGTGCGATCTCAACCCACACCAGGTTGAAGGAAGAGTATGACAAGACGAAGAGCCTGCAGAGCGGAGAAGATCCCCCTCTGCCAGGGTGATTAGAGCGGGCTTCTTAGAGGCAGAACTTGAATGGGGGTCTTGCTTAACATGGAAGATTTGACAGGAAGCACAAAGAGAAAAGATGCCATAGATAAAGGACAACATAGCGGAGCATGTTCTTTTTCAGCCAGGGTTGTTGGTTAGAAACTCAGTAAAGATGAGCAAGACTGTCCCGAGACAGGCCCAAGGGGTCACAGAAGAACAGCTATCCAATGATGGGATTTTGTCTTAGCAGTAGTGGGCTCACGTAGCACACAGGAAACCCTGCGTTCGATTCCTAGGTCCCGCATACACAGAAAAAGCCAGAAGTGGTACCGTGGCTCGGGTGGAAGAATGCTCACCTCAAGCAAAAGAAGCTCAGGGACAGCACCTGGACCCGAGTTCAAGCCCCAGCACTGTCAACGTAAAACTGCACTCGAAGCGACCTGGGTGACAGGTGGATGGCTGTGCCCTGTAGCTCTTAGTAGATCCATCCATGCTTTGTGTCTCCTTCTCTGATAAAGGGGATCTGGACACTCCTTCTGCAATGAGCAACCCTGCACCCGGTTATCAGCAACCCTCCCAAAGGCTTCTACTGGGACATGGAGCAGCTGGCCCCAGAAATCCTCAGGTATGGGTTGGGTGTGGCGGGAGGCTACAGGGCAGGCCTCAGACATCCTAGTAGGTCTGATCTACCCCAGACATCCAGGCCATCCAGAGGAAGTGGATGGGAGCTTAGAAAGGGGTAGTGATGTGAAGAGGGCCCTTTAATGCCCATGGCCCTCCCCAGATTCTGAGCCTCCCTTTGCTGTCTCTGAGGGAGGTAGAGGAGTGTCTAGGTGGTAGTATCTAGAAGCGGACTAGTTCGAAATGGTAAAGAATGAGACACCATAGGCCATGCGCTGATGGCTCACGCCTGTCATTCTAGCTACTCAGGAGGCTGAGATCCAGAGGGACTTGTATCCCAGCACGAAGAGGAAAGTCCAATGAGAGTCTCATTTCCAATCTCCAACCGGAAGTGGTTCCATGGCTCAAGGGGAAGAGCACTGGCTTTGAACAAAATTCATCATCAGGGACAGTACCCAAGCCCTGAGTTCAAGCCCCTCATCCAAAAAAACAAGTAAGAAAGACACCCCTTGCTTGCCAGAGATGTTCACCATCTCTGGGGTTGCTGTGGTTGGGACACCAGGTTCTGGCCTCAGTGTACAGCCATTTCTAAGAACTCCCCAAGTTTGCCCGAGTGTGAATTTACAGCAGGGAGGGCATTGTTTTACCAAGAACTGCAGAGGTTGTGGCCTGTATTAAGCAGAGAGTGGGTGAATGGGAGCAGGTGTGGGAGAGTAGTGCCAATTATATTCTCTCCAACCCAAGGACGAATGTTTTTGATGCTGGTGCAAAGTCTGAAAGTGTGGGGTTACATGTGCTTTATGGCCAGACAAGTTGGGTTTCCCCTGGTTGTAAGAAGGTGGCTGAAACCAGGCACTGCCAGTGTCTCACGACTGTCATCCTAGCTACTCAGGAGGCTCAGATCTGAGGATCACGGTTCAAAGCCAGCTTGGGAGGAAAGTCTGTGAGATTTTAACTCAAGTGAAGCACCAGAAAACTGGAAGTGGTGCTGTCGCTCCAGTGGTAGAGTGCACACCTTCAGCTGAAGAGCTGAGGGATGGCACGCAGGCCCAAAGTTCAAACCCCATGACAGACGATCAAAAATAATGTGGCTGAGTTTTCTTCATAGCGGTGTGTACAGTAGGAAATGCCATGTTGTTTTATGAGCCATTCCAGATGTGTGAGAGGCTCTGAGTTTTATAAACATTTGGTCTGAGGATGGTAGTGCCATCTTCTCAGAGGTTGGGATGTTCAGTTGCTCAGGGACTGCTGAAGACTTGGGCTAACCTTGTGTGTGTGTGTGTGTGTGTGTGTGTATGTGTGTGTGTTTCCCTCATCTTTCTCTGCCCACTTCCTGGATGCTTGTCTGCCTCTTCCTGACCTTGGATGGTGCCCTTCCTCAATAGCAACCTTGTCTTTAGCCCCATATCATGGTCTACAATGAGTCCTAAATTGCTAGAGACCTGCAAATTCCAGCTTTTCCTTGGGACCCAAGTCTGGCTGTCCATATCTTTGTCCTCATCCAGGGGATTCTGGGTCAGCAGTGCCAGCTGGCTTATGTTCTCTCCTGCCTCTGGGGGAGCAGGGTCAGTCATGCTGTGTCCTGTCCTTTTCTAAGCTGGGCCCCTGGCTGCATGTCTCACTCCCAGCAGGGTGCCAGTGGAGTGGGGGAAAAGTGGTTGCCAGTGGCTCTGGCCAACTCGACCTTGATAGCTGACTGAGGGCTCCCCAAACAAGGATGATCTGTGGCTACATAAGAGGTGAGGCCAAGGTGGCTGGGATGTACTGTTCGATGTCTAGGAAATGTCAATGTACCTTATCGTAGGCAAATCTATCTTCTGGCACCAGCTGGGCCTCCCATGTCCTTCTAGATTCCGGATGCCCAGAACAGAGAGGCATATACTTTAGATTCCACGGCCACGGAACTGGGGGATGAGAGATTGGTATGACCAGTACCTCAATGTTTTGAGGCATTAGTTTTCACCTGGATGAGCTGAGCTAGAACTGGGGGCAGTCCTGAGTCATAGTCACAGTAAACTCTCAAGCCAGATCAAGTGGTTTCTCCCTAAGTCCTTCTTGGGCTGAGGGGTTTGGACCATGGCAGTAAGTTCCAAGGAACCTGTCCCTCAATCTCAACACGGGGCAACAGGATCAAGGGAATGACACTAGGGATGCTCCTTTGTAGTCAGCCCATGATTGCAGACCTTCATCTGCCCCCCTTCCCCAAGCACTGGTGAAGAAAGCAGGGCTCCAAGCCCTCGGACTCCTGGGATAATGACTGCTACAGGCTGGAAACAGTTGGCTGTGGATATCTGAGCATACAAACTTTCTTGAGCCCATCTCAACACCTGCCTAAGGTCTGACTGACAAATTTGCACTCTTGTGATACTCCCATGAGTGGGTATTATCTTGCAGCTCCTGCCCCTCCTGGCCCAGAACCGTGGTCTGAGACAGTGATTTACTACTCCGATCCACATTGCACCCATGACAGATGCCATTCTGATTATCTTCATGCCCCAAGGCTCGATACTTCTCTGGTACTGTGGCCTGCTCTGTAGGCAATGGCCTCCAAACAGGCTGCTATCAAGACTTGTAGGACACCTAGACATTAGGAGACCCTCAGTGGCCCACTGGAAAGTACTGTGCCTAGAGCCAAAAAGTAAGATCCAAGCAGGCAAGGTGTTTGCCATGGGGCTAAAACTCAGGGCCTGGGCGCTGTCTCCCATCCCCCAGCTCTTCACCATACTACTTGAGCCACAGAGCAACTTCAGGTTTTCTGTAGGGTCCTTGGAGATCAGAGTCTCCTAGACTTTCCTGCCTGGGCTGGCTTTGAAATGTGATCCTCACATCTCTGCCTCTTAAGGAGCTAGAAGGACAGGCGTGAGCCACCTGTGCCTGGATGATCTGGCCTTACACCACAGTGGACTAGGAGCTCCTGAAATCTTTCCTTTAATTTTCCTGTGCTAGTACTGGGGCTTGAACTCACGGTCTGAGCTCTGGTCTCTAAACTTTTTCCTTCAAGTTTACCACTTTAACACTTGGGCCACAGCTCCATTTCTGGATTTTGGTAGTTAATCGGCAAGAAGAGTGTCATTAACTTTCCTCTACTGAGCTGGCTTGACCCTCGATATCTATCTTAGTCTCCTGAGTAGCTAGGATTTACAGGAGTTGAGCCACTGGTGGCATTGGGTTAAAAGCTTTTCTAAAGCAAGAGTTTTTCCCTGCATTTGCCCTGACTCCTCCATGCAAAGGAGGCCGGAGGGTCAGGAGCTGTGAAAACAGGTTTCCAGCCCAGGAAATGGCTTTGGGTCCCTGGCGAAAAGGCAAGCTAATCTTCCCCCTGGGCACCATTCTGGGACCTCATCCTCTGCTCTTTGACTCAAGTCAACTTTGACCCAGCCTTGAATTTCCTGCCAGACTTTTCTGAAGCCATAGAACCTTCATACCACGCTCACCACCTGCTCTACCGCACACCTCAGGACCTTTGCCCATGCTATACCTTCTGCCTGAGGCTCTCTGCCTTGTACCCACATATTAGAACTATTGTGGAATTTTGTCACTGGGTATATCACTTCCTGGAACAAGTCTTTCCTTCAGTTTTCCATCTTTTTTTTAATATTGAGTTACTAGATATGGAACTTGTGCAAGCTGGCTGGCAAATGCTCTACATTGATGTGTGTGTGTGTGTGTGTGTGTGTGTGTGTGTGTGTGTGTATGTGTCAATCCTGGGGTTTGAATTCAGGGCCTGGATGCTATCCTATCCCTGAGGTTTTGTGCTCCAGGCTAGCACTGTACTACTTGAACCACAGTTCTACTTCTGGCTTTTTGGGCGTTTAATTGGAGAAAAGAGTCTTAAATTGACTTTCCTGCTTGCAATTGGGATCCTTAGATCACTTCCTCCTGAATAGGTAACAAGGGTGAGCCACCAGCACCTGCCCTCCACACTACCTCTTACCTATAAACTCAGCCTTCCTCTGAGTCACAGAAGAATATGTCTTCTCAGGCTCAATTTTTTTTTGCCATTCTTGGTGCTTGAACTCAAAGCTCATACTTGGCAGAGTCTCTAAACATGTGAAGACTGTGACAAATGCTTCCATTTAATTATGTATCATGTTTCAACACTTAATAAAAGGTTAATTAAAATGAGTCAATGTCCTAAATTATTGTGTATAATTTTATAATAGATGTGCAAAATATAATATTATGTGTATAATAATACTAACTACAATAATCAATAAATGAATCAAAGGAAAATAAAATACAAAATCAATAATAAAATTCATAATATGAAATTAATATACATATATAAATATATATCATGTATTACACATGTATAGAAATATTTTTTCCATTGCAGGGCCTTCATTCAGGCCCAGGGAACTCTATCCTGAATTTCTTTACCTTAAGGACAATGAGCTTCGTGTTCACCCATGGTGCAAAAGAGTTACCTGGATGGTGAGCTCAGAAACTAGCAATGGCAGAAATACTGGCCCCAGTTCCACGACAGTGACTTAATTTTTTTAATGGAAACAGTTATGTTTATTCAGTTCCATATTGAACATTAAAAAAGGCAGTGTAGAGTTTTGTACAGCTATTCAAACATCCTTCCCTTACCTGCAAAGTGCTTCTCTGAGAACTACGTTGTTTCTCTTTTTTTCTATGTTTTGTTATTGTAAAAATGTTCACAGAGGGGTTACAGTTCAGGAGCAAGTTAATGAGTACATTTCCTATTTAGCATTGTTTACTCCTCCTGTGTTTTCCCCCTACCTTCCCTTCCCTCCCATCTTCACAACTTCCTCTTCCTGACGAGGTCAGTGACTTAGTTTTTCATTTTTGGTTGGCACGGGGTTTGAACTCAAGTAATGGCAACTCTTTGCTAACATTGCTACAGATTTACCAAGACCCTGAGTTCAAACCCCAGGCTAGAAAAGAAAACTGGCAGAAATTCCAAACCAGGGAGCTTTATTTTTCTTAATTTAGTTAAATTATATATATATATATGTATGTATGTATGTGTATATATATATATGTATGTATGTATGTGTATATATATATGTATGTATGTATGTATATATATATATATATAGGTTTTTTGGGGCCAAGTATGGGCCTTGAACACAGGTCATGGAAATTCTACTTCAGCTTGGATCTCCCTTGGCTGGGTGCATTCTCTGGACTCATAGCCGATCCTGGGATCCTGGGCTCAGAGTGCTTTCAGGAAGAAAAAATTTGGAAAGCACAAAAAGTGGTGAGCTGCAGAGAGCTGGGGTTTACGATTATTTTCTTTGCACAGTGACCATCCTGGGTCTGAATGACATAGCTGCAAAGTGGACCTGACCTGCCATTGCTGGTGGCTGGTGGGCTATCAATGAAGCCATAGGCCAACCTGTCAACATAGGCCCAGTCCTGACATCAATCACAAGAGATCAAAAGAGACTCATTCCTATGCATAGGAATACTGATTGAAAGAGTAGTTTATACATCGGTTGACACTAAAATTAGATGCAATATTCCTAGAAGGCTGGTTGAGCTTAATTAAGAGTTTATTAAGCATGAAAAGAATTATATTCCTTAAATTGTAGTATAATAAGTACCTAAGAGTTGGTAGGAACATAGTAGGTGTTATTCTATCATAGACAGTCAGCTATGGAACCCTTTAGCAATATATATATATATATATATACATATATATATATATATTTGTATATATATATATACAAATATATATATATATATATATTTGTATACCTCCATCTGCCTTTCTATGTATCGCTGATTTGGCCAAACCTGGGGGTCGTTCTCAGAGCCTGGGAACTACCTGACATCTTCATTGGCTAGAGGCTGCCATGCTCAAACTCACCCAATCATGAATTGGGCCTGCTAGGCACTAAGTTCAGATCCTGGCTCTGCCAGGCATGATGGAGAACACATCCAACATCTAGATGTGATGTAATAGGATGTAAACAATGTAATAAATGGTATAGGTGTCATCAGAATCAATAAAATAAATTCTAAATAAATGAATGACACAAGAAATAAAATGAATAACCACACCAAACACAATAAGGACTGAACATCTGTATGGAAGTATAAATCCTATCTTTAAAATATATATATGGAGGGCTGGGAAGGTGGCACAGTGGTAGAGCTTTTGCCGTGCATGCATGAGGCCCTGGGCCTGATTCCTCAGCACCACATAAGCAGAAAAAAAAGCCAGCAGTTTCACTGTGGCTCAAGAGGTAGAGCACTAGCCTTGAGGAGAAGAGCTGAGGGACAGTACCCTGGCCCAGAGTTCAGGCCCAGGAGTGGACCAAAAATAAAGTATATAAGGAATATCTTTTCCAGACCTGAGGCTTGAATTCAGCCCCCCTATGCAGAGGGAATGGCGGGAGATCCTGAGATACTTGTTCCTGGACCTGGGATGAGTCATGGAATGTGATCGATCTCATCCTTGAATGAGTAGTTCTTGCAGGATACAAGCAGAAAATGATAGGCAAGACTCATGGGGTATTGATTATTTGTAAAGAACAGTTGATGAAGCATGACAATAATCAGCACAGTCATGAAACTGAAGCATCAGGAAAGATCCAAGAATCGGTAGTCACACAGATTGGATTCCACCACAGGTTACCATCTCTCCTACTCCATACAAATGTGTACTTATTTGCATACTCCTTTCAGCTTATGAATGGATGACTGTTGTGCTCCCCGCTCCCCCCTCTTAGGGGGTGCTCAATTGCAGGTCCCAAAGGCTGGTGTGCTCATGTGGACTCATTCACCACTTGGTCCTGCTAGGTCTCGAGTTCAGATTCCCCGCCGTGCCAAAAGATTCATCTTGATGTCAGAAGTAAATCGTTGCATGTGTTTTCTTTCCTGTGCAAGTCCTAGATCTCAGCTAGGATGGAGAATGCTTGAACCACCTTGTGGCCATGAGAATAAGTTGTTATCCATGTCAGCCCACTTATACCTGTCATCATATACTCAAGAAAATACATATACACCCATGAATAGCATACAAAATAAAGAGAATAACTACACTCAATGTACGATGCAGTCCACACACGGATGTGAATATACATCTCCTGATATACATCTCCTGTTTCAATGATCATTGAAGACTACTTTGGCCTCCCTATGGTTCGATCCCAGCTCCTAGTGGCTCACAGGCTGGTGTGATCACGTGGACCCATTGGGCAGTTGGGCCTCCTAGGCGCAAGTTCTATTCCCAGCACTGCCAAATATTCACCCTGATGTGAGAAGCCAGTCGTTGCACCTGTTTTCCTGTACTGTGCAAGTTCTGGGTCTCAGCTAGGAAGGAGAATGTATACGCAACTCTATACTCATGGGAATAGGTTGTCATCCAGTTCACCACGGTTATATCTGTCATCCTATACTCAAGGAAATACACAATACATCAATGAATAATACAGAAAACAAAGAAAATGACTACATCAAATGCAAGATGCCTCCCATCCATATTTGGAAATATATATCCACTGTTAAATTATGAATTTATGACTATATTGGCCCCCACCAGGACTCCATCTCAGGTCCCAGGAATGGCCTAGTTCCTTAGTGGCTCACAGCCTGGTGTGCTCACCATGACCCATTCACCAATTGGGCATGCTAGGCTTTGAGTTTAAATTCCTGCACTACCAGAAGATTCATTCTGATGTAAGAAGCCTATGGTGGCACATGTTTTCCTGTCCTGTGAATGTCCTGGGTCTCATTGAGGATGGAGAATGCTATATAGGCAACTCTTAGCCATGGGAATAGGTTGTCATCCATGTCAGCACAGTTATTTCTGTCACCATATGCAATAAAATACACAATACATCCATGGATAAGACAAAAATAGAACGAATAACTACACTGAATGCAAGATGCATACCACATCTGTAGGTAAAGAGAAATCCTATGTTTAAAAAAGGTTGGCTTGTTATTTTGTCCAGTGCTGGGGCTTCAAATCAGGCCCTACACCAGGCCTGACATTCTAGTCTTCAAAGATGGTGAGCTTCTCCTTCCTCCACAGTGCAACAGAGTTACTCAGACCTGAGCTCAAATCCCAGCACTGACAAAAGATTCATCCTGATATCAGAAGCCAGTTGTTGTGCCTTTTATCCTCTCCTGTGAAAGTCCTGGGTCTCAAAAACGATGGAGAATGCATAGACAACCCTGTCAACATGGGAGCAGGTTGTCAACCATGTCAGCACAGTTATACCTGTCACTATACTTATTAAAATACACATTACCTCCATGAATTAGAGGCAAAATAAGGAAAATAATTGCACTGAACACAAGATGCTGTCCACACATGTATGTCAATATAGATCCTATGTTTAAATTATGAATTTATGACTATAGTGGACCACCCTGGGCATCAATGTCGGATTCTGGGAATGGCCACACTCCTTAGTTGCTCACAGGCTCATATGATCACCTTGACTGATTGGCCAACTGGTTTTGCTCTGCCCTGAGGTCAGATCTCAGCACTGCCAACAAGTGGATCATGGAGTAAGAAGGAGAGTTTGAAACTTTTTTTCCTTTTCTCTGAGAATCCTGGGGGTCAGGCATGATGGAGAACATTTCTACAAATCTAGATGTTCTGTGATAGGTTGTCATCAATGTAATAAACAGAATGGGTTTCTTCATAGTAAAATCAATGGTAAATAAATGAATAAAACAAAAGATACAAGGAACAACCACACCAAACATGTATGGACTGAACATCTATAGGTAAGTATAAATCCTATGTTTACAATATATATAAATAATATGTATTCCA
Organism: Dipodomys spectabilis; assembly: GCF_019054845.1. Classification (NCBI taxonomy): domain Eukaryota; kingdom Metazoa; phylum Chordata; class Mammalia; order Rodentia; family Heteromyidae; genus Dipodomys; species Dipodomys spectabilis. The sequence goes on along the minus strand of NW_024871098.1, from coordinate 304,428 downwards.
GGGCTACGTCTTGAATTCAGGACTAGTGAACAGGCCTGATTTTTTATCTTCATCTAAGGTGATCTTCCGTTTTATCCACATTGCTGCAGATTTACCCAGATACTGAGTTCAAATCCAAAGCCTGTATGAATAAACTGTGAATTGCAAGCCAGGGAGCTAATTTTTTTCTCAGCGTGGGGCTTGAACTCAGGTCTTGGCAAGTCTGCCTCAGCTTCGATCACGCTAGGATGGGGTGCAGCCACTTGACACACAGGTGCTTCTGTGATCCTAGACCCCAATGTTGCAGGGAAAACAATGCACAGAAAAAAATGTGGCCTTTTATGTTTTATTCCTTTGCACAGTGACCCTTCTGGGTCTGAATGACACTGTTGCAAACGGTACTTCACCTTGCATTGCTGATGGCTGGCAGACTATCAGGGAAGCCATAGGCCCACATGGCAACATAGGCCCTCATTTCGAATCCCCGTCCTGACACCAACCAATGGCAGGGGGTACAAATAAACTGGTTCCCATCCAAAGGAATAACACTGGAATTTTGTCAATTTCACAGTTGAATGAGTTGTTTGTGAATGATGATCCTATAAAATTAAACAGCAGCATTTCAGAAGGCTGGTTGATTTTATTTAATATTTATGAATCATTAAAAGAATATTATTACTTACGGGAACACAATAATTTCAGGACACTGAGTGCATTCATTAATATTTTCAGGATGAAAACAATAACATTAATTACATGGACGCATAAGAAATACCCAGGAACTGGTAGGAATGTAGTCTATATAAGTGAATAATGTATAGACATCTGTGGCACTCCATAAAGATAAATATTTATTGGCATATTGTCATCTGCATGTCAATCTGTTCTTATTTCGTTCACTCATGGGGCTCATTCTCAGGTCCTGGGAACAACCTGTCAGCTCAATTTGCCCGAGGATGGCATGTTTACACTCAACCATTCATGAATTTGGCCTTGTAGGCCATGAGTTCAGCTGCCAGTGCTGCCAAACAATGAATCGTGGAGTAAGAAGCTGATGGTGACACATGTTTTCCTTTACTGTGAATCTTCTGGGTGTCAGGTATGAAGTAGAATACATATGTAGACCTATAGCCTATGTAATCAATGTTCTATGTGCTATAATAGTCAATAAAATAAATGGTCCATACATGAATACAACAAAAATAAAATAACTACACTGAACACACTATGGAGTCAACATATGTATATAAATATAAAACATATATGTAAATTGTACATGAATAGGGTGTTTTCTAGTGCTGGGGATCGATTTCAGGCCTAAGGAACATACATGAATTTCTTGATTTCAAGGAGGCAAGCTTCCCCTTCCCACACAGTGCAACAGAGTTACCCAGACTATTAGTTCCAATCCCAGTCCTGGTAGAAAAAATGTCATCTTTATAGTATGTGAGGCCCAATTCTTAGGTACTTCATTATGCCTCCATTTAATGAATGTGATTGTTTAAATGTTTAATAAAATATTAACTAAAATTGATCAGTGTCATGTAATATAATTGTGTATAATTTTATCCTAGAATCTTTCAAGAACTGTTCATTCAATCATGACTTACATCACATTCCATTGTTAGTCATATGGATAGGAACAAGTTTCTTAGGATCTCCTACCATTTGGACGTAGCAGGACCAGGATTCGAATTGTGGGCTCCAGCTCCCACCACTTCAACCCGAGGATAGGGAACTAACAAGTCTGTCCAAGAACATCAACAAGAGCAGTGATTAGGCAGGCACCAGTGGCTCTCAGCACTCCTCCTTGTTACTTACAAGGCTGTGGTAGGAGTATCATGGTCAAAGTCACCCTAAGCAGGAAAATCCTTGAGACCCCTGTCCAACTTCATTGCCAACAAAGCCAGAAGTCTTGTAGCTCTAGTGTAGAAGACCAGCCTTGAACAAAAGCAGCTTATGGATTGTGCCCAGATCCTGAGTCCAAGGTCTGGGACTGGCAACAAACAGAAACGCACAACAATCTGTGTAGACATCCAGCTAAAGCAGGTCACCCTCTTGTCTCCAACTGAATAGGACAGAATACCCTGGGAAAGAGCTTTGAGAACAGCTGTCATCTTGACTCCCCCATTCTGCTTGGTTCACAGGATTCTGGCCACACCCCCACTCTTTCATGCTTCTTTCTGACCAATGGGGTACAAGAATGGTGGTCACACCCACATTCCATGCTGCCTGGTAGCACTGGGATTCCCTGTTAGTTTACACCACTACCAGCAGTTGAGGAAGGTAGAGGTGGCTGAGTGGTGAGGAAGAGACTCGAGGTGACTCTGAAGTATAGTAGAAAATTGATGGTCCCACCTTAACCCGGCCCTTTACACGGTGCCAGGTTTCAAACCTCAGGCAATGGTGTGCTGCCAGCCTGCCTAAATCCCCGACCTGGTCCCTGCCCTGAGTCTTCTGCTCTGGGCCCATGTGTCCGCAATGCTGCCGCCATCGCTGCTGCCCCATTTGGAGCAGCTGCCAACAGCTTCTCCTAGCATCACAGGTGAGTGGGCGTCCCAACACCAACCTACCCTGGGTCAAACACCACTCTGGGAGCACCATGACCCCACTATTGTTTCCTCTCCCTGGCTCTGATGAGCCACCTTTCTGTCTTGATCATTTCTGAGATAGAAACTAAATATATGCTCAGGCTGGACTGGATGGCGGTTCTCCTCTGACAGGTATGCTCCACCAAGCCTGATCCTCTGTAGTTGGGATGGTAGACATGTGGTGTCATGCTCAGTCATCGGTTTAGATGGATTATTCCAAACTCAGTCCACAGCAGTGGATTCTTGACCACACGTGCAGCTCTTGGTAGGGCCTCAACCATTGGACCTCAGTCTCCTCACAGGAGAGTTGTGAGGTAACAAGGAATTTATACAGAGAGATCTCTGGAGAATGGCTAGGCAGAGAGGGAGAGGCCTTCAGATAAGGTTTTGGCAATTCTGTGAGCATATGACAGGAAGATACCAGAAAGGGCTCAGGTGGGGCCTGTTATAAATCATTGAACAGGTGTGGGATTATGAACCGAAACATGGCTCTCTTTCATTATTACACTATCCCCATGAGGAAGGAGATCCTTCATTTTTGTTCAGTTTTGCAGCTGGGGAAACAGAGGCACAGAGAAGCCAGGTGACCTACTTATGACCTCAATTTCACAGGAAGCTCGGCCTGACTTCTCTACCATGCTCCCTAGGACAATGGATGCTATTCAGTCCACGTCTTGTGGTGGGAAGTTCACTTCTTTTCAGTCTTGGGTCTTGAACTCTAAGATTGGACACTGTTCCCAAGCTCCTCATCTCAAAGTTAGCGCTCTATCACTTGAGCGCACAGTGCCACTTCCAATGTTCTGGTGGTTCTTTGGAGATAAGATTCTCACAGTTGTTCCTGCCTGGGCTCTCTATGAACCATGATCCTCATATCTCAGCCTCCTGTGTAGTTAGGATTAGAGTTTTATGCCACTGGCACCCGATTTAAGTGTAATTTTTATTTTCTTTCTCTGTCTCTCTCTGTCTCTCTCTCTCTCACTCTCGCTCTCAGGAACTGGCAGAATGGGTGCTATAGGAGGTGGTCCAACGTCCCCAGGTGGCTGGAACCCAAGATGGCCCACTCGTTCTTGGGGTGAGCTGTGGGTCAGGAGCTGTCTCATTCAGCGTATTGATACATCTCCATGAGGTAAGCCCTCTATGCCCTTGAAAGACTGTGAGCGTTATTCATTGTCCATCTAGCTTTACTGGATTTACTATATTGTTTTCTTTTCTACATCATTTTCTAGCACCTGGCCAATATTATGGTACATAGTTACTGGATGAAAATGTAATGTCAACTTAGGAAAGTCATTTAGGGATCTGGGAATGTGGCTTCATGATATGGTGATTGCCTAGCATGCATGAAACCCTGAGTTCAATTCCTCAGTACCACATAAACAGAAAAACACTGGAAGTGGTGCTGTGCCTGAAGTGGTACAGTGATAGCTGAGCTAAAAAGCAAAAAAACAAAAAAACCAAAACAAAACAAAACCAAAAAACATTTAGTTAGTAAATGCAAAATAAAGAATCCATACTTGGAATATATAATTGCTCCTGTCATACTGACACCTGACAATAGTCCCTAATTCATGTACTTTACTTATATTAGGATATTATGTTGAAAAAACTTTTGTTCATTAGGTGACAGCAATTAATGGCTTGAATGTGCTCAGATATCAGGTGAAGATTAATTCTGGAAATTCAAAGCTTCCAGGTTTTTGAATGGTCACTGCTAATCACAATGAGAAGGGTAGTCTGAGATTTGGAAGTCTTTTTGGTTAGTCATGGCACCAAAACGGCAGAGGCAAAGTAACAGTTGTGACAGAAGAAAAGGAATAACTCCAGAGTTAAGTAATAAATGATAGTAACTAAGGTATTCCAGAAACTGTTTTAGAGAGCTCTTTTTGGTTATTGAACAAATAGTTATCAACGAGTCTTATTCCTCATTACCTTTAGCATTCTAAATCTCTTAGGCTACTTGTTAATCTCTGTGTAATAAATGTATCTCCTTCTCTGCTGTTTATTCTTACCTTATCTTCTTTGCTTTCTGAAAATCTCAACCTTTCTATAGTTCTCTATGAACATTTCCTGATACTAAATACACCTACACAGATGCCAGAGAATGCTAATTTAAGGGTTCCATAGCTCATGAATCATTAATGAAACAACATGGAAAAGGAGGACATATTTATTGTTACCACAAATTTTCTGAAAAGCTGCAATGCCATCATTTGATTCAAATTTCCATCATTTGTCTACATAGTGTCATATCAGTGCACATAAATGCAAATAAGACCTGGGTGCTGGTGGTTCACGCCTGTAATCCTAGCTATTCAGGACACCAGATGATTGTGGTTCAAAGCCAGCCTGGTCAGGAATGTCCATGAGACCTTTATCTTCAATTAACCACCAGAAAGCCTGAAGTGGTGCTGTAGCTTAAGCCGTAGAGCGCTCAATTTGAGCTGAAGAGCTGAGGGAGTGTGCCCAGGATCAGAGTTCAAGCCCCACAACCAACAAAAAGTGCAATTATAGCCTTAAGTTTCCCCAAAAGTTAGGACAAGATCAATAATCTTGCCAAGCAGAAAAAATAATATCAAATGATTCAGTGTACCTATTTTGCTGAGTTATTTAAGTTATGGCTTCTTTGCTAGACATAGTCTCTTCCTTTAAAAATTGTCAAATATTAGCTTTACAATAAACTTCATCTAATATTTCTTGTTTCAAAAGAGAAGTCTATACAGTTGATGTCACTTAGCTTTCTTACTATCTTAATACAAAGCCAAACCAGGCAGGAGAGTCTGTCAAACTCTTATCACAAATTGAACACCAAAAAACCAGAAGTGGAGTTTTGGCTCAAGCAGTAGAGTACTAGCTTTGGGGGCAGGTGGACACAAAAGACAGCTGTTCAAGAACAGAATCCAGCCTCTGGCTTCAAGCCCCAGAACCAACACAAACTAAACAAACAAGCAAATAAAAATCCCAGATATTTCTTTGGGACCTTCTTTAAAGAAGTACTGGTCAGAGAAGAGGCTCCTTTTGTTGATTATATTCAATGGATCCTGCTTTTTTGGAATCCGTTTTGCTCTGGAGAACTCAGGACCAGACCAAAGGAATTGATAACTGACTCCTGTATCAAGAGAATCATCTCAGGGGTGAAATATCCATCCATAAGACACTTTGAAACCTCCATGTCTTTGTTCCTTTACAGGAGAACACTTTTAAAACTACGTTATTTCCTTTTGTTCTATGCTGGCCTTCAAATGGTACATTATTTCTTTTTGTAACACTCTGAACTAGAAGTTTACAGAAAAATTTTATATGAGTAAAGAACACACTCGAAAAAGCCAGGGACAGAGGTTCCTTCAAGCCTTGGGATACTTTTCTTGTACAGCAAAAAGGAAAGCACAAGGTAACTTGAACTTTGTTATTCCTCTATGTTCCATTCCTCTCCTGGGGTCAGTTTCCACATCCAGTAACAGATACTTCCAGTAACAATCGATGGTGCTGCTTGAGGTATAATGAATATTTTCTGGCTTCACTGAAATAACACTAGAACACCTATGGACCTGAAGTAACACGTGTTTCAGAGACAACTTAGTAAAGAGAAAATATGAAATTTATATTGCTTATTAATACATTATACATGAGTATATTGAGTTCAAACTTTGTAAGTTCTCTGTAAATTGAAGCGAATTTTAAATGGGAAGAAGGTTCTCAGAACATTGTTTTTGTGAGTGTATGTGCTGTTCATTATTTCCCAAGTGGACATGAGCTATCAGTAAGGGAAACAATAGCAATAATAGGAGAAAGAGAAGTTCTGTGTTTAAGTATAAAGGTTCAATACAATATAGAAAACTACAAATAAGGCAACATTGAAACAATAAAGCCAAGTCCATTATGTAGATTTATGGGAGTGATAAACAGAAAGGACCACTCCTACGTGGAACATGAAGTATGAGGCCAATCTCATTCTAAATCATGCTTGCTAATCATTCAACTTTGTAGAAAGAAGAATGGAAGAATAATTCTTTTTCCAATGAAAGTCAGATATAAGAGCAAGGATTTAACTGGAAAAAAAATTCCATCTTGTGAGAGGAGCGATTATATTAGCAATGAACTGGTGGCTAAGATCACATTTTTTTTTCTTTACACACACACACACACACACACACACACACACACACACACACACACACATATATATTTGTTGACTCAGGATATGTAATATGTGTGTTCATCTATCTTTATAAATTTCTTGAGTTAGGGGGTGGGAAGGTGGCTCAGTGGTAGATCGCTTGCCTCGAATGCGTGAGGCCCTGGGTTCGATTCCTCAGCACCATTTAAGCAAAAAAGAAAAAAGCTGAAATTGGCGCTGTGACTCACGTGGTAGAGTGCTAGCCTTGAGCTGAAGATCTGTGGGAAAGAGCCCAGGCCAAGAGTTCAGGCCCCATGACCGGACACCCCACCAAAACAAAAAAAAGTATTCTTGAGTTAAAAATCTGGGCTACAGCTTAGACATTACCCTCACAAAAATGTTTGTAGTTCAAAAGTTGATATTCCTGGAGAAATAAAACCTAAGAATGTAAAGGAGTCTGGGAAGTTAAGTTTGCATCCAGCCTGGGCAGAACACTCTTTGCAACAGTATATAAAATTAAGCAGTCAAAAGCTGGATTGGAAGAATGGCTCAGGTCATGGAATACCAGTCATGAGCAAGACTGCTGAATAAGAGCTTGAAGCTTTTGCATACATACATACAAACATACACATACACACAAAGGCACTTATATGTGCACACACAAATACACAAATGAAACAACTCTCAGAATGTGTAGAAATGTTAGAAAAAAAAAGAATATATATTCTGAAGAAGACTAGAATCAAGTGATAATTTTTAATATTAAAAAGTCCTCAAATGAACTTCCTTCAAATAAGTTTGAGTATATTACCTAGGTAGGGACCAGAGATAGTAAGTGAGTCAATTAATCTTTATTAAAGGGATCGCATCCATGGAGGAATGAATCAGAGACCCCGCAGGTGCATCTGAAAATATTCATATCCTGTGTCAAATGTTAGAACATCTTTGAAAATAGTAGATAAACAGTCTGAACAGTCACTCTGGTGTATAATATCCCTGGAGAAGTTCAGAATTGGTAGTCTGTATCTAGATTAAATAAACCAAGAAACTATGGCAGGACAATGTGATACAAGCCTAGAATTCTAGCACTGAGATTAAGACAGGAGATTAGAGAGTGGAATCACATAGTGATACCTTCCCTGGACCAGGTAGTATACTTTTGTCTTAATAAAACAAAACAAACAAGAAGGGAATACATAGTTGGAAGTTTGGGCTAATTTTGTCATTATGTTTTGAGAAGTCAAATTTCCTGTTGAAATGCAACTCATACTTAATCCTCACTTGTGTTTTAAATTCTCTCTTAATTACAGAACATTCCTAGATGCAAAATCACACATGATTCCCATCCAAAATTTGAAAAAGTATGTTATCATTATAATGTTATATCCCAAAGAAATGATGAAGGATTACAAAACTTAAGCCTGGAAAAATTGCAAAGTACCTCTAATGTAGGATTTTTTTGGGGGGAGGAGGGCCCGGTCTTGGGGCCTGAACTCTGGGCCTGGGCGCTGTCCCTCAGCTCTTCAGCACAAGGCTAGCACTCTACCACTTGAGTCACAGCGCCACTTCCGGCTTTTTTCTTTTTGCTTATGTGGTGTTGGGGAATTAAACCCAGGCCTCAGGCATGCAAGGCAAGCACTCTACCACTGAGCCATCATCCCAGACCTAATGTACGATTTTGAAGATCTTGCTAAATTAGAATTTAGATTTAAAATAAATATTTTGATTTTTTTGTAATTTTATATTTTATAGGAATCTACAAAATTCTTTTTAAGTAGAGTATTTAATTGACAAATTCACAAATGATTTTGCATTCTATTTGCCTAGAATATTCTTTCAAGAGAGTTATAATTAGAACTTAGTTAATAGATAATGCCAACAGTTCATGTATAAAATTATAATTTGAACGTTGAAGACAGAGTTGCCAACAAATTGATGATATTGATTTATAAATTTAGAATAAGAGCAATTTTCAGATTCTTTGGTATAACATGGTATGAAGAGAATAATCGTGTGACATCTTTCTTCTACCTGTATGTAACACAGGAAGCAATTTCCTTAATTATTTGCTACTTTATACACTGAGACATATGTTAGGTTTGGGGTTTGTTTTTATTTTTGTTTTTGTTTTATTGGTTTGTCCTAGGGCTTGAACTCTGGGCCTGGACACTGTCTCTGAGCCTGTCTATGCTCAAGCTCGTGCCCTACAACTTCAACCTCAGTGCCACTTGCGTCTGGCTTTTGCTGAGAAGTTTATTGGAGATAAGAATCTAGGGAAACTTTCTGCTTGGGTGGGCTTTGAACTGTAATCTTCCGAACTTAGCATCCAGAATTTATATGATAGTTAAAAAAGTATAAATATAAATAGTATTTGCAAGTGTTCCGATCCCAAGAATACCAGTGGGGGGAAAATGATGCAACCCAGTTTGTTGTTGTGTTTTTTCCAGAACATGTATGGCATCCCATTTGCAGAGTTGTATTTTTTCACAATAGAGATAAGCTATTCATGATGTGAATTAAGGGAAGCTTGAGGTGTACCTAAAATTTTGAAACTGTTGGGCTAGGATGACTCTATATCATAAATATTGGTATTGATGTTCATAAAACTAATAGCTTATTGTGATAAACAATTGCTTACTCTTGAAGAATTAATTATTACCAATGCTAATTAGTTTTATCCTCTACCAGAAAGTGGTTATTTTTCTGTTGACTCTCAATCTGTAACACCCCGTTGGAAAATGCATCAATTGCAGAATTTCATAACATGCAAGCTGGTACTGCTTTGAATCTCTCAGGTATGGAATTTTCTGAATTTGAAAATGAGTAGTTACTAGTCATTGGAATGTTGAAGAACACATATATTCTGTCTTCTTAACAACTTATTTACTTTTAAAAGTTATAGGTTTCCATAGAATTAAACTGTTTTCGCTTTTAGTGTGAGAAAGTACTATATTTATTCTTTTTTCAAAATATTGGTAAAAATATTGTAAAAATATTGTCTATTCGGATAGCATTCAAGTTGATGGTACTCTGATAAAAAGGGTGTAATTAATTCAAATTAGACGACAAACAGTATTGATTTTTAAAAAGTTACTCCAAAAAGAATATTTACTATACCAATACAGTTTAATTTTATTTCATGCAGCTTATTTATTAAATTTCATTTTATTGTCAAAGTGATGTACCGTGGGGTTACAGTAATTTTAAGGTAGTGAATACATAACTTTTCAAACCTGTTACCACATCCCTCATTTCTTCACAGTCTTCCTTTACCCCAATACCCTTCACAACTTGTAATATACATTTCCAACATATTGTCTTGTGAGTATTGCTATTGCATTGGTTTGCCTTTTAACTTTGTCACACCATTTTGTTGTTCCTCTTCCCTTCCCTAATTAAGGTAAATATATACACAATACACAGGCTACCAAAATCAAATACAGTAGGGAATAAAGCATAGGGGAAAAAACAAAAAGAAAATAGAAATCACATAGTACATTAAAAACAACAACTGCAAACAATAATCTCTGCTTCCATGTCTTGAAGGTCATTATGCTCAGAATCAGCTTATAGGGTTATATATATGCATAACAAAGCCTCAAGAAAATAATAGTTTCATGGACACTATATTATGAAAACAACATGTTAACTGTTATTGATGGTAACGGTGGAGTTAGGATTGGTGAATTTGCGGTTCTAATAAAGGAATTTCAAAAGATTTTTAAAATTATGAGAGGTAAATTTTAATTTGTTCAATTTTTTTTAACAACTTAGCCTATTATGAAAATTTAAAATTGCTTGGGAGAATAGGCTTTCATGCAAAGTAATCCATGGAGATTTAGCTGAGAGGGAGCAATGTGGATGAAGATGGCATATTTTCACACTAAAAAAACAAACCTCAGAAACCTTGCTATAAATCCTGTAGGTTCGCTTGAGAATTGTCCTTACCCAGGAAATCTACTCTTACTGTGTGAAACAATGTTGTAGTGGAATTTAAATTCAAAGTTCTTTAAAAATAGACATCAAAATTTGTGAAATGACTTTAATTACCAAACAGTACTTCTCTGAAAAAGATAATTGGGTCAAAATATTTAAGGAGAAAGTGTCCTCAACAATGAAAGAAGGTATTGGGTTTACACTTTTCTGTTTCTAATATCTTCTACAATGACTTTGCGCGTGAAGCACTGAACCACAGAAAAAATCTGATTGGTTACTTGAAACCGATGATTTCACATTTCTTAGTAGCTCCTTATTAACATGAGAAAGTGAAGACTTCTCTTATTACATAAGCCAAAAAGTTTTGGAATCAGAAAAGAATTGAGCAAATTGAAAAGGCAAGAAAAAGGATTCTTAGAAGCCCAAGGTAAGCATTTTGGTTTCAGCAGTGGAGGGAGGCCAAACTTTTGATATAGATTGGTGTAATATTTTTGCTAACTAAAGTGATTTTACAGAGCCTATTTACCTCACTACAATTTAGAACGGATTGAATGAAGATATGAAAATAAATTCCACATCCAAATAAAAGAGTTTTAAAAGAGAAACCATGAAGATTTAGAAGTGGGGAAGGCCTTATAGTCCTTCACCTTCACTAGACTTGAAGCCAAGAATCTCTGATTTGTTGGAAATCAGGCAAGATCTAAGAGGAGGACAGAGAAATAGCACATAGGAGCATTGTCCTTTTGTAACAGACACTGTCATCCAAGGTATGGGTGATTATACTCTATTCTTTTCCATACATCCTGCTGAGCAAATGCAAGTCCAAGAGAAAAATAATCTATTGAAATAATTTTGGAAAGAATAGCTTCACTGATCCTGATATTGTATCTAAGGAGAGTCTTAAGAGAGAAGACAAAATGGAGTATTCTTCGGTTTCCTCTAAGCATCTTGTTAGCAAAATATGTCTTTGAGGTTAGAAGTGATTGAACCAAAAATTGATGGAGTACTGATTTTTGAGGACACTTTAGACATAAGAAGACTTTCAAGGCAAAAGAAAAAAGAAAAAAGTATATCTAAATATTTGTGATCACAGCTTCTTGGAGTAGTATTTTGGAGACAAAGTTTTACATTAGAGATTGTCCTCATTAACATTGATGCTGGGTTTCCGTGACACCGAAATGCAAGTGAGAAGTTTAATGGACTCACTTGGATAAGTAAACAGCATGATAGAAAAAAATGGAATATAATATTTACTGAATTATTTTGAACAATTACTTTGCCAGAACAAAGAAGGAAATATATAATGCAAATCACTTGACATAAACTTATGAATGAAAGTAGTCAATAGAAATGAGAGAAAACAGAGAGGACTGTTTCCTCTCCGGTGGAGTAATGGGGTCTTGATCTTGTTTCTTCCATTCTATCTTTACAAGCTATCAAGTGTGGCTCAGGATTGGAGTATCCAGTTCAGACCAAGAGAACATGCAGAAGAAAATATTTGCAGCAGATATAGGTGATTTATAACCTAAAACAATCTATTTAAATCTGTTAAAAATTTTCCTCTATCCCAAACTGCTCACTTTAAACAACTTTGTATGCTTTTCACAAGATTGTTCTTCATTAACTATTTAAAATTTTGAGAAGTCATCATCATACTCTATAGAGATTGCTGTTTGGTTGTGCTTTTTGTGTGTTTTTGTTTTTTGTTGTATGTTTTCACTGAATTACAAAAGGTTGTGCTAGTGTGTTTCAATTAAGTATGTGCATCTAATTGTCCAATGTTCCTGGATCAGAGTCACTCCTTCTATCCTTCTCAATCAACCCCTTCTACAAGATTTATTTCCGATTTACCACTTCCTTTCTCACATGTGTGCTTTGAGTATTCTAGCTGTATTTGCTCGTTGTTCCATTTCATTCATTCTATGTCATTACTATTATTCCTCTCTGGTTTCAACTTCCTGATAGGCATTCTGTTAAACTGTCTGCTAGTACTTTGAAAGGTTTATATACATTCCATGGAGTTTCAATTCTGCATATACTTGAACTGATGTCAGCTTATATTTCCATAATTCATTCATCTGAAGTGACAATTTGCAAGACTGGAGACATGGAGCACCTATTCCTCTTCATTTGGAAGATTAATCTGTAGTCAACAAGAAAGTTTAAAAATGGCTGAGAGGGCTGGGAAGGTGGCTCAGTGGTAGAGCACTTGCCTTGCATGCTCAAGGCCCTGGGTTCGATTCCTCAGCACGCCATAAGCAAAAAGAAAAAAGCCGGAAGTGGCGCTGTGGCTCAAGTGGTAGAGCGCTAGCCTTGAGCCGAAGAGCTGATGGACAGTGCCCAGGCCCAGAGTTCAGGCCCCACGACTGGACCCAAAAAAAAAAAAATGGCTGAGAATGTATTCCTAACTACGAGTTTTATAAATGGCTTTGTACAGTGGTTTGTAATTATTTTATTTTACATGGCATAATATTTTCTATTACCGATAAGTTTTGGAAAAAGAAGAAAACTAAAATTTACTAGTGTTGAGGAATATGATAGAAATAGAAGACAGATTTTATGTTTGTCAAATCTCTGATGAGTACCCATATGCAAGAATTAAAGTTATATTTCTTACTGTGTTAGACAAATAGGGAAAACATAAAACACCATATGATAAGGCAAATATTCATGACTTTTTAAAATGTACTTATTATGTCATGAAATTTACTCTATTAGCTAATGTTTTGGTTTGAAATATGGGAGGCTGATCTATTTAACAAATTTTCGAAGTCACCTACTGAAAAACACAAATGATGGGGGGTACTCTTTCTACATTTCAATGAATGGTTGAACCTCTTCGGCATTGGTGCTGGGTAAATAAATCAACTCTATTGTACCTTGCTCTACACTTGTAAAAGTTGTAATGCCACTAAATATTATCTACTTTTAAAGTGTTATTTTGGCAAATGTGATTTTACAAAGTTTATTTGAAAAGGAATACACTTTCAGCAGATTAAATGTAGGTTATCATTTGTTTGAGAATGACATCATTTTTATACTTCAGAACCAAGGTTTACTGAAGTACCAGTGTTTTGAAGCACTAAGAATTTTCTCAATTATTGTTTTTCTGAACTATATTTGACCTCTAGGTCAAGTTTTCCTAGCCTTGGTAGACCAATTATAGATCTATCGTTCCAGGAACTATTTTTTGGCCTGATGATGCTGGACTGAAATCATTCATTAATCATTAGGATAAGGGTATTACAAATAATCTCTTGACATTTGTGGTCTTGTTCACTCATATGGGATGGTCATCTGAAAATTGAAAGTTTGAATTACTGTACTTTCACATTTGGGATCTCATCCTGCATTTTAAATTGCCTTGCATTTCACAATTGCTTACTGCTAATTCATGCATTTCAAGGAATTGGGGCCCTGAAATATAGGAAATGAGAAATTGAGATGGGTCTTCAATTACTTTCTGTTGGCATGTTGCATGGGCCTCTGTGAGATCTCTTGCCCTAGTTATCTGATGATGCAGGTAACTGGGACCTGGGATCCTAGGACCCGTGGATCCTGTGGAAGAATAATACCTTTTAGACATATCAGCAAAATTTGAGTATAATCAGTAGGAATGCTTCAGAAATATGGAGAAAAACAGTTTGGGACCAGCGAGTTAAAACAATAAACAGAGCATCAGAGTAAAATCCCTTATAGATTAAAGAAAACATTTTTTTTTTACCATGTGAATTCAGAAACCAAGAACAATTAGAAGGTATCACAAGTTTATACTGAAAACATTGCATTGATTCTTTTTATATTCTGATATATATTCTAATCCTGATTATTTATATTCCAATCTATTTATTGTAATAAATATCAATTAATTTGTCAAATTATAAATTAATTCCAGTAAGATTCACTGTGTGAAATATAAAATCAGCACATAAATATAAAATATATAAGTATATATAATATAAGAAAATGCTTTGCATTGTTCTCTTGTTGTTAAGGTAACAAAGGCAACTGTTTTAAAATATTATTCCATTACCTCTACCTCAGTGTTTGGTAGAATTTAACTTAAAGCTTTACCATTCAGAGATGTACAGCCTAGAGGCAAGAGGAAACACTGTGATTAAAACATTACCAATTTAAGGCCTAATAACAAGGAGAAACATATGGACTTCTCCTGGAGCTATGGAATATATTTAGTTATAGAAAATCAGTGGTGTTAGTTCCTGCCTGATTGGATGGTAGACAGGCCAGGACATGAGGTAATCATGCATATGAACAATTTTTTCACCTTCTAAGCTTTAGCTACTTTTGAAATGATAGGGATAATAAATAATTATATTTTGAAAAAATACCTTTTAGCCTGAACAGTTCTGTCTGAACTGTTCATCTCTCTATAATCCCTTCTTACTAAGATTATTTCTGCTCCAGTAAGACAAGCTATGCTGTCAGGGTAAGATATTCTGGTTGGTCTGTTCCTAAATGGAGCAAAGGTAATGGGTCAGGCAAACATTTGTGCCAGTAAGACCTCATTTGGGAAGTTTTAAGCTGGAGAAATTTAGAAGTAGCTCTTAAGCAAGGCTTACTTTGAATCCATTAGCTCCACAAAGCTAACTCAGTTGATAAATTAGTACTTGAAAAGCCATTACCTTTGGACCTACCTATAATGGCTTCAAAGTATTATCAAATTTCAAATGAAAAATTCTTAAAATGTCTATTGACAAAAAATTGCAAATGTGAGCAATTGAACAAACAATGTAAGTTTTTTCCACCATAAACAAATCTTACAAAAATAAGATGAATAGTAATTTAGGGAACAATAAGGTTTCCTTGTTACAAATAGGCAACCAAGGATAAATGCCTGTCTTAAGATTGCATCATTAACTACTTAAATTTACAGGATACTACATGCTTTAGCAGCACATCTACCCGAATTACAATACAGAGGTTAACATGGCTCTTTCACGAGAGCCATGTTAATGATATGAAAATTTGTGAAGTATTCCATATTTTCCTTTCTTCAGATGCAAGAAATGGAAAACAGTTATGAAAAAATTGATTACAAATATACAAGTGTAATAATACATGTAATTCATAGAAATAAAAGTTAGTTTGACATCAGTGTATTCAATCTTCACTTTTCAGAAAGGCCTTTACATAGCATAACATTTATAAAACTTTGAAATTAGATAACATTGTCATTTTATCCCAAATAAATAAAATTATATAAGGACCTAGGAATTAAAGGAATCTTAAACTGTTTTTATATGGAATGCAATTCGAAAGGACACATTTAGTAATGAATCCATATATTATACAAACAATGTCGAATTCAAAGTATTATATCTAGGAGAGAAAGAAATAGATTATGGACATTATATAAATAGAATACAAAATATTTTAAAATATACTTTTTTCAGACAAGCACCAGAAATATCCTTAGTTTCTATACTACTCATTTCAACAGATAAGTTAAAATTATTTCTGATATAAAAAATCACACTCTATATAAATCATTATAGATGTATACAAAAAAGTCGAATATATTTTGACATCAAACTCAGGCAATTCACTTGGAAAAGTACCATGGAATCCATGAATTTCTAAAGTAAAATATTGCTGTTGCTTTGTATTGTGAAAATATTTTGTATGGACACATGGGATGGACTGGCAATTTTGAAATTTAAGAAACTTAATGGAAACATTAGGACTTAAGAGAACAATTTGTACAGCTTTCCACAACTTCAAAGAGGTAGTGATACATACTTATCCTTTTGGCAATATCAAATGCAGTTTCTTCCAAGTTGTGTTCAGATCTGGTTTGATATAATGGGTCAACAGAAGGAGATCCAGCGTATCTTTGCTATATCTATACCCAGCAGCAAGATACAAGGGGGTCAAGAGGCCTTTGGTTTGGCCATTGGTGTCTGCATCATGATGAAATAAAGAAGCCACTCTGATATTATCCCATGTATAAGTAATGTGCAGGGGTGTCCAGCCATTCACAGTTATTCCATGAATATCTGCTTTGAGCCACCAACTCATGGATAATGTCTAAGTGTCCACAGTAGGCTTCTAGATGAAGAGGTGTATAATCATCGTTATCCCTAGTGTTCACATGAGTGGCCTTTATGGAAAGTAGTCTCTGCACTGTAGTAGGGCGATTACTTTCAGCAGAACAAAGAAGAAATTTGCTTGATCCTATTCCATTTTTTCTTGCAATTGATACCATTTCTCACTTTTTCATCTTGTTCCTCAACTTCATCAGAATTGCCTAACCAGACATTTTGAGTGCCAGTGAGAATGAGCTGTCCATGTATTTCCCCAATAGTTCACATTGGATAAACTAGTCAGAAAAATCCGGTGAATTTTCTGCATCTGTTTTATTCACTATTATTTATTTTCTCTTTTTTCATTTATACTATTCTAAATTATTCTATCTGCAGAGTAGGGATTTGGTAGAGAGCAGAGGAAAGATTTTCCTCCGTATTCAAAGGGACAAACTGAAAATGAGGATCAGTGGTGTCTTCATGTGCAGCTTATTCTAGGAATGAGAAAATAGGAAATAATGCCTTATATGTAAATGAATTGGGAAATGACAGAGCAGAAAGTGAAATGATGCAACCAAAAAAGATAAAAGCAAAATAAATTAAGATAATTATGGAGTAATCATATTACCTGTGAGAACCATGAGAGGGAGAGAGGAAGAGAGAGACAGATGTGCAAAAAGTTCTGGACATCATTTTCTCTTGGGCTGCTGCTGTGCAGGCCCAATATTTGATCTGAAGTGAATCTTGGAATTACAAAAGTTAAAACCCAACGTCTAGTAACCTTTAAATGGTCTGTGTAACTCCTTAGTTCTCATACCTGACACTGTGACTTAGTGGGAAAGGCAGAGGGCTGATTCCCAGCTATTGCAGACTTCTTCTATAGTGAACAATGAGCTACCACCTTCAGTCATGTGGTTCCATCACAGACTTGGTTCAGGTCTTTGAACCTGAATGTAGAAGTTTGAATCTCCATAGTGTGAATTGGAAATTTGGCCTCTTAGTAAGATAGGTTTGGAGGACCTTGGGTGACTCTCTTTTTAATAGCTTCCCCTTTGTGCACATTTGGTTTAGATGCAGGGATACATAACTAACTAGTAGGAGTGGTCACCCTATGGTAGAGCAAGAGAGCCACAGGAGAGGGACAGAGATCAAACTCATGACATCTGCCATTTTATGCTGCTTGAATTGACATGTTCTGCATGAATTTTAGTAATTCAAGAATAAAAACTATGGGTTGGGAAGGTGGCTCAGTGGTAGAGCACTTACCTTGCATGCATGAGACCCTGGGTTCGATTCATCAGCACCACATAAGCAGAAAAATGCCCGAAAGTGGCGCTGTGGCTCAAGTTGTAGAGCTCTAGTCGAGGTAAAGAGCTGAGAGACAGAGCCCAGGCCCGGAGTTAAAGCCCACAACTGCCCCCCCCAAAAAAGAATAAAAATTAACATTACATATAGATTTTTAATTGCCTCTTTGCTTCTGAAAAAAAGTAAAAGTAAAAATGAATTTAAATGGAAAGGAAGAGCAGGGAAAAGGAATGAAGTAATGATCATGGACAGCTCCTGAAGTCCAATCTGGAGGCTTTATTTACCAACAATGGAGAATAAAATGAAACTATGTAACAAGAAAGGACCATATATTTATGAGATCACAATGGTTTTCTGATATCAACCCACATGCCACATTTGAAATAGAATGAAATAAGAGAATAGGTATTTACAATGTGTCTATGACATCACAATGACAATAATGTCATAATGATATGA
This sequence comes from Dipodomys spectabilis, assembly GCF_019054845.1. Taxonomy (NCBI): domain Eukaryota; kingdom Metazoa; phylum Chordata; class Mammalia; order Rodentia; family Heteromyidae; genus Dipodomys; species Dipodomys spectabilis. Next base: position 286,000 of record NW_024871098.1, on the reverse strand, counting down.
GGTCATTGTAAATTGGTGATGTTGCAAGGAGGTTATGGTGTCATAATGAATATGTGTTGTCACACAGGTGATGGGTTCACAAAGGGTTTGTGATGTTACAATGGCATATATGAATACAATTGTCATATGTTCACAATGAGGATATGGGTACACATAGGGATTGTGATGTCACAAATGCTATATGTGTTTTGAAAGATACTTAGGGGTCATGATAGCTTTATGATACACAATTGTGATGATGTTACAATGCGTTTTTGATGTCATGATGCTTTTGTAATATCTTAAACACATGTCCAAATTCAATTGCTACTATTTCACAATGAGCACACAAGTTCACAGAAGGAGTTTGAAATACTAATGGACATGAATTTTTTTTAATGTTTGAGGTCATATTAGGTTTGTGAACACACAATGAGACAGTGATATCACCATGGCAATGTCAACTCACTACATCATGTCAAAATATTGTTTTGGTGTCACAATTAGTTGATGATGCCACATTGGTGATGATGTCACAAAATATTGGTGATGTCACAATATGTTGGGCATTTCACAATGACATAATGGTTCTCAATTGTCTTTAACTTACAATGAGTATATAAGTTCAAAAGGGTCTGTGATTTCTCCAAAAATATGTGTTGCACAAATACATTGAAATCCTACAAGGTTTGTGATGTCAGAATTTGGCACAATGGTTATGACATCTGGCAGTGTGATATCACCATGGTCATGATGTCACTGGGAATTTGTTATATCACATGTCATATGTGAAATCTAATGTGGTCGACAACAGATTATGAGGACAAAAAGGCCTAATGTATCAGAATTGCAGCATGTCACAAAAGTTATGATGACAGGATAGATTTGTGATGTCACAGTGGGTTAGTAATATCACAATGGCAATGTGATGTACAAAGGGATTGTGATGTCACAACGACTATGAATTCAAGATTTGTTTATGATATCAACGTACGGGCCACATCTGAAAGAGAATGATGAGATCACAGAAAAGGCATTCATAATGTGTCTATGATGTCATAATAACAATGTGAAGTTATAATTCTATCATATCATTTTAGTTTTGTGATTTCACAATGAGCACACAGTGTCAAAATGACAATGTGATGTCACAATTATGATAATCTCACAAACTGTTTTTGATGTTAAAATGTCATGTCTGATTCTCAATTAATAGTTTACAGTGGGGATTTGGGTACACAAAGGGACTGTGATGTCACAAAGCTATGTATTTTTTTCAACGGATATAAGAGGTCATAATAGATTTGGGAGGTCACAATGTGATCCTGGTGTCAAAAGAGCAATGTGATGTCACAATGGGTTTGTGATGTCACAGTGGTGATGAGGTCACAATGGGTTAGTTATTTCACAAGTTTGTAATATCACAATTATTTGTTCAATTTCAATTGCTCCTAGTGCACCATGAAGACACTGTAATAACCATCAGTGCCCCTATAATCCACGGGAACAGATAGTCATCATGGCTTCCTGGTCTGGACCACTAGAGAGGGGAGTGCATGCCGTTGGAGGGGGCAGGACATGCTGCTGAAGGAGATAGGATGTCAAGCCTCACATGGTGGGCTGCCAAGAAGTGATTGTGCATGGACATTTGGGAAGTGATGATTGAAAATTGTTATGCAAGAAACATATTGCAGTGGGGGAAAGGTACAGCCTATACTTAGGCTGCATGTTCAGAGCAACAGAAGGGGAGAGAAAAAGGGGAAAGGCCTGGAAGACAAGAAGTGATGAGACTGCAGGAGGGTAAAGACCTGGGAGGAGAGGAAATTGAGGGAGAGCAGGAGGTGAAGGATGGCAGCTGACCATCTGGATAAGGCAGGGCAGGCCTATCAAGAGTAGAGCAGCCTGAAGAAAAGAAAGGAATGGTCGCAGGAAAAAATGGAAAGACCTGAAATATAGGACAGGTCTGAAAAGGAGGATGAAGAGAAAGTAAAAAGCCTTGTCTTTTGAAGTGTGTAACTTTAGAGATCATTATTTTGTGGGTTGGTTGTTTGAAGACTAGTTAACAAATGGCTGGGCTGCTCTTTGGATGTCTGAGGGTTCATGGTTAAGGCTGCAATTAGCTCTGGGCATGCAGCCCAGGTCAAGGTAGTCGCTTGTTACAAAATTTCTGAGGACAAGACAGATTTGTGATGTTACATTGCATTAATGATATCACATTATCAATATGAGGTCACAAAAGGATTGTAATGTCACAAGGGTGATGTGGGCACAATGGGTTTCTGAAATCAACCGATATGCCACTTTTGAGATAGAATGAAATCACAGAATAGGCAATCACATTGTCTCTATGACTTCACAATGAAAATGTGATGTCATGATGCTATCATGTCATTGTCATTTTGGGATGTCACAATGGGCCTATGGTATCATTACAACAATGTGATCTCATTCTGGAGATGATGTCACAAAGCATTTGTAATGATACAATGGCGTGTCTGATGTCAGTTGTCTTTTGTTCACAATGAGGATATGGTTACCCAAAGGACTGTGATGTCACAAACACCATGTGCTTTTTCAAAGGTGCTAAGAAGTCACAACCGGTTTGGGATGTCACAAGGTGATCTTAATATCACTGTGGCAATCTGATTTCACAATGGGTTTGTGATGTCCCAGTGGTGATAAGATTACACTTGGCACAACTGTATTGAGTCTTAACAGGTTTGTGATGTCACAATGTGACTCAGTGGTCATGACATCTGGCAGTGTGATGTCACAGTGGTCATGATGTCACAGTGCATTTCTGGTATCACATATCATACCTGAAGTATTATGAGTTAAAAAATTTATGAGGTCAGAGAGGCCAGAGATCACACTGGCAGCATGTCAAAACATTTATGAGGATAGGACAGTTTTGTGATATCACAGTGTGTTAGTGATATCATAATGGCAATATGGTGTCATCAAGGTATTGTGATATCATAATGGTTATGTTGTAACAATGTCTTTCTGATATCAACCCACCTGCCACATTTGAAATAGAATGAAATCACAGAATAGGCATTCTAATGTATCTGTGATATCACAATGACCATTTGATGTCATAATGCTATGATGTCATTGCTGTTTTATAATGTCATGATGGGCTGATGTTATAATGACAATGTGAAGTTACAATGGTGATGATGTCACAGAGGTTATGCGATGTTAAAATGGCATGTCTAATCTCAATTGTCATTAGCTCAATATGAGGATATGGCTACACAAAGGGCCGGTGATGTCACAAAAGCCATGCTTTCTTTCAAAACTTCTGAGGTCATAATAGGATTGGCATGTCACAATGTGATCATAGTGGCACAATTGCAATGTAATATCACAATGAGTTTGTGATATCACCGCAGTGATGAGGTCACAATGGGTTATTGATGTCTCATCAAGTTTGTAATATAACAATGACATATACAATTTCAATTGCTTCTAATTCACTATGAGGATAATGTAATAACCAGTAGAGCCAGAATTATCTGTGGGAGCCGATAACCATAGTAAATTCTTGGCCTGGCCCACCAGAGAGTGTGGGGAATGCCACCAAATGTGGAGGTGTCAAGCTTCACATAGTGAGCTGTCAAGAAGTGATTGAGCATAGGGCTTGGGAAGTGATGGTTAGACAGAAGACCCATTGGAGTGAGGAGGGATAAAACCTATATATAGGTTGCATTTTCAGAGCACTGGAAGGGGAGATAAAAATGGGAGCTACCAGGATGGAAGTAAGTGGTGAGATAGCAGGAAGGGAAAAACCCGAGAAGAGAGGAAGTTGAGGGAGAGCAGAAAGTTGGAAAGTGGTCACTGGGGCAGAGTAGGGCAGGCCTGTGGAGAGTGGAAAGGCCTGAAGAGAAGAAGGAAGTGGTGGAAGGGAAAAAGGGAAAGACTAGGAAGGAAGGACAGGTCTGTAGCGAAGGAGGGAAGAATGGAAAAGTAAAAAGCCTTGCCCATTGAGGTTTGGCACTTTGGAGATGATAGTTTTTTGGCTGTTGGTTTGCAGACCAATTAAGAAAGGGTCTGGCTGCCCATTGGAGGTCTGAGGTTTGGTGGTCAAGGCTGCTCTTGGACCTGGGTATCCAGTCCAGGATAAGGTAATCCCAGTCCCCTTTCTAGTGTAAACTAGTTCATTTTATTAAATGTGTCTCGATCGTTTTTCTCCTTGCCTTAGAGGTCATAAGTACACGAGTTCACAGAAAGAGCTTGAAGTCTCAAAGGCCATGAATTTTCTAAGATGTGATGTGGCCATAATAGGTTTGTAAAAACACAATGGGATAGTGATATCACAACGGCAATACACAATATCATGTCAAAATAATGCCACAATTAGTTGTTGATGCCATTCACATGATGAGGTCATGAAAAACTGGACAATACTGATCAGGTTAATATTATAGTTACTAACTGCTTGTTTTGCTTCTGTAATTTGCTTTTTGCTAAATAAGTAATTTCGTGTTGCTTGAACCTCGACTCACTGCAGATAAAAAGGGCTTGATGGAGCAATTCTCTGAACCACAGATGGTTCTGGTCTGTTACAAAAACACAGGATATCAGCACAGATGGTGCCTAACAGCACAGATGCCTTATCAGAACAGTTGGTGCCTTAAAACCACAGGTGGTGCCTTATCAGCACAGTTGGTGTCTTATCATCACAGCTGGTTCCTTATCAGCATATCTGAAATGCCAGAAAGCCCCTTCTGGGCTCTGGAGATCACTATCTTAGTCAAGAGCACCTGCAGGTTAGCAAGTAGCACTGGAGTTTACCTAGTATATCCCACCAATCAGTTTAAAGCACATCGGCTCTTAAACCACCCAATCCCCTGTCCCTTATACTTTCCTGCTCTGTAATACGCCAATCATATGCTAAAGTAATGTTATGATTTTTCCGCCATGTGTGATGATTTGTTACAAAATGTTATTATGTGTGATAAGTCTCTGCCCTACCTCAAGAAGTATATAAAAATTTTGTAACCCAAGCCTCGGAGCCTCTTAGCATCACCAGTTACCGAGTGCACGGAGAACCAAGCCTGGGCTTGCCAATAAATGACTCTTTGCTGATTGCATTGGTCGCAGTCTCTGGTGGTCTCTTCGGGGGATCCCGAGTCGCGGGGATCACTTCAGTCACAATAAGTTTGCGATGTCAAAGTGGGTTCATGATGTCAGAGTGGCATGGCAGATCTCAATTTTCATTAATTGGCAATGAATATATGAGTTCAAAAAGGGACTGTACTGTCTCCAAAGGCATGTGTTATCACAAACATGATGCCATTCTAACAGATTTGTGATGTCACAATGTGACACAATGGTCATGACATCGGGCAGTATGATGTCACAGGGGATTTCTGACATCACATGTCATACCAGAAATATGATATTGAAAACAGATTATGAGCTCAAAAAGGGCCTAATATGTGACAATGGCAGCATGTTACAAAACTTATAAGGACAGGATTGGTTTGTGATGGCACAGCAGGTTAATGATATCACAATGGTAATGTAATGTCACAAAGGATTGTGATACCACAATTATTATATGGTCAAAATGGATTTCTGAAATAGAATGAATTCACAGATAGGCCTTCATGCTATTATGTCTATGAAGTAACAATGACACTGTGATTTATAATGCTGTGATGCCATTGTTGTTTGGTGATGTCACAATGAGCTGATGGTGTCATAATGACAATTTGATGTCACTGCTGATTTATGATGTTACAATGGTTATGAGGTCACATTATGTTTCTTTTATAACACACATGTCAAATTTGAATTAGTATGAAAAAGCTGGGCACCGGTGGCTCACACCTGTAATCCTAGCTACTCAGGAGGCTGAGCTCTGAGGATCACAGTTCAAACCCATCTCAGACAGGAAAGTCCATAAGACTCTTATCTCCAATAAAAACTCGTAGAAAACCAGAAGTGGTGCTGTGGTTCAAGCGATAGAGTGCTCGCCTAGAGCTGAAAAGCAGGGACAGCACCCAAACCCAGAGTTCAAGCCCCACAACCAAAAAAAAAATTAGAAACAGGCATTCACAATCTGTCTATAACATCACAATGACAATGTGATCTCATAATGCTATCTTGTTGTAGTTTTGTGATGTCAAAAGTAGTTGATGTTGTCCTAATGAGAATGTTGTCACACTGGTGATGTCATAAAGGTTTCTTGATGTTACAATGGCATGTCTGATATCAATTGTCAATTCGTAATGAAGGTATAGTTACACAAAAGGACTGTGATGTCACAAAGGCCATATGTTTTTTCAAAGGTGCTAAGAGATCCTAATAGGTTTGGGATGTCACAATGTGATAGTGATGTCAAATGGCTATGAAAGCTCACAATAGGTTTCTGATGTCACATTGGTGGTGAAATCAAATAGTTTTGTGAAGTCACATCTCATAATCACATGTCCAATTTCAGTTGCTACTATTTCACAATGAGGAGATGAGTTCACAGAAGAAGACTGAAGTATAAAAGGCCAGGAATTTTCTAAAACTCTTTGAAGACATAGCAGGTTTCTGAAAACACAATGGCACAGTGATATCACGATGGCAATGTGATGTTTCAATATGATGACTTGATAATGTTTTGATATCACAATTGGTGATGCCACACTGGTGATGAGTTTACAAGAGGTGTGTGATGTCACAATGGGTTGGTGATATCAAAATGACACATGTGATCTCAATTGTCAACTCACAATGAGTATATTAGCTGACAAAGGGACTGTGATGTCTCTAAAGGCATGTGTTGTCTCAAAAGTGATGCACTCTTAACAGGTGTGTGTTGTCAGAAAGTGACAAAATGCTCATAACATCTATCAGTGTGATGTCACCATGATCTAGATGTCACACTGGATTCGGGTATCACATTTCATACCTGGATTGAGTATGAAAGGATTGGAATTTCACAGTAGGTTAATGATATCACTATGGAAATGTGGGGTCACAAAGGGATTGTGCTACCACAATGGCTATTAGATCACAATGTGTTTCTACTACAATAGGTTTGTGCTGTCACAATTGGTTGGAAATGTCACAATGGTATGCCAGTTCTCAAATGTCATTAATTCACAATGAAGATATGAGCTCGCAAAGGGTCTGTGTTGTCTCCAAAGTCATGTGTTGGCACAAATGTGATGAAGTCCTAACAGATTTATGAGTTCACAATGTGACACCATGGTCTTGATGTCTATCAATGTGATGTCACAATGTTCATAATGTCAGAGTCAATTTCTGATATGATATGTCATACCTGAATTATTATGAGTTTGAAAACAGAATATAAGCTTGCTAAAGGCCTAAAATATCCTACTGTCAGCATATCACACAAGTTATGACTAAAATCATATTGTTTGGAGCTTAAGATTCTTTCTTTGAAATTGTATCCTCATTGTGAATTAGTAGAAATTGAAATTGGACCTGTCATTGTAATATTGAAAACTCATGTGACATCACAAACTCATTGTGACCTCATCACCACTGTGACATCACAAACCCATTGTGACATCCCGTTGTTGTTGTGCCTTCACAATCACATTGTGACATCATAAAGCAATTGTGAACTCTTAGCACCTTTACAAAACACACGACCTCTGTGGCATTACAGACCCTTTGTGTACCCATATCCTCATAGTGAACTAATGAAAATTGTGATCACACATAGCATCGTATCATCACAAATACTTTGTGCAATAATTATGACTGTGAAATCACATCATCATGACACTATCATCTCAGTGTGACAACACCAAACCCCAATGACACCATACCAATTTTTTCTTCTGTGCATTTTTTATTGTAAGTATAGTGTACAGAGGGATTACAGTAATGAGTACATATCCTATCAAACATTGCTGCCTTGACAACACATTGTCACTTTGATGTCATAGACCCATTGTGAATGCCTGTTCTTTGATTTATTTCTATTACAATTGTGCCATGTGGGTTGATATCAAGAAACCATTGTGAACTCATAACCTTTGTCACATCAAAATCTCTTTGTCACATCACATTGCTTTTGTTATATCACTAACCTACTGTGACATCAAATACCTCTCCTGTCCTCATAACTTTTGTGATATGCCATTGTGATATTTTAGGCCCTTTGTGAGTTGAAAATCTCTGTTTGATCTCATATTTCAGATATGATATCAGATATCTAAAATCCAGTGTAACATCATGATATCACACCACTGGACATCATAACCATGGTGTCACTTTGTGACATCTCAGACCTATTAGTTCTTTAACTCTTTGACTATATATACTTTGGTGACATCAGAATCCCTTCCCAAAATCATATACTTATGGTGAGTTAGTGACAATTGAGATCAACCCACATGCCACATTTCAAATACTATGAAATCACAGATTAGGCATTCATAATATGACTATGATGTCACAGTGACATAAGGGAAAATGCTATAATGTCATTGTCATTTTGTGATGTCACCATTAGCTAAAGATATCATAACAACAGTGTGATTTCACACTGGTTAAGACATCACACAGGATTCATAATGTTACAATGGTTATGATCACAATGTGTTTCTAATATCAACTGATATGCTACATTTGAAATAGAATGAAATCACAGGATATACATTCACAATGTGTCTATGACAGCAAAATGGCAATGCGATGTCATAATGCTATGATGTCACTATAGCTTGTCATAACTACAATCTGATGTCACACTGGTGATGATGTCACAAAGGGTTTGTGATGTCACAATGGCATGTCAGATCTTAATTGCCATTAGTTTACAGTGAGGTTTCTGTTGTCAAAAGTGTTAATGATATAAAAATGGGTAAGTGATGTCAAACTAATTTGTAATATCACATCTTATTTCAAATTTCAATTGCTACAAGTTCACAATGATACAAGTTCAAAGAAGGAACTTGATGTCCCAAAGGCCATGAATGTTCTAAGATGTGATGAGGTCATAATAGGTTTGTAAAAACAATTGCAATATGATGTCAAATTATGATGTAAGAATGTTGTTATGTCACAATTAGTTGGTGATGCCATAATAGTGATGATTTCAAAATAGTTTTGTGATGTCGCAGTAGTTTGTGATGTGACAATATCATTCCAGACCTCAATTGTCCCTAACTCACAGTGAGTATATAAGTTTAGAATGGGATTGTGAGGATTCCAGAGGCATTTGTTGGCACAAAAGTGATGAAGTCAGAACACATTTGTGATGTGAGAATGTGACACAACGGTCATTACATCTAGCAGTGTGATGTCACAATACTCATGATGTCACAGTATATTTCTAATATTTCATGTCATATCTGAAACAATATGATGTCAAAAATAGTGAGCTCTCATGGGCCTAACATAACACAGTGGCAACATGTCACAAAACTTATGAGGACAGGACATGTTTGATTTGTCACAGTTGTTTAGAGATATCACAATGGCAATGTTATGTCACAAAGGGATTGTGATGTCACAATGGTTATGAAGTCAAAATGTGGTTTTGATATGAACCCACATGCCACATTTGAAATATAATGAGATCACATAATAGGCACTGATAATGTATATATGATGTCACAATGAAAATGTGATGTCATAGTGGTATGATGTCATTACAGAATTGTGATGTCACAATGAGATGATGTTGTTATAATGACAATGTGATGTCACACCGATGATAATATTGTAAATGCTTTGTGATATTGTAATGGCATATCTAATCTCAATTGACACTTCACAATGAGGATATGGATACACAAAGGGACTGTGGTGTCACAAAGGCCATGTGGTTTTTCAAAGGTGCTAAAGATGTCATAATGGGTTTGGGGGATCTCAAGGAGATTGTAATGTCAAAACAGCAATGTGATATCACAATGGCTTTGTGATGTCACATTGGTGATGAGGTCACAATGGACAGGAGAGGTTTGTGATGTCACAACAGGTTAATGTTATCACAATGGCACTGTGATATCAGAAAGGGATTTTTCTTACAATGGTTTTGAGGTCACAATGGATTTCTGATACCCACCAATATTGCTTGCTTGAAATAGAATGAAATCACCGAATAGGCATTCACAATATGTGCACAATGTCACTATGACATATGATGTCATAATAGTATGATATTTAAGTTTATTCATGTCAAAATGGCATGTCTAATTTTACTGGTCATTAGATTACCATGAGGATCCCAGAGGTTGCTATGTGCTGAGTCTTTCAAAAGGTGCATCATGCTGAGTCCATTACATAGGGTTCTTTGTGCTATTTTTTTTAAAGTGTGCTGTGTGCTGACATCCCAAAGGGTGCTATGATCTGAGTCCTTGAGAGGGAGTTATCCCTGACAATCAGACACACACACACACACACACACACACACACACACACAAACACAGAGGGTCATCATGCACTTGCTTGGTGTGTGGGGTGGATGGAGAAGAGTCTCTCCCAGTGGTTGGGCTGAGGGGAAATTTGATCCCCCCAGGCAGCTGCTGGGGTTGGGGGTAAGCCCTGAGCTGAGATGAGGCTGCTTTTTCCATGGCCTGGTAGCCTTAGGGCAGAGACAGGGCAGCACAAGGCCAGGGATAGAGGGCTTGCCCGAGGGGTTAGGGGGCATGACCGAGGGGAGGATAGGGCATGGCAGAGGGGGCACATATCTGCTGTAGCCAGGGGCAGGCTGGAACACTTGTGCAGTGGGGGTGGGGCAACACAGCAGAGAATTGGGGGCAGAGAGAGAGAAGGGCAGACACATGCACCAGGCCAGGCGGCGTCAATGGCTGGCCTCTGCTGCTGTAGGAACATGGGTCTGGGCAAAGAGCACAGAGCACACAAAGCCAGCACAGCAGGCACATCCCTTGCACAGCCCCAGGGAGTCTCAGAAGCCACATAGACCCTGAGCCTGAGGTCCCTGTGTTGGGAGCTCAGCTGGGGCTGGGGGGCACTCAGCCCCACAACCTGCCTGCCACTGCCCCAGTCCCCTCTCCTGCCCTCCCAAGGAATCGCATTTCAAATATGTCACTGCTGGCTCAGACCCATGGTGCCTCTTGGAGTCATCTAGCAATGGTGCGCCCCAGGCTGGCCTGGGACCCTGACCAAGTCCTGGGCCCCATTCCTTTGCTCTGGGCCTGAGCATCCACCATGATGCTGCCATTGTTGTCCGCTGCACCCAGTACCACAACCTACAGCTTCTCCCAGCAGCACATGTGGGTGGCCGCCCCACGAGCTCGAACCTTGTGTCCTACCTGAACACCCCCCTCCTCACTGTGGAACCAGACCCACTACTCCAGCCTCCCCGCTCGCATCCCCACCATGCCTCCTCAGTGCCAGGAAGGCCAGCCCTGGCTCTGCCAAAAATGTGCCCCAAGGGTGGGGGTTGGTGGACCCAGGGATTCCACCCCCATTCCTAGTGGTCAGAGTGCCAGGAAATGAGGAGATGCAGGTTTGGGTGAGAAAGGGGCACCACCGAGCCCCTGGCTTGGAGCAGTGAGAGACCCACAGCCCCACATCTGCACCCTTCCTCTCCCTGGTGGGAGCCTGGTGGTTTTAGTCAGAGGTGGGTTGCAGCAGCTCCACACCTGCCTTCTTGGGTCTTTTCCTTTTTTCTGGGGTGGGGGTGTTGGATGCAGAAGATAGGACCCCCTTGCTGTGTGAGTCCTTGACCTCTGTTCTCAGTCTCCCTTTCACGTGAGGAGGGACCCAGAAAAGCCCACTAGGGAGGTGAGGTCACTGGGGGTCAGATAGAAGGTGAATATCTGGGAGGAACACACTCCTCCATCACACATATACCCAGCATGACCCCTCCACCCCAGCTGTCAACAGTAATCATAGGGTTATCACATTTCCCAGCTCTGCCAGCATCTGTTGGTGCTCCCAGTCCATCTGGTCTCCTTGTCCTCCCCAATAATCCACACAGTCGCCCAGAAGTACCTAAGCTGGAAGTAGGGAGTACTTCCATGTATGTAGCCTTTAAGACCCCATCCATTTCCTCAACACCGCCCCACTCCAGGTCAGACACCCCCTGGGGACCCCATGACCCCCTGCTTGTTTTCAATCCTGCCTCTGAGGACCACTTCTCTGAGGATTCCTTCACCGCACATCCTGGCCTAGGGTTTTGGTGAAAGAGGAGTTAAGGCCAGTTGTTCCCAAGGGGAAGGGTCTGGCCCTGGAGAAGATGAGAGGTGAGGTGGTGCTGTGTCATTAGAGTGGTGCTCCCCTTGGGTGGGAGCCCTTGGTTCTGACAAGGGAATGGGGAATTGGAACCTGCATGCTCCAGTTTGTACATTGTCCCCCATGAGGAAACAACAAACTTAGGAGAGGCACTACTCTGAGTCTGTGTGAGTGTGTGTGTGTGTGAGAGAGAGAGAGAGAGAAAGAGAGAGAGAGACCGAGAGAGAGACCATGAAAGGGAGAGAGAGACAGACAGACAGACAGAGAGAGAGAGAGAGATCATCTTTCTCCTTGTACAGCCTGACTGTACTCAGGTGAGTGATCATTTGGCAAATTGCAGGTGCTGTATGGAAGAGTCTTCTGTCACTGTTCTGGATTTGTGTGTGTGTGTGTGTGTGTGTGTGTGCGTATGTGTGTGTGTGTTAAGAGAGCAGGGAGATGAGATCAATGAAAATATATTTACATCATCATGTCTAAAAACAGCAAAAGCATTTTATTTCTCTCTGTGTGTGTATTTGTTTTTGTTCTTTCTTTCATCAATACCAAGTATGAGCCCAGCCACAATCTTTGTTTTCTCCTCCACAGTTTCATGGCTCCTTTATGGAAAATTTCAGTAGATATTCCTTTCCTCCCCTTTCCACCTCTCTCTTCCCCCTTTCCTATAGCCCACAGTAGATTCTGGGCCTGCATGTGCCTCCCCTAGGAGACCTGTGTGAACCCTGGACTAGAGTGGACACCTGTCTTTCTATCCCCAGCCAGAAGTTTGGTGAGGCGAGTGTGACCACAGCCACAATCTTCCAGCCAGACACTCTGCTCTCGTGTGTATAGTTGGAGCTAACTCAAGGGTTGAGAATGTGTCTGCCAAACATAATTAGGTAATGAGATGGGAGAGAAGGCAGGGCAGGGTCTTTGAAGCTATGAGGTTTTGGGGGCTTGCGTACAGTGTGACATGGCAGATGGTTCACCATGACGGAGGATGAGAGGGGAACCTTACCTAGGGCATTCATGATCTCTGTGGGCATATGGGCACAGAGCTCCATGCCCCTATTGGTGGCGTGTATTCCCTCCCACGGCAGTGCACCGTAGTCAATCCTCCCTGGAGTCCTGCAGACTCCAATCTGTGTCCTGCTTGAGCCATTTCCAGCTGGATAGTGGTAGGCAAGTCCATTCCCCCTGCTGGAGCCCACTCAGTATCAGGACATGTCAGTTAGCTAGGGCTCACTGAATGCCAGTTTCTGTAACCTGCTGTAGGCTGTCTGGAAGAGAAAGGGGACCATTGACTTTGGAAACTTTTAAGTTTGATTGGGATAAATTAAATGCCACATTTTCCAGGGTTTTTGTTGTTGTTCTTGTTTAAGCTGGCAATTTCCACTAACGCCTGGAATTATGGGTCAAATTAGATGGACCATTTCAGCCACCAAACAATGACATTCAAAGCTGCACAGGCAGAGTTCACAAGCCATATTGTGTCCTGCTTTGAACGTTGTGCCTTGACTGCCTTTCTCCATCAGCTGCTGAATCTCTTCCTGCTCTCTTTAGGGTGACCACCACAGTGGAGGGCATTGTGGGGAGCAGAGATTGTGACCTCACCATCCCCAGCCTGCCAGCTGTGAATAGAGACAATACCCAGCACCTACACTGGACGCTGGGAGATTCAGAGGCCCCAGGCTGCCTCAAGGATCTTTTATCTGCAGCATGAAACTTGGGGGCCGGATGTGGTAGACCATCCTGGCTGGTCCCAGGGGGAGGAGAGGTGGCCCCTTGAGCTAGGCGTTCAGCTCATGACAACCTCGTTCACACCTGAGTGGGGAATTGAGTACCACAGAACTGATCAGCCGCTAGGCAGAGATCTTTGAGAAGATAGGCATCCCAGAAGGCCCAGAATCCAGCGAGTATATTGTGGCTCATATCCTCAGAGTCAAAACAGTTAAGTGCGAGGTCACCAGGAAGGCATGAAGAGGGAGGAGGGAGAACTGTGGGAGAGCTATATGAGGCTTCATCTCCCCTCCCCCACAGAGGATACTTACCTGAATCAGATGGGACTTTTCTGTAGTATTGTCATAGACAGATGCTCATTTATTTATCTAACAAACTATTATAGTGTGTGCCAGGGTCTGGGGGGTCATAGACAATGAAGGTTCCAGGACTGGTTCCAGAGCACTGGGCTCTGAGCAGGGTTGCTTCTTTAATAATACTCACAACACAGGAACATTCCTGGGATAGATCAGCCCTTTTTATCTTCCGAAGAGAGAGGGACCTAGAGCCTCCCTCCCCCCCCCCCCCCCAGTCTCCGTCCCTTGACCAAGAAACCCTTTGGTTCTCATATCATGTGGTTGGATAACTAGACCTCACCTCACTGCCCAGTGGTTAGGCAGGACTGTGAGAGATCCTGAATCTTTGATAATGTCAGAGGATCCTCAGTATGAGACTGTACTTTAACGTCCTAACTTGGTGCATTGTCAGTCCCATCTAAGACTACCATGATGTAGGACATAGAATCTAGTGAATCAGATCAGGATGGGGTCTGTTCTTGGAGGCTTGAGTATTATGTGTGAGCTTTGAGCTTACGTGTGCCAACCTGCTTCCTTTTCTTGGGTGGGTCTATGCTAGACAAAGCTTGAAACTAGGGTGTGGTCTTGTATTTTATGCTATAAGATATCACTCTACCATTTGAGCCACAGCTCCACTTCCAGATTTTTTTTGGGTGTTTAATTGGAAATAAAGAGTTCGCATGGACTTTGCTGCCAAGGGCAGCATCCATCTGTGCAGTCCTCAGATCTTGGTTTTCCGAGGGGATAGGATTCAAAACCTTGGAAAAATATCTTTGGATACTCATGGCTGTTATTCCTAGGTACTCAAGAGCTGAGATCTGAGGATTACAGTTCAAAGCCAGCCTGGACAGGAAAGACCCTGAGACTCTTATCTCCAACAAACCAACAGAAAACCGGAGATGGTGCTGTGGCTCAAGTTGTAGTGTGCTCGCATTGAGATGAAGAGCACAGGGACAGCACCCAGGCCCAGAGTTAAAGCCTCACAACCGAAAGAAAAGAAAGAAAGTAAAACATCTTTGCCTATAAAGATGTGGAGGTGTGTGTAGGGGTGCTGTGTTTGAGAGACTAGGTGCTGGCCTCATTGTACAGACATTTCTAAGAACTCCCCAAGTTTGTCCTAGTTTGAAACCACATTAGAATGGGCGGTGCCTTATGAAGAACTCAAGAAGAGGAGACTCGTGGCAGGCAGAGTGGGCTAATGGTTCAGGAGTGGGATTGATGTGTCTGTATTCTCTCCATTGAAGGATAGATTTGGATGCTGGATGTCAAAGACTGAAGTCAAGTGTTGCAAGAAGTATGTGGCCTGATGAATTGAGTTTCCTCTGGGTATATGAAGGTGGTTGAAGCCTGGTGCTGCTGGTGGCTGACAACTGTCATCCTAGATACTCATAAAGTTGAATTGTAAAGACCACGGTTCAAAGCCAGCTTGGGCAGGAAAGTCTGTGATAATTGATAGCCAATGAACCATCAGAAAACAGGAAGTGGTGCTGTGGCTCAAGTGGTAGAGTGCACAACTTCAGCTGAAGAGCTGAGTGAGAGCACCCTGGCCCAGAGTTCAAACCCCATGATCAACAATAAACAAAGAGGTAGCTGAGTTTTCCACATACCAATGTATATGGTAGGAAATTACATGCTGGGTTATGAGACATTACAGGTATGTGAGAGGCTCAATGTTGTGTCTACAGTTGGTGTGTGTATGATAGTGCCATCTTCTCATGGGTCGGATGTGATCCTAATGGACAGAGTTCATGGTTCTGTTCTCAGGAACTGCTGAGGCCTTGGAATATCCATATGTGTGTGTGTGTGTGTGTGTGTGTGTGTGTGTGTGAGTAATTTTCCCTTGTCTTTCTCTGTCCCCTTCCTGGGTGCCTGTCTGCCTCTTCCTGACCTGAGATGGTGCCCCTCCTCCACGTCAACCTTGACTTTAGCTCCCTATCCGGGTCTACAATGAGTGTGAAATGGCCAGAGGCCTGTGTTCCAGCTTTTCTCTGGGGCACAAGTCTGGCTGTCCAAATATTTGGCCGGCCCCAGGGAATTCTGGGACAACAGTGCTAGCTGGTTTCCTCTGCCTCAGAAGGAGGGCTTCAGTCACAGGTTGTCCTGTCCTTTTCCTCAGCTGGTCCACTGCACATCCCTCTAAACAGGCTGGCAGTGGAGTAGGGAATGGGGGGTTGCTGGTGGTTCTGGCCAACTCAAGCGTGACAGCTGACTGAAGACCACCCAAGCAAGGGGATCCAGGACTACATGGAAGGTGAGGCCAAGATGGCTTGGAAGTATTGGTCAGTGTCTAGGAAATGTAAACAAACTTTATCACAGGAAAGTCTGTCTTCCAGCCCTGGCTGGGACTCTCTGGTCCTTCTAGACAATTCCAGATGCCCAGAATACAGAGGCACACACTTTAGATTCCAGGGCCTGGGAACTGGGGGATGAGAGACTGGTATGGCCAATACCTCAAAGTTCTGGGGCATTAGCTTGACCTGGCTCTGTCCCCCTTGTGTATGTTCACCCAGTGTTGGCCACACACCGGCCACTTGTAGCAGTGCTGTGGAAATGGCAGGAGTGGAAGTGAGATTTAGTATGACCAAAATCTGGATTTATCGGCTGTGGGGCTGGCAAAGGGTGTCTAAAAAAAAAATATTAGAGCTGGAGCTCAGGGCCTAGGCACTGTCCCTGAGCTTCCTTTGCTCCAAGCTAACATTCTACCACTTGAACCACAGCTCAACTTTCATCTTTTTTAGTACTTTAGTGGAAATAAGTGTTTCATGGACTTTCCTGCCTGGGCTGGCTTCAAGCTGCCATCGTAAGATCTCAGCCTAGAGTAGCTAGGATTGCTGATATGAGCCACTGGCACATAATAAGGATGTTAGAGTATGTGAGTGTGTGTATGTGTTTATGTTTTTACCGGGACTTGAACTCAAAGCCTAGATGCTATCCTTTAGCTTGTTTGCTCAAGGTTGGTGTTCTACCACATGAACTACAGAAGCACTGCTTCCCAGCTTTTTGGTGATTCATTGGAGATATGAGTCTGCCCAGGCCAGCTTTGAATCCTGATTGATTTTCAGGTCTCAGCCTTGAGTAGTTAGGCTGCCAGGTATGAACCACTGGCGCCCAGCTGATAATGGCCTTTCTCCACATTGGACTGGGTACTCCTGAAAGGTTTTCCTTATTTTTTCTGTGCCAGTACCAGGGCTTGAACTCAGGGTATGGTCTCTGATCTCTTAACTTTTTCCCTCAAGGCTGGCACTCTAACACTTGACCCACAGCTCCATTTCTGGTTTTTGGTAGTTCATTGGCATGAAGAGTCTCACTAACTTTCCTCCCCTGAGCTGAGTTTGACCCATGACCTCTCATCTCAGTCTCATTCATGGAGTAAGAAGCCACTTTTGAAACATTTTTTTTCCTGAAAAAAAGCCCTGGGTCTCAGTATGATGTATAGTCCATATGCAAATATATCCTGTGTGATAGGATGTAATAAATGAAATGTTGTATATGTAATAATACTAAATAAATAAGGATAATAAATGCTATACTCACTTTTCCAGTGCTGGCACTTCAATTCAGGCCCTGGGAACTGGTCTGAATTTCTTGTCTTCAAGGACAGTGAGCTTCCTCTTCACCTACAGTGCCACAGAGTTACCCAGACCCTGATTTCAAATACAGGCCTGCCAGAAAAATGTTGCAAGTTCCAAGCCAGGGCTTTTAATTTATTTTTAATTTATTTTTTTGGCCAAGCATGGGGCTTGAACTCAGGTCTTGGCATCTCTACCACAGCTGGCCCTGTATTATTAAGACCCAAGTTCAAATCTCGGGGTTGGCAAAAATAAAAATAAAAAGGAGAAGGTTAAAACGGAGAACTTCAGGAAGGTGGTTTTACATTTTTTCCCCTTGCATTGTGACCATCCTGGGTCTAAATAACAAGGCCGAAAAGTGCACATGACCTTTCATGCTGATGTTTGGCTGGCTATTAGGGAAGCAATAGCTGAAACTTCAAATTAGGCCTGGAGGTTGAGTCCCGGGACTGCCACTAAGGATTGGTGGGAGATTCTAAGAAATGCATTGCAATATGCATCCATACAAATGTTACAAAAGTAACAATTAAATTAGTACTTAGTGTATGAGTTTAATATAAAATTATACACAACAATTACACTACATTGACTAATGTTCAATTAATACTTTATTATGTATTCAACCATGATATTTAAAAATGGAAGGAATAATTTGATTGTCAACAATTGGTAGTAATATATGTAATTTCATAATATACAGACATGTTTCTCTTGTTATATATATATATATGCCAATCTACACCTTTATGTGTTTATACACTTGTCACTAATGGGGCTCAATGGTATAGTGATGGCTAGTACATCCAAACCCTGGATTCGATTCCTCACTACCAGATGCACATAAAAATCAGGAAGTCGTGCTGTCGCTCAAGAAGTCAGGCACTAGCTTTGAGCATAAAACCTTAGGGACTGTGTCTAGACCCTTACTCAAGACCCAGGATAGGTACCAAAAAATATTGAATGTTGTGACAGCAACTCTCTATGGATAGGACTTCAAATACCTCATCACAGAGCAAGCCGGGAGTCTGGTGCTGACAGCTGCCATCTAACCTGACTTAGCCAGAGGTATAACACTGCAACCCAGCTCCACGGAACCAGATGCTGCTGGCTTGCTCACCCCTGTCATCCAAGATACTCAGGGGCTGAGATCTGACACTGATGGTTTTAAAACCCAGTCCTAGCAGAAGATATGTGAAAGTCTAAGATGTGGGTCAAAGTGGTAGAGCTCTAGCCTCGAGCAAAAGATCTTAGGACAGTACTCCCAACATTTTAGTGCAATCCCTGTGGCTGACTACTCCCCTCCAAAAAACATTCCTCTGAATCATTAGATGTTAACTTTGTGCAGTTTGTGATGTGTTTCTGAAAGAATGGTGATACTGATGAAAGCACCATAATACTAATGACAGCTTGTGGGATATAACTATGTGATGAGTCCTTCCTAAGGTGCTGAGTACTTCACGGGGTGCTGTGTGCTGAGTCCTGTACAGAATGCTATGTGCTGAGTCCTTCACAGGGTGCAGTGTGCTGAGTCCTGCATTGGGTGCTGGGTGCTAAGACTTTCACAGGATGCCTTGTACTGAGTCCTGTAAAGAGTGATATTTGTTTTGTCCTTCAAAGGCTGCATTCTTTCATCTTATTCTTGTAACAGCTCCACAACTGAGATGATTATGCAGACAAGAATATTGAGGTTCAGATATGTCCACATGGCAGGGACAAAATTATGTATTACTGAAGACTCATGAGTTGCCTACTGAAGACAATTGTTTGGTTTTTTTTTCTCTGTCATGAACCTTGAACTCAGAGCCTAGCACTGACCCTTACTTCTTGGGCTCATGGCTAGCACTCCACCATGTGGAGCCAAGGACCCCCTTGCAGCAGTGTGCCAGGGCCTAGGGTTCTATAGCCGAGGTCTGCCATCCTGCCTTCTCAGGAAGCTGAGATCTGAGGATCTGGGTTCCAAAATATCCCAGACAAAATGTCCCATGAGACTATTATCTCCAATTCACCACTAAGAAACCTGAAGTGGAAGCTGGGTGCTTGTGGCTCATGCCGGTCATCCTAGCTACTCAGGAAGATGAGATCTGAAGACCATGGTTCAAAACTAGCCTGGGCAGGAAAGTCCTTGAAACACTTAGCTCCAATAAACCACCAGGAAACCAGAAGTGGTGGTGTGGCTCAAGTGGTAGACCATAAGATTTGAGCTGAATTGCTCAGGGACATCAGCCAGGCCTAGACTTCAACTCCTACAACCGACAACAACAAAAAAGAAAGAAACTAACAAACCTGAAGTAGAGAGCTGAGAATACGCCTTAGTGGTAGAGTGCTTTCCATATACAAAACCCTGGGCTTGATTTCTCAGTACCACATCACTAGGAAAAAGCCCGAAGTGCCTTTGTGGTTCAAGTAGTAGAGGGCAATCCTTGTACAAGAGAAACTAGGTACAGTACTCATGTCCTCAGTTCAAGCTCCAGTACTCGTGTATGTGCGCGCACGCACACACACACACACACACACACACACACACATGCACACACACACATAGAGAAAGCAGAAGTGAAGCTGTGACACAAAATGGGAAAGCATTAGACTTCTGTTCTGAGCTCATGGTCATCACGCAGGCCCTGTGTTCAACCACAAAACCTAGCCACCCAGGGCCCAAATAGGAGAGGTCAAAGGTTTCAAAACCTGACGAGCTTCACCAGCCCTAGATGAAAGGAAACTTTGTGATATCCAACATGTGCTTGGATTTCCCAAGCTTCTGGAAACCTATGAGAGCTTTCATAGGCCCATTATCGCTGTGATTGAAACATTTGATTAGGTTCAGTGCCCTAGTTGTCTCCCAGAAGGACTCCTGAATAATATTGAGCATTTAACACCGGAATATAGTCTCGTAAAGGCAGGATAAGAGCACAGAACATGGCTTGCCATGGTAGGTGGCACAAATGAAGGCTTCCTGTCAAAACATTCCACTGGGAAGAGAGAGAACTTGGGGTAAGATAGTCCTTTTTCTCCTGACCTTCAGAGCTCGCCCACACTCCTCCTCACTAATTGGCCCAGATGGAGTTATCTGTTACAGAGCTGTACAGGAGTGAGGCCTTTTGCCTGCCTATCCAGACAATGAGAGAGACTTCTTCCAGCAGTCCTGGCATGCAGAGAAACCCTCTCGCTACCCTGGGATCAGTGAGGGGAGCCCTGGAACATGCAATGTCATAAAAGCAGTCTCTGTGTTATAAACTCATTGTATTGAATACATATTTCCTAGCTTGGTACAATTCCAAGTCATGAGGCCTTTTGCAGTTTGCCAGGCTACCACCATTTCCCTCACACAACCACAGAGCAGGAAGACTATCACTTTCCCACTTCTCAGGCAGCCAGAGACCCCAGATTCAAGAGGGCAGAAACAGGTTCTAACTCAGCTGCTGGAAGACAGAAGAAAAAGTGCCCTGACTCTTCTTGGACTGGGGATTTGCATTAATGTTGTGGAGAATGAAGGAAGGAGAATGGACTGGCAGAGGTAAAAGAAGGGCCTTCAAATCTGACAGATGGAAACTCAAAAACCCATTCCCTAAGACAAGAGAGCAGGGTTTTTCTACTCTGTTCTTCCCCTCTCTCTCTCACTAAACTGGCTCTCTATTGGTAACTTAAAGATAGCCTGAGGCTCCCTTCACCTGAGGGAAGAAGGTTATTAGTCATTGTTTGAAGAGGCCGAGAAAAGCCTGACCCTGGTGTAACTCTAACAAATTTCTCAGGTTTCCCCCCATCGCTGACTGTGCCTGGAATGAATGAAGTGGTTTTGCAGCTCACTTCCCTGTTGAGTGTGTACATTGTGCCTCCTAATCCTGCAGGCCTTTGTGTCTTCACCCAACCTGGCTTTTGCAACTGTTTTCTGCGTTCAAATACAGTGTTATACTGGATTCCTTCCTGACAACAGTGCTAGGGCTTGGATCCTGAGAACCTCATTTGAACCCGGGGTGGGTCAATGATCTTTCTTTCCTTCTTCTATAGCTAGAGAACTCTAAGAACATTTAGAGTGCAAGTAACTTCTCATCACCAAGAGAAACACAGGAAGTTCTTGATCATCTGATCTTTTAGAAGTAGAAGCCAGTGTGTCGTAGACTTTCCTGCTCTGGTTGCCTTCACACTGTGATCCTGAGACCTCAGCCTCCTGAGCTAGGGTGATGGGTGTGAGCTACTGGTGCTATGCTAGGTTCAGAACTGTAATGACATTGACAATACAAGTCAACCTCTTTATCACAAAGGGCTTGGGGAGCATATTAAGCCTTTGAACAGTGGACCTTTCAGATCCCTTTAGCACACAGGTTGTAATGGTAGGGTCTGAGAGGCTGGGCATATGGATGTGCTATACTTGATCCTTAAGCTCTGACTCCAATTCTGGTGTACATCAGGGTTCATTTTCTAAAGAATGTTCTCATAATTATAAAATAGGAAAAGTACTTTGATTAACCCTTCCTTTTTTCCAGTTGTGTGACTTGTATCAAGCCTGGGCATTGTCCCTGTGTAATTCAACTCAAGGCTAACACTCTACCACTTGAGCCACAGTGCCACATTTTTTTGTTGGTTCATTCGAGATAAGAGTAACAGGCTTTCCTTGCCTAGGCTGTCTTTGAATCTCAGCCTCCTAAGAAGCTAAGATTTCAGTTGTGAGCCACAGGCATCTGGCAATCTCTTTCTTGTACACTCATTTTTCTTGGTAGCATTGTTTGTTTATAAATAAAATCGTTTATTTCCACATTTTGATGGACAAAGATGTAGTTTTCAACT
The DNA here is from genome assembly GCF_019054845.1 of Dipodomys spectabilis. Lineage (NCBI taxonomy): Eukaryota > Metazoa > Chordata > Mammalia > Rodentia > Heteromyidae > Dipodomys > Dipodomys spectabilis. Next base: position 263,433 of record NW_024871098.1, on the reverse strand, counting down.
TAGTGTGATTAGTTAAAAAACCTTCTCATATAGATGCTTTTCAATAACCAATGTTTTCCAATGATATATTGAGTATGTTCTTCAATACAGCTGTAAGCACATTACACAATTTACATAATACCACTTACATATCTGCAGTTACCTTAAAAGGACATAGGCCTTAGAGCCAAGAGGTAAAATTTATTTTTATTTCTGCATGAAACTATTTGTGACTTTATACCAACAAAGTAATGGCATCCTTTTCAAAATCTATTGACCATAAAACTAAAAATTTATTTTTGATAAATCTGTTACATTCTTCTATGTGTCTGTTCTTATAGCAGAGCTATGTTGTCTTCACTATTAAACATGGTAATAAGATTCAAATCTAGTATGAGGGCTCAAGCTATAAGATTTTAAAAAAATTTTCTGGCTGACCTGTATTCCTTGAATTTACATATGAGTTTATTGAGTAGGTGGAACAATTTTCTACAGAGATATCTAGATGTTTGGTAGTCACTCATATTTTGCACCTTGTGAAAACAAAAGACCCCAGATATATATATAGAAAAAAACTGTCTTTAGATAATGCTTGAAACAGCTAAATTTAATTTAGGAATGAGTTAAAATTTAGGAACACTATAGCATAATAAAGCTGAGTGATAATGACTTGAGCTGTACAACAGAGGAGAATGAGAAGGGATAGAATAGAATGATGGACCACATAGTATCTGTATGTCATTGGTATTGTGTTTCAAAAATCAGAGAGACTTCAGAGAAGAGAAGGAGGAAAATAATCAAAGTTTCCTGAACCATTTCTTTTTAATCCCCCTAATACTGTGCACTGAGAGGCAGAGAAGATGGGAAAAAATAAAATAGAAAATAAAGCATTTTATAGACTGTTACAATGTAAAGAGATTGTAATAGTAATATGATAATTAATTTCCAAAGAAATAAGAGAACGAATAGGTAAACACTCAAGGCAAAAAGAATGAAGAGAGAAAAGAAGCAAAGTAAAATCTTTATCAATAGCAAACACAAACTGAGTTTTACTCTTTCCTTATTTGTAAGGTAAGGTGGAAAATGTAAGGACTCTTCACTTTTCTTTTTTCTTGCTCTAGAAGTCAACAAATATATTCTCCATTATTTCTGGTAGATTACATCCATTTACAAATGAGAAATGTCAGACTAACAATCAATGTAGTGAGTAAATAATACTAGAATATATGTCTGAGCTCTTCATTCTGTGTGCTTAGAAAGAGAGTAATTTGGTTATGGAGAGGACCAATATGAAAATAATACAGGGAAAAAGCATACTTTGGAAATGGTTGTTTTAGGACTAGGTGACAGTGATGAGTAAATGAAACAGGCTGGTGTCAGGGGCATAAAAAGGAGTACATCGAAATCATATTAGTGACAGAAACTCAGAAAATCTTGATCATTGATTATATCTAATGGAAGGGAGTAGAAGGGTAAGAAGAAATCTAAAGTGCTTCCACAGGTCGGGCTGGCAACTGTGTTAGTGATATTCTTAGAGATAAGGACAACAGGTGAAAATGATGGATTTGGAAGTGGAGAGGCAGTGGAAATATTCTAAATAACAATAAAATAATAAAAATTGCTATAGTGGATAGAATATGGATCACATTTTATCATATATAATTTTCAAAAAACATACTAAGAATGAAAATTTAAAAGTAATAAAACACTATTTACATTAAAACTAGACAGGATAGTTCAGTGCTAAAACATTGGCCTAGCATATGTGAAACAATTGTGTGATCTCCCAAACACTACAAAGTACACACAAAGCACACACACACCAAAACCAAATAAACACACACACACACACACACACACACACACACACATACTACATACACACATTTGGAATATTGATATTATCATATAAAACAGAGGAAATTATCACAAATAATAAAAGTAAGTTAATATATGAAATCATAATATTGTTCTTACTATGTAAAAATTTAGTAGAAATAAAATAGTCACAATATACTTGGATTCTTAGAGATTAAATTGAAAATTAAGAAATAGAAGACATGAGAACCTTTGCAAACAAGTTTTAAATAGTAAACATTTTGAAACATATTTCCTTATTTTGACAAAAGATTGATGTTACTGGTGTTGTAACTCAAGATTTAGAATATAATAACCAGGTGCTCTATATCTCGCTATGGATGGCTATATGTCTAATCATTTCACTCTAGATATTTTTATAATAAGCTCTCAGTTTCTCAGGCTCTCCTGAATTACAAACCCTATTTGCAGTTCCTACCATAGCTAGAAAATGGAAGCCATAAATCACCATGCCCAGCTCAAACTTTTTTTAAATTCAAGTACAAATATTTACAAAAAAGTGACCAGGTAATGAAGCCCTTCTTAATAAAGTATGTGCTTCTTGAAAATACAGTAAGTATTTATTACCTGAAAAATATGTTTAGAAGTATAAGAAAATAAATTTATTTAAATTCACCAACCATAAAAAAATTAGAAAATAATTTTTAAATATTCACATGATAAATATTTTAAAAGCAAAATATATATGTGAATAATTTACATGTATAAAAATCATGCAAAATTAAATTAACTAATCCAACACTCTGAAAAAAGAATTACCCTAGGGAATCAAAAGAAAATATATAAGTTCAAAATTTGAAACTTAGAAAATAAAATGAACTGTACACTTTAGTTGACTTAAGTAACTGTAAACCCTCTGTATATCAATTTTATAATAAAAAATGCATGAACAAAGAAAGCAAAAGTACCCATTGATCCATAGCAACAGCAAAAGCATCAGTAGTTGTTTGAGTGTACAAACAAAATCGATGGAGGGAGCATCTAGATTTCTAGGTGTGTTCTCCATCATGCCTGACACCCAGGACTCTCCCATGAAAGGAAAACTGGTGGCACACTTGACTTCTTACTCCAAGATTAAATTTTTGGCAGTGCTAGGATCTGAACTCAGGGCCTAGTAGGCCCAATTCATGAATGATAGTTCTAAAGTTTATATTATATTAATATAATAATATAGACATCATCAATATTTTCACAATATACTTGCCATTATTTTGAAAAACACATTATTTTAGTAATGTCTCATAGTAAAACAGAATACAGTTCAATTCTATGGAAACTCCTAACTTAAAACTGAATAATTGTTAAGAGGACAGAATATATGTGTTCTTCAAAATTCCTTTGACTACTAAATACTCATGTTCAAATTCTGAACATGCCATCCCAGATTCATTTAAAACAGTATCTGTTTGCATTTTATTTAATTCTGCAATAAATGTGGTTTCCAATGTGACGTTACATATTTAAAAGTCAACAGGAAACAGACCCACATTCTGGTAAGGATAAACCTATGAACAATCTATAATAATTAATTCCAGAAGAGTAAACATTTGTTCATCAGAGTAAGCTATTGTTTCTATGACAATTATTCCCAAGGTTTTATGCCATAAATTTATCCTAACGCAAAAGTTTCCAACATGTATGATGCACCATAAAATTCTCTAAATTCACCTCATGACTAGCTTAACATTATTGTGAAAAAATAGTACACTTCTGCTGTGATGCCCTCCCAATTGTGCAAAGAACACTACACTAAACTTTGCTGCATCATTTTCCCATAGTAATATTATTGTGATAAGAACACTTGCAAAGATTTTTTATTTTTATTTTTATTTTATATTTATTTTAGTATATATGATTATTATTTTATCTATCATTGATATTCAGGAAATTTGAATATTTGAATATTAAATCTGAAGATTAGGTTCAAAGCCCACCCTGGCAGGAAGGTTCCTTAGATTCTTATCTCCAATAAACTGCTAAGGAAAAGCCAGACACAAGTGGCACTGAAGTTCAAGTAGTAGAGCAGTAGCTTTGAGCATAAACAAGCTCAGGGACAGTGCCCAGACCCAGAAGTCAAGCCCCAGGACAAACTAAATAGCAAAACAAAATAAAAACAAACCTCAAGCCTAGCTTTTTTTCTCATTGTATACAGAGTTACATAATTAAGGAAATTTCTTCCAGTGTTATGTGTTGGTAGAAGAAAAAAGATGTCACACAGTTACTCCCTTCATACCATGTTACACCAAAGTGTCAAAAAATTACTCTTTTTCTAAATTTATAAATTAATAGCACCCATTTGTTGGAAACTCTGTCTAGATTATTTACATTATTATGTCATACATGAACTGTTGGAATTAGCAATTAACTAAGTTCTAATTATACCTCACTTGAAAGAATATTCTAGGCAAATAGAATTGTCTGTGAATTTCTAAATTACATCTTCAACTTGAAAACAATTTTGTAGTATCTGTTAGAATATGAAATTATAAACAAAATATTTATTTTAAATCTAATTTCTGATTTAGCCAGGTATACAAAGTCCTACATTAGATGAACTTTGCCATTTCTCCAGGCTTATGCTTTTGTAATCTTTCATCATTTCTTTGGAATCCAAGAGAATGATGCTTACTTTTTCAAATTTTTGATTGGGAATCATGAGCTGTTTTGCATCTAGGAATGTTCTCTAATGAAGAGATCATTTAAAGCACAACGGAGGATTATATATGAGTTGTATTTCAATAGGAAACTTGACTTCTCAAAACATAATGACAAAATTAGCCCAAAGTTCCAACTGTGTAGCCCTTTCTTGTTTGGTATGTTTCATTGAGACAAAACTACATTATCTGGTCCAGGGTAGGTATCGCTATGTAATTCCACTCTCTAACCTCCTGTCTTAGTCTGAGTGCTAGAATTCCAGGCTTGTATCACATTGCCCTGCCATAATTTGTTTGTTTATTTACTCGAGTAACAGACTAGCAATTCTGAACTTCTCCGATGATCTTATCCACTAGACTGACTGCTCAGACTGTTTATGTACAATTTTCAAAGACGTTCTAACATTTGACACAGGATATGAACATTTTCAGATGCACCTGCAGGGGTCTCAGATTCATTCCTCCATGGATCCAATCCTTTTAATAATGATTACTTGACTTTCTTACTATCTCTGATCCTTACTTATGTAATATTCTCAAGCTTTTTTGGGAACTTTCTAATATTAAAAATTATCACTTTTTCTAGTATTACTCAGGATATATTTTCTATTATTTTCTAACTTTTGTACACATTCTGAGAATTGTTTCATATGTGTGTTTGCACCTATAAGTTCCTCTGTGTGTATGTGCATACTTGTATGTATGTATGAAAAAAATTCTCAAGCTCTTAATCAGCAATCTTGGTCATAACTAGTATTCCATCACTTGAGCCATTCTTCCAATGCAGCTTTTGGCTGGTTAAGTATAGCTAGTGTCCCAAAGACTGTTCTGCTGAGGCTAGATGCAAAATGAAATTCCCAGACTCCTTTACATTCTTAGGTTTTGTCTTTCCAGGAGTATCAACTTTTAAACTAGAAGCATTTTTGTGAGTGTATAGTCTAAGCTGTAGGAAAGTTTCTGAGGCACTTATGTCCAATTTACCATCAGAAAACTGGGAGTGGCACTGTGGCTCAAGTGGTAGACTGCTAGCTTTGAGCTGAGTAGTAGAGGGACAGTGCCAGGTCCAGAGTTCAAGCCCACAAACATAAAAATAAAGAAAAGAAAAAAAAAGAAATGTGATCTTAGCCACCAGTTCATTGCTACTATAATTCCTGCTCTCTCAACATGGCATTTTTTCCAGTTAAGTCCATGCTATTAAATCTGACTTGCTTTGGAAATAGAATTATTCTTCCATTCTACTTTTTACAAATTAGCATGACTAGCTGCCATGATTTAGAGCTAGTAGAAGAAACAGTGGCCTCATCCTTCATGTTCCACTTAGTAGCAATGTTTTCTCTATATCACTCCATCAATCTACATACTGGCCTTGGCTTTATTGTTTCAAAGTTGTCTTATTTGCAGTCTTCTATACTCTATTGAACCATTATCCTTAAGCACAGAACTTCTTTTTCTCCTATTATTCGTATTGTTTCTTCAACTGTTAACTTACAAACACTTGGGAAATAATACACAACACAAACAAAAAAAATATTTCTGAGAACCTCCTTCCCATTTATACTTGGTCTTAATTTACAGGGCACGTAGGAAATTTGAACTTAATGTAATCCAGGATAAAAGTTTTACATTTTTTTTATTTCTTTTTTATATAGATTTTTTTATTATGAAAATACTGTACAGAGGGGTTACAATTACATGGGCAAGATAATGAGTACATTTCTTATCAATCATTGTAGCCTCCTCCTTTGTTTCCCCTTCCCATCCCTTCCCATCCTCCCCTCGCCCCCCCCAATGATTTCCCCCCAACCAAAGTTGTAAAGTTCGTTTTCGACATAACATCTTGTACATCTCATTGATTCAATGGGTCCAATTGTATCCCTATTTAAACGAATTGTTTTCCCCTTTCCCCTCCACAAATTATACTGACATGTAATACAGTAAAAGCAACTCCTCCTCCTGTTTTTTATTGTAAAACTTCTGTATAGAGTGGTTAGTTACATAAGTAAGTTAATGAGCACATAATCTATTAAGCATTGTGACCTCCTCTTTTGGTTTTCCCCGTCATCCCTTTCCTCCTCGCTGCCCCAAATTCCTTCTCTCCTTCCCACGTTGTAAAATTCGTTTTCTACATATTGTCTTGTACAACTCATTGTTACAATGGGTCATGCTTGGGTCATGCTGTATCCTTGTTTCAACATTTTGTTATTTCCCTTCCCCTCCCCACATTAGAAAAAAGTATATGCAAGTCATTAACATCTTATACAGTAAAAACAGGATTTATACCATAGAGGAAGAAAATAGAAGAGAAACAAAAAAAAAATCACATAGTACATGTTAGATATATTAAAAACAATAGCAAGGAAAAAAAACAACTTGTGTCCTATCTTGGGGTCCATTTCAGTTAACATCTTATAGGGCTACATGTACATGGATAATGTTTTATAAGGCATGCAAATTCCATATTTTCTCATTACTAAGTTGTCTCTGAAACACGTGGTACCTCATGAACAAAGATGTACTTATGCTATTTCAATGAAGCCACAAAATGTTCACTTTACCTGGAGCAGCACCATAGATTGTTACTTGAAGCAAGTGGAAGGAACTGTTACTGCAAGTGGAAACTGATTCCAAGACAAGAATTGAACAGAGAAATGACAAAGTTCAAGTTAATTTGTGCTGTCGTTTTTACTGTACAAGAACAGAATCCAAGGCTTTAAGGAAACTCTGTCCCTGAATTTTTTCGAGTGTGTTATTTACTCATATAAAAATTGTCTGTAAACTTCTAGTTTAGAGTATTACAAAAGGATACAATACGCCATTTGAAGGCCAGTATAGAAAAAAAGGAAATAACATTGTTTTAAAAGTATTCTACTACAAAGAAACAAAGAAATGGAGATTTTAAAGTGCCTTATACATGGATATTTCACTCTTGACATGATTCTCTTGTTGAAGGAGTCAGTTATCCATAACTTTAATCTGGTCCTGAGTTCCCCATAGCAATAAGGATTCCAAAGAGCAGTATCCAGTGAGTCTGATCAGCAAAAGGAGCCTCTTTTCAAACCAGTGCTTTAAGGATGACCCCAAAGAAATATGTGGTTTTTTTTTGTTTGCTTGTTTGTTTAGTTTGTGCTGGTTTTGGGGCTTGAACTCAGAGGCTTGACTCTGAATTTTGTTTAAATGGACTCTGAGTCTTGTTTAAATGGAACTTTCTTAAGATGGCATTACATTTCATTCCATTAATATGTATTATAATTTAGGCCAGGTGGTAGAAAAGGAAGTGTAAAACAATACTAAGTCCAGTAAGGCTGACATTAATGTCACATCACTAAAGAGGTAGTATTAAGACCTGCAGCACTCATAGGGCTGTTGCATGTGACATTATTATGTAAAACACTATTGGCCATTATCTCCGACATCCATAACATTCTGTTTCCATTTTCCAGGTCAAGAGCCAAATATCTAAGCCTTTTTATAGATTTGGTGTGTTTCCCAGGAAGGAAGAAAGAAGGAGGTTGTGGAAAGTGATGGTGGAAAAATATGTATATTGGCTCCCTGTCCACATATTTTGCGTTTTTAAAAAGTGCTATTGATGAACTCCCACTTCCATCTAATTGACTATATTGTCGGCACAAGATGCAGATAAATGAAGACATTTATTCTGGTGGATAGTCACATATATTAATAAAAACCATTTCTGGAAAAAAAAGATTCTAGGTAAGAAAGTATAAATTATTGTATATAAAATGGTTTCTTTTCTTTGCAGAACAAAAGGTAGTATTGAATGATTACTCCAGCTTTCTTTGAGATTTTATGCTGTCTCAGTATCAAAATGTTCTCTAATTCCAGTAATATCCAAGCATAAAAGACATGATTTGAAGATCTCAGTAGTTTTAGAAACAAAGGTACATAATAGTTTCCTTCCTGCAGAGACATGTGATGATTGCAAGTATGATTGATTTTATTATAGTTCTCTTCTTTTCCCTCTTTACCCAAGTTTTGCATATCTTGACATATTACTCTTTCCTGCATCAGCTTCCAATAGGTGAGATTTACCTCTACTCTGCAATGTCAAGATGGGTCATGTGACTTACTTCAGCTTACAAATATGAACCACAAATGTTCAAAGGCTATTACTAGGGGAAGATTTCTATCCCATTGTCTGTGTCTAAGAGTAAACTTCTTTTCCCTTAGCTATAAAAATAGAATATATAGAGAGGGAATCTTCTTTCAACTTATATACTGGGAGAATATAGCTTGTGAAATTGTGGCAAAACTCAAAAATATTAAGAATTAAGCTAATATTAGAATATGATAATAAAATACTAGTTTCTTACCATTCTTGTATACCTTTATGATAGTTGACTATAGCATACCAGAATTTAACAAATACTAAACATGTACTAAACAAATAGAGAACACTTTCTGTTTGATGTTATTACATTTTTTAATAAATAAGCATTCTTTACTTGATCACTTGTGGGGCTAACTTTTTCTATAAATGTGTTTAATCACTCTAGAGCACTGTATCTAATATCCACAATCATTATCCAGACCTTGTGATTGAGATAAGGAAGAACAAAATATCTAGATTTCTCCTTCTCTTTTCCTCTTCTACTTTTTCTACTGTGAATTCTCATCCTTTCACCAAATTCTCCTATTTATAAAGGAAGAATGACACATTGTGGATATCAAGCAAAAGGCTTCAAAGCCAGAATTTCATTCTTTCAGAAATATATGAAGTATATCAGAGTGGCAAGAGGAAGAATAAAAACATGATTTTATTTTCCCTTTCTGGCTTCCATCATAGAATCTGAACATGACTCTAAAATATCTAATAAACCATTTGCCTTGACTAATTTTTTAACATATAGTTTTTAAAATAAATGATATTTTTTTAAATTTTAAAAAATAATTTTTAAATAAATAGTAATTTGTCGTTTGCTTTTGGGAGGCATTAAATAAGACTACATTAACACTGTGTGAGTTGAGAGGCTAAATTTTATCAGAATCTAAACATAATGAAAAATAGATGATTTTAAGATAAATAGCTTTTAGATACATTTTTTTTTTTTTTTTGTCGGTTGTGGAGCTTGAACTCTGGGCCTGGGCGCTGTCCCTCAGCTCTTCAGCTCAAGGCGAGCGCTCTACCACTTGAGCTACAGTGCCACTTCCGGTTTTCTGGTGGTTTATTGGAGATAGGAGTCTCACGGTCTTTCTTGCCCAGGCTGGCTTTGAACCGCTATCCTCAGATCTCAGCCTCCTGAGTAGCTAGGATTACAGGCGTGAGCCACCAGCGCCCGGCTCTTAGATACATTTTTAATGTGACATATCCACAGAGACATCTTTATTCTTCTTTTCCTCTCCACTCCAATTCAATTTCAATAAGCAGTTCATGTAATTCAAATGGCTGTGTTTCTTTCAGAAATACATTAGACCGAAAAAAGTTAGAAAAAGAGAACCAGTATTGGGTGGTGAATTCTTTAAAAATAGCAGTCAAATAAATATTTACCATAATTCCAAAATAATAATAATCAAATGGTCTTGAAAAGTGAAGATTGTAAGCAGAATGTATAAAAAATGATAGTGCCAGAACTGCTTCAGGAGCTGCTCTCTGGCATTTAGTATTTCTAGTACTTGACAATATTTTAATCAGGATTAATTGCTTTCAAGGACTAAATTTTTTCTAGTTATATTTCATTGAAAAAACATGTTGTTCAAAATTAAAGAAAGGAAAACAGCTTATAGTAGAAAGAATACTACACTCATTCTAAAACCAAAACCTTCCCAATATATCTGTTTTCCCCACATACCTAATCCATCAAATGTAGATTTTCTTTATACATACATACATACATATATATATATATATATATATATATATATATATATGTAAAATAATCACCTTTCATTACCCAAGGAACACAAATTTGAATAATTATCAGATGGGGAAAGTAACACAAATGGGTACTTAAAAGTCCCAGCTGTAGTTGAAAAGGGAAATGATTAGGTAAGTACCATCAGAAAGATGTAAAGATAGAAGATAAAGGAAAAGACGACAACCCAGATTCTGAATTTCTGAAAAGCAGAACAGGAAGTAAATGCCCTTTCCATTAAATCATTTGAAAAATATTTTAACTCTGTAGTTGGCTCAAATTTAATCTAGTGAGACTTCTTTTGGATTTCTGTCCTTTAGAACTGTAAAATGATAAATACGGATTATTCAAGCCAATTAACTTGTAGAAATTTTTTACAGCAGATTTGGTTTAGTAAACTAATTCAACTACAACCTTTTCCTGATGCAACTACAGGGACACCACATTACTAATTTCCTAGTTTCTGAGAATAAGAAAATTTTGCCACTGGCTTTGTGCACATGTGTGATATGTACATACCACTAAGGGCCTTACATAAAGGAAGACTCGAAATTCTAAATAATATTTAAATAAGAAGCTCCCTATCTTTATTTTCACATTTAGGGAACACTAAGTTCCAAAGCTATGTACAAGGCTAGGGTAAGATTATGGAAATCGAATCTGTCTCCTTATATTATAAAGATAATTTATATCATTTTGAGTTACATTTTCTAAAGCAATAAAAATTAAGGTAAAATAGAAACAGAAACTCAATTTTCTATTCTTCCTAACTTTCCAACAGAAATTAGAGAATCCAGTAAAGATATAGTCATCCCAGGATGGTGTATGATATTATAGGAGCACTAGATGTTGAAAAAGAAGATAACAAAAATGGGTCCCCTGGAACAATTTAAAACAAAATCTGCACCTACAAATTGTGGTATAGCTAGAAAATAGTTTCCACTCTGCTAAGTTTTTGATATTTTGTTTGTTTACCCAACAACAATCCTTTCGTAGGAAATGACCCTTTATTAGTACTCAAGGGTTTGCAGTTTATAACCCAGAAAAAATAGTGCTTCAAAATGTAAACAAGCATGATACTAAGAGTAACCCAGGTTACTTCCATCACTATAGCTGATAAATAAGAATGATATTGGGGAATAGTCAATCTTGAACTTTTTCATACTTTTTCTCTTCTCCAACCTGAGAAATCCTAGTCAAGATAAGTAAAACATTAATACAAGATTTTCATATTTTCTATTGTTCATACCAAAGCAAATACACTTTCCTCTTTGCAAGCCTGACTTTGAAAGTGTAAGACGCTCACAATTGTTTTACAGCCAAAAGTTTACTGCTTTGGCTTAGGTGTTTTCCTGCCTTTGGGTGTTGCTAGCTATTATTTTGGCAACTACATAGAAAAACAAGATAAATCCATTATACTTATATTGAATTCTTCAAAGTCAAGGTGTCTTCAAATAAAGTTTTCTGTTCCCTTCTTCACTGCTAACTAAGGTTTAATTATTGCTCTTTTAATTTTTTTAATTATTGCTATTTAAATGCAACAAAAACGTGATACATTAAGGTATATTCTTGTTCGAACCGGTGAAAACAGGAGTGACTGTGATTGCTTTTTTAATTGTTTTGAAGTATTTTCCTTAGGTATTTTCATTATTGCCTTTGTTCCAGTCTTTTAATCAGGAAACACAGGGTTACCCAAAAAGATTTTCCTAAGATATAAGATGTTAGGAAGAAAAAAATAGATGTATCATTAAAGATTATCATCTATTAAGAGACTGATAAGCTCAGAAGACATTTGCTATTAATATGACTTCAATGTTTTGGTTCTTAAATTAAGTGAAATGTATGTAAAATGTTACAGTTGTTCCAAACAATGATTATGGCTTATACTTTTCTGCTCCAATGAGATGCAACCTCTGACAAGGTTGGAGGGCATATCAATTTTAGGATAGAAGGGTTAACGTTAGAAAACCAAGGAAGATTCCTAAAACAGAGTGGCAGGAAGATTGCAGAGGACAAGCTCTCGCATAGAAAGCAGTTTTAGTGTTCCAGTGGACAGTCCTAGGCTAGAGAAATACATCAAGTGTGGCATCTCAGTACAGAGAGTTTGGCCAGAGAGGGAAAATCCAGGCAAGGAGACAGATCTGAGCACGTGCCTGCAGCCATGGCTGAAGCGGTGGCGGCGGCAGAGGCGGCCATAGCTGCCATACCTGCAACACAGAGACTCCGGGACAAAGGCGCCAGACATAGCAGGCCGACGCATTCTACTCAACACCAGCAAGAACTGACAAGGAGCAGATATCTTCATCCTGCAGATTGCAGACCAGAGATGACCCAGGAACCAACATTCTGGCAGCATGAGTGGAAGCCTGACATCCTCACTCCTTGTCAGGGAAGAGAGGAGGGAAGGCCACCCATTCACCCCCATCTACCACAGATCTCCATTTTTTGATATTGACAAATGCCGGGCTGAGCTGCTATCTCCAACTCAGGCTTTGGAAGATAACAAAAGGGTCATTTATTATGTCACAGGAATCTGCCCAGACCTGTCAGGCTCAACTCAACAGGGCTCAACAGGGAAAACTCACCCAGCAAAGGCAGAGCAAAATACGCCCCAGGAGTGGTTTTCTTCAATGGGTAAACTGAGCCAGAGACTGCCAGTCCCTACAGCAGCCTAGACAATCAACTGAAATTCAGTAAACATAAACCCTGAGAATGGCTCCAGGTTGGCCTTTGTGAGTGTCTCAGAAGCTAGCCCCTCAGGGAACAGCTACTGTTTGCTGAAAGGCCTCAACTCAACCCAGAACCTAGCCTCATCACAGCATCTCCAAACTAGAGGAAACAGCCAACTCCCTCTTTTGTGAACCTCAAAACAGATCTCCCTCCCACTGAAGTAGGCTGGCAGGAGGATCAAAAAATCCTAGGTAAAGCAGAACATTATTCTGCTTGCACAAACAAACTGACTTAAGTAACCAATCAAGCCACAGGAAAACCAAGCACCACAAGAAGATCAGACTCTCCACCACGAGACTGTTTATGGACACAAGGGAGATACAGAATCTTCCCATTCCCCCCAAAAAAATAAAAATCAAAGAACTTTCTTTTTTTTGTACCTTATTTTTAATTTTTTTATATTTAACTTTTAATTCTTTTTTTAAATTTTTGTTTTCTATTATTTTTTCTTTTCTTCCTCATATAATTTTTATTTTAGGTATATATCTATATGTGCTTTTTTTTTATTATCTCTACTAACCATTTGATCCTTTTTTTTCTTTCTTTCTTTTCTCATTCTTTTCACTTCTTCTCTTTTGTCCTTTTCTGCATGACTTAATTGCTGTTCTGCTCATCCTCAGATATACCCGTCGTCGATTATTAGATCTTATCCCCCAACGTGTACACACTTAAACCAGAAATTTATTATTCAATTCAAAACCTCTTAGACTTCAATTCCTTAATAACGGTATTACCTACTTATACCCACATAATATTTTAAACATTTTTAGTTTTCTAGTGTTTCATGTCTCCTTTCTATCCCTCCCCTCCTCTCATCCAATCCCCATTCTTCTCTGGATATTACATCTTCAAACTTGCAGTTTTTAAGGGTTTCAGTGTTTAATTTTTAATTTTTGTTTTTCCTTTTTTTCTTGTCATTTTTATTTTTCTTCTTTCTTCTTCTTATTCTTTTTGACTTTTTCTTTTTTCGATTTTCTCTCTCTGCTATCATTCTGTCCAATATATTTCCCTCTTTGAGATTAGTACTTGGTTAATTCCACTCTCCCTCACCTTCCCACATTCCTCTAAGCCTATTTTACCCCCCATTCTTCCTAAACATAATAATTTCTGTTTGCCAAATTCCCCTTTCCTGTTCTTAGGCCATTAAGACATGGTTGTGTGATGTTGAATAGATTGTATCTCTTGAACTAGATTGTATCTGCAGATTTTTGATTGTGCAATTATGGGCTTTGGTTGATGCTAACCTTAAAATAGTGTTCCACCACAAAACTGGTGTTATTCTCATCCCAAATGGGCAGAACAAGCCAGAAAAATACAAGAAAAATGGCAAGTCTGGGGATCTCAACTCCCACTAATGACAATCAGGGGACAGAAATCATAATGAATAATGCAGAGGAGAGTTCCCCAAAAGCTCTACAAATGCTATAGATAGATAGTGTAAATGAAAAAAGTGAAAAGCTGCACAGGTCTCAGTGTGAGCATGATAGGGAGAGAGAGGAGGCAAACCAAAGATCAGTACAGGAGTCTCATGAACGTGAAGAAGCTATTCAGATTGTTACGGGAATATCATGAGCAGATTGAGAACACTCAAAGAGAAAGAAAGGAATTGCATGAGCAGGTTGAGATCAGTCAAAAAGATAGGAATTGCATGAACTGGCTGAGAAAAGACAAAGAGAACATAGTCAGGAATGGTGTGAGCAGGCAGAGAACACTCAAAGAGAACTAGATAAATTGCATGAACGTGAGGAAGCAAATCAAAGTGAAATAATTGAACTGAGAATAGACAAAGATCAATGGAGGCATTCATGGAATCCATAACCAGATGGTGGAAAGAAATCAGGGAGACTACAAAGGGAATGCTGAATGGAGCACAACAGAAGGAATGTCAGTACAAGGAAACCATAACCAATCAACTAAGTGATTTGAGAATAAACACAGAACACCAAATTAAGGAAATAAGGAAGTTCTTACAAGATCTAGAACAAAGTACCAACAAAGAATTTGAAGCCATCAAAGCCGACCAATTAGAATGAAAATAAGTTTAAAAAAAAAGTAGAAAGTCTTGACAGTAGGTTGGACCATGCAGAAGATCGAATCTTGGGGACTGAAGACAGCCTAGATATAAAAGAGAACAAACATACAACCATCCAAGACAAATCCAAGAAATGTGAAAAATCTATTCAACACTTGAAAGACACCATCGGATGGCCTAATCTGAGGATAATGGGTGTAGAGGAGAACCTAGAGACAGAAGTTAATGATCTAGGCAATTTGTTTAACAGGATCCTAGCAGAGAACTTCCCAAACATACAAAAAGATAGACCTATTCAGATACAAGAAGCTTTTAGAATCCCAAATAGACCAGACCACAACAGGACATCACAATGTCACATTATAATCTGCATAGGATCAATTCAGACCAAGGAAAAGATCCTGAAAGCTGTCAAGGAGAAAAGATAAATCACCTATAAAGGGAAACCAATTAGAATCACCTAAGATTTCTCAGCAGAGACAATTAAAGCAAGAAACGCCTGGAATGATGTATGCCATACCCTAAAGACAAACAAGTATCAACCAAGAATACCATACCCAGCTTAACCCTCCTTCAAAACCAAAGGTCAAATAAAAACCTTCCATAGCAAAGACAAATTGAAACAATATATCTCTACCAAAACAGCCCTCAAAAGATACTTAAAGATGTCCTACACATAGAAAACCAACAAGACCACAACAAAGGCCAAGAAAGTGCACACAAACTGAGAATCCAAGAACGATAGGAAGAACTCAGTTGCCGAGCCCCCAAAAAGGTGGATAAAATGGCAGGAATACCCAAATATCTCTCCGTCCTATCTCTTAACTTTAAAGGGCTTAAATATCCAATTAAAATACATAGACTCTCAATTTGGATTAAAAACCAAGATCATTCATTCTGCTGCCTTCAGGAGTCACAACTTTCCCATAAAAACAAACACATTTTGAAAGTAAAAGGCTGGAACAAAATCTACCAAGAAAATGGCCCCCATAAACAGGCAAGATTTGCAATAATAATATCAGATGAAATGGACTTCAAATTAAAATTAGTTAGAAAAGATAAAGAAGGTCGCTACATACTTATTAAGGGATCTCTTCTTCAGGAGGATATTGCAATTCTAAATCTCTATTCGCCAAGCAACGGAGCACACAAATTTTTCCAGGGAACAATATTTTCTCTCAAATCTCATATAAATCCACAGATATTAATTGTTGGGGATTTTAACACACCACTATCCACTTGGCAAAAACTCAATAGAGAAACCACAGACCTAAACAACTGTATAGATCAACTAGATTTAACAGACATTTACCAAATATTTTACCCAGCAACATCATAATACACGTATTTCTCAGCAGCACATGGAACATTTTCCAAAATAGACTACATTTTAGGTCACAAAGCAAACTTATCCAAATTCAGAAACATTGAAGTTGTACCTTGCATTCTCTCAGACCACAATGGAATTATATTAGAACTCAACAGCAAAAGCCACCAAAGAAAGTCCAGTAACACATGGAGGCTGAACAGCACACTGTTAAACCACCAGTTGGTCATGGAAGAGATTAGAAACGAAATTCAAGTGTTCATGATATTCAACCAAGATGATCACACAAACTACCAGCTCCTCTGGGACACAGCAAAGGCAGTACTCTGAGGCAAGTTTATATCTCTGAGTTCCTCTATCAACAAATTAGAGAGATCTAACAATTTAATGAGACAGCTGAGCCTCCTTGAAAAAGAGCAGCAAGATAAACCACAATCCAGTAGACAGAAAGAAATAATTAAAATTGAATGAATTAGAATAGAAAAACCATAAAAAGAATGAACAAAACAAAGAGTTTGTTCTTCGAAAAAATTAACAAAATTCACAGAACCTTAGCAATTCTTATCAGAAAAAGAAGAGGGCACACCCAAATAAATAAACTCAGAGAAGAGAATGCAAACATCACCACAGAAACAACCAAGATTCAGAACATTATAAGGGAATACTTCTCAAAACTTTATGCTAATAAGTTTGAGAACCTGGAAGAAATGGACCTCTTCCTAGCAAATATCAACATGCAGAAACTAAATCTAGATGAGTTAAACCATCTTAACAGGCCCATATCAAGCAATGAAATAGAAACAGCAATAAGTAACCTCCCATCAAAGAAAAGCCCAGTACCAGATTGTTTTAGAGCAGAATTGTACAAGGCTTTCAAAGCAGAACTTACACCAATACTCCTTTAACTCTTCAATGAAATTGAAAGAGAAAATTCACTACCAAATTCATTCTATGAAGCTATAATTACCTTCATCCCAAAACCAGGCAGGGACTCATCAAATAAAGGGAACTATAGACCAATATCTTTGATGAATATTGATGCAAAACTTCTCAACAGAATTTTGCCCTATCGACTTCACCAATTCAATCAAAAAATCGTACACCACCATCAAACAGGATTCATTTCAGGGATGCAAAGCTAGTTCAATATATGCAAATCAATTAACATAATTCATCACATCAACAAGAGCAAGGATAAGAACCACATGGTTATCTCAATCGATGCAGAAAAAGCATTTGACAAGATCCAACACGCCTTTATGATGAATGTTCTGGAAAAATTAGGAATCCATGGAACCGTCCTCAATACAATAAAGGTTGTATATGTCAAACCTACAGCCAATATTATATTCAATGGTGAAAAACTAAAGCAATTTCCTCTATACTCAGGAAGGAGATAAGGATATCCAATCTCCCCACTGCTCTTAAATGTAGTATTAGAATGCTTAGCTACAGCAGTAAGACAAGATGTAAACATAAAGGCGATGAAAATAGGGAAAGAAGAAGTAAAACTCTCCCTCTTTGCAGATGACTTGATCTTGAATTTAAAGAATCCCACAGACTTCACTCCCAAATTACTCAAGGTGATTCAAAACTTTGGCAAAGTAGCAGGGGATAAAATTAACCATCAAAAATAAATAGCTTTTCTGTATGCCAACAATGAGAAAAGTGTAGCTGAAATGAGGAAAGCAACTCCATTCAGAATAGTCTCACAAAAAAATAAAATACCTAGGAATTAACCAAAAAGTGAAGGACCTCTAAGATGAAAACTTTAAAAACATGAAAAAGGAAACCAAAACAGAACTAAGAAAGTGGCAATAACTCCCATGCTACTGGATTGGAAAGATCAAAATCCTGAAAATGGCAATACTTCCCAAGGCTATCTACAAATTCAATGTGATATACCTATCAATAGTCCAACCTCATCCTTCAAGGAAATAGGAATGGTAGTACAAAATTTCATATGGAATAATAAAAGACCCCGAATAGCAAAAATGATCCTTAACTGAAAGAACAGTGCTGGAGAAATATCAATAACAAATTTCAAACTCTACTAGAAAGCCATAGCAATCAAAACAGCTTGGTACTGGCACAAGAAGAGATCCCAGGACCAATGGAAAAGAATTGAAAACCCAGAAATGAATCTAAATACTTACAGCCATCTAATCTTCGGTAAGGCAGCTAAAAAATAGA
This sequence comes from Dipodomys spectabilis, assembly GCF_019054845.1. Lineage (NCBI taxonomy): Eukaryota > Metazoa > Chordata > Mammalia > Rodentia > Heteromyidae > Dipodomys > Dipodomys spectabilis. The sequence goes on along the minus strand of NW_024871098.1, from coordinate 244,770 downwards.
ATGGAAGAAGACAGCCTCTTCAGTAAATGCTGCTGGCAAAATTAGTTAACTACTTGTAGAAAACTAAAGCTAGATCCTTATATATCATCCTGCACCAGAATCAACTCCAAATGGATCAAAGACCTCGGATTCAAAGCAGACTCTCTGAAAACATTACAGAATGGAATAGAAGAAATCCTAGGTCTCCTTGGCACAGGCAGAAATTTCCTTAATGGAGACCCAGAAACACAACAAATCAAAGAAGGTTGTACAAATGGGATTGCATGTAATTGCAGAGCTACTGCATGGCAAAGGACATAGCTAACAAGATCGATAGAAAGGCCACGGATTGGGAGAAGATCTTCAGTAGCCATGCAAAAGACAAAGGTCTCATATCTAAAATATATCTGGAACTTAAAAAAATTAAATTTCCCCCAAAAAAATCTTCCATGAAACAACTGCCCAATAAATAAGTAAGCTAAAGACATAAAGAAAAACTTCTCTGAAGAAGAAAGAAGGATGGCCAATAGACACATATAGAAATGCTCAACCTCCCTAGCCATAAAAGAAATGCAAATCAAAACAATATTGAGATATCACCTCACCCCTGTTAGAATGGCTATAATCAAGAACTCTCATAACAATAGATGCTGGAGGGGTTGTGGACAGAAGTGAGCCTTACTTCATTGTTGGTGGGAGTGTAAATTTGTTCGAACACTTTTGAAAGCTTTATGACTGGTTCCTCCAAACACTCCACATAGAGCTCCCCTACGACCCAGCAATCCCACTTTTGGGCATTTACCCAAATGATCCCAAACAAGACCACATTTAAGTTATGAGCATCACTATGTTTATTGCAGTATTATTTACCATAGCTAAGATATGGAAACAACCCAGATGTCCCTCAGTAGATGAATGGATCAAGAAAATGTGGTATATATACACAGTGGAATTCTATGCCTCCATCAGAAAGAATGACATTGCTCCATTTGTTAGGAAATGGAAAGACTTGGAAAAAATTATATTAAGTGAAGTAAGCCAGGCCCAAAGAAACAAAGATCCCATGGTTTCCCTTATTTGCAATATCTAGTATATGTCTGAGTCAAGCAGAAAAGGTCAGATAAGTTGATGTTAGGGAAATAAACCCTAAGATATGTATTCCAATGTTTTTTTTCATGCAATTGTTTCTAACACATTTATAAGATTTTATTTTGTTGCTTTGTATGTCCCTCCCTCACGGTATAACCCCTGCTTTCACTGTATTTGATGTCGATATAATTTGTGGAGGGGAAGGGAAAAAACAAATCGTTAAATAGGGTTACAGGTGGACCCATTGCAACAAGGAGATGTACAAGTCGTTATGTCGAAAAGAACTTTACAACTTTGGTGTGGGGGGGATGTGGGGAGGAGGATTGGGTGGGAAGAACAGGTGGAGGATGGGAAGGGATGGGTAGGGGAAACAAAGGAAGAGACTACAATGCTTGCTAAGAAATATTCTCATTTTCTTGCCCATGTTATTGAAACTGTTCTGTGCAGTATTTTCACAATAAAAATAAATTAATAAATAAAAATAAAATAAAAGAAATTTAAAAAGATTCCTAAAACAGCATTGCCTATCATGTAACAGTTAATTATATTAGTATAGAAATATACAAATATGAATTGAGTGAGAAATATGTGATTTACAAATTGATTAAATCACAACTAAATCCAGAAAATACTTCTCTATATTTATATAAACTAGTATACCTAGTGAGGATTTAAAATTTTTTGGAATATATACTTTAACATTTAAGTGAAAATATTTGTTTATTTTTAATTTTTGTCTATCGTAGGGCTTGAAATCTAGGCCTGGACACACTCCCTTAGCTCTTCATCTCAAGACTAGTGCTCTACCACTTGAGCCACTGCCAGTTTTCTGGTGGCTCAGTAGAGATAAGGGTCTCACGGACTTTCCTGCTTAGGCTGGTTTTGAACATAATTCTCAGTCCTCAGCCTCCTTAGTAGCTAGGGCTACAAGCATGAGTCACTGGCTCCTACCTACATAATTATTTATAAATTATTGAGTAGCAATCCCATTCATATATATGTTGTGTAATGATAAAATACATCATATCCATTTTTTTCTGCATGTAACATTCCTTTTAGTGAGAATGCTCAAAAATGTATCTTCTGGCTGTAATGATATATCTGTCCTTAACTGTAATCACTTTCCTTCTTGTGGTATACAATTAATATATTTACTTTTAGTCATAGAAGTCTGCTAATTAAAGTTATATAAAACATGAATTGTAAAGTGAAAGTAATTCATGGTTCCATTAATTGCTTTAAGAAAACAGTTATGCCTTTTGTTTTCAATTAAATTTCTTTGGGCATATGTAATATTCATTGATTTAACTGTTAAAAGTGATAAGTTGTATTATATCAAGTTGATTCAAACTTTTATTTAAAAATTGCACCCTTAACACAAATATACTACTTTCCTTTATCACATAATTAAAATAATAGTAAAGCAAAGATTGGTGTTAGCCATTCATGTGTACAATCCTAGAACTCAGGAGGCTGAGACCTGATAATTTTAGTTCAATGTCAGTCCAAACAGACAAAACTGTGAAAAATTATCTCCAATTATCAAGCAAGAAGCAGAAGGTGAGGATGCGGCTCAAGGATAGAGTGTCATCCACCATGAGTAAAAATTACAAGAGAGACCATTAAACATTGAGTTCAAGCCCTAAAAATGGCATATACACACAAGGCAACAACAGAAAGTACTATGAACATCAATAATGAAGACAAAATGGTAGAAAAGGTCATGAGAAATATGTAAACATCTGGAAGACAGAAATCATTTGATAGTTTTGATTCGTGAGAGGGAAAAGTCGCAATCACATTTGTACAATCACATTGTAGTCATTTGTATAAAACCTGGCTATTGGGTAACATGTGAAAGAGTAGATTGGATTACCTGACATAGGAGACATTGCCTGTGACTATGCAACATCCCACTCTGCAAAAATCTAAAATCGTGCTGGTTAACTGAGATTAAAAACCTCATGTTAGAGACTGTTTGGTCCACACAGACTAGGGTCCTTATTTTGAGGCTTCAGACCAGTGATTTTGTTTATAACCACTCCTGTTTTACCCACCTTCCCTGGTGCAGCTATACCTTACTTAGCTGGCACCAAGCCAAGGCTTTGAACTAGACCCCCAGCCTTAATCCCTCCCTTTCTCCAGCTACAACACATTTCACATACTATCTCTGTCTTAGCATTAGTTGTTTTCTTACTAATCCCTACCAGAAAACCCTTATAGTCATGTAAACCCACTATAAATAACCTAGCTAGAAAAGGGAGGAAGGGTTTAGCATTGGCTGAGGCTCTCGTCTGTAAGTTTGCTACCTAAGAAATCTGTGTTACACTATCTCTTTTTTTCATGACTTTTGAGTCTGACAAATGTTTTCCAGACTTACTTTGGAAGTTTTAACCTGTGCCAAGGAGCCCTCATGTTTCCCCTAACTGTAAGATTCCTAAGGCATCTGGACTTACATTGAGGTCTTTGATCCTTTTGGAATCAATTCTGGTGCAGGGGGATATATAAGGATCTAATTTCAGTTTTCTGTGTACAGCCAATTCTACCAGCACAATTTTTTGAAGGCTGTTTTTCTTCCATCCTGTGTTTCTGGCTCCATTATCAAATATTATGTGCCTATAGGAGTGGATTCATTTCTGGGTCTTCAATTCTGTTATATTGATGTAATTCTGTGCTTCCACTGGAAAGAATGGCATTACTCCATGCCTGAAGAAATGGAAAGACTGGGGAAAAATGGTATTAAGTGAAATAAGCTAGATCCAATTAAATATATGCTGCATAGTTTTCCTAATTTCTAATAAGATATGTCCATAAATATACAAATTAATCCAATAGATTGTAAAAGACAAATAATTACACTTGGATATGATTAACAGCACTCTAAGCATTCACATGGCAAGAACAAGGAAAGCTATTCTTAGGATAGGATCACAATGGCTCAATAGCTATATGTATCTGACCAGATAAATGCTGCTTATTGCAATGAACTCTAAGAATCAATCATATGTATGAAATACATATATCTGTATATAATTTTTAAAGATGTCATAAAATAACCACCTTATCTATAAACTCAAAAGCAAAATTCTAAGTTTAGAAGATAAAATTGAGGAAAGTTTTCAACACATAAACTAAAATACATAGGGGAAAATGTGGGAGAGAAAAGATAAGATGGAAAGTAGAATAGCTAACTATTGAAGAATTCATAGACAATTTACAAAACTGTACAAGAGAGCTGGGGTACAGCTCAGTTGTGGAACTAGACTAATATATAAAAAGCCATGGATTCAATCTCCAAGAAGGTCTAATAATAAGTTAATAAATAGTGGTAATACAATAATTACTTAAAATAAATGCTTTTATATTAGAGAGGCCTGAATACTAAAACAGTAAAAAAAATACTTTCAATTCTTGTATCCAATGACATAAAAAACTTTTTTGTTTTCTTCTTTTTTTCTTTGGCAATATGGTGCTTGAAGTTACTAAGGCTCTAACCATTTTAGATTATTTTTCAGGCCAAGCCTCCCTTGAGCAATGATCTCTTACCTGTGGCTTCCACAAACAAAATATCAGGAAAATTACACTATATCTACCTTTCTTTGTTTTTGTAGTTACTCACGAATTTTTTTGTCAAAATTTCCCCTGATATCAGTCTTCCAAATCTTCTAATTAGCAAGGTATACTTCATCTCAAGCTTGAACTCAAACGAGTTTTCGATGCAAACATTCAATATTACCTTCTGTTTTCTAGATATGATTAAATTCTATTGAGGTTAGTGTGGATCTTTAAGATGTAAGAACACAGATAAACCACTTGAAAACTTTTTCCAACTTATTTAAATATTACTAGTATTCATCACAAGTAGGACAATATTTAACAAGTACCTTATGCAAACTTTAGTTACTTTAATTACTTTGTGCACATATTAATTCCAATATAATTTTATCAACTCTATATGAATATACAATATTTACAGGTACATTACTTTACCAAAAATAAGTCTGTATCATGTTTCCCTTTTATACTTAAACCCACTACTTCTCTTTTTCCCATCCCAAACCTGTTTCATCCTGCCAACCAACACATTTTTTCTCTAACTTCTACATCATGCAATAATTAAGTTTTTAAGATTGCCTTCAAATCTATGGTAGATTATTCCCAGTTATTGTATGTCTTAATATGGTATTGTGTTCACTCTAATTGCCTTTTGGTTCTGTTATTAGAGAATGTAGCACAATTCGTTTCCCATTCACCTGAAGAAAGCCTGAATTGATTTCCATTTCTTAGACTAGAGGAAATAATGCTTCTATAATCCTCTGTGTTTTGGCCTTTGGGTGAATGTTACATTTTATTTCTATGAGACAAAGCCTAAAGAGCTCAATTCCTGTACTATTCTGTGGGTGGTTGCATATTTCTATTCTAGGGACCTGTCAAAATATTTTCAGAAGTGGCTTTCCCATTTGAAATTCCTGTGAACATCCAGTTTCTGTGTTTCTTGATACCATTTATAATGGTCATTATTGTATTATGTGAAGTAATTCTCGTACATGTTTTATGACGTCATTTTAGTTTCAATATGCATTTACATGAGGACTGATGATGATTTTCTTGTGCATATGTTTCACAAGATGTATTTTGCTTGTTTCTAATTTATGTTCTTTTTAACATTATGTTTTTAAGAGTTATATGTAGAGTCTAGATTTGAGGCATTCTTCAGGTATAGGATTTGCAAATATTTTATCCTTGACTATGGGTACCCTTCATCATCATCATCATCATCATAATCATCATCATCATCATCATAGTATTACTATTATTACTTTTGTACATGTATGTATCGTCTTGGGGCTTGAACTCAGCGTCCCTGAGATTTGTTACAATTTGTTAATAATTTACCATTTCAGTCATGCCTCACTTCTGACATTTTTTGCTGATCAATCAGAGATAAGATTCTCAGGAACTTTATTTTGTGGGCTGGCTTCAAACTGCAATACTCAAATCACAGCCTCCCAAGTAGCTAGGATGAGATGCATCAACCACCTGCTCCCAACTTCTATTCACTATTTGTATATGAGCTTTCACAGACTAAATTGTTTTACACTTTTATTGAGTTGAACTATATCATTTTCCTTTCTTACAATTTTAATGCCAAATTTTAGAATATTTCATCTCCAAAATTGCCAAGAAATCTTCCTTTGCTTTACATTTAAAAAACTCTTTTTGTTTTATATACCACGTTTTAATCCTGTTTGAAGTTAATAAATAAATAAATCCTGCTTGAATAAAATTGTTATGTTTAACTAAATGTTCACTTTTTAATTCTCCCAAATACTGTCTAATCTATCCCCCTTATTAAAGAGAATGTAATTCCACAAATGTTTGGTTTTACCCCTTATTAAATATTCCTTAATAATATTTATGTGGATCTAATCTGGTGCCCTACAGACCTATTAAGCTGTGTATTATTTCCTCTACAAATATAACAAATTTACACTAACAGCTTTAATATTACAAAGAGCAATATATTCCAGTTTATTATTCTTTTTCAATGACTCAGAGTGCTGGTCAGGTGTTTTTAGAAATTGTCATAAACTTAAATAAAACTGTGAAGCTGAGCGCTGTTGGCTCATACTTGTAATTCTAGCTGTCTAGGAGGCTGAGATCTGAGGATTTCAGTTCAGAGCCAGCTGGAACGGGAATGTCCATAAGACTCTCATGTATAAATAATCACCAGAAAACCAGAAGTGGCACAGTTGCTCAATGAGTAGATTATTCACTTTGAACTGAAGAACAGAGGGACAGCGCCCAGGACTAGATTTCAAGCCTCATGAATGAACAAAAAAAAGGGGAGGAGACAATTTATATCTTTGCTGAATTGTATCCTCCAACCCACAAAAAAGATAAGTCTCAATTTATTTAAATTTTTGCTTTTATATTCAGCATTTTATAATTTTCAATTTAATACATTTTGACGATGTGTGAAGATAGCACAAAGAAATTCACAAAAAACAGTTGAAAAATAAAGGGCAATAGGAATGGAGAAAGACAGAAACGGGTTAATCAACGCCTTCATTAATATGTGAGAGTGTAAAATATTTCAATAAGATTTTTTGCACAATTAATATACACCAATTAATAAATATCTTCCAAAGACTTTGGTATTCAAGTATGACATAAAGGAAAAATTCAGATTCTGTGGTGAAATGAAAGAAAGAGAGTTGAGAAAATACATACTTATAGTGATTGTCTAAATAAACTAAGAAATTCGGTCAACAGTTTGAAGGCTCATGGCTCATTGAACTAGAAGGCTGCTGTTATCTAAGATAATACTAAAATGTTAGACTTGAGCCCATCTTTAAGACTGCTTAATACTATTGCTTTTTGAGTCAGTATACTTTTTATTGTTGTTGGTAGTGGTAGTCGTGGGCCTAAAGTCTCCCTCAGCTCTTCAGATCAAGGCTAAATCTCTACCACTTAAGCCATAGTGCCACTTCTCATTTTCTGGTGGTTTATTGGAGATAAGAGTCTCATGGACATTTACTGCACAGGCTGGCTTTGAACCACCATCCTTAGTTCTCAGCCTCCTGAGTAGTTAGGATTACAGGCATGAGCCACTGGCGCCTGTCTTCTCTGTGCAACATTGTAACAATAAAATAAAATCAATAAAGGACATGTTTGATAAATAAAGTAAAATGATAACTTACAGACAAATGAAAATAATAATATACAAATATGTTCATATACATGTATGTACACATCTTTATATTCTTAAATATGTATACATATATATAGGTATTTGTATATATACAGACATAGTGTGTACATATACATTTATTTAAAGAGACGAATCAGAAATATATTAAGAGCATATTAATGCTAATGAAAAACTTTAACCATCCTGAATAATTTATCAAAAATCCAAATACATATCTCTATAGTAATATAACAACAACCAAGGAATATATCGAAGTATCATAACATACCACGACATTGCATACATATAGAGATTAGTGGAAATAGAAACAATAAGATACCCTTGCACAACCATTATGTAGAAATTGGAATCCTTATACATTGGTGCTTGGCATTTAAAATGATATTTTCAGTTTGTTAAACATACTGGCAAACTTTAAGATATTACACGTAGAGTTGTCTCTATGATATAGCATTTTCAATCATAATTTTATATACAAAATATATTTCAACATATGTCCAATGAGACACATGTACAAGAATATACATAGCAAAACCTTTTACAATAACATATAATAAAATATTTAAATGCTCATTGAGGATATAATACCATTATATACATGCATACAAAACAATATGCTCTATCTATGAGAAAAATTTAGATGGACTTACTTTTGAAATGGTAACATTACATGGGAGAAATAGATAAAATAGACTGCATTTTCTAATTATATGAGCTTTTTTAAAATTGGCACATCTGTAGAGGTTGAATATGACATAATATATGCTAAAAGGAGGGTAGATTGAAATAATGACAGGAAGTGTTTACTAATAAATATTGGAGTATTTTGAGAGGATAGTGATGATAAAATGTTCTAGAACTGAAAGTGATGTTCTTACTCCAAATCTTTAACATTCTAAGAATCATTGTACTTTATCGAAGGATCACAGATTGCATTTGCATTATACTTAGGAAAAATTTTAGAATAGTAGTCGGTGAATCTGTGTAAAAATTTACAATTTAAAATCACAGAATTATATAATGCATAATTTAGTGCGTTGATGAATATGATTATCAATAAAATATGATCTGTGATATATTCTCTTAGTGACCATACATGACATTGCGAGTCAGTGAATATTCTACAAAATTATGTAAATTGAGGGATGAGATAGGATTGAGAAAGATGAGTGATAATGATGATCAATATGCGTTGTATTGACCATGGAATTTGTCTTAATGATAAACTGCTTGCCTTGAATGTGTGAAGCCCGGTGTTTGATTCCTCAGTACTACATAAACAAAATAAGCTGGAATTGGCACGATGACACAAATCAGAGTACTAGCGTGAGGAAAAGAAGCTTAAGAACATTGACAAGGCCCTGAGTTCAAGCCCCGGGACTAGCCAAAAAAAAGTTCCTTTGTATTAAGCCGGGCACTAGTGGCTCACGCCTATAATTCTAGATAATCAGGAGGCTGGGGATTGAGGTTTGATTACGGCCCAGGCAGGAAAGACTGTGAGATTATTATCACCAATTAAATCTCAGAAACATTTGAAAGTGCTGCTGTGTCTCAAGTGATAGAGTTCTAGCATTCATCCAAAGGAGTTCAGGGACAGCTCCCAGCCCAGAGTTCAAACCTCCGAAGACAAAAAAGTAAACAAACAAACAAACAAAAACCTCACTAAACACTATTCATAAACTGCTTTGTCAAACAGCAATAACTCCCATAAGACTACTTAAAGTTAATTAAAAATGTGATAAAATACAAGTCATTTTGGGAACTAGAAATAGTATACAGGGGACAAAGTAAATTTTATATCATGCAGTTTGAGTTGAAATTTTTTCTATAGTCTTCTAACATCATTTATGAAATTGACAATACTGCCAATTATAGGTCAATTTCCTTGAGGAACAGATTGAATTCTGCTGTTTTTTCATAGCAAACCGTAGATGTGATTTTTTTTGCCACTTATTGAAGTATATCTGATATTTTAAAGTAGATTTTTCCTAATATAATATTAATCTAATCAATCATTTCATTAGGGAGATGTTGGTCAAATTTTTTTCTAGTAAATCTTATCACTTATAATAAATGAGAGCATGCTGTGATAGTCTCCTATTAACATGACAAAATACTTTATAAAATTCACTTAAAAGGGGGAAAGATTAATCTTGGCTTCTGATTTTATACATTTCAGTTTATGTTTCTTAATTGTTTTGGGTTGGTGGTGGCACAGTACCCCATGTCAGGAACACGTGATGGAGTATGAGTATTCATGGAATCCAGGAAGTAAAGAAGAAGTGACATAGAAGTGGGAGAGGGAGAAACTAAAGGATGGAAAGAGGGAGAGGGAGAAGGAAAAGGAGAAGGAAAAGGAGACAGAGAAGAAAAAGAAGGAAGAGGAGGAAAGGACTTGACCTTAACATACTTTTTGACTACAAGTTCTCGGTGACCAAATCTCTACAACTATGCTGACTTGAAAGGGTTCACCTCTTTATGGCAACATAGTGAAAGCTAATTATTAATCTCAATCCTTTAAGATTTCAGATTTAATTTCTAGAGTGGTGAGTAGATATTCCTATACATTGTGATAACTTCTGTTCCTAAATATTTACTTGAATTAATCAGAGAAGCTATTTGGCATGGAGGTGTTTTGGTTATAAAATTGCTGGAGCGATATTTTGAGTGCAAATACATTTAACAGATAAGGAAGCTTCAAGATATTTCATTTTATGACCTACAAAAGTGACTACTTCATCTAACTCATAATGACTTGAATTTTTCATAATTTTATGACATTTTCATTCAAGATTTTGTCATCTAATGAAGTTCTTTCTAGTTGAAGGAAAAATAAATACTATTACAATCATTAATTTCTTAATTATTTTATAGAGTAGGTATAATATGAATTTCCTAACATTCAAAAATAAGTTATATTCAAGTCTATAGGATAAACGGATAAGTCATGGAATATCTTGCTTTATCTCATATTGAGATTGATTCAATGTCTAAAAATCACTGTTAACATAAAATACACGAAATTCAGTGTTTCGCTGAAATGTCTTGGTAATCAAACCTCAGAAACACATGAGCAGTAACTAAGATTTTTATATATTCAAAAAGTATGGATCTATATTTTATTTCAAAAAGATTAAGTTTAAAAGAAGAGAAAATCATGTGACCACAGTAGATAATCCTTAATGAAAAATTGCTTAATTCACCCTGACAGAGCCTATTGCTTTTAGTTTACATGAGAAATTTGTTTAACAATCCCTTTGTTGCTTTTGAATTTAGAGTACTTCAATTTGTGCAAAGATTCTGTCATTTAAATCTTCGAGTATATATTTTTTCATAAAAATGAAAACTATTTTTCACACTGCAGTTTCAGGTTTAATAACTAAATAAATATCTAAATGTTAATTTCTTAAATTGAGCCTCTAGAATTCAAAGAATAAGAAATTTATTTTATTGTTAAATGTATTATATGTGTGCTGAATATGAATATCTCAAGCTTGTAATCCTCACTACTCAGGAAGCTGGGGTTCAAAGTCAGACTTGGCAACAAAGAAAATATCTTATAAATATGTTAGAAACAATCACAAGAAAGAAAAAAAAAACATTTGAATACTTATCTTGAGGTTCATTTCACTTAACATCAACATATCTGACCTTTTCTGCTTGTTTCAGACATGTCCCACCCCCACGGTATATCCCCTGCTTTCTGATGATGAGGAGGAGAAGAGCAAAAATAAACCGTTTAAATAGGGATACAGGTCGACCCATTGCAACAATGAGATGTAAAAGTCGTTATGTCAAAAAACAAACTTTACAAACTTTAGCCCCGGGGGGATGGGGGGCGGTGTGAAACGGGATGGGTTGGAAGAGGAAACAAAGGAGAAGACAACAATGCTTGATAAGAAACGTACTCATTACTTTGCCCATGTAATTGTAACCCCTTTGTATGGTATTTTCACAATAAAAATAATTATTTAATAAAAAATAATTTTTTAAAAGCCAGCCTTGGGAAGAAAGTTTGTGAGACACATCTCAATTAATCATAAACACTCATCACAACACACACACAAAGCCAGAAGTGGAGTTGTGACTCAAATATTAGAGCAATATCCTTGAGGGGGGAAAAAAACAACTAAGGGATAGGTCTTGGTTTTTTTTGTCAGTTGTGGGGCCTGAAATCTGGTCCTGGGTGCTGTCCCTCAGCTTTTCATCTCAAGGCTAGCACTCTACCACGTGAGCCACTTCCGAATTTTTCTGCTTATGTGATGCTGAGGAATCGTACCCAGGGCCTCATGTGTGGAAGGCATGCATTCTAGCACTGAGCCACCTTCCCAGCCCAGGGATAGGTCTTGAGTTCAAATCACAAGAACAACACACACACACTCACACACAAAATATTATGTTTAAATTCTTATTTTAGTTTCAAGAAATAAACAATATCATGAACAGTAGTATTTTTTACATATCCTGCAACTTTGGTGAGTTGCTTTTAGTAAAATTTTTCTTAGATTAAACATAGGTTATTAAAATTAAAATTAATCAAGTATATTTATAATTACTCATAACATCTTGTTGTACAAGAGTTGGTATTTTTTCTGTAGCCATAAGAAATATTCTGAGGGGCGGCTGGGAAGGTGGCTCAGTGGTAGAGTGCTTGCCTTGCATGCCTGAGGCCCTGGGTTCAATTCCTCAGCACCACATAAGAAAAAAAAAAGCCGGAAATGGCGCTGTGGCTCAAGTGGTAGAGCGCTAGCCTTGAGCTGAAGAGCTGAGGGACAGTGCCCAGGCCCAGAGTTCAGGCCCCACGACCAGACCTCCCCCCCAAAAAAAGAAATATTCTGAGTAAAAAAAGAAAGGAAGAATAGAAGAAAATGAAAGAAAGAAAATGAGAAAGAAACAAGAGAAAGAAAGAAAAGAGAGAAAGAGAGATAGGTACGGATGGAGGGAACGAGGAAGGAAAGAAGAAAGAAGGAAGGAAGGAAAAAAGGAAGGAATGAAGGAACAAAGGAAAGAAGGGAGGAAGGAAGGGACAAAAACAATTTAATCTATAAAATCTGCTATTTAGCCCAAAATAAACTTCATGTAATTAACCCTAGTAAATGCAAGTTTGCAATTTTCCTTTCTCTGCCTGTTCCGCATGCATGAATGAAACCAACAAAAGAAGGATCAGAAATAACCAGGTGAATCTGTTTGCATCTATAGTAAATATGTATACAAATCTTTTTCTCATTTTTAACATCATCAAATAACTATTTGCAAACAATTTACATTTAGTTATAAATATTCAAAAGTTTGAGGTAACCAAAGGATGTCAATATATTATAGAATATGAGTACTAGTAATGAGTGCTATTAATATTTATTAATTTATTATTATTGATATTCATTTAATATTACAGTCTTCATGTTATATTAATTATAAAATTTTTATTTTGTATTTTATCAGAGAAATTAGCATCCTCTGATTTTTTCGTCTGTGAGAGTCTACTAGCAGACTGTAATTAAAATCAAAGGAGATCTGTATTTGTTGGCTCAAACGAATATTTCTGAAAGCAATTAACTCATCAGAGATTGTTCAAATACTTCATAAGGGCCTTCAAAAGGCTGTACCATGTTTACATGGTTACCTGTGATGTGATTCAAGAGCCACTAAACAACCTTACTTCACTTTGCCATCAGTATAATTATTCATTCACATAATTCACATGTTATAAGCTTGTCCTTAAGTTATTATCTTCTATGAAATAATATCCACATGATATATCACACTGAATTAAAGAAAAAGTTTCAAAGAGTATTGGATGATGTAACTCCTTCCAGATACACATGTTGAAATTCTATTCCCCTGTCTGGTGGCACACACTTAAATTCCTAGTGGTATTGGAGTATTGAACCCAAAACACTATACTTGTGAAATAGCATCTCCATTACTGCCATACCTGCAGATTGTAGATGGATTGCTTATTTTGAGGTAGTATCACTATGCCTGGGCCTGATTGGACTGCAGTCCTACTAAAACAAGCATAAAACATTGCACCCAGCAAATGGTTAGTTTCTGAAACTTCTTTTTTTTGTCTAGGCTTCCCTGGAACTGGAATTCTCTAATTGTTGATGCCCAAGTAGATAACATTACAGGTTTGAGCCACTTTATCCACTAAGCTATACAATTTCAAAATGTCTTGATATTGCCTATATTTGTGCTTAACATATATAGTTAACCTTAATTTTCTCCCTCTTAAGTTTAGGACTCTTGAGCTGAAAACATTGGCTTTCTTGATATACATGGCTTTGTTTTGGATGGAATCACATTACAATAAAAAAAATCTCCCAAAAGTTTATTTCAAAAATCATGGAAAAGAAGGCTTCAGGTTGGAAAAAAATTGATCCTTAAGTTCTAAATGCAGTACATTTATAGTGTTAGTCAATGCTTTCCTAATTATGAGAAGGAAGGTAGAAATGTGAAAGATGTTAGATATAATTTGATAACCTTCTAGTTCTCCATAGAAATTCTGTAGTCGCCACTTCATGTTATCTTCCTTCCTTAAAGCTTGCTTTAAAACCCTCTGGGTGGATATTGGCTGGACTGATTGGTAATCTTCTCCAGGAAATGAAGCTGATTTTAGAAGGCTGATGGTGTAGTAAATAAAGGAATGATGAGAATGAGCACAGATATTGTCACAAAATGAGCAGACCTCCATTATATAATTTGCAAATATCTTTAGTATGTCTTAATTTTTATGTTGTAGTAGGAGCATCTATACAATGCTGAGAATTAGAATTCTACAAAATATACAATGAGAATTGGAATTCTACAAAATATGAAACATTGTTAGGTAAGGGTTGTTCAAGGATGTAATCTTAGCTAGGTAAGAGATTGAGATCTGAAGATTACAGTGTGAAGACAGCTTGGAGTAGGAACGATCATTCCATACTTAATTCCAATTAACCAACAAGGGAAATGGATTTCTAGGTCAAATGGTATGTAGAGCACTGGCCTTCAACATAAAAGCACCATCCAGGCCCTGAGTTTAAGCCCTGGGATCAACAGAAACAAAAACACAAAATACAACATAGAGTTAGATATTTTATAATGAAGCATACTCTAATGTACTCTTCAGTGTTAGAAAGACTAAACTTCTGTGTTAGCTTTATAACCTACCACAATAAGTGTTATTGTTCATTTATTAAGCAGGAAGGCTTACTCAGATTTAGAACTTTGAAGGTTTCAGTGTATGTTCATTTGGTTTTATTGATTTTGGGGCCTGTGACAAGACAATGTCAAGGTGGGGAGTATGTCAAAGAGAAATGTTTTGACCTAGAATGATTAGAAGATAAAAGAAGAAAGTAGATGAGAATCTAGTTCTCATGTGTTTCACTCTAAAGAATTTAATCTCCAGAAGAACTATTCAGGTATTCTCCACAGTCTGGGAGGAAATAGAAAGTCATTTTTCTTTAACACGTAGGTCTTTCTGGGGCATTCTAAAAGCAAATGGCCATATCTTCACCATTCATAATGACTTGTCCAGGGGTGGAAGCAACTAGATATTTCTATAAATTCTAATCAGATCTCAGTAGACTAAATATTTTATGGAATTCCTATTAAAATATTTTCTTGCAGTCTTCATACAACATATGTGTTTATCTGTGTGTTTGTATGTGTGTATGAATAAACGAATACAACAATGTAGAGGATAAAAGTATTAGTATGGCCTTTTGTTTTTCTTCTCAAACCATGAAAGTCTGCCACAATCCCAATCAAATCCCATCCAAGCTTCAAACATCAATGCTGTCCCAAAAGTTTTTCATGCAAACCCTAGTACATCCACCTCATTTAAGATGGCCATGGTATATGAGCATTTAAAGTCTTATAATTATGTTGTCATCAAGGAAACAATGTACAATATTTCTTTTAAAAATACCTAGATTTTAGAACATTATCCAGAAAATTAAAGGAACTAATTATGGTATTAATTTAAATATTTAGTCACATAAATGGGTATTCTATATCCACAGAGGCCTATTAAACCACATGATTGAAAACCTCATCTATTACCAACTTCCATGAAGACAGTTCTTGCTGAAAATAAACGAGATGTGGTAAACAAATAAAAATGTATGCCACTAACAAATGCTGCTGTTCTAAAGATGGAAGTGACAGAGCAATTAATGCCTATGAACAGCAGGTTCTAAGTAGTGGAATGTGATTACACCCTAAGTAGAAAAATCCACAGATATTTCAGGTTGTGCATTATAGTTGACATTTATGAGATATATTTTGGAAAGCACAATGAATGAAAGCACGTTGTTTGTAAAACTTTGCTGGCTGATAGAAACTTATTGAAATGTATCAAATGAGAAGACTGACAATATGGTGGATAAGATGTGGTATGCAGCTTTAAATACAGACTGAAGCAAACCAAAGAATTGGAATTATTTTTTTCCTTAACAAATACTTTCTGGGTATATTGGGCTATACAGTATAATGATGAAATAATCATGTCTGTGGAAAAGTAAGGAAAAAACACTGTCACCTTTTGAATTTCTTTTTAAAGTAAATCTTAAATGAGAAAGATGAAGAAAATTTAAATGCGTTAATAAAATATTATCAAGTATTAGTTTAATTTTTGATTAAAAGTTAAAACAAACTGACAGACTATTAGTCCTGGCACATGTTTTCTTTTGTTCTTGTTTTTTTAGGGGGGGTATATATATTTTTTTCAGAAAGTCATCCTTGTCTTAACCATTTCCCATAAAATTTATGCTGTCATAGGATCAGAGTTTTTTTTGGCTAAATTAAGATAATAGCAGGCTCATTTTATGCCAACACAATATATAAACACCAATGACATTTTTCACTGAACAACCACTCATAAAAAATCATAAAATAATAAAGTGAAAATCCATGTCAATATTTTTGTCGGTCATGGGGCTTGAATTCTGGGCCTGGGAATTGTCCATCAGTTCTTCAGCTCAATGCTACCACTGTACCACTTGGGCCACAGTGCCATTTCTTGTTTTTAGGTGGTTTATTGGAGATAAGAATCTCACAGACTTTTCTGCTCAGGTTGGCTTTGAACCACGATCCTCAGATCACAGAATCCTGAGTAGCTAGGATTACAGTCACCAAAGCTCAAATCCAAGTCAATTTTATAAAAAGCAAGCTTATTGAAACTTCTGGCTTTTTCCAATAAGCAATCTTATTTTTTCTGTATTAGTTTATAACTATGAGTTACTTTTAGATGTAACTGTGAATTTTTTAATAGAATCAAATATAATTCTTACCATTACTCTGTATTTCACAAAAATCCACTGTAATGGATTTTCACCAAAGTCAATTATTACATACTATCTCACACACTATTGTTATTACATTCTATATTGCATATAGTGTGAAGTGAAAATAATTTCGACAATTTCATATAAATTTTAGGTGCTATTTTAACATTACAAATTCACATCTGTGGTTTTAACTAAGGAAAAAATTTAGAGTTAAAAATAAAATATGAATGGGAAGGGATGGGAAGGGGAAACAAAGGAGGAGGCTACAATGCTTGATAAGAAATGTACTTATAATCTTCCCATGTAATTGCAACCCCTCTGTACAGTATTTTCACAATAAAAAAAAGAAATGCAAAAAAAACAAATATGAATGTTTAGTGTGTCCCAATTAAACCAAAAATTCTGAGTTCATCCACATAAAATTATTTTCTTTCCACTAAAGAATTTGAAGTATTACCATTGAAAATAGTTAGGCAAGAGGAGGCAAAATTCAAATCACGTCAAACAACGTCTCTGTTATTTTGCTAATCCCTCCACTAAGAAGATCTCCCTATTCCCAGTTGTCACAAAAATTGAAGTATCTCTTAGAATTCTATTTGGAAAACTTCTATATCATTGATTCTTTTTGTATTTTCTATTATATGAAACAAAATATAGACACAAAACAATTGAAATAAAATACACACATATGTTGAAGTCATCACAGCTGGAAAACAACCAGCAAATTGGAACTTCACCAGGAACAAAAAGATATTGTGCCCACTTTATTTTTTTAAGTACAAAACCTTCAAATACATGTTAATTTGAGTAGAACTATAAGGATAACTGTCTCTCAGAAATAAGGTTGTGCTAATTTGTAATTAAATTCATCTGGATGAACCTAATATAGCAAGTCCCTTGAATGAATCAAATTGTTTAAAACAAATGTAACTGTATGTGAAGCAAGATCTGTACATATTTAAAAGAAAAATTGCTACAGTATCAAATCACAAAAATCATGACATACTTAAAAATTTCAGAAATGCAATTACTAAGTCCAAAATATACATAATGAGAACTAAATACTCCTGACTTATCAAGAACAAAATATGCAAAGAATCTCAGCAGTGTACATGAAGTACATAATTTAAAACTACTCCAAATTACACTGCTTTTAGAAGACTGAATATGTGTTATCTAAAGGAAAAATCAGCACATTATATAAATGAAATTAAAAATCTCATGAAAAGAGAGAATTGAAAATAATATTTTAATAAATGGTGGTCAAAATCTAGTACTGACAAAATTTCATACCTATTTAGTTAGATTCAGAAAAGACCCAAGTTACTCAAGCTGATTTAAAACTTTGGCAAAATAGTAGAATACAACTGTAACATTATTATGGATGTTGACTCTGGCATGGAATTAATTTCCTCTTTAATCTGACAAATTAATATATCAAAGAACATAACTTCTCCAACTAAATATCAGACCTAACTAAACATACAACCAGAAAAGTCATCATGCAAGCCATATTGCAGCTGGGGTAAAAGAAAAATCAGTCATACTGATTCTCTATTTATTTTAAACGTTGTTTTTTTTTTATAAATTATTTCCTTTATCTTGCATTTTTCAAACATTGTGTTAAATGCTGTATATCTTGGTAACTAAATTTGGATGCCTCCTTAAATTTTGAGTAAAATATCTCACTTTAGTTCCTAACCCATGAAATGAGGTTGTTTGAAAACAAATGCTAATAACCACTGTTTATAATACACAAGATCTCATAAGCATGATTTCAGGAAGCATAGGTTAACATTTTGATATTGTGGTCACGTGATTGATGAGGTCTATCTGCATGAGTATAGTTGTACATAGATTCCTCAGCCTAAATTTAGCCACTGTTAAAAAATGTTTATATCTCTATCTTTCACCCATCAGAGATGAAACCTGAGTATAAAGTCTAAGGAAAATGATAAGGTAAGAATTTAGCTTTTCTGGATATAAAGTAAACAAAAATGCAGCATAAACTAACTCATGGTTTTAAAGTCAACCTATGTCTCTAAAACATGTTAACAAATTCCCTACAATGTAGCATTCTCAAGAAGGGAATCGGGAATGTGAGAAGAGGACTAAGCAAGTATTGTTTTCAAATATACATAATTTGGGTTTACCTCTTTTTTTCGTTAGAGGCATTTTTGATAAAACTGTTTGAATAATTGATTTCCTGTTCAGGTATAATATATCCTAGTTGCATATACCAAACTACATTCAGAAAATGGCATATAGTAATTAAGTAAAGACTACTTATTCAATAAACAGCAAAAAGTATATACCTATAGGGTAATATTTGAACAGTGCATTGGAATTATTCTAATACAATAATTAATTTAACAATTTCATATTGACATTAATTATCTAGAGTATCTTTATGCTAATTGGACAAGATTGTCTTTCTAAATGAGCAAAACCTATTTCTCCTTTTACTTTATCAGGGAAATATGTGAACAAAAAATGGAAAATAACATATGACTGTACAACAACTCCAATGCATTTTTGACTTTTTATTAGCAAATGTTAATTTCACAAAGTATTTTATTGTGTTATACACATACATCCATATAGTGTAGCTTGCTAAATTTTTTCCTTTTATAAATTTCATTATCCTATTTTTATACTTATGTTTTATTATGTCATTATACTAACCTAGGAAATATTTGAACATATTTACTCCACAATGTTTCTCTTCATCTCCTCTCTTACATTTTTTTCCAAATTTAATCAGTTTCCATCTTTTACATCTGGGTCATTCATTTTTCTTTCTTGGACTAGAGTCTGCAAATACTAGATATATTTGTTTTTCACAATAAGACTTATTGCGTTAATATGAAGGTTTCCAGTTCTATCTATTTTCTTGAAGATGATATGATTTCACTATTCTTTGTGGCTAAATAGTATATCATTGTGTATATATGTATATATGTATGTATATATATTACACTTTCTTTCTTCAATGAGTGATTAAGAAACATGTAGGTTAATTCTGTAGTTACTTATATTTTTTATGTGGGAGAAGGAAAGGTGGAAATAATGATGTTTGGAATGAGAAACATGCTCTTTAAGCAGACACTCTTGTATTTAAAACATCTTCTTAGCTGCTCTTTCATCAGTATTAGATAATGCATTGAATTAAAAAAATAAAATTTACTTACATTGGCAAAGGTGTTCTTTTTCAGTATCTATATTATTTTTTACTACAGTGTTACATTTAGTATGTCATGTGAGTATGGGGATGTATGTGAGCATGAAAATCTAGGCATGTTTGTATATGTAGTTGACTCGAAGGAAACTGAATTTTTGTGAGATACAGGATTCAAATAAAAATTTGAGACCTGTAAGTTGCTAAATTGATCTATCTGTCCAGTTTGTGGAGTGTGATTTCAAGATCACATTTTGGTAGGTTTCATACCAAGTAAGTAGATGTTTCTAATCAAAAAATCATAAGGAATAAAACAACAACTCTGTTTCATAATCATTCAGTCTTATTACTTCAGACATTGTATTAATTGGAAAAAAATAATTGAAAGTATGATGGGTCAGTAGTTAGCCTTTAGACACTACATTTTCCCCAAAAACTTCAGATGTACTCTTTGGATATTAATTACAAATATATTTATCAACATACAGATATAATATGAGCTTATATATGTAAATATATGTATATATTATAAATATGTCAATTTTTAGTTATATTTTAAATGTGCATCATAAATATTGATTTATATATAAATGTAATTTATCTCATCATATATGCATATCTACATATATACGTTTTTCCTTTTTTTTGGTCAGTCCTGGGGCTTGAAATCTGGGCTTGGGTGCTGTCCCTGTACTCTTCAGCTCAATGTAAGAACTCTACTGCTGGAGACATAGCGCCACTTCCAGTTTTCTGGTGGTTTACTGGAGAGAAATATTTCATGGAATTTCCTGTCTGGGCAGGCATTAAACTATGATCCTCAGATCTCAGCCTCCTGAGTAGCTAAGATTATAGGCATGAGCCATGGGCGCACGGTTAAATTTATATATCTGAGATTTGTTAGTGGAACAAAGGGTACAGAAACTATTATTCTTATCAGGAAAGGACTTCACACTGACAGGTATCATTACAAGAAGAAATACGATAAATATTCACAGTGGCACAAAAATCCCTTAGATGCCTTGCAAGGCAGCATGTTTTTCCATTCACTGCATGTGGTTTGAGCGGATTGCAACCCAAGCGAATGTAGAAGATATTGGACCCTAACAAAACTGACAATTGCATAAACCCAGTCCTCTATGACAGATTTAACAAGGCCTATCTTGGAGATTCTTGTTAGGGACATGATAAAAAATTTATAGTTTATTTGTGATTACAGAACAGTTTTACACCTGTCACTAAGCCATTACCTTTATTTAACACAGTCCCTTTTTCTCTAACTTATATTTTCTTGGCTCAGGAAACTGTTTTTTGCTTGTGAAAACCTGGCTGTTTACAATATAGAAATGGGTTTTTCATCCTTTTGAAATTACTGTCTGTATAGTGTTCTATGAGATGAGCTTCCTATGATATTCCATATCATAGGAATAAATTACTCTGATTCAAACTTGGACAACAGCTAGCTTGTTCTCTCTCCTAGGAAACCATCTGTATAGACTTTTTACATGTAAACAGACCCTCATTTACTTACAAAAGTCTGTCAGTGAGTCAAACCTAACTCACCCAAGTGAGGTGAATTCCTCTACCATGCTTCTTTTACATTAAAAATGGTAAGAACTGTTCAACAATGCATATACTTTTTAATGTGAAGTGTGACTCCTATTTTCCATAATGTGAATCAAGGAGAGGAATCAGTTTAAGATGTGAAAGAGCCTTTCAAAGAGTTTTGGAACTTGAAAATTGTCCTGGGTATTCATTTTTGGAAAAATATCCCTTTTCAAAGACAAAGGACTCCTTTTTTTTTATATTGTGCACGTACTGGGATTTGAACTCCTGGCCTTGAGCTCTACCTGGGCTTTAATTCTCTATGTTTAATCTATAGACCTGAGCCACACTTTCACTTCTTCCTTTTACCAAGAGTGGAGAAAAGAATCTCCTAGGTTTATCTACTTGGAATAGCTTCGAATTGCAATTATCAAATTTGAAATGGTTCCAAGCATTCCGTCTAAGGCATATTCAACAACTAGTGAAACTTGTGTTGGCTATAATTATGTATCTTTCTCTATGTGTGCACGTTTACATGTGTATATGTATGTGTGTATTTGTGTGTATGCTAACGTGCAAGTGAACCTACATAAGGGCATATACACACATATATGCATATATAAATGAATATACAAATATAAATATATGTGCATATATATGTATATCAGATGTTCAGTGATTTAATCTATAGTTCCTAGCACATTGTCATTCTCACAAAATGTACACGATAAATTGCTCTGCAGATCTGTGATCTATTATGGGTATCCTTTGTACTCACTTCCCCCATTAGTTTTTGACCATCCCTGTGAACAACTTCGGTCTACTTTCCATAGGATAGCTTTTTTTCATTACAGGTAGTTACTAACTGATAATAAAAGAAAAAAGGTTGCTTGTAAAAGGAAAAAAAATTCTTGATTATAGCCATTCTACCTGGGGTGAGGTGGTATCTCAATGTTGCTTTGATTTACATTTCTTTTATGGCTAGAGAGGTTGAGCATTTATTCATGTGACTATTGGCCATCCATCTTTCACCTTCAGAGAAGTTTCTCTGTAAGTTTTTAGCCCACTTATTTATTGGGTAGTTGTTTCTTTGAAGATTTGTTGTTGGGGGATTTAATTTGTTGATATCCAGGTAGACTTTAGATATGAGACCCTTGTCTGTTGTATGGCTAGTGAAGATTTTCTTCCAATCCGAGGACATTCTATTGATCTTGCTAGCTATGTCCTTTGCCATGCAGAAGCTCTGCAATTTCATGCAATCCCATTTGCCCAAATTTTCTTTGATTTGTTGTGTTTCTGGGACTCTATTAAGGAAATTTTGGCTTGTGCCAATTAGACCTAGGGTTTCTCCTTTTCCATCCTGTAATGTTTTCAGAGTGTCTGATTTGACTCCAAGGTATTTGATCAATTTGGAGTTGATTCTGGTGCATAGTGATATATAAGGATCTAGCTATTTTTCTGCAAGTAGTTAACCAATTTTTCCAGCACCATCTACTGAAGAGGCTGTTAGATGTTGGAGGAGATGTGGACAGAAGGGAACCTTACTGCATTGTTGGTGGGAGAGTAAACTTGTTCAACCATGTTGAAAAGCAGTATGGAGGTTCCTCAAAAGACTCTACATAGATCTCCCCTATGACCCAGCAATCCCACTTTTGGGCGTTTCACCAAATGATCACAAATAAGACCACACTAAAGCTACCAGCACAACTATGTTTATTGCAGCATTATTTACCATAGCTAAGACATGAAACCAACCCAGATGCCCCTCAGTAGATGAATGGATCAAGAGAATGTGGTATATATACACAATGGAATTCTATGCCTCCATCAGAAAAAATGACATTGCCCCATTTGTTAGTAAATGGAAAGGCTAGGAAAAAATTCTATTAAGTGAAGTAAGCCAAACCCAAAGAAACATAGGTTTCATGGTTAAACTTATTTGCAACAACTAGTATATGTCTGAGTCAAGCAGAAAAGGTCAGATAGGTTGATGTTAAGGACATGAACCCTAAGATATGTATTCAAATGTTTTTAATGCGATTT
Organism: Dipodomys spectabilis; assembly: GCF_019054845.1. NCBI lineage: Eukaryota > Metazoa > Chordata > Mammalia > Rodentia > Heteromyidae > Dipodomys > Dipodomys spectabilis. The sequence continues at coordinate 220,949 of NW_024871098.1, read as the reverse complement.
TTTCTAACATATTTAAAGAATATTTCTTTGTTGCTTTGGATGTCCCTCCCCCACGGTATAACCCCTGCTTTCACTGTATTTGATGTTGATATAATTTGTGTGTGTGGGGGAAACAATTCGTTTAAATAAGGATACGGGTGGACCCATTGCAACACTAATATGTACAAGTACTTATGTCGAAAAACAAACTTTACTACTTTGGTTGGGGGGAGTATTTGATATGGGGGACAGGGAGGATTGGAATTTCTGGGAAGGAGAAACAAAGGAGGATGCTACAATGCTTGATAAGAAATGTACTCATTATCTTGTCCATGTAATTACAACGCCTCTGTACAGTATTTTCACAATAAAAAAGAAAAAATAATAAAAAGAACAAAATTTTAAAAAATATATAAATAATCTTGTAGAAGATTAAAAAAATAAAAAAAATAATTTTAGGTCACAGGTTAAAGTATCTTATCCATTCCAACGATTCCTATGAGATAAAATTTATAGTAGAAGTAAAAGTGAAAAGGAACTCCTAGATATGTTATTTTACCATTTAGAATGGCAAAGAATAATATCATGTCACTGTCATAACTCTTAAAGAATGCAAGGTTAACTGATGGTTGCTTTCATGTTCCCACAAAACTAGTAGATCCTGAAGCATAATAGTAGCCCAGCAGAAATTCTAAGTAGCAGACATGGGGCATGGAAGAGAAAAAGAGGAAATGAGACAGAGTGAAAGAGAGAGAGAAATATCATAATATTGAAAGTGAATAATAGATAAACAAGAGCTGTATGAGAATATTCATACTGCTATCTTTAGACTCTATGTGTACATTTGTAGGCATTTGATATTTGTAATCCATCAACATGAAATATAAAGTTATGTTGATAAAAATAAAAGTGACTCAGAAGAAATTATAAATGCAAAAACGATCTTCACAGCAGCAAACTCTCAGAGATATTTCATGACTTTGAAAAGGATAAAGTGGCTGAAGTTACTATAAATTTAGAAGTACAACAATTCACAAAAATAGAAAAAGATATTTATATATTTCCTTATATAACCCAAAGCAAAAGGAAAATGTTGTTTAGATGATATTTTAAAAACACAGTCTCTCAAGTGCTAGGAAGTTGGCTCAGTGGTAGAGTGCTTGCCTTTCATGCATGAGGCCCTGGGTTTGATTCCTCAGCACCACATAAGTAGAAAATGATGGAAATGGTGCTCTGCCTCAAGTGTTAGCGCTAGCCTTGCCTGAGGAACAGCACTCAGGCCCCAGAGTGCAAGCCCCATGACCAACAAAGTCAAAATAAAACAAAACAAAACAAAACACAGTCTCTCACATTTGTGGCCTCAACTCTGTAATACTGTTGCTTCAACTTAGGGCTAAGATTTTAGTTGTGGACATGTATCAACTCTCCTGATTCAGACTCTACTTGATCATTTTTTAATAAATATTTTGTTCTTAATTTTCCTAGTTGTAAATTCACATGCACCTATAAAAAAAATGGTTTGACCACCCCAGTAACCTTCTCAAAGTACCTCCTAATGATGACTAACAAAAAGTTGTATTATATAACAAGTAAAACAATGCTACAAAGAAAACCAATAATTAAATAATGATTAATAAAATAAAAAACAAAACAATTACCAGTGTTTTTAGTATTTGAAGTGCACTACATATTAGATTTTCTATTTTCTCATATTCCTGTACATTTTAAACCGCCTAAGATTATGATGTTCAACAAGATTTTTATAGGCTATGAATAGTCTTCAAAGTTACACACTAAGGTTATTATTTATGGCTCATCTCATTATTTGTTTATGGCTTATATCATCTCTTGTTCCTCGCTAAAATATAAAGTAAAGAATCCCTAAATTTTAACAAGAACTGTGTAGTAAGCAAGTCTTAATCCTTCATTCTGCTTCTTCACACAAAGACTTTGCAACTTCTCATTAACAAAGTTTCTATAAATTCTGAAATGTACATACTTAGTACTATATGTCTGCTAACATAAATCTTAAGTACATTATAGAAAATTTTATACCTGCCAAACAGTCCTAATTTTGGCATATAATCCTAAAATTAAATAGATATAAAACACTAAAATTTTTAACAACCCTTAACCCTTGCTGCTGTGTTCATTATGACATGTGCCTTGTATAGAACAATTGAATTATTTCCCCTACACATCTCTTGAACCCCAAATATCTGGAATTATTTTGTTTTTGACATGTCCATCTTGACATTATTCTTAAATGTGTGCTTATGTAAGAAGTACATGGTTCTAAAATTTCACAATTCTTCTAAACTTACTTTTTGTTGAATTGCCTAGTTTAAGAAAATCAATTACACTTTATATATAAAAAATATTCTGTGCTCAATTCAGCATCACAAAAACTAACATTGTAATGATACTGAGAAGACTAGCATGGCCCCTGCGCAAGGATGACAGGCAAATTCCTGAAGCATTCCATAGTTTTACAACAATAGATGCTGGAGGGGATGTGGACAGAAGGGAACCTTACTGCATTCTTGGTGGGAGTGTAAACTTTTTCAACCATTTTGGAAATTAGTATGGAGGTTCCTCAAATGACTCCACATAGATCTCCCCTATGATCAAGAAATCCCACTTTGGGGCATTTACCCAAATGATCACAAACAAGACCATACTAAAACTACCAGCACATCTACATTTATTGCAGCATTATTTAAGATAACTAAGATATGGAACCAACCCCGATGCTCCTCAGCAGAAGAATGGATCAAGAGGATGTGTTTTATATAAACAACGGAATTCTATGCCTCCATCAGAAAGAATGGCATCATCCAATTTGTTAGAAATTGGAAAGATATGGAAAAAATATTAAGTGAAGTAAGCCAAATCCAAAAGAACACAGGTCCCATGGTTTCCTTAATTTTCAATAACTAATATATGTATAGTATAAGCAGAAAAGGTCAAAAGGTATGTCCATATGACCAGATAACATGATGTTCCGGGAAATGAAATCCAAGATAGGGATACAAGAATTTTTCTCTTTTTTGCTATTGTTTCTAATGTACTTATAATGTGCAATGTGATTTTTTATGTCTTTTTATAGGTTCCTCCCCATGCTATAACAACTGTTTTCACTGTATTTGAAGTTGATGCGCCTATATCTTGTATATATGCTCTTCTAATTTGGGGAGAGGAAGGAAAAAAACAAAATTCCTAAATAGGGATACAGGTTGACCCATTGTAACAATGAGATGCACAAGACACTATGCTGAAAAATGAACGTTACAATTTAGGCAGGGGAAGGAGGGAGGGGAGTGCACTTGTGGAGGTGCGAGGGAAGGAATGGTAGGGGAAAAATAAAGGAGGAGGTAACAATGCTTGTTAGGAATTGTTCTCATTACCTTGCTCATGTAAATATGGCACCTGTGTACAGTATTTTTACAATAAAAAGTATAAAACTTTTCTAAGAGGGAGGAGTTTATTTCCTTTATTTTGCTTATATAATATCGTTAACAAAGAAATTAATGCAAAACACTGATATGAAGATATTTAGAATGGATGTATGTGTGTATGTGTGTGTGTGCACGCGCGCGCAAGTAGCATGCGTGTACAGGAAATTGCATTTCTGTTGGCATGCTCAGAATTTGAAATCGCGGCTTCAAGGTCTTGCTAGGCCTTTTCTCTCTAGATTGGTGAGCTACTATATAAGCTACATCTTCAGTCTTGGCCCTATGCTAGTTCAATAAATTTTTGAAAAATTATCTCATGAATTTATTTTGCCCTGATTGGGTTCCAACTGTTATCCACAGATCTCGGGCTCCTGAGTAGATGTCCGGAGGAGTTAGGATTACAGGTGCGACCATCCAGCACAAGGTTTTCAGAATAATTTCAAAAGTAGAAGAAAATTTACTTCACAGGGTCCTGTTTTATCATCTCCTACTTTGAAAGCATTTTGGGTGATTGTATATGAATTTTTTAGGTTTTTTATTCTTAAAAGTCAGTTAATGATAATATTTAAAAGTTTTAGTACTTTTTAAAAAGGAAACTGGAAGTTTCCTCAATTTATAAGCTCAACTCTCTACATGATAACCCAATCTTACCAACACAGTCTGTGTTGAAGACAAAATGTAACAGAAAACAATCACCATGGACATTAATTGCTATGCTATTATTTCTTGGACAATATGAATATTGAATTGAGAATGTAAGAGAATGGAGAGATTTTACCTACCTTTTGTGTACTGCTAAAAGGCTTTTGGAAACTTTGCCTCATTTCCTTTCTCACTGTATGTCTTTGGGTCATCTACTTAAGGCATTTAATTACAATTTTTCCCAACACTAAAATGGTAATAACATTAGCATTATAACAAATATTATCTTAAGAATTAAGGGAAATAAAACTTGTGAAGTACTTAACCTAAACTTCTGTGAAGGAGCTTTGAGTTTAGCCAGCAGTTTTTTTTAAATACTAAATAGAATGCAATAAGCATTACAAAAACCATTACATGTAGTGAGAAACCAGAAGTAATGTTATCAATTGACCATGTTCTGCTTCCAAGGAAACCAGGGTGATAACTTCTTATTCTGTAAATCAAACTGGTTATCTTATATCTTACGTCTTGGTAGTGTAAAAGTATCAGGGAAAGAATAATGAATGAATGTTGTAGACTGAGGTGAAGTCCATATGAAAATGTGAAAAACTGATAAAACATAAAAGTACCTTCGCGATATGTTGTGGTTTACATTTTAAGGAAGACCTAGAAGAATGAATTCTCTTTTTGATATCCTAGCATAGGTCCTTAGAAGTAGGAACTCTTTCTTCCTTCTTGTAGAGGCATCATCAGATGAGAGGAACTGTATTTTTTTTGTTTGCTTCCTTCCATTTACTCTTCAGTTTGAAATCTGAACTACTTGAGACTGAAAGAGAGCAAGGGAAATTAGACACATAGACTTTGGAAAGAACAATTAACGTAAAATAAATAAAATGCACATAGCCTTGTTAAAGGTCTATCTAAATTGAATTATAAGGTCTCAAGCATTAACAGAAAATGATTTAAGCAATATCATTTTATTGAAAATTGAAAAATGTTAGGAGTGGCTTAATATTTTTCTATCTACTACCTTGAATTAATTACTGATTTTATATAGAGAGATTAAAGATGAGATTAACAAGAAACTTGATTAAAATTGAACAAAAGTTCTGAATAGACATCTTTTCCATAAAGCCCTGAAAATCGCCAGTGGGCTAACAAAGTTGTGTTTAATACAACTTCTATGCTGGCTTAATGGTTTGTGAACTGAAATCAATAGGGAAATGTAATTCAAAATTACTATGATAAGGAGTTCCGGGAAGATGGCGGAGGAGAAGCTGGAGGCTAAACAAGCTCTCGCAGAGAAAGGAGTTTTATTTTATTTTTTTTAAATTTAATTTTTTTTTGTGAACATACTGTACAGAGGGGTTAAAATTACATGGGCAGGATAATTCGTACATTTCTTATCAAGCATTGCAGCCTCCTCCTTTGTTTACCCTTCACATCCCTTCCCAATCTCCCCCCTACCCCCCCCACCCAATCCTCCCCCCTCCCCCCCACACCAACGTTGTAAAGCTCGTTTTCTACATGACAACTTGTACTTCTCATTGTTGCAACAGGTCCACCTGTATCCTTAAACGACTTGTTTTTCCCCATCTCCTCCACAAATTATACTGACATAAAATATAGTGAAAGCAGGGGTTATACTGTGGGGGAGGGACATACAAAGCAACAAAGAGATAATCTTATAAATGCATTAGAAACAAATGCATGAAATAAAAAAACATTAAAATACCTATCTAAGGGTTCATTTTCCTAACATCACATTATCTGACCTTTTCCGCTTGACTCATACATATACTAGATATTGCAAATAAGGGAAACCATGGGACCTATGTTTCATTGGGCCTGGCTTACTTCACTTAATATAATTTTTTCCAAGTTTTTCCATTTCCTAACAAATGGGGCAATGTCGTTCTATCTGATGGAGGCATAGAATTCCATTGTGTATATATACCACATTTTCTTGATCCATTCGTTTACTGAGGGGCATCTGGGTTGGTTCCATATCTTAGCTATGGTAAATAATGCTGCAATAAACATAGTTGTGCTGGTCGCTTTAGTGTGGTCTTGTTTTTAAACATTTGGGTAAATGCTCAAAAGTGGGATTGCTGGGTCATAGGGTAGGTCTATGTGAAGTCTTTTCACGAACCTTCATACTGCTTTCCAAAGTAGTTGAACAAGTTTACATTCCCACCAACAATGCAGTAAGGTTCCCTTCTGTCCACATCCCCTCCTACATCTGTTGTTGTTAGAGTTCTTGATTATAGCCATTCTAACTGGGATGAGGTGGTATCTCAATGTTGTTTTGATTTGCATTTCTTTTATGGCTAGGGAGATTGAGCATTTTTCTTCCTGTGTCAATTGGCCATCCTTCATTCTTCTTCAGAGAAGTTTCTCTTCAAGTCTTTAGCCCACTTATTTATTGGGCAGTTGTTTCTTTGAGGATTTGTTGTTGGGGGATTTAATTTTTTGAGTTCCAAGTATATTTTAGTTATGAGACCCTTGTCTGTTGTATGGCTAGTGAAGATCTTCTCCCAATCTGTACGCTTTCTGTTGATCTTGCTAGCTATGTCCTTTGCCATGCAGAAGTTCTCCAACTTCATACAATCCCATTTGTCCAACCTTTCTTTCTGGGAAGATGGCGGAGGAGAAGCTGGAATCTAAACAAGCTCTCGCATAGAAAGCAGCTTTAGAGTTCCAGTGAACATTCCTAAGCCAGAGAATCACACCAAGTGTGCCATCACCGGACAGAGAGTCAGGCCAGAGAGAGAAAGGAGTTTTAGAGTTCCAGCGAACAGATTTAAGCCAGAGAATCACACCAAGTGTACCATCACAGTTCAGAGAGTTAGGCCAGAGAGGGAAAATCCAGGCAAGAAGACAGATCTGAGCACTTGCTAGCAGCCGCCACTGCGGGCTACAGTGGTGGTGGAGGTGGCAATAGCCGCCATACCTGCAACACAGAGAGTCCAGGCCAAAGGAGCCAGACATGGCACGCGAGTGTATTCTACTGAACACCAACAAGAACCGACAAGGAGCAGACATCTTCATCCTGCAGTTCACAGACCAGAGATGACCCAGGAACCAAAATGCAGTGTGAGTAGAAGCCTAACGTCCTCACTCCTTCTCAGGGAGCAGAGAAGGGAAGGCCACCCCTCCCCGCCATTAGAGGAGATCTCCATGTTTGATACTGACAAAGCTTGGCTGACCTGCTAGCTCAAACACAGGCCTTGGAAGAAAACTAGAGTCATTTAGCAGGTCACAAGATCCTAAAGTGACATAGCAAACTCAGCTCCATCCAGGGAAAAGTCACCCAGCTCGGGCCGCCAGCCCCAGGAGTGGGTTTCTTCACTGGGTAATCAGAGCCAGAGGCTGCCCCTCTCTTTAGCAGCATGGACAATCCATTGAAATTCAGTAAACATAAACCCTGAGAGTGGCTCGAGGCTGGGCTCTGTGAGTCTCTCACAAAGTCTCCTCAGGGAAAAGCTACTGTTTGCTGAAAGGCCTCAACTCTACCCAGAACCTAGCCTCATCAGAGCATCTACAAACATGAGGAAAAAGCCATCTCCCTCTTTTGTGATACTCAAAGCAGATCTCCCTCCCATTGAACTAGCCAGGGGAGAGGATCACAAAATATTTTGTACAGCATAGCATTTTTCTGCCTGTTCAAACAAACTGCTTAAGAAACCAACTAAGCCACAGGAAAATCAAATACCACAAGCAGACCAGAGACTCCAACAAGAGGCTGGTTATGGACACAAGGGATATAAAAGATCTTCCCACCACTCCCAAAAAAATCAAAGAACTTGTTTTTTCTCTGTTTCTTTTTCTTCTTCTTCTTTTTTTTTTTTTTGTTCCTTTTATAAAAATATTTTTCTTCTAAAACTTTTTTTTTAATTTTTAATTTTTACCATTTTGAAAAAAAAATTCTATACTAGTAACTTTTTTCTCTTCCTCTTATAATTTTTATTTTAGGGATATATGTGTGTGTGCGTTTTTCTTCCTTCTTTGTTCTTTCTTTTCAAAAAATATTTTTGTTTTTTGTTTAGCTCTACTGAATGTCTAATTTTTTTTTCTTTTTTGCTCATTTTTTTCACCTTTTCTGCTCTTTTGCTCTTCTTTGTGTGACTTAATTGTTGTTCTGCACATCCTCAGATATACGCATAGTCGATTATTAGACTTTATCCCCCATTGTGTACACATTTAATACACAAATTTATTACTCAATTCAAAGCCTCTTAGACTTAAATTCCTAGCAGTATTACCTCTTTATACCTATATAATATTTTAAGTATTTTTATTTTTAAGGTTTTCATGTCTCCTTTATATCCCTCCCGTTCTCTCATTATACCCACGTTCTTCTCTGAATATTTCATTTTCAATCTGCATATTTTTAATCATTACACTTTTTATTTTTTAATTTTTGCTTTTCTATTTTTTCTTGTCTCTTTTTTCTCTTTCTCTTTCTTCTTTTTTTCTCTCTCTACTTTTATCCTATCCAACCTCTTTCCCACTTTGCGATTAGGACTTAGTTAAGTAAACTCTCCCTGTTCCTTCCCATATTTCTCTTTTCCTATTTTTACCCACATGTCTCCCTAAAACTAATAATTTCTGGTTTTCCAAATTCTACTTTGCGGTTTGTAGCCCATTATTATATAGTTGTTTGATGTTGAATAGGTATATCTGTTGAACTTCACTGTATCTGCAGACTTTTGATTGTGGATCTACAGACTTTGGTTGATACTTGCCTTAAGATAGTGTTCTAGCACAAAACTGGTGTTACTTTCATCCCAAATGGGCAGACTAAGCCAAAAAAACACAAGAAAAATGGCAAGTCTGGGTAGCTCAAATCCCACTCATGACAATCATGGGACAGGACAGATAATGAATAATCCAGAGAAGAGTTCCCAAACAGCTCTACAAACACTACTGGCAAACATGGTAAATGAAAAGATGGAAAACATACAAAAGGACTCTGTATGAGTGTGATAGAGAGAGAGAGGAGGCAAACGAAAGGTCAATACTGGAAAAGATTGAAAACATACAAAGGAATCTATATGAGCATGATAAGGAGAGAGAGGAGGAAAACCAAAGGTTAATACCGGAATATCATGAGCGTGAGGAAGCTACTCTAAAACTGATACAGGAATTGCATGAGCAGCATGAGAACACTCAAAGAGAAAGGCAGAAATAGCGTGAGCAGGCTGAGAACACACAAAGAGAACTTCACGAATGGCATGAAAGTGAGGAAGCTAAGCAAAGAGTAATAAAGTAATTGAGAGAGAAGGATGAGAATACACAAAGATCACTAAAGGGATTCATGGAATCCATTAAGGAAGAGCTGAAGGATGTCAGGGAGACCAAGGAAACCATAAACAATCACCTAAGTGATTTGAGAATAAACACTGAACACCATTTAAGGAAGTAAAGAAGTCCATACAAGATCTAAAACAAAGCTTCAACGAAGTATTTGAAGCCATCAAAGCTCACCAATTAGAAGGAAAAGAAATGAAAAACCAAGTAGACAGCCTTGAGAGCAGGTTAGACCATGCAGAAGATCGAATCTCAGGGATTGAAGACAGTCTAGATATTATAGAGAAAGAACATACAACCATCCAAGACAAGTCCAAGAAATATGATAGATCTATCCAACACTTGGAAGACACCATCAGAAGGCCTAATCTAAGGATAATGGGTGTAGAGGAGCACCTAGAAACAGAAGTTAATGGTCTAGGAAATTTGTTTAACAGGATCCTAGCAGAGAACATCCCAAACATACAAAAAGATAGGCCTATTCAGATACAAGAAGCTTTTAGAACCCCAAATAGACCAGACCAGAATCTGACATCCCACCATCACATTATAATCCACATAGGATCAACTCAGACCAAGGAAAAGATCCTTAAAGCTGTCAGGGAGAAAAGGTTAATCACCTATAAAGGGAAACCAATTAGAATCACCTCAGATTTCTCAGCAGAGACAATCAAAGCAAGAAGAGCCTGGAATGATGTATGCCATGCCCTAAAAACAAACAACTATCAACGAAGAATATTGTACCCAGCTAAACTCTCCTTCATAACTGAAGGCAAAATAAAAACCTTCCATAGCAAAGAAAAAATGAAACAATACATCTCCACCAAACCAGCCCTACAAAAGATTCTTAAAGATGTCCTACACATAGAAAACCAACAAGACCACAATAAAGGCCAAGAAACTGCACCCAAAATGAGAAACAAAGAACCATAGGAAGAACCCAGTTTCGCTGCCCCCAAGAAGGTGGATGGCAGGAACTCCCAAATACCTCTCAGTCCTTTCTCTTAACGTTAAAGGACTGAACTCTCCAATTAAGCGACATAGACTGTCTAGTTGGATAAAAAAACCAAAACTCTTCTATCTGCTGATTTCAGGAGTCACATCTTGCCCGTAAAAACAAACACATTTTCAATGTAAAAGGTTGGAACAAAATCTACCAAGCAAACGGCCCCCATAAACAGGAGGGATTTGGAATCCTAATATCAGATTAAATAGACTTCAAATTAAAATTCGTGAGAAGAGATAAAGAAGGTCGCTACATACTAATTAAGGGATCTCTCTTTCAGGAGGATATTACACTTCTGAATATCTACTCGACAAACATTGGAGCACCCAAATTTATCAAAGAAACACTACTTTCCCTCAAATCCCATATAGATCCAAAGACATTAATTTTTGAGTATTTTAACACACCACTCACCCCACTAGATAGATCAACTCGGCAAAAACTCAACAGAGAGACAGCAGATCTAAACAGCTGCATAGATCAACTAGACTTAACAGACATCTACCGAACATTTCACCCAGCAGCATCAGAATACATGTTTTTCTCAGCAGCACATGGAACGTATTCTAAAATAGACCACATTTTAGGCCACAAAGCAAACTTGTATAAATTCAGAAACATTGAAATTATACCTTACATTCTCTCTGACCACAAGGGAATAAAATTAGAACTCAACACCAAAAGCCACCAAAGAAAGTCCGGTATCACATGGAGGCTGAACAACACACTGCTGAATCATGAGTAGGTCATGGAAGAGATTAGAAAGGAAATTCAAATGTTCATGCTATTCAAAAAAAATGAACACACAAACTACCAGCTCCTCTGGGACACAGCAAAGGCAGTACTCAGAGGCAAGTTTATAGCTCTGAGCTCGTACATCAACAAATTGGAGAGATCTGAAACAAACAATTTAATGACACATCTAAACCTCCTTGAAAAAGAGCAGCAAGATAAACCCCAATCCAGTAGGCAGAAAGAAATAATTAAAATTAAATCAGGATTAAATGAATTAGAATCCAAAAAAACTATAGAAAGAATAAACAAAACAAAGAGTTGGTTCTTCGAAAAAATTAACAAAATTGACAGACCCTTAGCAAATCTTATCAGAATAAGAAGAGAACACACCCAAATTAATAAACTCAGAGATAAGAATGGAAAGATCACCACAGAAACAACCAAGATTCAGAACATTATAAGGGAATACTTCTCAAAACTTTATGCTAATAAGTTCGAGAACCTGAGAGAAATGGACCTTTTCCTAGCAATATTGACATGCCAAAACTAAACCAAGATGAGTTAAACCATCTTAACAGGCCCATATCAAGCATTGAAATAGAAACAGCAATAAGAGACCTCGCAGCTAAGAAAAGTCCAGGACCAGATGGCTTTACAGCGGAATTTTACAAGGCCTTCAAAGCAGAGCTCACACCAATACTCCTCCAACTCGTCAATGAAATTGAAAGAGAAAGCTCACTACCGAACACATTCTATGAAGCCATCATAACCCTCATCCCAAAACCAGGCAGGGACTCATCAAAGATAGAGAACTATAGACCCATTTCTTTGATGAACATTGATGCACATGGTTATCTCAATAGATGCAGAAAAAGCATTCGACAAGATCCAACACCCCTTCATGATGAAAGTTTTGGAAAAATTAGGCATCCATGGATCATTCCTCAATACAATAAAGGCTATATATGACAAACCTACAGCCAGCATTATACTTAATGGTGAAAAAATAAAACCATTTCCTCTTAACTCAGGAACAAGACAAGGATGTCCATTCTCTCCACTTCTCCTCAATCTAGTATTAGAATGCCTAGCTACAGCAATAAGACAAGATGCAGACATAAAGGGGATCCAAATAGGGAAAGAAGAAATACAACTCTCCCTCTTTGCAGATGACATGATCTTGTATTTAAAGAATCCCATAGACTCCACTCCAAAATTACTCAAGCTGATTCAAAACTTTGGCAAAATAGCAGGTTATAAAATTAACCCCCAAAAATCAATGGCTTTTCTGCATGCCAACAATGACAAAAGTGTGGCTGAAATTAGTAAAGCAACTACATTTGTAATAGCCTCACAACAAATATAACACCTAGGAATTAACTTAACCAAAGAAGTGAAGGACCTCTATGATGGAAACTTTAAAATCTTGAAAAAGGAAATCAACACAGAACTTAAAAAATGGCAAAACCTCCCATGCTCCTGGATTGGAAAGATTAACATCGTGAAAATGGCAATACTCCCCAAGGCTATCTACAAATTCAACGCAATACCTATCAAAATTCTAACCTCATTCTTCAAGGAAATAGAAGAGGCAATCCAAAAATTCATGTGGAACAACAAAAGATCCCGAATAGCAAAAACGCTCCTCAACGGAAAGAACACTGCTGGATGAATATCAATACCAAATTTCAAACTCTACTATAAAGCCATAGTAATCAAAACAGCCTGGTATTGGCATAAGAACAGACCTCAGGACCAATGTAATAGAATTGAAAACCCAGAAATGAACCCACAGATCTATAGCGATCTAATTTTTGATAAGGGAGCTAAAAAAAATAGAATGGAAGAAAGACAGCCTCTTCAGTAAATGGTGTTGGCAAAATTGGTTAACTAGATATAGAAAACTAAAGCTAGATCCTTATATATCACCCTGCACAAGAATCAACTCCAAATGGATCAAAGACCTCGAAGTCAAAGCAGACACTCTGAAAACATTACAGGATGGAATAGGAGAAACCCTAGGTCTCCTTGGCTCAGGCCGAAATTTTCTGAATACAGACCCGGAAACACAACAAATCAAAGAATGATTGGACAAATGGGATTGCATAAAGTTGCAGAGCTTCTGCATTGCAGAGGACATAGCTAGCAAGATCAATAGAAAGCCCACGGATTGGGCGAAGACCTTTATTAGCCATACAACGGACAAGGGTCTCATATCTAAATTATACATGCAACTCAAAAAATTAAATCCCCCAACAAAAAATCCTCAAAGAAACAACTGCCCAATAAATAAGTGGGCTAAAGACTTAAAGAGAAACTTCTCTGAAGAAGAAAGAAGGATGGCCAATAGACACATGAAGAAATGCTCAACATCCCTAGCCATAAAAGAAATGCAAATCAAAGCAACTTTGAGATACTACCTCACTCCAGTTAGAATGGCAAAAATCAAGAACTCTTACAACAGATGCTGGAGGGGAAGTGGACAAAAGGGAACCTTACTTCATTGTTGGTGGGAATGTAAACTTGTTCAACCACTTTGGAAAGCAGTATGGAGGTTCCTCAAAAGACTTCACATAGAGCTCCCCTATGACCCAGCAATCCCACTTTTGGGCATTTACCCAAATGTTTACAAACAAGACCACACTAAAGCGACCAGCACAACTATGTTTATTGCAGCATTATTTACCATAGCTAAGATGTGGAACCAACCCAGATGCCCTTCAGTAGATGAATGGATCAAGAAAATGTGATATATATACACAATGGAATTCTATGCCTCCATCAGAAAGAATGACATTGCTCCATTTGTTAGGAAATGGAAAAACTTGGAAAAAATTATATTAAGTGAAGTAAGCCAGGCCCAAAGAAACATAGGTCCCATGGTTTCCCTTATTTGCAATATCTAGTATATGTATGAGTCAAGCGGAAAAAGTCAGATAATGTGATGTTAGGAAAATGAACCCTTAGATAGGTATTTTAATGTTTTTTTTCTTTCATTCATGTGTTTCTAACGCATTTATAATATTATTTCTTTGTTGCTTTGTATGTCTCTCCCCCACAGTATAATCCCCGTTTTCAATATATTTGATGTCAGTATAACTTGTGGAGGAGATGGGGAAAAACAAGCCGTTTAAGGATTCAGGTGGACCTGTTGCAGCAATGAGAAGTACAAATTGTCATGTCAAAAACGAGCTTTACAATGTCGTTGGGGGTGGAGGGGGGAGGCTGGGAAGGGAGGTGAAGGGTAAACAAAGGAAGAGGCTGCAATGCTTGGTAAGAAATGTGTGCATTATCCTGCCCATGTAATTGTAACCCCTCTGTAGTATTTTCACAAATAAAATAAAATAAAATAAATAAAAAATAAAGAAGAAACAAGAAATCTCTTTTTAAAAATTATTAAAAAAAGAAAATTAAAAGGGAATACTTCTCAAAAATTTATGCTAATAAGTTTGAGAACTTGGCAGAAATGGGGACCTTTTCCTAGCAAATATTGACATGCCAAAACTTAACCAAGATGAGTGAAACCATCCTTAAAGGTCCAGACCAGCATTGAAATAGAAACAGCAATAAGAGACCTCCCATCTAAGAAAAGTCCAGGACCAGATGGTTTTACAGCAGAATTCTACCAGGCCTTCAAAGCAGAGCTCACACCAATACTACTCCAATTCTCCAATGAAATTGAAAGAGAAAGTTCACTACCAAACACATTCTATGAAGCCATCATATCCCTCATCCCAAATCCAGTCAGGGACTCATCAAGAAAGAGGACTACAGGCACATTTCTTTGATGAACATTGATGTAAAACTTCTCAACAAAATTTTGGCCAATCCACTTCAACAGTTCATCCAAAAAATCATACACCATGATCAAACAGGATTCATTTCAGGGATGCAAAGCTGCTTCAAAATACGCAAATCAATTAACATAATTCATCACATCAATAGGAGCAAGGTTAAGAACCACATGGTTATCTCAATCGATGCAGAAAAAGCATTTGAGACGATCCAGCACCCCTTTATGATGAAGATTTTGGAAAAATTAGGAATCCATGAACATTCCGTAATACAATAATAATTCCTTAATACAGCATTACACTTAATATTGAAAAACTAAAGCCATTTCCTCTTAACAGAGATACAAGACAAGGACGTCCACTCTCTCCACTTCTCTTCAACCTAGTATTAGAATGCCTAGCTACAGCAACAAGATAAGATGCAAACATAAAAGGGATCCAAACAGCCTAAGAAGAAGTAAAATACTCCCTCTTTGCAAATGACATGATCTTGTATTTCAAGAATCCCATAGACTCCACTCCCAAATTACTCAGGCTGATTCAAAATTTGGCAAAGTAGCAGGGTATAAAATTAACCCTCAAAAATCAATGGCTTTTCTGAATGCCAAAAATGAGGAAAGTGTGGCTGAATGTAGGAAAGCAACTCCATTCGTAATAGCCCCACAAAACATAAAATACATAGGAATTAACTTAAGCAAAGAAGTGAAGGACCTCTATGATGAAAACTTTAAAAACTTGAAAAAGGATATCAAAACAGAACTTAGAAAGTGGCAAAAACTCCCATGCTCCTGGACTGGAATGATCAGCATCGTGAAAATGGCAATACTTCCCAAGGCTATCTACAAATTCAATGCAATACCCATCAAAATTCAAAACTCATTCCTCAAGGAAATAGAAGAGGCAATCCAAAAATTCATATGGAACAATAAAAGACCAAAAATAGCAAAAATGATCCTCAACAGAGAGAACACTGCTGGAGGAATATCAATACCAAATTTCAAACTCTACTATAAAGCCATAGTAATCAAAACAGCTTGGTACTGTCACAAGAACAGACCTCAGAACCAATGGAATAGAATTGAAAACCCAGAAATGAACCTACAGACCTATAGCCATCTAATTTTTGATAAGGGAGCTAAAAAAATAGAATGGAAGAAAGACAACCTCTTCAGTAAATGGTGCTGGCAAAATTGGTTAACAATTTGGAGAAAACTAAACCGAGATCCTTATACATCACCCAACACCAGAATCAACTCCAAATGGATCAAAGACCTCAGAGTCAAAGCAGACACTCTGAAAACTTTAAAGGATGAAATAGGAGAAACCGTAGGTCTCCTTGGCGCAGGCCGAAATTTTCTTTTAATAGAGACCCAGGAACACAACAAATCAAATAAAGGTTGGACAAATGGGATTTCATGAAGTTGCAGAGTTTCTGCATGGCAAATGACATAGCTAGCAAGATCAATAGAAAGCCCACAAATTAGGAGAAGATCTTCACTAGCAATACAACAGACAAGGGTCTCATATCTAAAATATACTTGGAATTAAAAAAATTAAATCCTCCAACAACAAATCCTCAAAGAAACAATTGCCCGATATATAAGTGGGCTAAATATTTAAAGAGAAACTTCTCTGAAGAGGAAAGAAGAATGGCAAATAGACACATGAAGAAAAGCTCAACCTCCCTAGCCCTAAAAGAAATGCAAATCAAAACAACATTGATATAACACCTCACACCAGTTAGAATTGCTAAAATAAAGAACTCTATTAACAACAGATGCTGGAGGGGATGTGGACAGAAGGGAACTTACTTCATTTTGGGTGGGAGTGTAAACTTGTTCAACCACTTTGGAAAGTAGTATGGAGGTTCCTCAAAAGACTCCACCTAGAGCTCCCCTATGGCCCATTAATCCCACTTTGGAGCATTTACCCAAATGTTTACAAACAAGACCACACTAAAGCTACCAGCACAACTATGTTTATTGCAGCATTATTTACTACAGCTAAGATAGGGAACCAATCCAGATTCCCCTCAGTAGATGAATGGATCAAGAAAATGTGGTGTATATACACAATGTAATTCTATGCCTCCATCAGAAAGAATGACATTGCCCCATTTGTTAGGAAATGGAAAGGCTTGGAAAAAATTATATTTAGTGAAGCAAGACAGGCACAAAGAAATATAGGTCCCTTGGTTTCCTTTATTTGCAATATCTAGTATATGTCTGAGTCAAGCAGAAAAGGTCAGATAAGGTGATGTTAGGGAAATGAACCCTAAGATATGTATTCAACTGTTTTTTTTTCTTTCATGATATTGTTCCTAACACATTTATAAGATTATTTCTTTGCTGCTTTGTATGCTCCTCTCCCACAGTATAACCCCTGCTTTCACTGTATTTGATGTCAGTATAATTTGTGGAGGGGAAGGGGAAAAACCAGTCGTTTAAATAGGGATACAGGTGGACCCAAAGCCACAATGAGAAGTACAAGTCGTTATGTCGAAAAAGAACTTTACAACTTTGGTGGGTGTGTATGTGGAAGATTGGGTGAGGGGTGAGGGGGGAGGATGTAATGGGATGGGAAGGGGAAAAAAAGGAGGAGGGTACAATGCTTGAAAATAAATGTACTCATTATCTTGCCCATACAATTGTAACCCCTCTGTACAGTACTTTCACAATAAAAAATAAAGATTAAAAAATTACTATGATACTACTTCATAACTATTATAACTCATCGAAAAAAAATCAAAGGAACCAGGTGTGGTGGTAAAGACTTGTAATTCCAAGCGTTTAGGAGGTTGGATTTAACTCTAAAGCAACACTGGGGGGTATTTCAGAGAGTGAAAATCTGCCCTTTATTACCTTTTGAACAAAAGCTAAGAATGTTGATGAGAGTGTGGAGAAAAGGAAATTTTCTACACTCTTGGTCAAAATAGAGGTTAGTAGAAAATAGTCGAAAATAGTATGCAGTTTTCCAAAGAGGCTGTGATCTGATGATTGTGGTTCAAAGCCAGCCCCGGCAGGAAAGTCTGAAAATCTTACCTCCAATAAACACTCAGAAAACCAGAAGTGATGCTGTGGCTCAAGTGGTAGAGCACTAGCCTTGAGCTGAGAAACTGAGGGACATCGCCCAGTCCCAGAGTTTAAGCTCCACGACCGACAAAAAAAAAAAAAGAAAGAAAGAAAAAGAAAAATAAATGCAAAGTTGAAATATCATCTGACCCACCAATCATGTGATTATTTCTCTCTGGGTGACTCGTAAATATTCTGTAGTTCATTGTCATTCACATTATTCACAACAGCCAAGATATAAATCGAAGTTCAGTGTTCAACTATACACTAATAAAGCAACTGTGGTACATGCACAATCATGTTTTTCTGTTTCATCCTTAAAATAGCAAAAGACTTCTAGCATTAGCCACAACTTACAATAACCTGAAAGATGTATTCTAATTGAAGAATAATGTTATCCTCTGCTCTTTGTAAACACACACACACACACACTCTCTCTCTCTCTCTCTCTCTCTTAAAAACCTCAAATATTAAGAGAGAAATCTTTTTAAAAAGTAAAGCAAAGTGGAATTGCTGGGCATTTAGGTCACAATGTAGAAGATAGTAGATATACAGGATGACCAGGTATAGAGTTGTGATGTACCGTATGAGGATACAGGGGACAACACTGGCTTTACATAGGAATGAAGCTAAGTAAGTAGGAGTTGTTCTTCCTAGTAGGGATTGCTTTTTTAGTTGTTTTTCCTTCAGTAATGGTTTGGATGAATGTAATTCTTTAAATACCTGCTTGTTCGCAGAAATTATAACAAACAATATAGCAATAATGATGCATGCTCAACATAGAACAAAATGTCAAATTAAAATGCATGAGATTATCCTTGATGTAAACTAATTATTACAAATAAAGGAAACCATAGGACCTATGTTTCTTTAAGTCTGGCTTACTTCACTTAATATGATTTTTTCCAAGATCTTCCATTTCCTTACAAATGAAGTGATATCTTTCTTTCTAATATAAACATAGTATTCCATGTGTGTGTATCTGTGTGTGTGTCCCATTTTCTTGATCCATTCATCTACTGAGGGCCATCTGGGTTGATTCCTTATCTTATCTCTGGTGAATACTACTGTGATAAAGATAATTGTTCTGGTAGCTTTAGTGTGGCCTTGTTTTGGGTCTCCTAGTTAAATGCCCAGAAGTGGGATTACTGGATAATAGGGGAGCATTATGGTGTACATCAAGTATAATCTTTGTAAATGAGCAGAATAGCTCAATAGCTAAGTACATATCAGCATATAAGGTGATTCCATGTGAAATAAACTACAAGACATGTTCTTTGTTGGTGTTCTTAATGTTCTAGGTGAATTCTTTTTATCCTTTATGTTTTCCCACCTATGCATTATCCCCTGTAGTCACTGTATTTTGATTTTGATACCCTGGGTATTGTAAATATGTTGATATGAACTATGGAATGGTAAGGGAAAAAACAAAATGGTGAGACAACGGACAGAGGGGGAACCTATGCAACAGTGGTATTCACAAGACAATATGTTAGAAATAATCTTGGGGGTGTTGGGAGTGAAGAGGGAGAAAAATTGGAGAAGGGATAACAAGTTTGAAAAGAAATGAGTTCATTAACTTACTTTTATAGCTAAAGCCCCACTGTACATTACCTTTACAATAAAATATAAATATAAATAAAATAAAATATATGAAAGCAGCAACACAGGAGATGGGAGAGGGGAAATACTGTATGTAGTAGAGTAGAGTAGAACAGTTTGGAGAGCAGTAATTTTATATTAACATAGCAAGTAATAAACTAGCATACAGGTTTTCAGCCTCATGTCAGTCACTAAAAAGGAAAACAGAATGCAAAATCAGCAAACCCATAGAGATAAAATAGAATACTAAGCAAGGTGAAGAGATGACTTGGACCAAGAATAACAAATGACACAATTAGGAAACAAATAACAAACTTGTAAGTTTAAAAAATATTACCCATAATTCTATTAAATGTTGTTTACATCACAATTAGTTAGAACTATAATTCAAATCACAGTTTAATAGTATATCATATTAATAGTAAGTTATTTACTATTGATTTCTTAATATTGAATGTTTAATATAAAATTTTAACAAAAGAATAATGTGAAACTAACTTTAATGATATATTTCATGAATTGTAAATTTGAGAAGCTTTAGAATTTAAACAAATAATATATCATTATTGTTTCATTTCTGTGAATTAATGTAATAATTCAAAGTGTATTCTACACCTAGCACTCATTTAACATCAAATAATAAATTATTTCTCATAATAATTTATTGCACATAATAACTCTTGGTATTAGGTAGAAGGGTTCAGCATTGTGGAAAAATTCACACCACACAATACACGAGGGTATGACTCCTCTCAACTAGCTTAAATTGTGGAAATTTTATTTTTACATACATGTTAAATTCCTGTCTAGATGGTATCTATATAAATATATATAATTATATACATGAGGAATATTTCAGATGATACTTAAAAGTCATATTCATTAAATAAATTTTTATTATTTTGTACAAAATAAATATTTATAGACAGACTGAATTTATGAGTAGATGATGGTGTATGAGTGCCAGATTATATGTATTGAGGCTGATTTTATATTCCTGACATTGTTTCTATAATTGGATTTAATTTTCCATAATGGGTTAAATGTATTATATTGGATATATGAAAGTAAACTGTATATTTATTCCATTAATACTTTGCCACTTGTCTAATTCCAATATAATTTATCCATGTGTTTGAAGTAATGAGAATAACAACAAATATAAGCAAGATAAATCAGTCTGAAGTAGACAAGTATTTTCACCTTTGTTTTGATAGTTGGTCCTCTTTTACACTACAGAATATGCTTGTGAAAATATGCTGCAGGCTGGCCACAACTGCAGAATATTATGGTTTGATCTATCATAAGAGAAAGAAGGAAGGGCAAACTTCCTTCCAAAAGTCTGCTCTCAGGGATGTGATCTGCTTTATGGTAGTGACTTGGAAATGAACATTTTTTTACAGTAAGCCTTGAAAAACCATCTGATAGATCATTTCTGTAAGTGGATTATTACAGAGGATTATTGATGTCTTTGCAAGGATGCCAGATTGCTTCATTTTGAGAGAATTAAAATAGGAATTTAGTTAGTTAGGCCAAGGGATGACTGGGGCCCAGAGAACCTACTACGTTGAATGGTAATCCTAGACTTTAAAACAACACACACACACACACACACACACACACACACACACACACACACACACACAAATCAACCAAACAAAAAAACCTCCAGTTAGCACAGCCAGTGAGGGCTGATAAAACAGCCTACATGAAGGCAGGCAAAAAACAGAAGGTGAGAGCCATTTAGCTGATAACTATCATATTTTTGATGAGGCAGACTGAAATGAGACTCCAGAGAGAGAGAGAGTCAGAAAGACTGATCAGAGAGAACTAAAATTGGTCACACAAAGATTGGAAAGTAGAATTCCTTGTAGAACAAATAAATCATAGAAAGCTTATGCATGTAAAAACAAGACAGAAATCAACTCCAAATGGATCAAAGACCTCAGAGTCAAAGAAGACACTCTGAAAACATTACAGGATGGAATAGGAGAAACCCTAGGTCTCCTAGGCACAGGCCAAAATTTTCTTAATAGAGACCCGGAAACAAAACAAATCAAAGAAAGGTTGGACAAATGGGATTACATGAAGTTGCAGAAATTCTGCATGGCAAAGGACATAGCTAGCAAGTTCAATAGAAAGCCCACGGATTGGGAGAAGATCTTCACTAGCCATACAACGGACAAGGGTCTCATATCTAAAATATACTTGGAACTAAAAATATTAATTCCCTAAACAACAAATCTTCAAAGAAACAACTGCCCAATAAATAAGTGGGCTAAAGACTTAAAGAGAAACTTCTCTGAAGAAGAAAGAAGGATGGCAAATAGACACACGAAGAAATGCTCAGCCTCCCTAGCCCTAAAAGAAATGCAAATCAAAACAACATTAAGATACCACCTCACCCCAGTTAGAATGGCAAAAATCAGGAATTCTAATAACAACAGATCCTGGAGGGGATGTGTACAGAAGGGAACATTACTTCATTGTGGGTGGGAGTGTAAACTTGTTCAACCACTTTGAAAAGTAGTATGGAGGTTCCTCAAAAGACTCCACATAGAGCTCCCCTATGGCCCAGCAATCCCACTTTGGGGCATTTATCCAAATGTTTACAAACAAGACCACACTAAAGCGACCAACACAACTATGTTTATTGCAGCATTATTTACTATAGCTAAGATCTGGAACCAACCTAGATTCCCCTCAGTAGATGAATGGATCAAGAAAATGTGGTATATATACACAATGTAATTCTGTGCCTCTATCAGAAAGAATGACATTGCCCCATTTGTTAGGAAATGGAAAGGCTTGGAAAAATTATATTAAGGGAATTAAGCCAAGCCCAAAGAAACATAGGTCCCATGGTTTCCCTTATTTGCAGTATCTAGTATATGTCTGAGTCAAGCAGAAAAGGTCAGATAAGGTTATGTTAGGAAAATGAACCCTAAGATATGTATTCAAATTTTTTTTCTGTCATGCCTTTGGTTCTAACACATTTATAAGATTATTTCTTTGTTGCTTTGTATGTCTCTCCCCCACAGTATAACCCCTGCTTTCACTGTATTGGATGTCGGTATAATTTGTGGAGGGGAAGGGGAAAAACAAGTCGTTTCAATAAGGATACAGGTGGATCCGTTGCAACAATGAGATGTACAAATTGTCATGTCAAAAACGAACTTTACAACTTTGGGGGGGGATATTGGGGGGGTGGGGTGAGGCTGGGAAGGGATTGGAAGGGGAAACAAAGGAGGAGGCTACAATGCTTGATAAGAAATATACTCATTATCTTTCCCATGTAATTGTAACTCCTCTGTACAGTATTTTCACAATAAAAAATATAAATTTAAAAAACAAAAACAAGACAGAAGACCAAATTCCAGAAATGTGTATTTTCTTAGAGGTCATCTTAATCAATTATCAATAGAAATCTTTGAATTCTTAAATATTTGACCACATGTGGGAGATGGTTGAAGAGAAAGAAAATGTCACCACTCTGTTAGGAGTTCCAATATCACAATATGAATTAATCAAGCACAAATTTGTAAGAAAAAGGGAAGACAATTATTCCAACTGAGGGATTCGTTTGTTTTGCTGTAACAGTTCTTGATTTAGGTGCTAGCAATTACCATTCAATTGATCCAGTCCCACAGCTGAGTTGATATTGACTGCAGTATTCCCACATGAAGGAAAAGAAGAAATTTACAAAAGTCTGATGAATTGAGTTGAAAGTGTTGTAATAGGGATATCTGAGATTTAGACACAGATGAAGAGGTGGATTTTCTTTTCTAAAAATCTCCCATTTTTAGTCTGGTGCCAGTGGCTCACAGCTGTAATCCTAGCTGCTGAGGAAGTTGAGATCTGAGGATGGTGGTTCGAAGCCAGCCTGGGCAGGAACATCCCTGAGACTCTTATCTCTTTTAACCACCAGAAAACCAGAAGTGGCACTGTTGCTCAAGAGGTAGAGCACTCAACTTGAGTTGAATAGCTGAGGGACAGTGCCCAAGCCCAGGTTTCAAGCCACTCGACCACAACTACAAAAATCCCCCTTTCTTGGACTGCCTACATTTTATCCTAACATTCAACAAATAAGCCATTTTATCACCCACTACCTTTAATCCTAACCTAGATACTGAAAATAAAATGATTTGGTATCTTTTGTCAAAAGATTCATATTTGAGGAAACAAATACCGTTAATAGTAACTTTTTTTCCAGTCCTTGAACTCTGGGCCTGGGCCCTGAACATGGGTATGCTGGTAGCTTTCATGCGAGCTTGTTGTTATTTTTTGGATTACTGCCGTTGAGGGAATTACTGGATCTTAAGGGAGATCTACATTTAGTCTTTTCGGAAAATTCCATACTGCATTCCAGAGTGGTTGAACAAGTTTAATTTCCACCAACAGTGTAATAGAGTTCCCAATTGGCTACATCCATGCCAGCATTTGCTATTGTTTGTTTTCTTGATAATGGCCATTCTAACTGGGATGAGGTAGAATCTGTCTTGTTTACTTGTAGAATTGTGGGCACCTTCTAGCTATCATAAATGAATGAATCCATGAAACCTATATTGTTCTGAGCCTGCATTCCTTTCTCTTTTCTTTTAGTATAATTTTTTCAAGCCTTTCAGTTTCCTTAATACTGGTGAAAAGTCATCCTTTCTCATGGGGGAGTGGAATTCCAGTGTGTGTGTGTGTGTGTGTGTGTGTGTGTGTGTGTGTGTGTGTATGATGACTATAGGCCCATGAGTTTATTTGTAAGCCTTCTGTTTTATGTGTAATTTTGTAATTCCATATTAAATTTTGGTTACTTTCTCTAATGCATTGAAATATATTGTTGGGATTTTCATGTGAATTGCATTGGCAATTATTTGGGGACAATATTGCATTTTTCTCCATGTTAACTCTTCCAACCTGGAGCATTGAAAGACTTTCCATTTCCTTGAATCTCCTTCAATTTCCCTTTTTATATTTTTAAAATTTTCACAGTAGAGGCCCTTCACATTTTTAGGTAAATTAATTAATTCCTTGTTTTGTTGTTATTGTTGTTGTTTTGTTTAGATTTGATTTTATTTTGAGACTAATACATATGAGGTTGTTTTTTTGGATTTCAGCCTGGATCTTCCCATTGTTGGTAACACAGAAATAATACTGATTCTTGTGGTTTTTATACCCTGCTACATTACTGAAAGTTAGCATCACCTTTACTAACTTGAGGGAGGAAGCTATAGGGTCCTTTAAATACAGGATCATTACATATGGAAAAGGGATAGTTTTACTTCCCCTATTTGGATCTCCTTTATGTTTTTCTCTTGCCTATTGTTCTTGCTAGAAAGTCCACAACCATTTTAAAGAGTAGTAGAGAGAGTGGACATCCTTGTCTCATTCCTGATTTTAATGTCTTCATGCTTCCACCATTTGGTAAATGCTAATTATCTCTGTCACATACATACTGAGGAATGTTCCATGTATTCCTAGTTTCTCAGACCTTTTAATCATAAAGGGCTATTGGAGGTTCTTAAAAGCTATTTCTACATCCATATAGACGATTATGTATTTCTTGTCCTTGCTTCTGCTGATGGTTTGTATTATGTTTATTGACAAGTATATTGAATCCAATTTTATCCTAGGATGAATCCTATTTGATCATACCATATGATTTTTTTTTGTTAATTGCTGAAATTGTTAGGTGAGAATTTTATTAAAAAGCATCAATGCTTACCAAAGAGTTGGGTTAATAGTTCTCTTTCTTTGGTGAGTCCCTATGTGATTTGGGGAAGAGTCTAATTCTAGCTTCAAAGAATGTGTTTGATAATTCCATTTTCCGTTCTATTCCATTTTCCATTTTATTCCATTGAAGAGATAGGTCTGAGTATTGTAAGTTCTTTTCAGGCCTTAATTTCATGGTAAATTAATTCAGTCCTAGATTTTTCTGGAATGGATAGTGGTTTATTGCATTTCATTTTCATTACTTCTTAGGTGTAAATACTTGGTTCAGATTGTGTATAGGAAAGCATCAGTTTCTCCAGGATTCTCCAGGCGATTGGCATAAGGTTTTCAAAGTACTCTCTTATAACATTCTCAATTTTGCTTATATCTGTTGTGTTGTCTTATTTTTACCTCTAATTTTCTCTCTTTGGGTGAGTTCTCTTATTGTTTTTGGTGGGATTTTATATTATGAAGGTGATATGTAGAGAGATGGGTTACATTTACATAAATAATGAGTATATTTTTAACAGTGCTATCCCTCCCTCAATTTTTCCTGCTTCCCCCAACCCTGACATCCCCCTCCCCCAAAGTAGTGAAGTTCATTTCTAACATAGTGTCTACTGTATATCACTGGTGCTTTGGTTGATCTTTGTCCCACCATTTCTGTGATTTCCCTTCGCTTCCCCAAATCAGATTAACATGTATAAGACAAAGGGTTGAGAAAACAAAAACAGTTACTACAGAGAGTAAACCAAAGGGTGAAAACTAAATAGAAATAAGTAAAAAGAGTTAACTATACAATCATCTTTTATCCATTTTTTGGAGCTCCTTTCGATAAGCATCATTTTTATATGGTGATATTCATATTGCTATTGAGCTATTGTAAATAGCCTAGACATATTCTAGTTTTTCCAAATGAGTGAAAACCTGTAGCCTATGATTCTTTGGGTCTGGCTTGTTTGACTTATTATGTTTTCCAAGTAGTTCCATTTCCTTACAAATGGGGCAATGTCATTCATTCTGATGAATAGTGTTTTGTTGTGAATATATATGACATTTTCTTGATCCATCATTGCTGGGTCATGGGGAGCTCTATTGAGGAACCTCTATATTTCTTTACAGAATATTTGAACAAATTTACATTTCCATCAGTAGTGTAATAATGTTCCTTTTTGGCCACATCCCCACAAGCCCAGTATGTTATTATTAGTTTTCTTCATAATGGTAATTCTAACTGGGGTGAAGTGAATTCTCAATGTTTCTTTGATTTGAATTTCTTTTATGGCTAGATGTTGCATATTTCTTCATGTGTCTATTGGCCATACATATTTCTTCTTCAGAGAAGTCTCTCTTTAAATCTTTAGCCCACTTATTAAGAGGGTTGTTGGTTGTTTGAGAATTTGTTTTTTTGGGGGGGTTAACTTTTGGGGCTCTAAATATATTTGAGATATGAGGGCATTGTGTGTTGTAGAGAAAGTAAAGATCTCACAATCTGCTGGCTTTTTATCTATATGCCTATATAAGTTCTCTTCTTAGTCAGATTTGGTAAGGGTCTCTCAAGTCTGTTAATTTATTTAAAAAACCAACCCTGATTTTTTGATTCTTTCCATGATTTATTTTGTCTTTATTTAGTTATTTCTGATTTTTTTATTTGTTTCTGTGTACTGCTTTGTGTCTGAGTTTGTTCCTGTTTTCAAGGAGCTTGAGGTGCATAATTAAAATATTCAATTGAGATTTCCCCAGTTGCTTGATGGACATCCTCAGAGCTATGCATTTTCCTTGAAATACTGCAAATACCAGAGGAGCTGGTAATTTGTGTGTTCATTTTTGTTCAATTCCAGAAACTTTCAGATTTCTTTTTTTTGGGGGGGGGGTCCGGTTGTGGGGCCTGAACTCTGAGCCTGGGTGCTGTCCCTCAGCTCTTCAGCTCAAGGCTAGCACTCTACCACTTGAGCCACAGTGCCACTCCCGGCTTTTTTTCTTTGTGCTTATGTGGTGCTGAGGAATCGAACTCAGGGCCTCATGCATGCAAGGCAAGCACTCTAACACTAAGCCACCTTCTCAGCCCCTCAGATATCTTTTCTAATACCTTCAGTGTCCCATTGTTCATTCAGCAACATGTTGTTCAGTCTTCCTGGGTTTGACAATTTTTTATTTGCTTTAGCCATTTAATTCTAAGTTTGTTCTCTTATGATCTGACAAGATATGGGAATTCAATTAATTTTTCTTTGGACAGAATATCCATGTGACATAGGATATGTTCTATTTTGGAAAATCTTCCATGAGCTGCTGTGAAGAATGTATATACTGACGCTGAATGTATATTCTATACATGTCTGTTAGGACTAGGTGGTCAATGTAGTTATTTAGGTCTGCAGTTTCTTGGTTGAGTTTTTCCTTGGATGACAATGATTTTTTGAGATGTGTTTTTAGGTTAAGTAATATTTGGTTGATGAAGTGGTATGCTCCAGGATTCAGGGTTTTGATATTTAGACTCTACGTATCCTACTAATGTAGAGCTGCCATTATCAGTATGTAATGTCTCTTCTAACTAATTTTAATTTGAATTCTATTTTATCTTATGTTAGTAATTCTACTTCAGCCTGTTTAGGGTATCCTCTGCTAGAATTCTGTAATATGTTTCCTATCCATTTTGTTTCCTGCTCTTCTCCTTGATACCTATCTCCCCCATGTTTTATCTTCTAACTGAATCTGGAAGTTCCTGCAAGATCGTTTCTTATTTCTTTGATTGGTTCTAAATGATTATCTCTTCTTTCCTGTTAGACCTATTCAGTCTTTGATGCTTGAGATTATCTTCTATGTAATCTATTCTCTGTGGAGAGATTCTTCATAGTTTTTTATTTATCTGTCTTCAAAACGGTCACTTTATATGGCTTTTATCTTTATTAAGGTTTTGTTTTTGGGCTTGTGTGGACTTTCTTTACATCTTTTCTTTGAATAGGGGGGTTGGGAGTTGGTCTTTTAACTGTGTCTTCTCTCATAAGTTTTAACTAGACATCTATTTTTTCCTAGGACTCCCTTGCCTTCTCAGAATTTACTTATCTTTCTCTTTGTAGTCTCCCTGAATTATTTTGCTAATATTTGGTTGGTCTCATCTTGTTCACAAATTTCCTTGTAGAGGTTTTGTATCTTTTCGGTAATCACATTTTTCAGCACTATTTGTAATGTATTTTGAAAACTACCTTCTATGTCCTTGATTGCCTGTTGTAGTGCCTGCTTATTTACTGTGTGAATTACACTACCTTGACATCACTTTTTTTTGTATTTTTCTGATTGGTTCTGTACATTTGAAGGATGTCGTGGCTTTCATTTAGAGCATCTATGATCTTAATATTTGACTCTCTATGTTCTTGGTTGATTTGCCAGGTGTTGGTATAGACTTCTCTTATGATTTTCTGGAATTAAGTTTTTGTCTAGCCCATAGGAGGAGAGATCAGTTGTGGTGAGATGTTGTCATGTTAATACTTGTGGTTCCAATGACAGTTTGAGCTGTCCAGTGGTAAGGTGAAGTGTGTTTGTGTTTGGATGTGGCTGTCTCTGTCCCTGATTTTTTTCTCATGTGGCCCTTTTATTTCCACCTGCAGCTCTGCTTTTGAACATGTTCCCCCACCACAGTCACAGCAGTCACCTGACTAGCTGGGTAACTTTTCATAGATATGTGTTTTTTTGTGATGATAATATAAAATCTTTTTTTATGTATTGTGGATCTATATATAATTATAGCTGACTTGCTTTGACCTTCTAGAAGTGGAGTACCTGCTAGGACTCTAAATCTCTGTTTCATTAGATAGAGCTAGGGTAATTTTCTGTTGTTTCTCTGCCATTATTTTTCCACTTCCTCAGGTTCAGTTTTTATTGTGGAGTTTTTCACCTAATTTTGGGTATGCGATGGTTGTACCAGGTTATTTTCTTTTTTTCTGTTTGTGTTACTTTGAAATAGTGATTTCAGCCTTGTATGAAGAGACAGTAATAATATGAATTGTAAGTTATTACATCGAATGAAAGGGAGCAGACATTTTAACCTATTTGCTATAAATGCATTAATATTAAGCAAAGCTAATAAAAATGATTACTTCTTTACTCTTCAGAGGATGAGTATAGTACTCTTGGATATCTTGTAGGAAAAGAAATTGGCCTCATTACAACTGATGCCTTACATTGAAATTACAGGCTAAACTTTCTTTCTTTTCATTTCTTTCATAATAGTATTACAATATCATAATACCTGAATGTTGATTTGTTTTCATCTGCTATTTTCAATTCCATTCTTCATCCATTAGGAATCCAGGTCTTTGAATGACCAGTTCTTTAAAATACCTATATTGCTTATATTATTTTTTGAATCTCAGTAAAATAAATATGAATTTATGTCTGAGTCTCATCGTTACCTACATTCATGTGAAATGTATGCAGTCTCAAGCAAGGAAACTGACTATTTTACTCTTTTCTGTTATTTAATCTAATCAATAAATCTTTTCTCTTCAGCAATATGTTCTCACCTTTTAGTGTTGATTTTTTCTTTTTTCTTTTTTTTCTGTTTGTTCTTACCTTTTATATTGCTCCAGTGAACATGATGTATTTCCAGTACTTTTATAGACATACATTTAAAGTTTTGAACATGGAGACAAGCCCCCTCCATTATTTCTTTAAAGTAAACCCTTTGAGACTCTTTTAGATATAAAAATTAAAGAGTTCAATGCTCAGGTTTATACATGAATACTCTAATGGTTCAGTCAATTAGACACAACAACTACAATACCACAATAATTCTTAAAGGCACCAAAATATTATTGTTAATGAATTAGAAAATGACTAGTCAAAACAAAGTTTATATTATATTTGAAAGCTAAAAAATGAAAATTACACTCAGATTTACTGTCAATATCCTATTTCCAAGAATACATTTTTCAGCAATCCGGTAAACAAAAAAATAAGGGTTTGTCACAGAATGAAAGATGTAAAAACAGACTGTATTTGCTTAAGATGATAAGTATATGCAAATCATTTTATTTTTTTCAAAGATACTATAAAATTTCATAAGAGGATTTGTGATCAGAAGTGATAGGTAAGCAAAGTAACTGGAAATCTGTATATGGAAATTTTGCTTTCAATAGAGGAAGACAAGTTTCACCAAATGAACCTATCGAAGATGATTTTGTATCTGCAACACACATCCAGTATTTTACACTGTAGACATATTCTGATTCTCTTCCCTCAGTTCCTGTTCAATATTCTTCTACTTTCATGTTGGAGATTCATTGTTCCAAGTTCTCTTTGTCAAAAATATTTTTATATATCCTTTAAATGTAAAGGAGTGTTTGGCTTGGGACCCTATTTACGCTTGGTATTTGTTTACCTTTAATGTTTGCCATTTATCATCCCAGGCTCTCCTTTCGACCATATCAGCTAAGAAATCTGTAATTATTCTGACTATGTATCTTTTTTATATAATCAGTCTTTTCCGATGAGAGCTTTAAGCATCCTTTCCTTGATCTCTAATGATCCTCTAATGGATTATAATGTGGTGGTGGGTTGTTCTGTTCTGGTATTCTCCGTTTGGTGTTCTAAAGGCTTCTCTTCTCTGAATGAGCTTATCTCTTTGGATGTTTGACATTTTCTCTGCTAGAATTCTGTAATATGTTTCCCATCCACTTTGTTTCCTGCTCTTCTCCTTCTTGATACCTGTTTCCCCAAGTTTGATCTTCTAACTGTCTTGAACTTCCAGCAAGATCGTTTCTTATTTCTTGGTTTGGTTCTAAATGATTATCTCCTCTTTCCTATCAGACCTATTCTGTCTCTGAGACCTGAGATTATCTTCTATGTCATCTATTCGCTGTGGAGACCTGAGATTATCTTCTATGTCATCTATTCGCTGTGGAGACTTTCTACTTTCGTTTTGATTTCCCTGTTTTCTCATTGCTCATATTTTAGGGCTTCTCTCTTTATTAAAACTTTGTTTTATGTTTTGTGTGGACTTTCTTTACATCTTTTCTTTGGGTAAGAGTGTTAGGGGATTTTTTTTAGCTGTGTCTTCTTTCATATCTTTTAACTAGGCATCGTTTTTTCCCTTATACTCCTTTGACTTCTCAGAAATTATTTATCTTTCTGTTTGTAGACTCCATGAATTATTTTGCTAATCTTTGGTTGGTCTCATCTTGTTCACAAATTTCCTTGTAGATGTTTTGTATCTTTTCATAAATCACATTTTTTAGCAGTATTTGAAATATAATTTGGAAAGTATCTTCTAGGTCCTTGATTGCCTGTTGTAAGGCCTGTTTATTTAGTGTGTGAATTATATTATCTTGACATCCATTTTTTAAATTTCTGATTGGTTCTGTCCACTTGAAGGATGTCTTGGCTTTCATTTGGGAGATCTATGATCTTAAAAGGTGACTATCTATGTTCTTGTTGATTTGCCAGGTTTTGGTTTGGTCTTCTATTTTCCTTTGTTTTTCTGGAATTAGGTTTTTATAGACAGCAGTTGTGGTGAGATGTTGTCATGTTAATAAATACTTGTGGTTCTTGCTGGGAAGGTGGTTCAGTGGTAGAGCACTTGCCTTGCATGCCTGAGACCCTGGGTTTGGTTCCTCAGCACCACATAAACAAAAAGAAAAAAGCCGGAAGTGGTAGAGCGCTAGCCTTGAGCTGAAGAGCTGAGGGACAGCACCCAGGCCCAGAGTTCATGCCCCTCGACGGGACCCAAAAAAAAAATAAATGTGGTTCCAATGACAGTTTGAACTGTCCAGTGGTAAGGTGAATTATGTCTGTGTTTGGATGTGGCTGTCACTGTTCCTGCTTTTTTCCCATGTGGCCCTTTTATTTCCACACTGCATCTCTGCTTTTGAACATGTTGCCTAACACAGTCACAGTAGTCACATGAATGGCTGGGTAATTTTCATAAATAGCTGTTTTCTTGTGAAGACAGTATAAAAAACTTCTTTTGAATTGCATATCTATATATAATTATAGCTGGCTTGGCTTGATTTGATCCACTAGAAGTAGACTTTGTATAGGACTCTAAATCTCTGTTTCATTAGATAGAGCTAGGGTAATTTTCTGTTGTTATTCTGCCATTGTTTTTCCACTTCCTCAGGTTCAGTTTTTATTGTGGAGTTTTTCACCTAATTTAGGGTATGTGATGGTTGTACCAGGTTATTTTCTTTTTTCTGCTTGTGTTACTATAAAATAGTGATTTCAGGCTTGTATGAAGAGACAGTAATAATATGAAATGTATGTTATTACATCAAATGAAACGGAGCAGACATTTTAACCTATTTGCTATAAATGCATTAATATTAAGCAAAGCTAATGAAAATAATTACTTCTTTAC
Organism: Dipodomys spectabilis; assembly: GCF_019054845.1. NCBI lineage: Eukaryota > Metazoa > Chordata > Mammalia > Rodentia > Heteromyidae > Dipodomys > Dipodomys spectabilis. Next base: position 188,298 of record NW_024871098.1, on the reverse strand, counting down.
TCTTCAGAGGATGAATATAGTACTCTTGGATATCTTGTAGGAAAAAGACTTTAAACTCATTACAACTGATGCCTTACATTGAAATTAGAGGCTAAACTTTCTCCTTCAGCAGGCAAAAGCTTCATTTCTTTCATTTCTTTATTATAATATCATAATACCTGCATGTTGATTTGTTTTCCTCTGCTATTTTCAATTCTATTCTTCATCCATTAGGTATGTAGGGCTTTGAATCACCAATTTCTTAAAATACCTATGTAGCTTATATTGTGATTTAACTCTCAGTAATATAAATATGAATTTATCCCTGAGTCTCATCTTGAGCTATATTAATATGAAATTTATGCAGTCTCAAGCAAGAAATGTGACTATTTTACTCTTTTCTATTTTTTAATAAATAAATCTTTTCTCTTTTGGAATATGTTCGCATCTTTTATATTTCTCCAGTGAACATCATTACTTTTATAAAAATAAATATAAAGTTTAGACATGAAGACAACCCCCCTCCATTATCAGTTTAAAGTAAATCTTTGGGGACTCTTTTATATATAAAATTTTAAAAGTTCAATGCTCAGGTTTATACATGAATAATCTAATGCTTCAGTCAATTAGGCAAAAGAACTACCATACCACATTAACTCTCAATTTACTTAAAGCCACCAAAATAGTGTGCATGAACATCACTCATTTTTCGAAAGTGACTGGTCAAAACATAATTTATATTATATTGGAAAGATAAAAAATCAAAATTACACCCAGATTTGCTGTCAGTAAAAAAAAAAGAAATGTATTAAATGTTAATTAAAGATGAACTTATTTCAGGTTCTAGGAAAAAAGGAAAAGCTGGGATAATAGAAGTACAATGTATTTCATAATATCAGAATAACTGTAATAATCCACTTATAGAAATGGTCTATCAAGATGGCTTTTCAAGGTTGACTGTGAAAAATGTTCATTTCCAAGTCACCACCATAAAGCAGATCACATCCCTGGGGGCAAACTTTTGGAAGGAAGGTTCCCCTTCCTTCCTTCTCTTTTGATAAATCAAACCATAATATTTCTACAGTTGTGACCAGCCAGGATCACATTTTCCCAAGAATATTCTGTAGTGTAAAGAGGACCAACTATCAAAACAAAGGTGAAAATTCTTTTCTACTACAGAATGACTTATCTGGCTTATATTTTTTGTTATTTTCATTACTTCAAACACATGGATTATTTATATTGGGATTAGACAAGTGTCAAAGTATTAATGGAATAAACGTTCAGTTTACTTTCATATATCCAATATAATACAATTAACCCCTTATGGAAAATTAACTCCAACTGTAGAAACAATGTCAGGAATATAAAATAAGCCTCAATACATATAATCTGGCACATATAAACCAGCATCTACTCAGAAATTCAGTCGCTCTATAAATATTTATTTGGTACAAAATAATAAATATTTAATTAATGAATATGACTTTTGTCATCTGAAATACTCCTCGTGACAATAATTGTGTATAATTGTATAGATGTCACCAACACAGGATTTTAACATGCATTTAGAAATCAATTTTCTGCAATTTAAGCTAGATGAGAGGAGTAATATCCTCTTGTATTGTGTGGTGTGAATTTTACAACAGTGCTGAACCTTTCCACCTAATACCAAGAGTCATGTGCAATAATTTATCTCATATTAAGATGAGTGCTAAGTGTACAATACAATTTGAATTATTACATTAATTCACAGAAATGAAACAATAATGATATGTTATTTGTTTAGATTCTAATGCTATTCAATTTTACAATTCATGAAATATATTATTAAAATTAGTTTCACTTTCTTCTTTTCTATAGCTGGCTATTTAAACATTACATATTACATATTAAACATTGAATATTAAGAAATAAAAAATGAGTAACTTATTATTAAAATGATATATTATTAAATTGTGATTTAAATTATAGTGCTAACAAATTGTGTTGAAAACAACATTTAATAGAATTATGGGTAATATTTTTTAAACTCAGCAGCTTGTTATTTGTTTCCTAATTGTGTCATTTGTTATTACTGGCCCAAGTCATCTCTTCACCTCGGTTAGTTTTCTATTTCATCTCTATTGGTTTGCTGATTGTGCATTTTGTTTTCCCTTTTTTTTTTTTTTAAATTTTATTTTATTTTATTTGAGAACATACTGTACAGAGGGGTTACAATTACATGGGCAGGATAATGCATACATTTCTTACCAAGCATTGCAGCCTCCTCCTTTGTTTACCCTTCACCTCCCTTCCCAGCCTCCCCCCTCCCTCCCACCGAATCATACCCCCCCACACCCCCCACCGACATTGTAAAGCTGGTTTTGACATGACATTTTGTACTTCTCATTGTTGCAACAGGTCCACCTGAATCCTTAAACGACTTGTTTGTCCCCATCTCCTCCACATGTTATACTGACATCAAATATAGTGAAAGCGGGGGTTACACTGTGGAGGAGGGAGATACAAAGCAACAAAGAAATAATCTTATAAATGCGTTAGAAACACATGCATGAAAGAAACAAAAACATTAAAATACATATTTGAGGTTTCGTTTTCCTAACATCACATTATCTGACTTTTTCCGCTTGACTCATACCTATACTAGATATTGCAAATAAGGGAAACCATGGGACCTATGTTTCTTTGGGCCTGGCTTACTTCACTTAATATAATTTTTTCCAAGCCTTTCCATTTCCTAACAAATGGGGAAATGTCATTCTTTCTGATGGAGGCATAGAATTCCATTGTGTATATATACCACATCTTCTTGATCCATTCATCTACTGAGGGGCATCTGGGTTGGTTCCATGTCTTAGCTAGGGTAAATAATGCTGCAATAAACATAGTTGTGCTGGTAGCTTTAGTGTGGCCTTGTTTGTGATCATTTGGGTAAATGCCCAAAAGTGGGATTGCTGGGTCATTGGGGAGCTCTATGTGGAGTCTTTTGAGGAACCTCCATACTGCTTTCCAAAGTGGTTGAACAAGTTTACATTCCCACCAACAATGAAGTAAGGTTCCTTTCTGTCCACATCCCCTCCAGCATCTGTTGTTGTTAGAGTTCTTGATTTTTGCCGTTCTAACTGGAGTGAGGTGATATCTCAATGTTGTTTTGATTTGCATTTCTTTTATGGCTAGGGATGTTGAACATTTCTTCATGTGTCCATTGGCCATCCTTCTTTCTTCTTCAGAGAAGCTTCTCTTTAATTCTTTCACCCACTTACTTATTGGGCAGTTGTTTCTTTGAGGATTTGTTGTTGGGTGGTTTAATTTTTTGAGTTCCAAGTTTATTTTAGATATGAGACCCTTGTCCATTGTATGGCTAGTAAAGATCTTCTCCCAGTCCGTGGGCTTTCTATTGATCTTGCTAGCTATGTCATTTGCCCTGCAGAAGCTCTGCAACCTTATACAATCCCATTTGTCCAGAATTTCTTTGATTTGTTGTGGTTCCGGGTCTCTATTCAGAAAATTTCGGCCTGAGCCAAGGAGACCCAGGGTTTCTCCTATTCCATCCTGTAATGTTTTCAGAGTGTCTGCTTTGAGTTCAAGGTCTTTGATCCATTTGGAGTTGATTCTGGTGCAGGGTGATATATAAGGATCTAGCTTTAGTTTTCTACATGTAGTTAACCAGTTTTGCCAGCACCATTTACAGAAGAGGCTGTCTGTCTTCCATTCTATTGTTTTAGCTCCCTTATCGAAGATTAGATGGCTATAGGTCTGAAGGTTCATTTCTGGGTTTTCAATTCTATTCCATTGGTCCTGAGGTCTGTTCTTATGCCAATACCAAGCTGTTTTGATTACTATGGCTTTATAGTAGAGTTTGAAATTTGGTATTGATATTCCTCCAGCAGTGTTCTTTCCGTTGAGGAGCGTTTTTGCTATTCGGGGTCTTTTATTGTTCCATATGAATTTTTGGATTGCCTCTTCTATTTCCTTGAAGAATGAGGGTGGAATTTTGATAGGTATTGCGTTGAATTTGTAGATAGCCTTGGGAAGTATTGCCATTTTCACGATGTTAATCTTTCCAATCCAGGAGCATGGGAGGTTTTGCCATTTTTTAAGTTCTGTGTTGATTTCCTTTTTCAAGATTTTAAAGTTTTCATCATAGAGGTCCTTCACTTCTTTAGTTAAGTTAATTCCTAGGTATTTTATTTTTTGTGGGGCTATTACAAATGGAGTTGCTTTCCTAATTTCAGCCACACTTTTCTCATTGTTGGCATACAGAAAAGCCATTGATTTTTGGGGGTTAATTTTATAACCTGCTACTTTGCCAAAGTTTTGAATCAGCTTGAGTAATTTGGGAGTGGAGTCTATGGGATTCTTTAAATACAAGATCATGTCATCTGCAAAGAGGGAGAGTTTTATTTCTTCTTTCCCTATTTGGATCCCCTTTATGTCTGCATCTTGTCTTATTGCTGTAGCTAGGCATTCTAATACTAGATTGAAGAGAAGTGGAGAGAGTGGGCATCCTTGTCTTGTTCCTGAGTTAAGAGGAAATGTCTTTAGTTTTTCACCATTGAGTATAATGCTGGCTGTAGGTTTGTCATATACAGCCTTTATTGTATTGAGGAATGTTCCATGGATTCCTAATTTTTCCAAAACCTTCATCATAAAGGGGTGTTGGATCTTGTCGAATGCTTTTTCTGCGTCTATTGAGATAACCATGTGGTTCTTATCCTTGCTCCTGTTGATGTGATGAATAATATTAATTGATTCGCGTATATTGAACCAGCTTTGCATCCCTGAAATGAATCCTGTTTGATCGTGGTGTATGATTTTTTGGATGAATTGTTGAAGTCGGTTGGCCAAAATTTTGTTGAGAAGTTTTGCATCAATGTTCATCAAAGAAATGGGTCTATAGTTCTCTTTCTTTGATGAGTCCCTGCCTGGTTTTGGGATGAGGGTTATGATGGCTTCATAGAATGTGTTCGGTAGTGAGCTTTCTCTTTCAATTTCATTGAAGAGTTGGAGGAGAATTGGTGTGAGCTCTGCTTTGAAGGCCTTGTAAAATTCCGCTGTGAAACCATCTGGTCCTGGACTTTTCTTAGCTGGGAGGTCTCTTATTGCTGTTTCTATTTCAATGCTTGATATGGGCCTGTTAAGATAGTTTGCCTCATCTTGGTTTAGTTTTGGCATGTCAATATTTGCTAGGAAGAGGTCCATTTCTGTCAAGTTCTCAAACTTATTAGCATAAAGTTTTGAGAAGTATTCCCTTATAATGTTCTGAATCTTGCTTGCTTCCGTGGTGATGTTTCCATTCTCATCTCTGAGTTTATTAATTTGGGTGTGTTCTCTTCTTTTTCTGATAAGATTTGCTAAGGGTCTGTCAATTTTGTTAAATTTTTCAAAGAACCAACTCTTTGTTTTGTTGATTCTTTCTATAGTTTTTTTGGATTCTAATTCATTTAATTCTGATTTAATTTTGATTATTTCTTTCAGTCTACTGGATTGGGGTTTATCTTGCTGCTCTTTTTCAAGGAGGTTTAGATGTGTCATTAAATTGCTAGTTTCAGATTTCTCCAATTTGTTGATGTAGGAGCTCAGAGCTATAAACTTGCCTCTGAGTACTGCCTTTGCTGTTTCCCAGAGGAGCTGGTAATTTGTGTGTTCATTTTTGTTGAATAGCATGAACATTTGAATTTCCTTTCTAATCTCTTCCATGACCCACTCTTGATTCAGCAGTGTGTTGTTCAGCCTCCATGTGATACTGGACTTTCTTTGGTGGCTTTTGGTGTTGAGTTCTAATTTTATTCCCTTGTGGTCTGAGAGAATGCAAGGTATAACTTCAATGTTTCTGAATTTAGACAAGTTTGCTTTGTGGCCTAAAATGTGGTCTATTTTAGAAAACGTTCCATGTGCTGCTGAGAAAAACGTGTATTCTGATGCTGCTGGGTGAAATGTTCGGTAGATGTCTGTTAAGTCTAGTTGATCTATGCAGCTGTTTAGATCTGCGGTTTCTCTGTTGAGTTTTTGCCGAGTTGATCTATCTAGTGGGGTGAGTGGTGTGTTAAAATACTCAAAAATTAATGTCTTTGGATCTATATGGGATTTGAGGGAAAGTAGTGTTTCTTTGATAAATTTGGGTGATCCATTGTTTGGCGAATAGATATTTAGAATTGTAATATCCTCCTGAAGGAGAGATCCTTTAATTAGTATGTAGCGACCTTCTTTATCTCTTTTCACAAATTTTAATTTGAAGTCTATTTTATCTGATATTAGGATTGCAACTCCCGCCTGTTTATGCGGTCCGTTTGCTTGGTAGATTTTGTTCCAGCCTTTAACATTGAAAATGTGTTTGTTTTTATGGGCAAGATGTGACTCCTGCAGGCAGCAGATAGAAGGGTCTTGTTTTTTAATCCAACTAGACAGTCTATGTCGCTTAATTGGAGAGTTCAGTCCGTTAACATTAAGAGATAGGACTGAGAGGTATTTGGGAGTTCCTGCCATGTTATCTACCTTCTTGGGGGCTGCGAAAACTGGGTTCTTCCTATGGTTCTTGGATTCTCAGTTTGGGTGCAGATTCTTGGCCTTTGTTGCGGTCTTGTTGGTTTTCTATGTGTAGGACATCTTTAAGAATCTTTTGTAGGGCTGGTTTGGTGGAGATGTATTGTTTCAATTTTTCTTTGCTATGGAAGGTTTTTATCTGGCCTTCAGTTGTGAAGGAGAGTTTAGCTGGGTACAGTATTCTTGGTTGATAGTTGTTTGTTTTTAGGGCATGGCATACATCATTCCAGGCTCTTCTTGCTTTGATTGTCTCTGCTGAGAAATCTGAGGTGATTCTAATTGGTTTCCCTTTATAAGTGATTACCCTTTTCTCTCTGACAGCTTTAAGGATCTTTTCCTTGTTCTGAGTTGATCCTGTGTGGATTATAATGTGACGGTGGGATGTCCTATTCTGGTCTGGTCTATTTGGGGTTCTAAAGGCTTCTTGTATCTGGACAGGCCTATTTTTTTGCATGTTTGGGAAGTTCTCTGCTCGGATCCTGTTAAACAGATTTCCTAGACCATTAACTTCTGTTTCTAGGTGCTCCTCTACACCCATTATCCTTAGATTAGGCCTTCTGATGGTGTCTTCCAGGTGTTGGATAGATCTATCATATTCCTTGGACTTGTCTTGGATGGTTGTATGTTCTTTCTCTATAATATCTAGGCTGTCTTCAATCCCTGAGATTCGATCTTCTGCATGGTCTAACCTGCTGTCAAGACTCTCTACTTTGTTTTTTATCTCTTTTCCTTCTAGTTGGTCAGCTTTGATGGCTTCAAGTTCTTTGTTGAAGCTCTGTTTTAGGTCTTGTATGAATTTCTTTACTTCCTTAATTTGGTGTTCAGTGTTTGTCCTCAAATCACTTAGTTGATTGGTTATGGTTTCTTTGGGCTCCCATTCCTTCTGTTGGGTTCCATTCAGCATTCCCTTTGTGGTCTCCCTGACTTCCTTCAGCTCTTTGTTAATGGATTCCATGAATGCCTTTAGTGATCTTTGTGTGTTCTCTACCTGGTCTCTCAATTCCTGTATTACTCTTTGATTAGCTTCCTCCCGTTCGTGGGATTCCTGCACTTCTCTTTGAGTGTTCTCAGCCTGCTCACGCCATTCCTCTCTTTCTCTTTCAGCATTCTCAAGTTGTTCACGCAAATCCTGTATCAGTTTTTGAGTAGCTTCCTCACGCTTATGATATTCCTGTATAAACTTCTGGGATGCCTCCTCTCTCTCCCTATCACGCTCATACAGAGTCTTTTGTACATTGTCAAACTTTTCATTTATCATGTTTGCCAGCAGTGTTTGTAGAGCTGTTTGGGAACTCTCCTCTGGATTATTCATTATCTGTTCTAACCCCTGATTATCAGGATTGGGAATTGAGATACCCGAATTTGCCATTTTTGTTGTGTTTTTCCGGCTTACTCTGCCCATTTGAGATGAAGATAGCACCAATTTTGTGCTAGAACACTATCTTAAGGCAACCATCAACCAAAGTTTGCATTTGTACAGTCAATAGTCTACAGATACAATCTAGTTCAACAGATACATCTATTCGACATCAAACAACTATATGTTAAAGGGCTTCGAACCGCAGAGAAGAATTTGGAAAACCAGAAATTATTAGGGTTAGGGAGAGATGTGGGTAAAAAATAGGAATAGATTGGTGTGGGGAGGCACAGGGAGAGTTAACTATGTCCTAATCACAATGCAGGAAATAGGTTGGGTAGGATGTAAGTAGAGATAGAGAGAGAAAAAGAAGAAAGGGAAAGGGGAATGAAAAGAGACCAGAAAATAAAATAGAAACATAAAAATTAATGTTATTTTAGAGATTAAAAGACCATCTATTTATAGAGGAATATGAATATGTTGAGAGAAAGGGAAGGACATAGAGGAGATGAGAAAAACTTTAAAAAAATGCTTAAAATATTATATAGGTATAAAGAGGTAGTACTGCTATTAATGAATTTAAGTCTCAGAGGTTTTGAATTGAGTAATAAGTTTGTGGATTAAGTGTGTACACAATGGGGGATAGGGTCTACTGGTTAACTACGGGTTTATATGAGGATGTGCAGGACAAGAGTTAAGTCACATAAAGATGAACAAAGAGGAAAAGATGGAAAGGATAGGAAAGTGAGAAGAAAAGATCAGAAGTTCAGTAGAGCTAGAAAAAAAACCAAAAAGATAATTAAGAATGAAAGAAAAAGAGAAAGAAGACAAGAAAAGAAAAGAAAACACACATTCACGTATTCCTACAATAAAAATTATAAGAGAAGAAAAAAAAAAAGTTAATGGAAAACAATTATTTTTTCAGAAGAGGTAAAAATTAAAGATTAATAAAAGTTTTAGAAAAGCAAAAAAAATTTTATATATATATAAGGTAACAAAAAATGAAAAAAAACAAAACAAGAAAAAGAAAAAAAAGAAAAGAAGAAGAAGAAAAAAAAAGTTTTTTGATTTTTTTTTTTTTTTGGGAGGGGTGGGAAGAGTCCTGTATCTCCCTTTTGTCTGTAATCAGAGTCTGGTTGGAGTCTCTGGTCAGCTTGAGGTCCTGTGGCTTGATTGGTTTCTTAAGTCAGTTTGTTGGAACAGGCAGAAAAATGCTCTGCTTTACCCAAGATTTTGAGATCCCCCTCCCAGGTTAGTTTACTGGGAGGGTGATCTGCTTTGAGAATCACAAAAGAGGGGGATGCAGTGATGAGGCTAGGTTCTGGGTAGAGTTGAGGCCTTTCAACGAACAGTAGCTTTTCCCTGGGGCTATTTTGTGTAAAAAAACTCACAGCACCCAGCCTGGAGCCATTCTCAGGGTTTCTGTTTTTCAATTGATTGTGGTGGCTGCTAGAGGGCGGGGCAGCCTCTGGCTCTGGTTACCAGGTGAGGAGAGCCACTCCAATGGCTGGCGCCTGAGCTGGGTGACTTTTCCCTGGATGGAACTGAGTCTGTGAGGTCACTTCGCCGTTAAGTTCTTGTGACCTGCTAAATGACTCGTTTTATTCCAAGGCCTGAGCTGGAGCTAGCCGCTCTTCCGAGCTTTGTCGGTATCCAAGATGGAGATCACCGGTGCTGGGGGGGGAGGGGTGGCCTTCCCTCCTCTGCTCTCAGAGAAGGAGTGAGGAAGTGGGGCTTCTACTCAAGGGGAGTCTTGGATCCCGGGTCGTCTCTGGTCTGCAAAGTGCAGGATGAATTTGTCCGCTCCTTGTTGGTTCTTGCTGGTGTTGAGTAGAATCCGCTCGTCCACTGCGCTGGCTCCTTCATCCCGGACTGCGTCTCAGGTATGCCTCCGCGGCGGTGGTCGCCGCTGCGACCCTGCCGCCGCAGCGGCAGCTGCTCAGATGTGTCTGCTTGGCTTCCCCTCTCTTGACTAACTCTCTGTCCTGTGATGGCACACTTGGTGTGATTCTCTGGCTTGGGACTGTTCACTGGAACTCTGAAACTGTTTTCTATGCAAGAGCTTGTTCAGATTCCAGCTTCTCCTCTGCCATCTTCCTGTTTTCCCTTTTTAATGGCTGACATGAGGCTGAAAATCTGTATGCTAGGTTATTACTTCTTATGTAAAAGTAAAATTACTGATCTCCACAGCTGTTGCCCCCACTCATATCTCCTGTATTGCTGCTCACATATATTTTATTTTATTTTTTATTTAAATTGTATTGTCAAGATAAAGTACGGGGGGGGGGGGCGTTAGTTACATAAGTAAGGTAATGAATTCATTTCTTTTATAACTTGTTACCCCTTCTCCAATTTTTCTCCCTCCATCCCAATGCCCCCCCCCCAAGATTATTTCCAACATTTTGTTTTGTGAGTATCACAGTTGTTTAGGTTACCCATTTGTCCTTTGTCTCACCATTTTGTTTTTTCTATTTCCTTTCCCAAGTTCAGATAAACATAATTACAATACACAGGGCATCAAAATACAATACAGTGACTTCAGGCCATAAACCATAGGTGGGGAAAACACAAATAAAACAAAAATAAAAACAAATCCCATAGTACATTAAGAACAACAACAAAGAACATGTATTGGAGTTTATTTCTCTTGGAATCACCTTATAGTGTCATATGTACATAGCTTTGAGCTAATCTGCTCATCTACTATGGTTATCCTTGATGTACACAATAATGCTCCCCTATTACCCAGTAATCTCACTTCTGGGCATTTAACAACGTGACCACAAACAAGGCTACACTAAAGCTACCAGCACAATTATGTTTATTACAGTAGTATTTACCCTAGCTAAGATATAGAATCAACTCAGATGCCCCTCAGTAGCTGAATGGATCAAGAAAATGACACACACACACACACACACACACACAACAGAGAGATATACATACATGCACTACTATGCTTCCAGGGCTGGGGAAGTGGCTCAGTGGTAGAGCACTTGCCTTGCATTCCTGTGTCCCTGGATACGATTCCTCTGCACCACATAAGCAAAAAGAAAAAAAGCCGGAAGTGGCGCTGTGGCTCAAGTGGTAGAGTGCTAACCTTGAGCTGAAGAGCTGAGGGAAAGCGCCCAGGCCCAGAATTCAGGCCCCACGACTGGACACACACACACACACACACACTCACACACACACATACACACACAAAATCCTATGTTTCCATCAGAAAGAAAGCTACCATCTCATTTTTGAGGAAATGGAAGATCTTGGAAATAAATCATATTAAGTGAAGTAAGCCAGACTTAAAGAAACATAGGTCCCATGGTTTCTTTTATTTGTAATAATTAGTTTACATCAAGGATAATCTCATGTAGCTTAATTTGACAGACAGCCCGACAGACAGACAGAAAGACAGACAGACAGACAGACAGAAAGACAGACAGAAAGACAGAAAGACAGAGAAAGAGTATGAGTTCCAGGGATACCTACCCCCGTCTCTGCAGTGCCTCATCCTCCTAGTGGTGTGTCCATCCAGGATCCCCACCCCAAAGAAGATGGGTAGGGGAGGGTACATGAGGTCACATCGAGTGGGATGATCTGAATTCTATCCTGCAACTGAAGCCTGGAGAGATAATGGAGAGGAGAGGTTTAGAGGAACATCAAGGGAAGCCCCTTACCTTTGGCTACAAGTACTAGAGAGAAGACTGAATCCATCCTTTCTGGTAGTAAGATAACAAGTGCCCAATATTCATTTATTATTTTTTGTGAGGCCTAGGGCTTGGATTCAGGGCCTTGGTGTCATTCCTGAGCTTCTTTTTAGACTGAGGCTATATGACTTAAGCCACACCACCACATCTGGCTTTTCTTCTGGAGGGGGGGAGTTGGCTTATGGGAGATAAGTCTCTCACAGACTCTCCTGCCTGGGCTGGCTTTGAGTCACGACCATCAAACCTCAGCCTCCCAAATATCCAGAATGACTGGTGGGATCCACCGGCATCTGACTGCCACCATTCATTTATAATCCCCTAAGGCCAGTGCCGGGCCACCTGCACTGCACCCCCATGGTTGTGAGTGGGAAGCAGACATGGGTGGGTTTAATACTTGAACAGCCTACCTACCTTTGAACATTGTTCCGGGTCAGTTTGATGGAGGCTTTCTCCTTATTCACAGCAATCACTTGGCTCTGTCACAATAACAAATGTCCTCTAAGAGGTGTCAGGTCTGGGGTCTTTTCTCTGCACACCAGCCCCCCCCCAAAAAAAGACACATCCCAGCCAACAAAGTAGAGAAAGAGTGAATTCATTTTTTTTAATAGCCAAGGTCTGGCCAGATAAGGGGTGGTGAGAATCAGAGGCCTGGGATTGTGCTGGGTGGTGGGAAACCCAAAGCCTCCTTATCCATTTTCCTTTCACTATCTTAACAAAGGGTAGTGGGGAAGGACTCATGGGATGGATGGAAAATGAATAACCATCATGAGGTAAGCCCTGGCACAGAGGGGCTTACCTCAGGGAGCTAGTTCAATCAAGTTAGGACATTCAAGTACAATCTCATATGGGATCCCCTGAACTGATTTGCATTTCTTTTATGACAGTGATACTGAGCATCTCCCTTCTCTTTCTGAGAGGCCACACTATTACAGGTTTGTAGTGTCTCAACAGAGGCATAGAAACTTGTAATATTGTGTTCTTTGTAGTAAATTCACTTCACTTGGTGCTTCCAATGACTCCTATAATTTATAGTAAAGGTTTATACTATTTCCCTTACTGATTAAAAAAAAAAACACTGATTTTCTAAAAGCATATGAAAAATCCCTTTGTCAGGGGTCCCTGTGAATACTAAGGAAAATTTTTTACTGGGAAATTTTATTTGGTTTCTTGTTCTTTACATCACTTAAACACATGTTGAATTTGGGGTTTCCCCACCAAATCTTCAACAAACCAGAGACTATGTAGCTTCATTGGATTTTGCTTCAAAAGTTACAAAATATTTTGACATATTTTTGATTTGGTGTTTTGGGCGTTTTTGGCTTTTTGGAATGCTAGTGGGCCAGTACTCAGGCTTGAACTGAGGTCCTAGAGCTCTCGCTTAGATTATTTTACTCAATGCTGTCACTGTGCAACTCAAACCACATCTCCACCTCTGGCCTTTTGCTACTTAATTGAAGATAAGATTCATGAGGATTTATTAGCTTTGGTTGGCATCAAACTGTGTTCCTCAGATCCCACCCTCCTGAGCAGCTAAGATTATAAGAATGACCCATAACCTGGATATATTGTGCTCCCTATGAAACCTAAACAAGGGCACATAATTCTGAAGCATGTGTGTATGTTTATGTTTTTCTAAAATAGTTAGAAAAATATAGCCCTTTCTGTATGGGTGAATGTGCTGAGGGAAATGAGGATGAATCTTCTGATTTTGAGGAAAGATTTCACCTAGGGCTTTTCACAGACTGAGCTACGCTGTACAGCATTCTTGAGACCAAAGATGAGGTAAATGATGTCATCATCCCATTCATCTACACCCCTTGCTAACATATGCATACACTGTGGAGTTGTCATGAGTTTTTTTGTGTATGAGAGCCAGTACTGAGGCTTGAATTCAGGACCTAGATACTGTCCCTTAGCTTTTGTATGCGATGCTAGCACACTACCATTTGAAACACAGCTCAGCTTTCTTCTTTTACTGTTTAATTGGAAGTAAGATTGTAATCTGCTATCCACTGAAGTGCCAAGCCTCAATCCCCTGGTGAAAATCACAACTGGTGTGCAAAGAAGAAAGTTGACTTTGATTCAGAAACCTCAAAGATACCAAGTTTTAAAGGACAAAACTTCTCTTTGTGCCAACGTCCAATTACTTTTTAACTTGTGTATCTTCCTCCCAGTTATACTAGAAGGATCACTACCAATGGGGGGAGAGAAGGAAGTTAACTCTATACTTCTCTTTTTCTGAACTAACAGGACACACATGGGACTGGCTAAGTCCCACTTGGTAATGTAAACATGACAGACAAAAAGTGGAGATATATCTATACAATTTCATGGAAATTTTGTGAGGATGCTTATATGCATCTGTCCAAATAAATGCACAATGACTCATGCCACTAATCCTACTAATCAGGAGGGTGAGATCTGAAGATCACAGTTTGAACCTAGTCTACTTTGTAAAATTCTAAAGACACTTATCTTCAATTAACCAGCCAAAGGCCAGAATTGAACCTGGGGCTCAATTGGTAAAGTGCTAGAAATGGGACAGCACTCAGGCCCCAAATTCAAGTTCAAGTTGCGTCCTTTCTTCTGTCTATATTCCTTTAAAGACCTGCAAGACAGTGATTTTCTAGGTGAGGGTTGATGTTGGCTCATTCCTTTAATCCTAGTCTCTCATCAAGCAAATTGCTAAGGCTCCACTAGCTTATGAGGCAAATTAAATGTTCTGGCAGCCCAGTCCTAAGGAATTAGCTGGGGAGTGCACTTCTTTTTCTCAAGCCAAGCTCCTTTGATAAGACCCCAGTGAAACAGTCTCAGAGACGTACCAAGTATTCCAATATTATGCCAGGGGGTCTCAGCCCTGGGTTTGAAGGAGGAACACTCACTTTTTTTTTGTCACTCATGGGGCTTGAACTCTGGGCTTGGTTGCTATACCTCAGCCCTTCAGCTCAAGGAAAGAACTCTACCACTTGAGCCATAGTACCACTTCCAGATTTCTAGTGGTTTATTGGAGATAAGTGTCTCATGGACTTTCCTGCCGGGGCTGGATTTAAACTGTGGTCCTCAGATCTCTGCCTCCTGAGCAGCTAGGATGACATGTATGATTCACTGGCACCTGGCTTAGGAACACTCACTTTTTAAACAGAATATCCAGCAACTGCTCCATTGTACCCCACTGTCTATAGTGGTGGAGTAAGTTTCCAACATGGAAGGGATCACTTTTCTGGTAGGCAGGGACCAGGTCCATTATCAGAATTTGCAGCAAACATGAGTCTAGGTTCCATATATTATAAGGCATATTCAGGGTTTGGTCTGACTCATTTTGACACTGAGGTGGTAAAAAGGAATGGATCTTTGAAACATGGAAATGGGAGTACACCTCAAATTGAGTAATTGTAATAGAGTGGATTGAAAACTACACAGTAAATATTTTCTCAGTCTACACATACAAACACACACAAGAAGAAGGTTTTAGTGTGGACTAGGATGAGATTAAAGAAGTTTCCTGTCATAATTGTACCTGGCCTGAGTTGCCTTGTGATTCCCTTGGTTTCTTCTTATAAAAAAGCTTGAAACATTGTATTCGTGGTTTGGCACTGATCCAATGTCTGCAGCATCGAGTGAGGCACTCACACTTCTCATGACTGAGACCTGAGTCTCTTGAACTTTGAAAACAACACAGGAACATCTTTCTTTTTCCTGAGCCACAGGCCAAGTGAGCTGGCTTTAGCTGACTGTCAGTTCCATTCACCTGGCTCTCAGAGTTCCACATTCTATTCCATTGTGAGGGAGGTAGTGTCATCTCTTGGAGACGAATGATCTAAGCTGCCTGCTCACATAAGACCATCCCAAAGACAAACTGGAGGCTGAAATAGCTCCTTCTACATCACTCTATACACATGTGGACATTGTCAAATCCCAACATCCTCAGCTAGGCCTAGATACCGGCATGGCCTCAGCTTCAAAGAGCCTTTCCAAGGTCAGATCCATGCCTTATTTCTCACTTATTTCTCTCATCCTGCACAAATCATTTTGCCTCTCAGGACCCTCTCAGGCTTTCATGTGCTTCTCACATCTATTTTTGACATCTATTTCCGAGGACATTGTTAGGTTTTTGTTTCCTAATTTTCTGTTTGCTCTTGAAGCCCCTGTGTGCTGTCATCTTAAAAAAAGGTAAGTACTCAGAGGTGTGAAAATCAAACAAGTATTGAAAAACAAACATTATACAGTCAGACATTTTTACAGGTGGACATTCTTGTAAGATAAAAGAGTATTTTTGATAATTTTGTTATATTTTATGACAGAGGGGAAGGGGAGAAAGGAAGAGGTGCTGCATTGTCTTCTCATAATGCAATGATTATTATTTAAAAATAGTATAGTTGAAGGAATATAAGATTTAAAGGTAAAAATTGTGCTCCTGTTCTTTTCATAAGCTAGTCATTTTAAAAGTATCTCTCACTAAAGTCTTGTGGTCTGTGTCCCATGAACTATCCTCCTCCTTCAAAATAATCAAGGAAAAACCTTTACAAATAAGTGGGCTGTTTTCCAATCTCTGGATAAGAATTTAAGGTACAACATTGTCTGCGATTTTATGCATGTACATGTGTGTGGGAGTGTGTGTGTGTATGTGTGTGAATGTGTCTGTACATATATGTGTGGGAGTGTGTGTGTGTATGTGTGAGAATGTGTGTCTGTGCATATGTGTGTTTTAGGAATTGAACTCAGTGACTAAATGAAATGCAGAAGCATCTTTTCCTTGACTGTAGTGCTCTACCAATTTTGCCACAGTTCCACTTCACACTTTTTTGCAGTGAACTGGAGAGGAGAGGCTCATAAAATTTCCTGCTTAGGTTGAACTAAATCTCAAGTCTCAACTTCCTGATTAGCTAGAGTTATAATTATGAGCCTCCAGAACCTGGTGATAAAGCATTGTTACTGGAGTCATTGGGGTTGCAAGTTTCAGTAGAGCTTCACAACATTCTATATCATAAAACAGCAACAGAAAAACCCTAAGTTAAAATACAATAATAACATGTAATTACAATACAATTTAGTGATATAGTCTGCTAGCAAAACTTTCAGGAAACCTTGGTCTTAATGATTCAGCAACACAAAATCAAACAAAATGAGAATTTCAGTAGACTCTACGAATTTTTTAATTCCATCTTATTAATTTCAAAACATAAGAAACAAAAGCATTCATACTTATAAGGAGAATGTAAAAAAGATAAAAGATGGCAAATTAGGAGGAAAATTCTACACTGAAGGAACATTTTGTCATGGTGAATATATGGTGGTATTCTCATGGTGAATATATGATAATGTTCTTCAGAGCAGCAATAGATAAATATATATTTACTACACATAGTCTAACTTGTCTATCCTTACCAACTTCTAATCTTCTAGCACACATTATCAATATATTCCAAAAAATAACTAGCAGAGTCAGGAGGTTGCCAAAATACATAAGCTTCAATGTGTTAGGTGATAAACGTGCTAATTGTATTGACTATTCTATATATTGAACATCTAGGGTGTTATCATTGTATCTCTAAATATGTACAAACACTACTTCGAAGTGAAACAAAATACAAGAAGGGTTTGAAGGCATATGCCTGTAAACATAGCTATTTGGGACAATAGTTCAAGACCAGTGTAGTTTTATCTGCAATGCTCCCCAACCACTGTCTCTGCGTGATGGAATATGTCTATCATCCCAGGTCCATGAGGATCTGAGAGTAGGAAGATTTCAATTCCATGCCATACCAGGCAAGAACTTCCACATGGCTCCATCTCAACCAAAGAAGGTTTAACACTGGCTAAGACCTATCTCCCCTACCCAGGTGAAAATGAAAATAAGAGCATTGTAGTATAAGAAACAAACAATATTGAGGGAGTTCCAGGGAGATGGTGGAGGAGAAGCTGGAGGCTAAAAAAGCTCTTGCATAGAAAGCAGTTTTAGAGTTCCAGTGAACAGTCCTAAGCCAGAGAACCACACCAAGTGTGCCATCACAGGACAGAGAGTTAGGCCAGAGAGGGAAAATCCAGGCAAGGAAGGAGATAGATCTGAGCTCTTGCCAGCAGCCGCCACCGTCACGGCGACAGCCATGATGGCAGTGGCCGACCCCCCATACATGAATCACAGAGAGTGTGGGACAAAGGAGCCAGACGCAGCAAGTGAGCAGATTCTACTCAACACCAGCAAGAACCGACAAGGAACAGACATCTTCATCCTGCAGTTCACAAACCAGAGACCACCCAGGAACCTAGAAGCCTGACATCCTCACTCCTTCTCAGGGAGCAGAGGAGGGAAGGCCACCCCTCCCCCCCCCAGTACTGGAGATCTCCATCTTGGATACCGACAAAGCTTGGCGGAGCTGCAAGCTCCAATTCAGGCCTTGGAAGAAAACAATACAGTCATTTAGCAGGTCACAAGAAGCTAACCTGACCTGACCTGCCAGACTCAGCTACATCCAGGGAAAAGTCACCCTGCTCAGGTGCCAGCCCTAGGAATGGCTTTCTTCACTGGGTAATCAGAGCCAGAGGCTGCCCCTCCCTTTAGCAGCTTTGACAATCAATTGAAATTCAATAAACAGAAACCCTGAGAATGGCTCCAGGCTGGGCTCTGTGAGTTTCTCACAAACTAGCCCCCAGGAAAAGCTACTGTTTGATGAAATGCTTCAACTCTACCCAGAACCTAGCCTCATCACAGGATCTCCAAACTTGAGGAAAAACCATTTCCCTCTTTTGTGATACTCAGAGCAGATCTACCTCCCATTGAACTAACCTGGGAGGAGGATCGCAAAATCCTGGGTAAAGCAGAGCATGTTTTTGCCTGTTCCAACAAACTGACTTAAGAAACCAACCAAGCAATAGGACCACAAGCAGACCAGAGTCTCCAACAAGAGGCTGGTTACAGAAACAAGGAAGATACAGGATTTTGCCCACCCCTCAAAAAAAAAATCAAAGAACTTTTTTTTCTTCTTCTTCTTTTTTTAACTTTTATAATTTTTTTTTTCTTTTCTAAAACTTTTTTAAATTTTTAATTTTTACCTTTTTTGAAAAAGATTGTTTTCTAGTAACTTTTTTTCCTCTTATAATTTTTATTTTAGGGATACATGTGTGTGCATTTTTCTTTCTTTTTTTTTCTTTCTTTTTCTAAAAATATTTTTCTTTTTGTTTTTTGTTTAGCTCTACTGAACTTCTGATCTTTTTTTTTCTTCCTTTCTTATCCTTTTCACCTTTTCTTCTCTTTTGTTCTTCTTTTGTGTCTTAATTATTGTTCTGCACATCATCAGATAAACCCGGAGTTGACTATTAGACCCTATCCCCCATTGCGTACACACTTAATCCACAAATTTATTACTCATTTCAAAACTTAAATTCCTTAATAGCAGTACAACTTCTTTATACCTTTATAATATTTTAAGTATTTTTATTTTTAAGTTTTTCACATCTCCTTTATATCCCTCCCCTTCTCTCATTATATTCACTTTCTTCTCTGAATAGTTTGTTTTCTGTTTACATGATATTATTAATTTTTCCTCTTCTATTTTTTCTGGTCTCTTTTCTTTTCCCTTTCTTCTTTTTTTCTCTCTTTCTACTTTCATCTTATCCAACCTATTTCCTGCTTTGAGATTATTAGGACTTACTTAACTCTCCCTGTGCCTTCCCATATCTCTCTATTCCTATTTTTTACCCACATCTCTCCCTAACCCTAATAATTTCTGGTTTTCTAAATGTTTCTTTGCGGTTGGTAGCGCATTAATATATAATTGCTTGATGTTGAATAGATGTATCTGTTGAACTACCTTGTATCTGCAGACTATTGACTGTGCATATTCAGACTTTGGTTGATGCTTGCCTTAAGAAAGTGTTCTAGCACAAAACTGGTGTTATTTTCATCCCAAACGTGCAGAGTAAGCCGGAAAAACACAAGAAAAACGGCAAGTCCCGGTATCTCAACTCCCACTCATGATGATAAGGGGAAAGAACAGATAATGAGTAATCCAGAAGACAGTTCCCAAATAGCTCTACAAACACTGCTGGCAAACATGATAAATGAAAAGATTGAAAACATTCAAAGGACTCTGTATGAGCGTGATAGGGAGAGAGAGGAGGCAAACCAAAGGTCAATGCAGGAAAAGACTGAAAACCTACAAAGGAATCTGTATGAGTGTGATAGGGGGAGAGAGGAGGCAATCCAAAGGTTTATACAGGAATATCATGAGCATGAGGAAGCTACTCAAAAACTGATACAGGATTTGCTTGAACAGATTGAGAATACTCAAAGAAAAAGGCAGGAATGGAGTGAACAGGCTGAGAACACTCAAAGAGAACCACAGGAATGGCATGAACTGGAGCAGGAGGAGGCTAAGCAAAGAGTAATACAGGAATTGAGAGAGCAAGATAAGAATACACAAAGATCACTAAAGGCATTCATGGGATCCATTAACAAAGAGCTGGAGGAAGTAAGGGAGACCACAAAGGGAATGCTGAGTGGAACCCAACAGAAGGAAAGGGAGTCCAAGGAAACCATAACCAGTCAAATAAGTGATTTGAGAATAAACACTAAACACCAAATTAAGGAAGTAAAGAAGTTCATACAAGATCTAAAACAAAGCTTCAACAAAGAATTTGAAGCCATCAAAGCTGAACAATTAGAAGGAAAAGAAATAATAAAGTAGAAAGTCTTGACAGCAGGTTAGACCATGCAGAAGATCGAATCTCAGGGATTGAAGACAGTCTAGATATTATAGAGAAAGAACATACAACCATGCAAGACAAGCACAAAAATATGATAGATATATCCAACACTTGGAAGACACCATCAGAAGGTGTAATCTAAGGATAATGGTTGTAGAGGAGCACCTAGAAACATAAGTTAATGGTCTAGGAAATTTGTTTAACAGAATCCTAGCAGAGAACTTCCTAAACATGCAAAAAGATAGGCCTATTCAGATACAAGAAGCTGTTAGAACTCCAAATAGACCAGACCAGAATAGGACATCCCACTGTCACATTATAATCCACACAGGATCAATCCAGAACAAGGAAAAGATACTTAAAGCTGTCGGGGAGAAAAGGTTAATCACCTATAAAGGGAAACCAATTAGAATCACCTCAGATTTCTCAGCAGAGACAATCAAAGCAAGAAGAGCCTAGAATGATATATGCCATGATCTAAAAACAAACAAATACCAACCAAGAATACTGTACCCAGCTAAACTCTCCTTCATAACTGAAGGCCAAATAAAAACCTTCCATAGCAAAGAAAAATTGAAGCAATCTTCTCCACCAAACCAGCCCTACAAAAGATTCATAAAGATTTCCTACACATAGAAAACCAACAAGACCACAATAAAGGCCAAGAAAATGCACCCAAACTGAGAATCCAAAACCATTAGAAGAACACAGTTTTCACAGTCCCCAAGAAGGTGGATAACATGGCAGGAAATCCCAAATACCTCTCAGTCCTATCTATCAACATTAACGGATTTAACTCTCCAATTAAGCGACATAGACTGTCTAGTTGGATAAAAAAAAAAACAAGATCCTTGTATACGCTGCCTTCAGGAGTCACATCTTGCCCATAGAAGCAAACAAATTTTCGATGTTAAAGGCTGGAACGAAATCTACCAAGCAAACGGCCCCCATTAACAGGCGGGAGTTGCAATCCTAATATCAGCACCACATGGATCATTTTCTAAAGTAGAACACATTTTAGGCCACAAAGCAAACTTGTCCAAATTCAGAAACATTGAAGTTATACCTTGCATTCTCTCTGAACACAAGGGATTAAAATTAGAACTCAACACCAAAAGCCATCAAAGAAAATCCGGAAACACATGGAGTCTGAACAACACACTGCTGAATCACGAGTGGGTCATGGAAGAGATTAGAAAGGAAATTCAAATGTTCATGCTATTCAACAAAAATGAACACACAAATTACCAGCTCCTCTGGGACACAGCAAAGTCAGTACTCAGAGGCAAGTTTATAGCCCTGAGCTCCTACATCAACAAATAGGAGAGATTTGAAACCAACAATTTAATGACATATCTAAACCTTCTTGAAAAAGAATAGCAAGATGAACCCCAATCCAGTAGACGGAAAGAAATTATTAAAATTAAATCAGAATTAAATGAATTAGAATCCAATAAACAATAGAGAGAATCAACAAAACAAATAGTTGATTCTTTCAAAAAATTAACAAAATTGAGAGACCCATAGCAAATCTTATCAGAAAAAGAAGAGAACACACCCAAATAAATAAACTGAGAGATGAGAATGGAAACATCACCACGGAAACAACCAAGATTCAGAACATTATAAGGGAATACTTCTCAAAACTTTATACTAATAAGTTTGAGAACTTGGCAGTAATGGACCTTTTCCCTCAAATATTGACATGCCAAAACTAAACCAAGATGAGTTAAATCATCTTAACAGGCTCATATCAAGCATTGAAATGCAAAGAGCAATAAGAGATCTCCCAGCTAAGAAAGTCCAAGACCAGATGGTTTTACAGCAGAATTTTACAAGGCCTTCAAAGCAGAGCTCACACCAATACTCCTCCAACTCTTCAATGAAATTGAAAGAGAAAGTTCACTACTGAAAACATTCTATGAAGCCATCATAACCCTCATCCCAAAACCAGGCAGGGACTCATCAAAGAAAGAGAACTATAGACCCATTTCTTTGATGAACATTGATGCAATACTTCTCAACAAAATTTTGGCCAATCGACTTCAACAATTCACCCAAAAAATCATAGAACATGATCAAGCAGGATTCATGTCAAGGATGCAAACTTGGTTCAATATACGCAAATCAAATAATATTATTCATCACACCAACAGGAGCAAGAATAAGAACCACATGGTTATCTCAATAGATGCAGAAAAAGCATTTGACAAGATGCAACACCCCTTTATGATGAAGGGTTTGGAAAAATTAAGAATCCATGGAACATTCCTCAATACAATAAAGGCTGTATATTACAAACCTACAGCCAGCATTATACTTAATGATGAAAAACTAAAGCCATTTCCTTTAACTCAGAAACAAGACAAGGATGTCCACTCTCTCCACTTCTCTTCAATCTAGTATTAGAATGCCTAGCTACAGCAATAAGACAAGATGCAGACATAAAGGGGATCCAAATAAGGAAATAGAAGTAAAACTCTCCCTCTTTGCAGATGACATGATCTTGTATTTAAAGAATCCCATAGACTCCACTCCCAAATTACTGAAGCTGATTCAAAACTTTGGCAAAGTAGGAGGGTATAAAATTAACCCCCAAAAATCAATGGCTTTTCTGTATGCCAACAACGAGAAAAGTTTTGGTGAAATTAGAAAATCAACTCCATTTGTAATAGCCCCACAAAAAATAAAATACCTAGGAATTAACTTACCCAGAGAAGTGAAGGACCTCTATGATGAAAATTTTAAAATCTTGAAAAAGGAAATCAAAACAGAAAATGGCAAAACCTCCCATGCTCCTGGATTGGAAAGAGTAACATCGTGAAAATGGCAATACTTCCCAAGGCTAACTACAAATTCAATGCGATACTCATCAAAACTCCAACCTCATTCTTCAAGGAAATAGAAGAGGCAACCCAAAAATTCGTATGGAACAATAAAAGACCCTGAATAGCAAAAACGCTCCTCAACGGAAAGAACACTGCTGGAGGAATATCAATACCAAATTTGAAACTCTACTATAAAGCCATAATAATCAAAACAGCTTGGTACCAGCACAAGAACAGACCTCAGGACCAATGGAATAGAATTGAAAACCCAGAAATGAACCTAAAGACCTGTAGCCATCTAATCTTCGATAAGGGAGCTAAAATAATAGAATGGAAGAAAGACAGCCTCTTCAGTAAATGGTGCTGGCAAAATTGGTTAACTACCTGTAGAAAACTAAAGCTAGAACCTTATGTATCACCCTGCACCAGAATCAACTCCATATGGATCAAAGACCTCAGAGTCAAAGCATACACTCTGAAAACATTACAGGATGGAATAGGAGAAACCTTAGGTCTCCTTGGCTCAGGCCGAAATTTTCTGAATAGAGACCCGAAACACAACAAATCAAAAAAAGGTTGGACAAATGGGATTGCATGAAGTTGCAGAGCTTCTGCACGGCAAAAGACATAGGTAGCAAGATCAATAGAAAGCCCACAGATTGGGAGAAGATCTTCACTAGCCATACAATGGACAAGGGTCTCATATCTAAAATACATTCGAAACCCAAAAAATTAAATCCCCCAACAACAAATCCTCAAAGAACAACTGCCCAATAAATAAGTGGGCTAAAGACTTAAAGAGAAACTTCTCTGAAGAAGAAAGAAGGATGGCTAATAGAAACATGAAGAAATGCTAATCTTCCCTAGCCATAAAAGAAATGGTAATCAAAACAACATTGAGATACCACCTCTCCCCAGTTAGAATGGCAAAAATCAAGAACTCTAACAACAGATGCTGGAGGGGATGTGGACAGAAGGGAACCTTACTGTATTGTTGGTGGGAGTGTAAACTTGTTCAACCACTTTGGAAAGCAGTATGGAAGTTTCTCAAAAGACTTCACTTAGAGCTCCCCTAAGACCCAGCAATCCCACTTTTGGGCATTTACCCAAATGTTTACAAACAAGACTACACTAAAGCTACCAGCATAACTATGTTTATTGCAGCATTATTTACCATAGCTAAGACATGGAACCAACCCAGATGCCCCTCAGTAGATGAATGGATCAAGAAGATGTGGTATATATACACAATGGAATTCTATGCCTCCATCAGAAAGAATGACATTGTCCCATTTGTTAGGAAGTGGAAAGGCTTGGAAAAATTGTATTAAGTGAAGTAAGCCAAGCCCAAAGAAACATAGGTCCCATGATTTCCCTTATTTGCAATATCTAGTATATGTATGAGTCAAGCAGAAAAGGTCAGATAATATGATGTTAGGAAAATGAACCCTTAGATATGTATTTAAATGTTTTTTTTCTTTTACTCATTTGTTTCTAACGCATTTATAAGATTATTTCCTTGTTGCTGTTTATTTCCCTCCCCCACAGTATAACCCCTGCTTTCCCTATATTTTATGTCGGTAAAACTTGTGGAGGAGAAGAGGGAAATCATGTCGTTTAAGGATACAGGTGGACCGGTTGCAACACTGAAAAGTACAAGTTTTCATGTCGAAAATGAACTTTACAACTTTGGTGTGGCCGGGGGTGGGGGGAGGATTCGGTTGGGGGACTGGGAGAGGCTGGGAAAGGATGTGAAGGGTAAACAAAGGAGGGGGCTGCAATGCTTGATTAGAAATGTACTCATTATCTTGCCCATGTAATTGTATCCCCTCTGTACAGTATGTTCATAATAAAAATTAAAAAATGAAAAAAAAGAAACAAACAATATTAAACCTGCCAAAATAAACCATCATGAACAACACACAACTAGTGTTTGTTCCTCATACCATTCATCTGAACTATAGCTTCGATTATATATGTGAACCAGGGGCATTAAGCAGTTCATCATTTTACAAATGAGTATTTGAGTGTCTGCTTTGACTCCCAAGGTTTTGATCCATTTGGAGTTGATTTTGGTGCAGGGTGATAGATAAGGATGGAGCTTTAGTATTCTATAAGTAGTTAACCAATTTTGCCAGCACCATTTACTGAAGAGGCTGTCTTTCTTCCATTCTTTTTTTAGCTCCCTTATCAAAGATGAGATGACTATACGTCTGTGGGTTCATTTCTGGGATTTCAATTCTATTCCAATGGTCCTGAAGTCTGTTCTGTTGCCAGTACCAAGCTGTTTGGATTACTATGGCTTTGTAGTTGAGTTTGAAATTTGGTATTGATATTCCTCCAGCACTATATTGTCTGTTAAGGTTCGTTTTGGCTATTTGGGGTCTTTTATTATTTCATATGAATTTTTGGATTGCGTCCTTTATTTCCTTGAAGAATGAAGTTGGAATATTGAGAGGTATCACATTTGTAGGGAGCCTTGGGTAGTATTGCCATTTTAACGATATTAATCCTTCTAATCCAGGAGCAAGGGATGTTTTTCCACTTTGTAAGTTCTGTTTTATTGTCTTTTTCAGGTCTTTAAATGTTTTCATCATAGAGGTCCTGCACTTCTTGGTTAAGTTAATTCCTAGGGATTTTATTTTTTGTGGGGCTATGATGAATGGAGTTGCTTTCCTAATTTAAGCCATGCTTTTCTCATTGTTGGAATACAGAAAAGACATTTTTTGAGGGTTAATTTCATACCCTGCAACTTTGCCAAAGTTTTGAATCAGCTGAAGTAATTTGGGAGTGGAGCCCGTGAATAGGAGAAACCCTAGATCTCCTTGGCACAGGACAAAATTTTCTTAATAGAGACCCAGAAACACAAATAATCAAAGAAAGGTTGGGCAAATGGGATTGCATGAAATTGCAGAGCTTCTTCATGGCAAATGATATAGCTAGGAAGATCAGTAGAAAGCCCACAGACTGGGAGAAAATGTTCACTAGCCATACAATGGACAAAGGTCTCATATCTAAAATATACCTGGAATTCAAAAAATTAAGTCGCCCAACTACAAATCCTCAAAGACACAACTGCCCAATAAATAAGTCGTCTAAGACTTAAAGAGAAACTTCTTTGAAGAGGAAATAAGGATAGCCAATAGACACATGAAGAAATGCTCAACTTCCCTAACCATAACATAAATGTAAATCAAAACAACATTGAGAGACCACCTCACCCCAGTTAGAGTGGCTAGAATCAAGAACTCTAATAACAGATGCTGGAGGGGATGTGGACAGAAAGGAACCTTACTGCATCGTTGGTGGGAGTGTAAACTTGTTCAACCACTTTGGAAAGCAGTATGGAGGTTCCTCAAAAGACTCCACATGAAGCTTCCCTATGACCCAGTAATCCAACTTTTGGACATTTACCCAAATGATCACAAACAGGACCATAAGAAACTACCAGCATAGCTATGTTTATTGCAGCATTATTTACCATAGCAATGATATATCCAACCCAGATGTCAATCAGTAGATGAATGGATCAAGAAAATTTGGTCTATATACACAATAGAATTCTATGCTTCCATCAGAAAGAATGACATTACACTTTTTGTAAGGAAATTGAAAAGCGTGGAAAAAATTATATTAAGTGACATAAGCCAGGCCCAAAGAAACAGAGGTCCCATGTTTACCCATATTTGCAATAACTAGTATATGTCTGAGACAAGCAGGAAAGTTCAGATAAGTGGATGTTAAGTGAAATGAACCCCAAGAGAAGGATCCAAATGATTTTTCTTTCTTGTGACTGATTCTCACATACTTATAAGATGATTTCTTTGTTGCTTTGTATGTCCCTCCCCTACGATATAACCCTGCTTTCACTGTATTTGATTTTGGTATAATTTGTGGAGAGGAATGGAAACAACAAATGGTTTAAATAGGGATACAGGTGGACCCATTGCATCAATGAGATATACAAGACGTTGTTGAAAAACAAACTTTACAACTTTGGCCGGGGGAGGATGGGGAGTGCGGTGTGTGGTGGTGGGGAGGTGTGTGTGGGGGGAGATAAGAAGGGATCAGAAGGGGAAACAAAGGATGGGGCAACAATGCTTGAGAAGAAATGCACTCATTACATTGCCCAAGTAATTGTAACCCTTCTGTATTGTATTTTCACAATTAAAAAAAGACTTTTTGAAGACAGGTGTCAATGGCTCATGCCTGTAATCCCAGCTTCTCATGAGGCTGAGATCTGAGGATTGCAGTTCTAAGCCAGCCCAGGAAGAAAAGTCCCCATAAGACTCTTTTTCCAATTAACATCTCAAAAGCCAGAAGTGGCTCCGTGCCTCAATTCGTAGAGTGCTAACTAACTTGAGCACAGAGTCTCAGGGACAGTGCCCAGGCCCTGAGTTCAAGCTGCACAATTGACAAAAAAATAAACATTTCAAAGTCTGAATTACTTGTGAATTAAAATGTCAGCATTGGTATAGAATTCTATAATCTTCTACAGATTTCATTATATTTGTGGTTAGAAAAAGTAGCACTTGAATAAAGGACGTTTTTTTCATAAATTAGGACAGATTGTTCTCTAACTAGAGGAAATTGCTGGACTCATACATAATATTTTGGTTGGTTTTTGTTTTGTTTTTAGGACAGGATGAGAAACCTTATTTCTGCCAATGGCCATTTGGATATGTATAACATCATTCACAGGCCATGCAGAATTAACAGTAAAGACAGGACACAGTCAACTGGCAATAAACTTATTTGTCTTTATGCCATGTTCCAAATGATTTTTTTAGCTTATATTTCCCCATGGCCTATAGTTTCCTATTCCTGATTTCCTCAAAATACAAGCATGTTCCACCAATTCAGATTTGAGCCAGGCAATATGTAGTATTAGTGCCAAGAGTCGAAGAAAATTGTAATACAACCACGGAAGCATGAAACCAACACTTTAGCAGCTGGACACTGAGGACTCAGGCCTATAATCCTTGCTACTCAGGAGGCTGATGATCACAGTTCAAAGCCAGCTGGAGTGAGAAAATCTGTGAGACCTTTTTCTCCAATTAACATCCAAACAGCCATAAACGGAGCTGAGGCTTGAGAGGTAGAGTAACCTTGATTACAAAAACTCAGAGGTAGCACCCAATCCTGAGTTCAGCTGAAGGTCAAGCACAAAAACAAAACAATCAACAACAACAAAAAAACCGGGAGAAAGCTCAGGAAGGGTGGCATTGTCTACAAGACAAATGTACACATTACATGAATTGTGAAATGGTAACATCGCTGTACACACCTTAGTAACAATTAGATTTAAAAAATAATCTGAGAAATCCCGAAGCCATGGAGCCTAATGATGCGCATCTACTTTCTAGAATTTCAGAACCCCATTCTCTGACCTGGTAGCACACAGGTTGTAGCCCAGGGTGATGAGAAAATATGAAGCCAGAGATCCTTTCAGATTGTCCTACCAACTCTTTTATTACTTTAAGCAAAAAAAACAAAACAAAGCAAAGTAAACAAAATAGACTTTATGGTTAATTAAGCTGCAATTAAATATTCCAGGCCAAATTATATTGTTAAATGATGAGTTAGTACATATGTTTTGTAGATACTGAACTCACATGTGTCACAAAAATACCCATGAATTCATAACTAGAAACTTTGAAGTGTAAAGTATATTAATTAGGTGAGTTTCATTAGGTAGCCAATGAAGAGAACACCGCACTGTATTCAGTCAGGTAAAATCGTTTATTTACTGAACTGCTGCCCATGCCATATATGGTGGAAAGTCATGTACAAAAAAATAGAGCGACCCAACCTTGAGCCAGGATTCATCTAGGCGAAGGACCGAATGAGGTGTGGCCAGGTGGGGGAAAAGTCTGGCCACACTGGATCTAGATGTGACTTCAAGGCCTGGGACTCTCCTCTGGTCAGATGGAAAGTGTGACCAGAGGCTGACCAGGTTGTGACTTAGCAGGAGGGGGAAGTGGCTGCCTCCAGGTGTGCCAGATACCAAGATAATACATGAAGGGTGGAAACTAAGCCAAGAAGTGGGGAGGTGTCTGCATAGAGTCTGCATGGCCTGGAGCAAACCTAATACCAAATACAGGTAGTACCTCTGCCATGTGACTCTTGACTCCAAACAGTTCATTCTCAATTATTTTCTTTCTTTCTCTCCTTCTTTCTCTCTCTCTCCTTCTTTCTCTCTCTCTCTCCTTCTTTCTCTCTCTCTCTCTTTCTTTCTTTCTTTGTATCTTTCTGTCTTCCTTCCTTCCTTCCTTTTTTCCTTCCTTCCTTCCTTTCCTCCTTCTCTGTCTCTGTCTCTGTCTCTCTGTCTCTCTCTGTCTCTCTCTCTCTCTCTTTCTATTTCTCCTCTCACTCATTCTCCCTCTCTCCCCTACTGAACACTTTCTGAGTTGAACTCACAGGCTTGGAAGAGCAGCTCAAGTGACGAATGTGAAATTTAATTTAATGTTACCTTACACCTCAACAGCATGGCATCTCATGCCATTTGGAGGAGGAAAGCAAGCACGTTCACTGCATTTTCTGAGGTCCATCCTGGGAAGGTGTGGAAGATTCCACCCTCCTCTTGGGGAAATCTCAGCCCAGTTTCTGCATCAGGAGAGGTGACTGCCACCAAGTGTGCCAGTTACCATGTGACGCAGATACTAGTCAGAGACTTAGCCTCTTGTGGTGCTGAGATTAATGGCATGATTCAACATGATCCACTAGATTGTTAGGATTGGGACTTCCTAAATTTTTGGTTAGGCTTTGTTCAAATTGTGATCTATTTATTTCTGATTGCTAACCATGATTAAACATGTGAGCCAGCACATCAAACCATTTAAAGTCCTTTATCACACATGGAAGACATGAAGTTTCTTTTCCCAAGTGACATACAAGTTGACAGACAGCAAAAGTAAATCCTTAATTCTGGTCTAGATGTGTTTTTAATGTGAAACAAAATTACTTAGCAAAATATCTGACTACTGTGATTATACTTTCAAATTTACCTTATATTTCAATATCAAATCACCTATATTAGCCAATGATTAACTCAAATTACCTGTAATCATTTATTTCTGTCATATCTTCTAAAGGTAGGCAGAACAAGAAAGACTAGACTTGTTAGGGGCGGGGTCTCTTGTGGAGTAGGTGGGACTTTAGGATGGATGCTGGCAGGTGGACAGGTTTTCAGTGGAAAAACGTGGCGTCACTGTGGAGGAGGCTGTTTGGGGCAGAGCTTGGAGGAAGAAGATCAAGGTTACAAAGGAGGAGGTTACTTAGAGGAGGGGTTCTGGTGGAACATTGTGAGCCCTAGTGGGCATGTAGGGTGGTGATTCACATAAGGCAGGGAAGAGAAAGGAGCCTGACAGAAGTTGGGGTTTCTGATGCAGTAATGTGGAACTATTAGGGAGAGGCTTTTTGGGGTCTGGTTTTGAGAGGATAAGGCGATGCTAGAAAAACGTGGGCTAGAAAGTGACGGGGTTCCTCGTGGAGAATGGCAGGCCTTTGGAAAGTGTGTTAGGGTGGAGGTGGGGTTTCTGGCAGAGCAGGATGTAGTTGCAATATATGGAGGAGTTTTTCAGAACCAGGGCTTTGTGACAGCAGGGATAGGATACAGTGGACTAGACTGGTTAGGACGGGGTTTCTGGTGTAGCTAGTCACCACTTCGAAAAGAGGAGTAAGTTTGGGTGCGGAATTAAGTGTTGCAAGGCAGGACAAGGACTTTGGAAAGGGTTTCCAGTAGTGCAAGGCAACCTTCACCAAGGGACTATTGAGGGACAGTGATTTACAGTTGAGCCTGTGAGGCTTCCAGAGGGAAGCCAACTGGTGCAGTGGTTTCCAGTGGAGCAATGTGGGTGTTGAGAGATGGGATAGTGTGGTGGGGGTTTTCTAGTGGGGTTTTTCTGGAGCAGGGCAGGGCTTGGATCCATGGGCCTATTGGAGGAAGGGCTATGAAAAGGAGTGGAAGGTCTACAAAGGTGTAGGATATTATGGGCAGGATATCTGGTGTAGTACCGTGTGTATCTGAGGGAGGACCCAATAGAGGGAGGTTTATCTGGGGAGCAATGCAGGGCATTGAAAAGGTAGATATGGGAGGTGGAGAGGCTTGTGGTGAAGCAAAGCTGGCATTCCAGGCAGGAGATGGGCTGTGTGACAAGCTTCTGACCAACCAAGGTGGGGCTTCAAGGGCAGTTATAGGGAAGTGGACGTGTTTGGTATAGCATGATGGGCTTTGTGGGAAAGATTATGTTTAGGGCTAGATTTAAGAGGTTAGGCCACTTAAAAGTAGACTAGTTATGGGCGGAGTTTTTGATGAAACAAGGTAGGGCTTGAGGAAGAAGTCTGCTTGGGGGTGGGGAATGAAAGGAAAGGGAGGAGCTTGGAGGTACTACAATTTGGGGGCAATGGGAATGTGAGGGACTAGCGTAGTTAGGGATGAGTTATATGGTGGATGAAGTGAGAATTAGAGGGAAGAGCCAATGTAGGTGTGGTTGTTGGTGCAGCAAGGAGGGACATAGAAGGAGGCGATATAGATGTGGCCTGGTTTCTGGTGGTGCAGAGCAGGGATTCCAGGAAGGGGTGGAGTAGAGGATTGCTTTCCCTGTAGCAGAGGAGGACTTTCAGGAAGGTCACAGTCAGGACTTTGAAAGTTTATAGCAGGACTACCAGGGGGTAGGTTACTTAAGGTTGTGCTTTTTAAGGAGGAGAAATGTGTTTCCAGTGGATTCAGTCAAGTTTTATAGGAAGTAGGGATAGGAAAGTGGCAAGACTTATTGAAGAGTGGAGCTACAAAAAGTAAACCGTTACTGTTAATAGAACACAATTTTTCTGTAAGTTTTGAATTATATTACTTTTATGTATGCGAGAGATACTGGAGAAAGTAACCAAGTAATAATTCCTTCCTAGTGAAATTTTTCTTTATTCCAATTGAGTGAAAATAAAACCACAGGTCACATTAGGCTGAGAGACACAAAGTGGACTAAGACACATAAAGCATTGGAATTGATTCCCTAGCACAACCTTTAAGGACCACAAATAAAATTTTAAAATGTCTCACTTAGTCACAATGGACACTCTATTGTCTTAAAATTGTGAATGAATAGAACCTTTTCTCTGACCATTTTAGAAATCATAAAAATAAGTGGCAATGTTTTAACTTTATATAACATTGGAAAGTATACTAAAAATAATTAGGAAAATCTAAAATTGTACACAGAATGTTTGTTCTCCAGCAACAATTTTAATCTAAAAGAATTTAAAACCAGAAAATTGCCAAATAGTGAGTTTGCAGCATTGTTTCTTTTTAGTTCTCAAAATGGTGACTTAAGCAATGTGTCTTTATCATTGGATGCATCGATGTTAAAACATATCTAAGAATGTGAAGCACTACTATACAAACCCTGAAGAAACTCAGAAGGATCTGTGAAATGATGTTGCAATAAAATTGATGACTAATTACAGTAGGAATTGATCTTCACTAGGCTCAAAAATATTTTCCAGAAAAGGCTACATTGAAAAAAAAAAACAATGAAAAGAAAGCAGGGAGGCAGACTTTGAAGTAAACATTATCAAATGAACAACATCTATGGAGCCATGATTGCAATCTTCTTTTACCTAAGTTACAGTTACTGACCCATGTTCTTCCCTAATGCCAAATAACAATACCATGACAATGCAGTAATCATTTTCAAGGCATTAGACTTTACAGAAAGAATTCAATGAATGTATTGCTAGAAAATAAAGATAGATGTTTGAGATAAAGATTGAAGAAAATATCCCGAATTTCTGTCCCTTCGAGGTGAAGAGGGGTACAAGCCAAAGCACAAGGAGAACGGATGGAAGTACAATAGTGCACACCAGTAGTTCCCAAGGTGCAATGTTGAATGTAACAGGGGAGAAAATCAACATGACCATCAAAGGACTTAGCACTTGAGAGTAGAGGGAATTACATGAAAATACATGGAGAATTACAAAGGATGCCCTTGCATATTTGGCAGAAGTGTGCATGGCATAGAATTCTAAAATATGAGGAGATATTATAAGAAACTACTTGTACTCAAATGGTGCGATGATCAGTAATAAACATGATTACAGGACATTGAATAATCATAAAGGTCTTGCTTCAGTAGGAGATAAATTCTGTTTTGAAACACCTAACACAATATAAAACCAAGAGAAGAAGTTTCAAATTATATATAAGTGACTTGACTGCAACAAGAGAGTTCAAAAAATAAAATCACATAATGTGGATGCAAAAGGTTAACATTATAAAGGTAATCTTTAAACAATTCATATTTTATGGGACTAGTACTGATTATAAATTATTTTTTTTCCTTACATATTTTGGATTCACAAAACAACAAACAACAAAACAAAACAAAACAAATGACCCTTGACAATAGAGCTGGATGCCAGTATCTCTATCTTACTAGGCTGAGATTGGAAGCTCATGGTTCACACACATGGCTGCAGTAGCAATCCATGAGACATTTATGTTCAATTGTTCAATCAAAGACAGAATGAAACATTGGTTCAAATAGTACAGACTCAGTCAGTCATGAGTGAAAAAAAAAACTAGCAAGAATTTGAGGCTCCAAGGCAAGTTTCATTACTGCACACACACGCGCACACACACACACACACACACACACACACACACACACAACCCACACACACAAATGGAATCAGAGAGGAAGAGGGAGAGAAAAAAGGGATTGTTAATAGTTTAAAAAGTGAACCTTTCTGATGGAGGCATAGAATTCCATTGTGTATATATACCACATTTTCTTGATCCATTCATCTACTGAGGGACATCATGGTTCGTTCCATATCTTAGCTCTGGTAAATAATGCTGCAATAAACATAGTCGTGCTGGTAGCTTTATTGCGGCCTTGTTTGTGATCATTTGGGTAAATGCCCAAAAGTGGGATTGCTGGGTCATAGGGGAGCTCTATGTGGAGTTTTTTGAACCTCCATACTGCTTTCCAAAATTGTTGAACAAATTTACACTCCCACCAACAATGCAGTAAGGTTCCATTCTGTCCACATCCCCTCCAGCATCTGTTGTTAGAGTTCTTGATTATAGCCATTTGATACAGGTGGATCCATTGCAACAATGAGATGTACAAGTCGTTATGTGGAAAAACAAACATTACCACTTGGGGGGAGGAGGAGGACATGGTGGGGGACGGGGGACTGATGGGAAGGGATGGGAAGGGGAAACCAAGAGGGAGGCTACAATGCTTGATAAGAAATTTAATCATTATCTTGCCCATGTAATTTTAACCCCTCAATACAGTATTTTAACAATGAAAAAAATAAAAGTGAACCTATCTGCCAGGACTATCCTAAGCATACATTAATTAATGAAAATGAGGGAAACCATGGATGCTATGTTACTTTGAGTCTGGCTTCCTTCACATAATATGATTTTTCCAAGTCTTTCCATTTTGTTAAGAAAGAGGCTCTGTCATTCTTTCTGATAGAAGCATGAAATTCCATTGTGTATATATACCACATTTTCTGGATCCACTCATCTATTGAGGGGCATCTGGATTGGCTCCATATTTTAGCTATGATAATAATGCTGCAAAAACATAGTTGTGCTGGTAGTTTTAGTGTATGTGTATGACAAAGATATGACAATAAGTATATATCTAAAGGTGGAGGCATGAATATGTTAAAAACAGGAATGAGAAAAGGATGTCCACTCTCTCTACTACTCTTCAATATAGTAGTGTACTTTCTAGCAAGAGCAATAGGCAAGAGAAAACCATAAAGGGGATGCAAATAGGGAAGAAGTAAAACTATCCCTTTTCACAAATGAAATGATCCTGTATATAAAGGACCCTATAGCTTCCTTCCTCAAGTTAGTAAAGGTGATGCTAACTTTCAGCAATGTAGGAGGGTATAAAAACCACAAGAATCAGTAGATTTTCTGTGTTACCAACAATGGGACTGATAGATTAAACCATAATATTCTGCAATTGTGGCCAGCCTGGAGCACATTTTCCCAAGAATATTCTGTAGTGTAAAAGAGGAACAACTATCAAAATAAAGGTGAAAATACTTGTCTGCTACAGACTGATTCATGTTGCTTATATCGGTTGTTGTTTTCATTACTTCAAACACATGGATAATTTATATTGGGATTACAAAAATTGCAAAGGATTAATGGAATCACCATTCAGTTTACTTTCATATATCCAATATAATACACTTAACCCCTTACGGAAAATTAAGTCCAACTGTATAAACAATGTCAGGAATATAAAATAAGCCTCAGTAAGTATCATCTGGCACAAATACACCATCATCTACTCAGAAATTCAGTCTCTCTATAAATATTTATTTGGTACAAAATAATAAAAATTTAATTAATGAATATGACTTTTAAGTGTCATCTGAAATACTCCTCGTGTATATAATTTATATAATTGTATAGATGTCACCTAGACAGGAATTTAACATGCGTGTAGAAATCAAATTTCCACAATTTAAGCTAGATGAGAGGAGTCATACCTTCGTGTACTGTGTGGTGTGAATTTTACCACAAGGCTGCACCCTTCAACCTAATACCAAATTCATGTGCAATAATTTCCTATTTGATGTTGAGTGCTAAGTGTAGAATACAATTTGAATTACCACATCAATTTACATAAATGAAACAATAATGACGTATTGTTTAAATTTTAATGCTTCTCAATTTTACAATTCCTGAAATATATCATTAAAATTAGTTTCACATTTTTCTTTTCTATAGCTACTAAAATTATACATTAAACATTCAATATTAAGAAATCAATAATAAGTAACCTATTATTATAATGATATACTATTAAACTGTGATTTGAAGTATATTTCTAACAAATTGTGATGTAAAAAACATTTAATAGAATTATGGGTAATATTTTTTAAACTCACCAGCTTGTTATTTGTTTCCTAGTTGTGTCATTTGTTATTGTTCCAAGTCATCTCTCCATGTTCATTGTTTTTTATATATTTTTGGGGGGGGCGTCCGGCCGTGGGGCCTGAACTCTGGGCCTGGGCGCTTTCCCTCAGCTCTTCAGCTCAAGGCTAGCGCTCTACCACTTGAGCCACAACACCACTTCCACCTTTTTTCTTTTTGTTTATGTGGTGCTGAGGAATTGAACCCAGGGTCTCAGGCATGCAAGGCAAGTGCTCTACTACTGAGCCACCTTCCCAGCCCTCCACCTTAATTGTTTAGTTTTCTATTTTATCTCTATTGGTTTGCTGATTGTGCATTTTCCCCTTTTTAGTGACTGACATGAGGATGAAAATCTGTATGATAGCTTATTACTTCCTATGTTACTGTAAAATTCCTGTTGTCTACAGCTGTTCTACTCTTCATTGTATAATACAGTATTTCCCCCATTTCCATCTCCTGTATTTCTGCTCTCATGTATGTTATTTTATTATTTAAAATTTTATTGTCAAGGTAATGTACAAAGGGGTTATAGTTACATAAGTAAGGTAATGAATTCCTTTTTTTCTAACTTGTTACCCCTTCCTTCATTTTTCTCCCTCTTCCCTCCCAAACCCCCCAAGAGTATTTCCAATATATTGTCTTGTGATTATCACTTTTGCATAGGTTTCCCCTTTGTCCTTTGTCTCTCCATTTTTTTCACTTTCACTTCCCTAGTTGAGACCAACATATTTACAAAACCCAGGGTATCAAAATCAAATATAGTGATAAGTCGGGAAAACACAAAAGGTTAAAAAGAAATCACATAGTACATTAAGAACAACAACAACAAATAACATGTCTTGGAGTTCATTTCGCTTGGAATCACCTTATATGGTCATATGTACTTAACAATTGAGCTATTCTGCTCATCTACTAAGATTGTCCTTGATGTACACAATAATCCTCCCCTATTAACCAGTAATCCCACTTCTGGGTATTTATCACAGTGACCACAAACAAGGCACAATTATGTTTATCACAGTATTATTTACCATAGCTAAGATATGGAATCAACCCAGATGCACCTCAGTAGATGAATTGATCACGAAAATGTAACACACACACACACACACACACACACACACACATACACACACACACATACACACCTATATACACATGGAATACTATGCTTCCATCAGAAAGAATAATACCACCTCTTTGTCAGGAAATGGAAGATATTGGAAAAAATCACATTAACTGAAGTAAGCCAGACTTAAAGAAACATATGTCCAATGGGTTCCCTTATTTGTAATAATTA
Organism: Dipodomys spectabilis; assembly: GCF_019054845.1. Taxonomy (NCBI): domain Eukaryota; kingdom Metazoa; phylum Chordata; class Mammalia; order Rodentia; family Heteromyidae; genus Dipodomys; species Dipodomys spectabilis. The sequence continues at coordinate 150,932 of NW_024871098.1, read as the reverse complement.
GTTTATATCAAAGATAATCTCATGTATTTTAATTTGACATTTTGTTCTATGTTGAGCATACAACATTATTGCTATCTTATTTGTTATTATTTCTACAAACCGGCAGGTATATTTAAAGAATTATGTTAATCTCATCCATTACTGAAGGAGAACAACTAAAAGAGTAACCCCTACAAGGAAGAACAACTCCTACTTAATTAGCTTCATTCCTATGTGAAGCCAGTGTTGTCCGCTGCATCCTCATATTGTACATTACAACTCTATACTTGGTCATCCTGTATATCTACTATCATCTATATTGTGACATAAATGCCCCAGAAATTCCAGTTTGCTTTACTTTTTGAAAAATTTCTCTGTTGTTTTAGGTTGGTGTGTGTGTGTGTGTGTGTGTGTGTGTGTGTGTGTGTGTGTGTGTGTGTGTGTGTGTGTTGGACAAAGATCCAGAAGACAACATTTTTCTTTATTTAGAATACATCTTTCAGGTCATTGTAAGTTGTGGCTAACGGGAGAAGTCTCTTGCTAGTTTAGGGATGAAACAAAAATATATTTGTGCATGCACCACAGTTGCTTTATTAGTCTGTAGTTGAACACATAACTTTGATTTATATCTTGCTTGTTGTGGATAATGTGAATAACAATGAACTATAGATGTATTTACTAGTTACCCAGAGAGAAACAATCATATGATTGGTGGGTCAGATGATATTTCAACTCTGTATTTCTTTAGAAAACTCCATACTACTTTCTAGAATGAGAATAATAACCGGTATTTTAACCACGAGTGTAGAAAATTTCCTTTTCTCCACACTATCACCAACATAATTACGTTTTGAGTTTTTTGAAAAGGCAGGTTTTTATTATGTGCTGTACCCAGACTGGCCTTAGGCTCAAATCCTCTTACTCCAACCTTCCAAATGCTTGGAATTACAAGCCTTTATCACCACACCAAGTTCCTTTGATTTTTTTGCTGAGTTATAATAGTTATGAAGTAGTATCATAATAATTTTGAATTGCATTTCTCTAATGACTTCTGTTCACAAAGCATTAATCCAGCATAGAAGTGGTATTAAACACAACTTTGTAAACCCACTGGTGATTTTCAGGGCATTTTGCAAAATATGGCTATTCAGAACTTTTGTCGATTTTTAATCAAGTTCCTTGTTAATCTCATCTTTAATCTCTATATACAAAATCAATAATTAATTCAATATAGTAGAAAGGAAAAAAATTGAGCAACTCCTCACAATTTTCAATTTTCAATAACATGATATTGCTTAAATCATTTTCTGTTTACGCTTGAGACTATATAACTCAATTTATTTAGACCTTTTACAAGGCTCTCTGTATTTTATTTATTTTATGCTGATTGCTCTTTCCAAATCCTGCATGTCTAATTCTCCTTGGTTTCTTGCAGTCTCATGTAGTTCAGGTTTCAAACTGAAGAATAAATTGAAGGAAGCAACCCAAAAATAGAGTTCCTCTCATCTGATGATGCCTCTACAAGAATGAGGAAAGAGTTCATCCTGCTAAGGACCTTTGTATGATAGGATATCAAAAGGAGAATTCATTCTTCTATGTCTTCCCTGCCTTTGCAATTTACCTTAAATGATGTAAAACTCAATATACTGCTCAGTTACTTTTACGTTTTATGAGTTTTGCACATTATCATATGGACTTCACCCCAGTCTACAGCATTCCTTCATTATTCTGTCACTGATAGTTTTACACTATCAAGACATAAGATAACCAGTTTGATTTACAGCATGAGAAGTTATCCAGCTGGTTTCCTTGGAAGCACAGCATAGTCAATAAATAACATTACTTCTGGTTGCTCACTACATGTAATGATTCCTGTGATATATATCACATTCTGTTTAATATTAAAAAAAAAAACTACTGGGTAAACTGAAAGCTCATTCATAGAAGTTTATGCTAAGTATTTCAAAAGCTTCATGTCTCTTAGGTCTTAAAAAATTTGCTGTAATGCTAATGTTATTACCATTTTAGTGTTGAGAAAAATTGTAATTCAAGGCACTAAGTGCATTGCCCAAAGACATATAGTGAGGAAGGAAATGAGTCAAAGTTTCCAAAAGCCTTTCAGCAATACAAAAATGTAGGTAAAATCTCTCCATTCTCTTATACTCTCAATTCAATATTCATATTGTCCAATAAATAATAGCATAAAAAATATTGCCCTCGGTAATTGTTTTCTATCACATTTTGTCTTCAACACAGACTGAGTTGGTGACTTTGGGTTATCATGCACAGTGCTGAGATTATAAATTGAGGTCCAAAAAGAGCCAAATTTTTCTGTCCCACAGTTCCAGTATTCTTTTTAAAAAGTACTAAAACTTTTAAATACCATTACTTACTGTCTTTTAAGTATCCCAAAATGTAAACAATTCACATATAGTCACTCCAAAATGCATATAGTCACTCCAAAATGCTTTAAAAGTAGGAAATAATAAAACAGGCCCTCCTAAACTAAAGTTTCTTCTACACTTAAAATTATTCCTAAAGCCTTGTACTGGTTTGTCATACCTGTAATCTTGTCTACCCGGCATATCTACAAAGGAGCATGGGATCTGTGAATAGGAGTTGGAAGCCAATTAAGGCAAAAAAAAATCAAAATATTATTTTTCAAAAATTTAAATGAACTAGCAAAGGTCCAGGAATGGAGATGTAGCTCATATAATAGCTCACAAAGCTAGAGAGGAAAGGCCTTGCAAATCCTTGAAGCTCTGAGTTCAAACTCTGGGCATGCCAACATGCACGCACGCACACACATGCACACGCACACACGCGCATACACACGCACACACATACACTTATTCAAAATATCTTCAGGTCAATATTTTGCATTAATTTCTTGTTTAATGATATTATATGGTTAAAATAATGGAAATAAACTCTTCCATCATTTTTAAACGTTTTTTATTGTAAAAATACTGTACAGAGGGGTTACAGTTACATGAGCAAAGTAATGAGTATATTTCCTATCTAACATTGTTACCTCCCCCTTTGTTTTTCCCCAACTACCTCTCCCTTACACCTCCACAAGTACACACTTCACCCCCCCCCCACCCTGCCTAAATTGTAAAGTTAGTATTTCAACATAGTGTCTTGGGCAACTCATTGTTATAATGGGTCAAACATTATCTCTATTTGAGCATTTTGGTTTTTCCCTTTCCCTCTCCAAATTAGAGAAGTGTATATAAAAGATGCAGGTGCATCAACACCAAATACAGTGAAAACAGGGGTTATACCGTGTGGGAGGACCAAATTAAAAAAAAAAAATCTCATCGTACATTATAAGTGCATTAGAAACAACAGCAAGAAAGGAAAAACACACACTTGTGTCCCTAGCTTGGGTTCATTTAGTTTAACATCACCTTATCTAGTCATATGCACATAGCTTTTGACCTTTTCTGCTTTTCCCAGACATATATAACTTATTGCAAATAAGGGATACCATGGGACCTATGTTTCTTTGGACTTGGCCTATTTCAGTTAATATAAATTTTTCCAAGTCTTTCCATTTTCTAACAAATTGGGCAATGTCATTCTTTCTGATGGATGATAGAATTCCATCACACACACACACACACACACACACACACACACACACACACACACACACACACACACAATGTTTTCTTGATCCATTAATCTATTGTGGGGCATCGGGGTTGGTTCCATATCTAAGCTATGGTAAATAATGTTGCAATAAACATAGTTGTGCTGGTAGTTTTAGAATGGCCTTGTTAGTGATCATTTGGGTGAATGCACAAAAGTGGGATTGCTGGGTCATAGAGGAGCTCTATGTGTAACCCTTTGAGGAACATCCATACTTCTTTCCAAGTGCGTGAACAAGTTTACACTACCACCAAGAATATAGTAGGGTTCCCTTCTGGTCACATGCCCTCCAGCATCTGTTGTTGTGTAACGCTTCATGAATTTGGGTGTCATCCTTGCGCAGGGGCCATGCTAATCTTCTCTATATTGTTCCAATTTTAGTGTATGTGCTGCCGAATTGAGCACAGAACATTTTTTATATATAAAGTGGAATTGATTTTTTTAAACTAGATAATTCAACAAAAAGCAAGTTCAAAAGAATTGTGAAATTTTAGATCCAGATATTTGTTATGTAAGCACACATTTAAGAATAAAGTCAAGATTGATATGACAAAAACAAAATGAGTCCAGATGTTTGTTGTTCAAGAGATATGTAGGAGGAGGAATTCAATCATTCTATACAGGGCACCTCTCATAATGAACACTGCAGCAAGTGTTAAGGTGTGTTAAAAGTTTTAATGTTTTAAATATGTTTAATTTTGGGAACCTGCTTATATATGCCAAAATTAAGACTGTCAGGTCATAAAACTTTTCCATAAAGTATTTAAGATTTATGGTAGCTGACATATATTACTAAGTATGTACATTTCAGAGTTTATAGAAAATTTATTAATGAGAAGTTGCAAAGTCTTTGTGTAAAGAAACAGAGCAAAGAGATAAGACTTTAACTACACAATTTCTGTTGAAACTTTAGGGCTTCTTTTCTTTATATGTTAGCAAGGAACAAATGATTATATAAGCCATGTATCAGTGATGAGTGAGACATAAAAAGTTATCTTACAGTGTAAATTTAAAGGGTACTCATAGCTTATAAAATTCTTGTTGAACATCATAATCTTAGCCAGTTTTAAATGTACAGGAATATGAGCAAATTGTAAAATCTAATATGTAGTATACTTCAAATATTGGAAATACTGGTATTTGGCTTTTATTTATTAATCATTAATATTTAATTATTGGTTTTCTTTATTTTTTGCATTATTTTCTTTTTTGCAATATAATACAACTTTTTTAAGTCGTCATTATGAGGTATTTTGTTACTGGGATGACCATTTTTTATAGGTGCATGTGAATTCACAGCAATCAAAATTAAGAACAAAATATTGATTAAAAATTTTCTCAATTAGAGTCTGAATCAGGAGTGTTGATAAATGTCCACACATAAAATCTTAGCCTTAAGCTGAAGCAGTGGTTTTACAGAGTTGAGGCCACAAAAGTGAGAGACTGTGTTTTGTTTAGTTTTTTGGTTTGGTTTTTGTTGGTTGTGGGGCTTGAACTCTGGGTCCTGGGTGCCGTCCCTCAGCTCAAGTCGAGTGCTACCACTTGAGCCACAGCATCACATCTGTCTTTTTCTCCTTATATGGTGCTGAGGAATCAAACCAAGGGCCACATGCATGCAAGGCAAGCACTCTAACACTGAGCCACCTTCCAAGAACCGGAGAGACTGTTCTTTTAAAAATCATCTGAACAACATTTACTTTCTGCTTTGGGTTATATAATGAAATACATGAATATCTTTTTATGTTTTTGTGAATTGTCATACTTCTAAATTTATACTAACTTCAGCCATTTCATCCTTTTCAAAGTCATGAAATATCTCTGAGAGTTTGCTTCTGTGAAGACTGTTTTTGCATTTATAATTTCTTCTGAGTAATCTTTAATTTTTATCAAAATTAATTTATATTTTTATATTGATGGATTATCAGACATCAAATACCTTCAAATGTACATGGAGAGTCTAAAGATAGCAGTATGAAGGTTCTCATACAGCTCTTGTTTATCTGTTATGCACTTCCAGTATTATGATATTTCTCTCTCTCTTTCTCTCTCTCTCATTTTCTCTCTTTCTCTTTCATGCTCCATGTCTGCTATTTAGAATTTCTGCTGGTCTACTATTATCCTTCAGGATCCACTGGTTTTGTGGGAACATGATAGGGACCATCAGTTACCCTTGCACTCTTTAAAAGTTATAAGAGTAATGTGATATTATTCTTTGCCATTCTAAATGGCAAAACAACAGATCTAGGAATTCCTTTTCACTTTTATTTCTATTATAATTTTATCTCATAGGCATCCATTTGTGACCTAAAAGTTCTTTTTCTTTTACAAAGAATGTTTTTTTTTTATTATCAGTCAGTAACCAAAACAAAGCTATCCTAGGGAAAGTAGGCTGAAGTTGTTCACAGGGATGAAAAACAAGGTAATGGGGGAAATGAGCACAGATCCTCAGAGCAGTTTATCATGTACATTTTGTGAGAATGGCAATGTGCTGGGAACTCTAGATTAAATCACTGAACAGCTGATATATATACACATATATTTATATATTTATATTTATTTATATTTGCATATATGTGTGTATATGCCCTTATATATGTACACATGTATGTTACTATACACACAAATATACACATACATATACACATGTATACATGCACACATGGAGAAATACACATAGATACAGCCAACACAAGTTTCACTAATTGTTGAATATTCCTTAGATGGAATGCTTGGAACCGAATATGTTGAAGATGTCTTTGTCTCTAAGAGTTTTTTTTCCACTCATCTTATCTCCTAAAATTGGTAGTTTTTGCCAGAATCGACTTGCAACATGCCGTACAAGTGATAACAAATCACTCAGAAATCTCAGTAAGTAATGGTCTTATGGTGTCTCCTTGCTCCCCATGGAATTCTTGCTCTTGTAGACAGTCTCAAAAACCAAAGCAGAAGAATATCCTGGTAAAAAATAAGGTTATAAGGCTTTAAATGGCATCCTTCCTTGAGCTTTTTTACAAAAGCTACCATCAATTCCTTGAGAGCTTGTTTGGAGGTTCTAGCAGGGGAGCTCAGCTACCCGTATATCCTTGACCTAAGACTGATCCTCCTCTATTAGGGATGGTCGTCCTCCTCGACCGAGTGCACAGTTTCGGGAGGGACACACATGTAGCGGTGAGGGAGGAAGGGGACACCCAGCCGGAGCAGCCGAATCAACCCTGGCGATAAATGGGGTGACAGATGTCGCAGCAGATCGCCCTCACATCCAACTACCATCAATTCCTAAGCAGATGAATGAGGCCTCAGAAGACTGGACCTCAGGTCAACACTTAACCAACCCATGTGAAAAGTCTAAAGTTAGAAAGGCTGACTGAGGTCTTCCATTTCCTGGCCAAGAAATTAAAAATAAAGAAAGTTTTTTAATGTATTAAAAATTGAAAATAATTTGTAACCTGTCAATAAATGTGTACAATACAATTATACCAACTGACAAAAGATGATGTGCATTTCACTTATGTGCTTTTGGACTTGGTGAGTGACTATAGGTGTGTCTACACAAGTAGAATAAGCATAAATCAAGCCAGCATTTCTTCATTTAAGATACAAGGAAAGGATGCAAGTTGACCCACTGTAGCAATGGGATGTACAAGACAATATCAGACGGGGGTAAAGTGGGGAGTTGAGGAGGTGTGCAGGGAAGGGATGGTAGGGGAAAATCAAAGGAGGGGGTAACAATGCTCAATAAAAAACGTACTCATTACCTTACTTATGTAACTGTAACCCCTCTGTATATGATATTTACAAAAAATATATTTAAAAATACGAAGAAAACTTCTTCTATACTTATATGAAGTATTTGTCACCCAATATCAGTAAGGTACTGGTTTTAGGACCACAGGCATATTAAAATTTTGGATGCTCAAATTCTCTACATAAACACAGTATATTATTTACATTAGAATCTGCCCACAACCTAGTGCAGTATGATTGCTATTAAAAATTTTACTACATTTTATATTTGTAGTGGAAAAGTATATGCACTATCAACGGATACAAATTTTTCAGATAATTTTTGTCTGCATATTGTGGATGGAATTGGAAGAGCAATTATGAAAAACCCAAATTTCATCACCATGAGCTGTCTGTAAAATGTAACAAGGATCTAATACAGCATCATTGAGTGGTGTGGATCTTCAAGAAGAAGTACTTGAGTTGAGACATTATCAGAAAGTGTAAGCACGCAAGGACTTTTTAGAAATGCAGCTGTTAGATTTCTCATAGAGAGCTTTCATAACACTTTGTGAAACACAAGTCAGAACCTCACTGAAGTGTAGAGAGATTTCCCTCACCTTTCTGTCAAGCTCAGTCATTATCAATCAATTTATAGCTAATCTTGTATAATCCTCTAATAAGAAAATGTTTATGGAATGCTATATGCAGAAAAGCTGGTAAGGATAACTTTTTCCAATTAGGACTGAAGGATTGACCTGCCCTCCCCACCACGCTATTGTCCCAGGCCCATACAGACTCCAGGCAAAATCCCAGGTACATGTGACCTCCTTGGAAGTGCAGGGAAATCCACGTAAGCCCATTGTGGGCCAAACTGAAAGTTCCCCACCTTCCTTGACTTAGGGGCTTTTCATTAACTTCTACCTCCTTGTTCAGACCTCCTATAAAAACCCAGATCCTATCCCAGCTCCCTCACACAACCTCCCAATGCACTGGAAGGATGGTGCCCCTCATTGTGCCTCAATAAACAGTCCTCACCTGTTGATGATGTAGTTCAGCCTATTCCTTTTCCATTCTCCTCCATTTTCCTAACATATGGTTCTGACACCCTGGAGGACTGGGTGCCCTCTGCCCAGGGGCCACACCCCTCCTTGCCACCCCTCATGGAGGCTTTCTGCTACCTTCCTCCTCCTTCCAAGGCCTTTCTCCACTGGGAGAACAGAGCCCTCAGAGCTTACTTTGGGCTAAACAGCCACATGAAAGACCTCTTGATCTTTGCCTTTGTAAACAGTGCAAGCAGTGGACAGCAACCCTGCTGTGGCTTGAGGTATTATTGGCCCCCTGCATAAACCCAGAAAAGGTCTCTCCCCCTATTCTTTCTCTTTTACTCTGTTCCTGGACTCTTATCTCCAGGCTGGAGGGTCTTTGCCTTTTGGTCAACTTCACTCACCATGTAAAAGCCTCAGTACAAGATTACCAGCCCAGTCTGTAGTGGAGGTGCAACGAAATGGACCCCAGGAATCCAGGATTCCCTTCCTTCCTTCCTTCCTGTCTGTGGGAATCCAGGAGACTCCAGGAGTGTCTCTTTTCCTGACACCATGACCCCCTGTAATTAGGACCTTTGGGGATGCTCTATCCTAATTACTTGGATATGTCCATCTGCCTTCCCAAAACACCAGGGATGCCTGGAACAACGGGACAGACTCAGTAGTCCTACCAAATTTTCCAAATTGTCTCCCAGAGACACCCCATTGGTATGACTGTGGTCTAATCTTAAGAAACTGGGCTGACTGATTTACAGTAAAAAAAATCTGACGTGTTTTTCTTCCAAAATCTGGTCTCATTATCATGGCCAGCACTGGCCTAAATTCGGAACCTTAGGTTTTCCTCTTAGTGATTTAAACAATTCTCCAACAAAACGGTGGGGAGTCCCAGGTCCCCTATACATAAGCCCTCCTCTACCTCTGCTCCAGAAAACCCCCCACTCTGCTTATTCTGTTCTGTTCACCAAGTCCTTCTCTGACTTCCACTCCAGAGTTCCCCCTACCCGCTCTCCAGCCTTGCTCACCAAGCCCTTCTCTGCCATGATTCTCCTAACTATCTCCTCTAAAAAGTAACTCCTCATCTTATAGCAGCTCAATCTGTCTCTCACCCCTTTTCTCTCCCCCTCTCCCTTTCTCTCTCATTCTCTCTTTTCTTTGATGACCTCTGGCACCAAAGATCCTTTTCTCTTTCCTTGCCCTTCTAACTGCACTCTTGCTATTTGCAGTTGGTCCAGCTTATCTAGGCTAAGACTGTCTGCCTGTGTCAAGCAAACTCCTTCTGCTCACCCCTGTCCCTGTGCTTTCCTGTCTGCCTACCTGTGTAGCTGTCACAAGGTGAGGATGGGCATAGGCCTCCAAAGATAAAACAGCAAGGGCTGGGAAGGTGGCTCAGTGGTACAGTGCTTCCCTTGCATGCCTGAAGCCCTGAGTTCAACTCCTCAGCACCAAATAAGCAAAAAGAAAAAAGCCGGAAGTGGCACTGTGGCTCAAGTGGTAGAGCACTAGCCTTGAGCTGAAGAGCTGAGGGACAATTCCCAACCCCAGAGTTCAGGCTCCACGACCGGACCAAAAAAAAGAAAAACAAAAAGATAAAACAACAAGCTAACAGCCCTGTTAAAAATCCCTCTACACAAACCCCTCCATACTTATACACTTCTCAATCCTGTTCTATGGCTAATACACCTTCTTCCCTTCCAGACCCTAAATAAATAGGCCTCTGCTCTGGAACTTTCGTTAACCTGTCACTGAAAGTGTATGGGTGTCAAAAGGACAGCCTCTCTTTTACGGCTCTCTCCCTTTATCACACTGAAATCCCATAAAAGAAACAAACCAGTTCTTTTTCTTTTTGGACTTAGACAATAATCCAATCCTTTTCTCTTTCCTGAGTCCACTCACATCAAAATCTTTATTCTTAATTTCTTCTCTAGGAGACTGCAGAAGAGAAATCCCTCCCTCTCACATCTTCCAATAACTCTCTCTATCCACTCACTCAAACACTCACTTTTCAGCACCTTCATTATGCCACATCATCCCTTTAAATGTCTTCATGTTAAAAGTGTTATTTCTTCTCCTTACAGTGGCTGTTCAGCCACCCTCTCCCCCAATTCTCTCTACATGCCCTGGAAGCTGACAGCTAGAAAGAGACAAAGACCACATAATGGATTTTTCTACAACCTCCACTCTTCCACCAACCTTACTCCACTCTCCTCTTCACTCTTCTAGGGGTTAAAATATTTAAATCATATAATATGCCTCATCACCAAAATCGATTTAAAGATTTTCTGCTCTTGTTATTAATGTTTGTTTAAGGGTGGAAATTCTGTTTGTCAAAATTTGCCTTGCATATTGTTTGGTATTGCCTACTTTTCTGACATTGACACGTGTTTTTATCATATTGGGCAAAACAATATCACTTTGCCACTGGAATTTAAAAAAACCCATATGGTTGGTTTTCATTTTTTTAAAAACTTAAGTGCACCTTAAAACTTTGGTTTAAGTATAAGTGTGTGAACATGTTCAGCATAATCTTATTATAATACATAAAACCTTTGTAAAAAGTTATCTTCTTCTATTTCTTGATACAGATATTTCCTATCAAATGTGCTGTTTGTTAAAACATTTTTATCAAGGGTAGTAGTAAAAGGAATGAGACCCAGCTCATCTACTAACCAGCTGTGATGAAAAACACCAGTAAGGAGGTAAGAATTGTCTTAAAATATTTGTTCCACATATCTGTTTCTGTCCTCAGAAAGTTCGAGTATGTAGGAGATGGTATGAGTATGCCTTAAAAGACAGCTTATGAGTAAAGTTTGTATGTATTTATTGGCTGTGATTTAGCATTAAAACTAGCATGTTATTCTCTATATCCATCTAAAGTCAAGTGTCTTTAGCCAGTCTGTGTATAATGTTGTAAGTAATTAACCATTCATCCGAGGGATGCAGTCTAGCCAAGATCCTGCCTGAAGCATGCTACCGCCTCCATGGTATACTGGACTCCTGCCTGACTCGATCACACACAGCTGATTCTTGGTAAAAGACTCCTTTAGATTTACAAAAACTAGACTCTTGTGGGACACTCTCTATAAACCTTACCCAGCCTGACCTGAAAAAGCCAGCTATGTTGTTATGCTATTAATACATGTATAGGCCAGGAGAGCCTCTTACACACTTTGGTTATAAGGTTTCCCAGGCAGCCAAGCTATACTCAAACCCTCATCCTAGCTATTGAGTTGTGTCATTGCAGAGTTCTGGCAAGTATTTGTTGATCAATTTTTGACAGGGTGCACATAAGCTCTACTTGTTCCCACTGATCTCCTTGTTACTTTGATTGGAAATTATAAAGTGTTTTTGTGGCAAAGATTGCAGTTCAAAGCCAGCCCAGGCAAAAAATCCCTGAGACTCTATTCCTATACAACCAACAAAGAACCAGGCTGGAAGCTGGCTCAAAAATTAACCATCCAAATGCTAAATGTGGCCCTGTGACTCAAAGTGGTAGGATGCTAGCCTTGAGCAGAAGTGCTCAGGGAAAGTGCTCAGGCCTTGAGTTCAAAGCCCATATCCTAGCCACAAGCAGCTAGATTCCAGGACAAGGCGGAAAAGTATAAGAGGAGATGATGTCACATCAGCCACTTTGTGCCTGTCCTTTCAAAATTAACCAGAGCCAGGAGGTCAATAGAAACAAGTTGAGAAGCTTGTCCATCTAATGTCCATATCTGTCTAACTTCTAACTGGACAAGAATTTACATTCTTGCCTTTGTTACCAGCTATTTATAGGAAATGATCAAAGTCTCTCACCAGGCCCTTTACCTTAACTACTCCAATCCAGCCCTAGTTTCTGACTGGCTATGGGCTCATGATCCAAATGGAACTTTTCTGGTTTGTGCTCTGGGTGTGTTTTCCTATGTAACTCATATCAACCAGTCAGCCTTTTGCTTGATCTCAGCATTTTCAAGTTTCTCTCTAACAGGATAATAGCCCTGACTCAAGACCTGGGACCATGTCAAGGCCATCCTATTACTGCAGGCAACCAGAGGCTTTGCTTACACTGCCTTGGACCGAGCACAGACATGGACCTGAAGACCCCAGCCCCAGTGACTCCTCGACACCCCCATGCCAGCTGAAGGCAGCCAGAAAAGACCCCTTTTTATACTCCACCTTTTATACTCCAGGTTTCAAAATGATTGGAATCTGCTTTGTTCTCATAACTCCATGTTAATCCTCTATCAGCCCAGTTCTTTTTGTATCCAAAGATCCTATATGAAGAACTTGCCTCTCCCCTCTTGGCCCTATCCTTTTATGTATCTGAAGATGGAATATGAAGGATTGACCCCCCACCCTACTATCCTAGGCCCATATAGACTGCAGGCAAAACCCAGGTATATGTGAACTCCTTTGAAGTGCAGGCAGGGCAATCCACCTAACCCAGCTGTAAACATCCCATTGTGGGCCCACACCTTCCTTGAGCTAGGGCCTTTCCATTAACCTTTACCTCCTTGCTCAGACTTCCTATAAAAACCCGATCCTGTCCCAGCTCCCTCACACAACCTCCAAACCTGCTGGAAGGGCTTTGCCCCTCACTGTTCATCAATAAACAGTCCTCACCTGTTGATGATGGAGTTCAGCCTATTTCTTTTCCATTCTCCCTCATTTTCCTAACAAGGGCAGTCTGTTTTCTATGATCAAGAAGAGAGAAAATTAGATAAGCATCCATTTACAGCCTTCTGAATAATTCTGATTCTGCCCACGTCAGTTATCTATCCATACCTATGTCCGAGTGAGAGGATTTTAGAAGAATTTAGTGTTTTAAAAATTAAAATTAAATGTAGAATGAAATTGGTTCCAATGCATCACTTTAAGATATTTAGAAACAACTGAGAAACCTAAAGGACTATAAGATTTTTTTTATTGGAAGTGAAGGGGTTGTGGAATTTGGTTCTCTATATTTTAAGCAATTTGCAAAAAGAATTGGCAAAATAAAATTTACATTTGCAGCAGACTTGACACATAAATTTTTGTATATTGAAAGAAACACAAGCCATAACAATATGTCAATGCTATCCTCTTATTTATTTCTAAACGTTTATGATTTTTGTCTCTTAATATTAAAACTTCAAATTTGTTTTAATCTTTATCAAGTTGTGCAAAGAGGTTTCGCTTCATCATGTCAGTGTTTAATAGAGTATATGTGCATTTCAATGTATAATACATCTGGAACATTGAAATCTTTCCACTTTTCTTCCTTCCCTTACCCCAACACCACCTATCCCTTCAAGTATCCTACTTATATTCTCACATATGTACATTGAGTGATATGACTGTATTAGTCCACCATTTCCATTAGGGCAGAAGTGCCCTACTCCCTTTAAGCCCAGATCTCCCTTTTAAGACTTGTTTCAACTTCATGGTATTTTGTTAAATTTCTCTGCTTTTGGCATTTGGCTTTGGGCTAACCACATTCTCTCTTCCATGTTTAACCTACATAAATGAGGTTATTTCTCCACATTTCTAATCTCTGAATGGCTGAGATAGGTCTCCTTTACTATGCATCTGTCTTTTTTTATCATAATTTGTGATATTAACTCAAAACTGCTTTGCCTTTTGTCAGCAATTGGGCTGTTATAAGAGAATACTTCAAAGTAAGTGGCTTAAAAACAACAGAATTTTATTACCCATATGCTAGAAGCTTAAGCATTGATTATAAAAATGCTTGTTCAAAGTAATTCCTTGTCTTTTGGGGGTCCACTTTCTGGTTCATCACAATCTATTTGCTGGACATTCATATGGCAGAGTAGTTATATTGGGCTTCTTTTATCAGGATCATTATTGTAATGCCATCTCTGAAAGGTTGATTCTAATGTCACCAGCCGGGGGAATAGAATTTCCACATGTGCATATGAAAGGAGTTACAACGTCCAATACACTTTGCAATTTTTTCTTTAACTCAGTGTAGTGTATCCTTTGGATATTATTTCATAGAAATAATAACTTAAGGACAAGTTTATATCATGTGACTTATGTGAATGATTCTTCTTGCAATGGGAATAATTAGAGTGATGGCAAAGTGAAGTATGATTGTTCAGTGGCTCTTGAATCACATCATAGGTAATCATGTAAACGTGATACAGCCTATCTACGGCCCTTCTGATGTATTTGAACAAGCTCTGATGAGTTAATCGCTTTCAGAAATATTCGATTGAGCCAACAAATACAGATCTCCTTTGATTTAAATCATGGCTTGCTTGTAGGACTCAAACAGACACCAAAATCAGAGGATGCTAAATTCTCTGATAAAATATATAATAAAATTTTTATAATTAATATAGCATGAAGACTGTAATATTAATAGCACTATAAATACTTGTATTCATATTATATAATATATTGACATCCTTTGGTTTAATCAGTTTTTAGAATATTTATAACTAAGTGTAAATAGTATGCAAATAGTTATTTGATGATGTATAGAAAATGAGAAAAAGATTTGCATACATATTACTACAGATGCAAACATATTCACCTGGTTATATATGATCCTTCATTTGTTGGTTTCATTCATGCATAGAGAACATACAAAGAAGTGAAAATTGCAAACTTGAACTTACTAAAGGATTAATTACATGAAGTTTATGTTGGGCTAAATAGATTTTATGAATTAAATTGTTTGTCCCTTCCTTTCTCCCACCCTTCCTTCCTTTGTTCCTTCATTCCCTCCTTCCTTCCTTCCTTCCTATTTTCCATCCTTCCTTTCTTCTGTCCTTCCTCCTTCCTTCCCTACATCCCTACCTCTCTCTCTTTCTCTCTTTCCTTCTTCTTTCCTTTCTTGCCTTTTTCTTCTTTCTTTCTTTTTTCCTTTCTCTCTTTCTATTATTCTTCCAATCTTCTTTTCTTTCTTTTCCTCAGAATATTTTTTATGTTTATAGATAAATACGAACTGCTGTACTCTAAGGTGTTATGAGTAATTATAAATATTAACTAGATTGATATTAATTTTAATGACCTATATTATATCTTAAGACATATTGTACTAAAAACAACTTCACAAATGTTGCAAGATATGTAACAAATATTACTGTTCCTGAAATTGTTTATTTCTTCAAACTAAAATAAGCATTTAGACATATATTGTGTGTGTGTTTGTGTGTTGTTCCTGTGATTTTAACTCAAGACCTGTCCCCTAGTTGTTTTTATTTCCCTCAAGGATATTGCTCTATCATTTGAGCCACAATTCTATTTCTGGCTTTGTGTGTGTGTCTGTGTGTGTGTGATTAATTGAGATGTGTCTCACAAACTTTCTTGACAAGGCTGGCTTTGAACTCCAGCCTCCTGAGTAGCCAGGATTACAAGCTTAGACACCCATATGTATCACAGATTTCATATATCCAAGAATACAATAAATTTCATATTATTTGAATGCTAGAGGATCAATTTAACAAATAACATAGATACTTATTTAGTTATTAAACCTGAACCTGTACTGTGAAAAAGTTTTCAATTTTTTGAAAAAATATGCACTCAAAGATTTAAATGACAGAATCTTTGGACAAATTGAAATATTCTATTATTCAATAGCAAAAAAGGGATCATTAATCAAATTTCTCATGTAAGCTAAAGGCAATAGGCTCTATCAGGCTGAATGAAGCAATTTTTCATTAAATTAAATATTATCTAATGTGGTCACATGATTTTCTCTTCTTTTTAACCTAAAAGTTTTTGACACAAAAATGTAGCTTCATACATTTTTTGATTATTTAAAAATCTTAGTTACTGGTCATATATTTCTGATATTTGATTACCTAGTCCTTTTACAGAAACAGTGAATTTCATTTATTTTATGTCAACAGTTATTTTTACAAATTGAATCAATCTCAGTATAAGATAACTAAAGCAAGATATTCCATCACTTATCCAATTATTCCTATAGACTTGAATATAAGTTATTTTTGAATGGTAAGAAATTCATATTATACCTACACTCTATAGAATAATTAAGATAAATGATTTTTTTCCTTCAACTTGAAGGAAAGAACCTCATTATAAATAATAAATACTTGAATGGAAATGCTATAAAATTATGAAAAATTCATGTCATTATGAATTAGATGAAATAGTCATTTTTGAAGATCACAACATGAAAACTCTTGAAGCTTCTGCATCTGCTAAATAAAATGTATTTGCATTCAAAATATTTCATTCATCTCTCCAGTAATGGTATAACCAAATCACTGCTATGCCAAATAGCATCTCTGATATTTAGGAACAGAAGTCATCACAACTCTATAGAAAGATCTACCCACTACACTAGAAATTAAATCTAAAATCATAAAGGATTGTGATTAATAATTAGCTTTCACTACATTGCCATAAAGAGGTGAACCCTTTCAAGTGGGCACAGTTGAAGAGATTAGGTCACTCAGAACTTGAAATCAAAGAGGATGTTAAGATCAACGTCTTTTCTTCCTCTTCCTTCTTTTACTTCTCCTTCTCCTTTTCCTTCTCCCTGTCCCTCTTTCTCTCATCCTTTTTCTCCCTTTCCCACTCCCATTCCTCCTTTTCTTTACTTCCTGGCTTCCATGAATACAAAAAGGCCATCACATGTTCCTGAGCAATGAGGATAAGAAATGTAAATTGAAATGTATAAAATCAGAAGCCAAGATAAAACTTTCCTCCTTTTAATTAATTTTATGAAGTATTTTGTCATATTGATAGGAGTCTGACACAGCATGCTCTCATTATTATAAGGGATAATAAATCGACCGAAATTGTCGTAATGAAATGAATGAATTAATATTATATTTGGAGAACCCTACATGAAAATATCAGATACACTTCAATAAGAGGCAAAAAATATGTTCAGATGAATATGGCGGAGGAGAAGCTGGAGGCTAAACAATTTCTGGCATACAAAGCAGTTTTAGTGATCAAGTGAACAGTCCTAGGCTAGAGAACCACACCAAATGTTCCATCAGAGTACAGAGAGTGGCCAGAGAGGGAAAATCAAAGCAAGGAGACAAATCTGAGCACTTGCTGGTAGCCGCAACTGTGGTGGCTGCGGCAGCAGCAGCGGTGGCCATAGCCTCCATACCTATAGCACAGAGAGTCTTGGGAAAAGATGCCAGATGTGGCAGGCAAGCAGATTTTACTCAACACCAGTAAGAACTGAGGAGGAGCAGATATCTTCATCCGGCAGATCGCAGGCCAGACACAGCCCAGGACCAAAGACTCTGGAGTGGGTAGAAGCCTGACATCCTCACTCTAAGGGAGCAGAGGAGGGAAGGCCAACCCTCCCTGACACCACCATCAGAGATCTCCATCTTTGATATTAAAAAAGGACCATTTGAACAGCTATCTCCAACTCAGGCCTTGGAAGAAAACAAGAGTCATTTAGGAGGTCACAGGAACCTGACTTGAACTGCCTGGCTCAGTTCCCCCAAAGGAAAGTCAACCAGCCCAGGCAAGGAAGCCTCACCATTGGAGGAGTGACTTTCTTCTCTGGGTAAACTGAGCCAGAGGCTGCCCCTCCATACAGCAGCATAGACAATCAATTGAAATTCAGTAATCAAAAACCTGAGAATGTCCCCAGGATGGGCTCTGTGAGTGTCCCAGGAGCTATTCCCTCAGGGAAAAGCTACTGTTTGCTGAAAGACCTCAACTTTACCCAGAACCTAGCCTAAAAACAGCATCTCCAAACTAGAGGAAACAGCCATCTCCCTCTTTCATGATACTCAAAGCAGATCTCCCTCCCACTGAAGTAGAATGGGAGGAGGATCACAAAATCCTGGGTAATGCAGAGCATTTTACTGCCTGCTCAAACTCACTTAAGAAACTAATCAACCCACAGAAAAAACAAACACCACAAGCAGACCAGAGACTCCACCAAGAGATTGGTTATGTACACGGGGGAGATGCAGGATCTTCCAATTCTACCCCCTTTCCCACCCACCTCAAAAAAATCAAAGAACTCTTCTTTGTACCTTTTCTTAATTTTTAATTTTTTTCAAAAATTGTTTTCTATTAATCTTTTCTTCCTTTCATAATTTTTCTTATCGATGTGTGTGTGTGTGTGTGTGTGTGTGTGTGTGTGTGTGTTTTATCTCTTCTGATCTTTTGGTCCTTTTTATTTTTATCTTTTCAATTTTTTCTCTTTCTTTTTGGTGAGAATTAATTGCTGTTCTGATCATCCTCAGATATTTACCCATCGTCGATTATTAGACCTTATCCCCCATTGTGTACACACTTCATGCAGCAATTTATTACTCAATTCACAATCTCTTAGGATTAAATTATTTTAAATTATTTTTTGTGAACATACTGTAAAGAGGGGTTAAAATTACATGGACAAGATAATGAGTACATTTCTTATCAAGCATTGCAGACTCCTCCTTTGTTTACCCTTCACATCCCTTCCCAGCCTCCCCCGTCCCCCCACCCAATCTTCCCCCCCACCCCCCGCCCACACAAAAGTTGTAAAGTTCGTTTTCGACATGACAACTTGTACTTCTCATTGTTGCAACCGGTCCACCTGTATCCTTAAATGACTTGTTTTTCCCCATCTCCTCCACAAATTATACATTTATCAAATATAGTGAAAGCAGGGGTTATATTGTGGGGGAGGGACATACAAAGAAACAAAGAAATAATCTTATAAATGTGTTAGAAACAAATGCATGAAAGAAAAAAAATTTAAATACATATCTAAGGGTTCATTTTCTTAACATTATATTATCTGACCTTTTCTGCTTGACTCATACCTATACTAGATATTGCAAATGAGGGAAACCATGGGACCTATGTGTCTTTGGGCTTGGCTTACTTCACTTAATATAATTTTTTCCAAGCCTTTCCATTTCCTAACAAATGGGACAATGTCATTCTTTCTGATGGAGGCATAGAATTCCATTGTGTATATATACCACATTTTCTTGATCCATTCATCTACTGACGGGCTTCAGGGTTGGTTCCATATCTTAGCTATGGTAAATAATGCTGCAATAAACATAGTTGTGCTGGTAGCTTTAGTGTGGTCTTGTTTGTAAACATTTGGGTAAATGCCCCAAAGTGGGATTGCTGGGTCATAGGGGAGCTCTATGTGAAGTCTTTTGAGAAACCTCCATACTGCTTTTCAAAGTGGTTGAAAAGGTTTACACTCGCACCAACAATGAAGTAAGGTTCCCTTCTGTCCACATCCCCTCCAGCATCTGTTGTTTTTAGAGTTCTTGATTTTTGCCATTCTAACTGGAGTGAGGTGGTATCTCAATGTTGTTTTGATTTGCATTTCCTTTATGGCTAGGGAGGTTGAGCATTTCTTCATGTGTTTTTGGCCATCCTTCTTTCTTGTTCAGAGAAGTTTCTCTTTAAGTCTTTAGCCCACTTATTTATTGGGCAGTTGTTTCTTTGAGGATTTGTTGTTGGGGGATTTAATTTTTTGAGTTCCTAGTATATTTTAGATATGAGACCCTTGTCCGTTGTATGGCTAGTGAAGATCTTCTCCCAATCTGTGGGCTTTCTATTGATCTTGCCAGTTATGTACTTTGCCATGCAGATGCTCTGGAACTTCATGAAATCCCATTTGTCCAACCTTTCTTTGATTTGTTGTTTTTCCTGGTCTCTATTAAGAAAATTTCGGCCTGCTCCAAGGAGACCTAGGGTTTCTCCTATTCCATCCTGTAATGTTTACAGAGTGTCTGATTGACTCCAAGGTCTTTGAACATTTGGAGTTGATTCTGGTGCAGGGTGATATATAAGGATCTAGCTTCAGTTTTCTACAAGTAGTTAACCAATTTCACCAGCACCATTTACTGAAGAGGCTGTCTTTCTTCCATTCTATTATTTTAGCTCCCTTATCGAAGATTAGATGGCTACAGGTCTGTAGGTTCATTTCTGAGTTTTCAATTCTATTCCATTGTTCCTGAGGTCTGTTCTTATGCCAGTAGCAAGCTGTTTTGATTACTATGGCTTTATAGTAGAGTTTGAAATTTGGTATTGATATTCCTCCAGCAGTGTTCTTTCCGTTGAGGAGCGTTTTTGCTATTCAGGGTCTTTTATTGTTCCATATGAATTTTTGAATAGCCTCTTCTATTTCCTTGAGAAATGAGGTTGGAATTTTGATAGATATCACATTGAATTTGGAGAGAGCCTTGGGAAGTATTGCCATTTTCACGATGTTAATCTTTCCAATCCAGGAGCATGGGAGGTTTTGCCATTTTCAAAGTTCTGTGTTGATTTCCTTTTTAAAGATTTTTAAGTTTTCATCATAGAGGTCCTTCACTTCTTTGGGTAAGTTAATTCCTAGGTATTTTATTTTTTGTGGGGCTATTATAAATGGAGTTCCTTTCCTAATTTCAACCACACTTTTCTCATTGTTGGCATACAAAAAAACCATTGATTTTGGGGGGTTAATTTTATACCCTGCTACTTTGCCAAAGTTTTGAATCAGCTTGAGTAATTTAGGAGTGGAGTATATGGGATTCTTTAAATACAAGATCATGTCATCTGCAAAGAGGGAGAGTTTTATTTCTTCTTTCCCTATTTGGATCCCCTTTATGTTCGCATCTTGTCTTATTGCTGTAGCTAGGCATTCTAATACTAGATTGAAGAGAAGTGGATAGAGGGGACATCCTTGTCTTGTTCTTGAGTTAAGAGGAAATGGCTTTAGTTTTTCACCATTAATTATAATGGTGGCTGTAGGTTTGTCATAAACAGCCTTTATTGTATTGAGGAATGTTCTATGGATTCCTAATTTTTCCAGAACCTTCATCATAAAGGGGTGTTGCATCTTGTCGAATGCTTTTACTTCATATATTGAAATAACCATGTGGTTCTTATTCTTGCTCCTGTTGATGTGATGAATAATATTAATTGATTTGCATATATTGTACCAGTTTGCACCCTGAAATGAATCCTGTTTGATCGTGTTGTATGATTTTTTGGGTGAATTGTTGAAGTAGATTGGCCAAAATTTTGTTGAGAAGTTTTGCATCAATGTTCATCAAAGAAATGGGTCTATAGTTCTCTTTCTTTGATGAGTCCCTGCCTGGTTTTGGGATGAGGGTTATGATGGCTTCATAGAATGTTTTCGGTAGGGAACTTTCTCTTTCAATTTCATTGAAGAGTTGAAGGAGTATTGGTGTGAGCTCTGCTTTGAAGGCCTTGTAAAATTCCGCTGTAAAACCATCTGGTCTTGGACTTTCTTAGCTGGGAGATCTCTTATTGCTCTTTGTATTTCAATGCTTGATATGGGCCTGTTAAGATGGTTTAACTCATCTTGGTTTAGTTTTGGCATGTCAATATTTGCTAGGATAAGGTGCATTTCTGCCAAGTTCTCAAACTTATTAGCATAAAGTTTTGAGAAGTATTCCCTTATAATGTTCTGAATCTTGGTTGTTTCTTAAGGTGATGTTTTCATTCTCATCTCTGAGTTTATTTACTTGGGTGTGAACTCTTCTTTTTCTCCTGAGATTTGCTAAAAGTCTGTCAATTTTTTTTAATTTTCTTGAAGAACCATCTCTTTGTTTTGTTGATTGTTTCTATAGTTGTTTTGGATTCTAATTCATTTAATTCTGATTTAATTTTAATTATTTCTCTCTGTCTATTGTATTGGGCCTTATCTTGCTGCTCTTTTTCAAGGAGGTTTAGATGTGTCATTAAATTGTTGGTTTCAGATCTCTCCTATTTGTTGATATAGGAGCTTAGAGCTATAAACTTGCCTCTGAGTACTGCCTTGGCTGTGTCCCAGAGGAGCTGGTAATTTGTGTGCTCATTTTTGTTGAATAGCATGAACATTTGAATTCCCTTTCTAATCTCAATGACCCACTAGTGATTCAGCAGTGTGTTGTTCAGTCTCCATGTGTTACCAGACTTTCTTTGGTGGCTTTTGGTGTTGAGTTCTAATTTTATTCCCTTGTGGTCTGAGAGAATGCAAGATATAACTTCAATGTTTCTGAATTTAGACAATTTTGCTTTGTGGCCTAAAATGTGGTCTGTTTTAGAAAATGTTCCATGTGCTACTGAGAAAAACGTGTATTCTGATGCTGCTGGGTGAAATGTTCGATAGATGTCTGTAAAATCTAGTTGATCTATGCAGCTGTTTAAATCTGCGGTTTCTCTGTTGAGTTCTTGCCGAGTTGATCTATCTAGTGGGGAGAGTGGTGTGTTAAAATCTCCAACAATTAATGTCTTTGGATCTATGTGGGATTTGAGGGAAAGTAGTGTTTCTTGGATAAATTTGAGTGCTCCATTGTTTGGCGAATAGATATTTAGAATTGTATTCTCCTGAAGGAGAGATCCGTTAATTAGTATGTAGCGACCTTCTTTATCTCTCCTCACGAATTTTAATTTGAAGTCAAATTCATCTGATATTAGGATTGCAACTCCCTCCTGTTTATGGGGGCCGTTTGCATGGTAGATATTGCTCCAGCCTTTAACATTGAAAATGTGTTTGTTTTTATGGGCAGGAGATGTGACTCCTGAAGGCAGCAGATAGAAGGATCTTATTTTTTAATCCAATTAGACAGTCTGTGTCTCTTAATTGGAGAGTTAAGTCCGTTAATGTTAAGAGATAGGACTGAGAGGTAATTGGGATTTCCTGCCATGTTATCCACCTTCTTGGGGGCTGCAAAAACTGAGTCGCATTTGTGGCGGCTGCTGGCAAGAGCTCAGATCTCTCTATTTGCCTTGACTTTCCTTAGCTGGCCTATCTCTCTGTCCTGTGATGGCACACTTGGTGTGATTCTCTGGCTTAGGACTGTTCACTGGAACTCTAAAACTGCTTTCTATGGGAAAGCTTGTTTAGCCTCCAGCTTCTCCTCTGCCATCTTCCCCGCCACCTCCTTGGCTTAACTTGTTCAATAGCAGCATTTTCTCTTTATACCTATATAATTTTCAAGTAACAAATTTTGAGAATTTTTAGTTTTCAGTTTTTCGTATCTCCTTTCTATCCCTCCCTTTCTCTCATCCTATCCTTTTCTTCTCTCAAGATCATCTATAAACTTACATAATTTTTAAGTGTTTCATTTTTTAAATTTAAATTTTTGTTTTTTCCATTTTTTCTTGTTTTTTTTTTTAACTGTGAGAATGCATACAGAGGAGTTAAAATTACATGGGCAAGGTAACGAATACCTTTCTTATCAAGAATTGTTGCCTCCTCTTTGTTTCCCCTTCTATCCCTTGCCATACTCCACCATCCTCCTACCCGAACTTCCCCCCACCACCCACCAACGTTGTAAAGTTCTTTTGTTGACATAATGACTTGTACATCTCTTTGTTGCAATGGGTCCACCTGTATCCCTAGTTAAATGATTTTTTTTCCCTTCCCCTCCACAAATCATACCAACATCAAATACAGTGAAAGCACGGGTTATACCGTAGGGAAGGGACATACAAAGAAACATAGAAATCATCTTATAAATATGATAGAAACAATTGCATTAAAGGAAAAAAACTTTTGAATACTTATATTGGGGTTCATTCCCCTAACGTTAATTTATCTGATCTTTTCTGCTTGACTCAGACATATACTAGTTGTTGCAAATAAGGGAGATCATGGGACCTATTTTACTTTGGGCCTGGCTTACTTCACTTAATATAATTTTTTCCAAGTCTTTCCCTTTCTGAACAAATGGAGCAATGTCCTTCTTTCTGATGGAGGCACAGAATTCCATTGTGTATATATACCACATTTTCTTTATCCATTTATCTACTGAGGGACATCTGGGTTGGTTCCCTATTTTAGCTATGGTAAATAATGCTGCAATAAACATAGTCGTGCTGGTAGCTATAGTGTAGTCTTGGGGTTTTATTGTGGTCTTGTGTTTTTCGTGTCTCCTTTCTATCCCTCCCTTCTTCTCATCCTATCCTTTTCTTCTCTCAATATCATCTATAAACTTACATAATTTTTAAGTATTTATCTTTTTTTTCCATGGCACTAACATTTAATGAGAAGACAAATTTTAGAGTAGATAAAATTGAAGGTGCATGCATCATTGTTGTAGATTTGAAACCATGCATATCCTTCCTCATAAAATGTCTCAAATGCCGTTAAAAACACCACACGCAAAACCAAGCAATTATAAGTCCTTCGAAGCATGTAACTGTGATTAGCTGCTATTCTCAGCAATATAAAAATACTTCCACCACAATTTCATTCCAGTCTGTAAAGTAATTCAAAACAAACAAGTTGGAGACATCGCTCAAATGGCAGAAGCAACAAATACAGATGCTTTGTATCAAGGAAATGAATCCACTGAAGAAATGAACCCATCTGAGGAGCGGTCCTCTGGGGCCTGGCACTAGGCTTCTGGTGGAACGCTGAGGCCCCCTTCTGGGAAGAGACGTATACTGCACCTGGGGTAGCTCTGCCAAATGTCAGGACACTTCTTGCACCCAGTAACACTGCAAGTTTTGTTGTGGATATTCTTTCCTGTGCAGTTTCAAATTTTAGGTATTAAATTTAACAATTATAACCTGTATTTTCAAATGAGGAATAGCTGATTTCGGATTAAATGTATCATGCTACTTAATTTTGCAACTGGCATTCACACCAGTGGGCATTCTTCTTCACCTTGTTCTTTTTAATTTCGCTGTAACTTTTTGCTTTGACAGTGTCTTGTTGAACTCCCTCTGCCTTCTAAGTGATGGGGTTACAGATGTGTATCACTATGCCCAACTGTTGTTGGAACTCTTCACCCTCCAGTATATAACTACGTTTTTTTCATCCATCCTTGTGAGAATATAATCTTGCTGAGGCAGAAGACCCTGTTTTGGTTCAGGGAACCAAAGACTGTCTTATTTATGTTATTGTCCTTTAATGCTTTGCCCCTTAAAAACAGAAATATCTTAAGATTCTATTATAGCAACATGGTAAAATTTTTAAATGACCCTTAGGCACTTGTTTAAAAACATTTTTTCTATGTATTTAATAAAATCAATAGATTTCACAATCACATGTATACAGTGTATACAAATAATATACAATGTAGAAAAAAGCCAGACTTGCCCAGCACTGGTGGCTAACACCTGTAATCCTAGCGACTAAAAAATGCTGAGATCTGAGGGTCACAGTTTGAAGCCAGGCTGGGGAGAAAAGTCCGTGAGACTCATCTGCAATTAACCAACATAAAGCTAGGACTGGAGGTGTGACTCAAGTTTGAGCAAAAAAGCCAGAGAGTAACAACATGTTGAGTTCAAGCCCTAAAGCCAACACACACACAAACACACTCACACTCACGCAGCCAATACACTGGGAGACCACAACAGCTATAAAGAATGAAAATCCAACTCCACCTCCAAAAAGCCAGTTGTAAAGGACACACGTGACCATGGCTTTCTATTCCAAATGAGTGCAGGTGATGGGGTGTGGATGTACACTGAAATCCCAGCCTGCACTCAGCTGGAATGGATTGAAGCTGTGGCTTAAAGACATGTACTGTTTGCTAATTCCTAAAACCTCAAACTTTAGTTTTTCCCCCCTTCATAAAAATGTTCTTTCAGCTGTGGAGAAGCTAATAGTTGTTTACAATTGTCAGCCTTTTAAAAAGCACTAATTTGTTCCCTTAAGAGTGCAAATGTTATTCTCCGTCTTCCCGGAGAATAACAAACAACACATAATATATGCTCCCTCCATGCCAGCAGCTTTTCAGGCTGGGGATTCCATCCAGGTCACCATGGGGCTTTCGTCTTTCATTACAAGTTCAGGATTTCTGAAATTCCTTCTTCCGAACTTTTGATTTTGGTGCATTAGGATTTTCTTGCTTGTAGAAGGCCTTTAACAGTTCCACAGCTTCCTCAGCCCGATATCCAGGGATGCGCTGAAATGGTTTTCCCGTATTTGGTAAGTCAGCAGAGGCAACATTTAGAACGGAGCCACAGCCACCAAATCGTTCATTCTGACAGCCGTAGACGACCAGCGGGATTTTCATCAGGCTGAGAGCAGCTGCACACATAATGCAGGGTTCCACAGTGACATACAACACGGTATGTTCAAACACAGCAGAAGGACTCTGGCCATTTCGTTGACACCAATCGAGGACTTGATCAATGGCCACCATTTCTGCATGTCGAGTAGCATTTTTGGTTTGATTCACTTCATTTCTTCCCTTCCCCACGATCTCATTGTTGTAGACCATAAGACAGCCAACAGGGACTTCGGTATTTTCAAGGGCGTCTTTGGCCATGCGCATCGCTTCCTCCATCCACCGTGCCATCTCCAGGGCCAAAGACACGGCGGTCGAGACGCCCGGGGCTGGCATGGACGCGGCCAACGCCTCCGCCTCCATCCAGCTGGGTTAACGCACAGCTCTGACCCGCGGGCCTTCCGGGCCGGGAACCAAGTATTTATCTTTTTAAATTTAAATTTTTGTTTTTCTATATTTTCTGTTTTTTTTTTTTCTTAATGTCTCTCCTATCATTCTGTCCAATCCATTTCCCTCTCTGAGATTAGGCCTTGGTTAAATTCACTCTCATCTTACCTCGCCACCACCCTATAATTCTATTTTTCCCCACATTTCTCCCTACATCTAATAATTTCTGGTTTGCCAATTTTTTTCTTTGCTATTCTTAGCCCATTAATCCATAGTTGTTTGATGTTGAATAGATTGTATCTGTTGAACTAGATTGTGTCTATAGCCTTTTGACTGTGCAACTACCAAACTTTGGTTGATGCTTGCCTTAAAATTATGTTCTAGCACAAAATTAGTGTTACTTTCATAGCAAATGAGCAGAAAAAGCCAGAAAAACAGAAGAAAAATGGCAAGCCCAGGTATCTGGACTCCCACTCATGATAAACAGTTGACAGAATAGTTAGTGAATAATCCAGAGGACAGTTCCCAAAAATCTGTACAAACAATACTGGTAAAAATGGTGAATGAAAAGATTGAAAACCTACAAAGGACTCAGTGTGAGCATGATAGGGAGAGAGAGAGGCAAACCAAAGATTAATACTGGAATCTCGTGAGAGTGCAGAAACTACTCAAAGATTGGTACAGGAAATGTGTGAGCAGATTTAGAACAGTCAAAGAGCAATACAGGAATTGCATAAGCAGGCTGACAACAATCAAAGAGAAACACAGCAATTGCATGAGGAGGAGGATAACAGAAAAAGAGAAACACAGGTATTGTGTAAGCAGGTTGAGAACAGTCAAAGAGAACTTCAGGAATTGCATGAACATGAGGAAGCTAATCAAAGAATAATACAGCAATTGTGAGAGCGGAGTGAGAATACACAAAGATCAAGAGAGACATTAATGGAATCCATAAAGAGACAGCTGAAAGAATTCAGGGAGACCACAAATGGAATCCTGAATAGAGCGTGGCAGAGGGAATGAGCAACAAAGGAAACCATAAACAATCAACTAAGTCATTTGAGAATAAATACTGAACACCAAATTAAGGAAGTATAGAAGTTCATAAAAGATCTAAAAGAAAGCTCTAACAAAGAATTTGAAGCCATTAAAGCCGACCAACTAGAAGGAAAAGAAATTAAAAACAAAGTAGAAAGTCATGACAGTAGGTTAAACCATGCAGAAGATAGAATCTTGGAGATTAAAGACAGCCTTGATATTATAGAGAAATAACATACTACTATCCAAGACAAATCCAAGGAATATGGGATAGATCTATTCAACATTTGGAAGACACCATCAGTAGGTCTAATATGAGGATAATGTTTGTAAAGGAGCACCTAGAAACAGAAGTTAATGGTCGAGAACATTTGTTTTACAGGATCCTAGCAGAGAACTTCCCAAACATGCAAAAAGTTAGGATTATTCAGATAGAAGAAGCTTTTAGAACCCAAAATATACCAGACCAGAACAGGACATGGCAATGTCGCATTATAATCTGCACAGTATCAATTCAGACAAAGGAAAAGATCCATAAAACTGTCAAGTAGAAAAGATCAATCACCTATAAGAGGAAATCAATTAGAGTCCCCTCAGATTTGTCAGCAGAGAGAATTAAAGCAAGAAGAGCCTGGAATGATGTATGCCATGCCCTAAAGACAAACAACTATCAATCAAGAATACTCTACCCAGCTACACTCTCCTTCATAATCGAAGGTCAAAGAAAAACCTTCCATACCAAAGACAATCTGAAACAATATATCTCCCAAGAAGTAGCCCTACAAAAGCTACTTAAACATGTGCTACAAATAGAAAACCAACAAGATCACAATAAAGGCCAAGAAACAGCCCCCAAGAACCATAGGAAGAACCCAGTTGCCGCAGCCCCCAGAAGGTGGATAACATGGCAGGAACTCCCAAACACCTCTCAGTCCTAACTCTCAACATTAATGGACTTAACTCTCCAATTAAGCCACGTAAAAAGGCTAGTTGGATTAAAAAGCAAGATCCTTTTATCTGCTGCCTTCAGGAGTCACACCTTTCCCATGAAAACAAACACATTTTGAAAGTGAAAGGCTGTAACAAATCTACCAAGCAAATAGCCCCCATAAACAAGTGAGAGCTTCTATCCTAATATCAGATAAAATATACTTCAAATTAAAATTAGTGAAAAGAGATAAAGAATGTCGTTTTATACTAATTAAGGGATTTCCCATTCAGGAGGATATTACAAATCTAAATATTTATTCTCCAAACAAAAGACCACCCAGATTTATCCAAGAAACACTACTTTCCCTCAAAGCTCACATAGATCCAAAGACATTAATTGTAGGGGACTTTAACACACCACTATCCACACTAGATAGATTAACTCGGCAAAAACTCAACAGAGAAACTGCAGATCTAAACACCTGCATGGATCAATTAAATTTAACAGATATCTACCAAATATTTCACGCAGTAGCATCAGATACATGTTTTCCTCATCAGCTCACAGAAAATTTTACAAAATATACACCATTTGAGGTCACAAATCAAACTTGTCCAAATTCAGAAACATTATAGTTTTAAATTGCCTTCTCTCAGACCACAAGGGAATAAAATTAGAACTCAATACCAAAATGCACCAAAAAGTCCTGTGACAAATAGAGGCTGAACAACACACTGTTGAAACACCAGTGGGTCATGGAAGAGCATAGAAAGGAAATTCAAATATTCATGATATTCACCAAAAATGAGGGGCTGGGAAGGTGGCTCAGTGGTAGAGCGCTTGCCTTGCATGCGTGAGGCCCTGGGTTCGATTCCCCAGCACCACATAAGCAAAAAGAAAAAAAAGCCAGAAGTGGGGTTATGGCTCAAGTGGTAGATCGCTAACCTTGAGCTGAAGAGCTGAGGGACAGCGCCCAGACCCAGAGTTCAGGCCCCACGACCAGACACAAAAAAAGCCAAAAAAACAAAAAATAAAAATGAACACACAAATTACTTGCTCCTCTTGGACACGGCAAAGGCAGTATTCAGAGTGTTTTATAGCTCTTAATTACTAAATCAATAAATTGGAGAGATCTGGAACCAACAATTTAGTGAGATATCTGAACCTCCTTGAAAAAGAGCAACAAGATAAATCCCAATTCAGTAGATGGAAAGAAATAATTAAAATTACATCAGAAATAAACGAATTAGAATCCAAAATAAAAACATAGAATCAACAAAACAAGAGTTTGTTCTCCAAAAAATTAACAAAATTTATAGATTCTTAGCAAATCTTATCAAAAAAACAAGAGAACACACCCAAATAAATAAACTCAGAGATGAGAATGGAAACAGCATCCCAGAAAAAACCAAGATTCAGAAGATTAAAAGGAATACTTCTCAAACCTTTATGCTAATAAGTTTGAGAACTTGGCAGAAATAGATCTTTTCCTAGCAATTATTGACATGCCAAACATCAACCAAGATGAGTTAAACCATTTTAACTGGCCTATATTAAGCATTGAAATAGAAACAGCAATGAGACCTCCCATCTCAGAAAAGCCCAGGACCAGATGGATTTACAGCGGAATTCTACATGGCCTTCAAAGCAGAGCTCACATCAACATTCCTCCAACTCTTCAATGAAATTGTAAGAGAAAGTTCACTACAAAAATCATTCTTTGAAGCCATCATAGCCCTCATCCAAAAACCAGGTAGGGACTCATCATAGAAAGAGAACTATGGACTCATTTCTTTGATGACCATTGATGCAAAACTTCTCAACAAAATTTTGAGCAGTTGACATAAAAAATTCATCCAAAATATCATACACCACGATCAAACAGGATTCATTTCAGGGATGCAAATATTGATCAATATACACAAGTCAATTAATATAACTCATTACATCAACAAATGGCAAGGATAACCACATAGTTATTTCAATAGATGCAGAATAAGCATTTGACAAATCCAACAAATCCTTTATGATCAAGGTTCTGGAAAAATTAGGAATCCAGGGAACATTCCTCAATACAATAAAGGCTGTATATGACAAACCTACAGCCAGCATTATAATTAATGGTGAAAAACTAAAGCCATTTCCTCTTAACTCGGAAACATTACAAGGATGTCCACTCACTACACTTCTCTTAAATTTAGTATTAGAATGTCTATCTGCAACAATAAGACATGATGCAAACATAAAAGGGAGAGGCTGGAAAGGTGGCTTTGTGGTACAGTGATTGCCTAACATTCTTGAGGCCCTGTATTTGATTCCTCAGCACCACATAGGCAAAAAGAAAAAAGCTGGCAGTGGCACAATGGCTCAAGTGGTAGAGGGCTAGCCTTGAGCTGAAGAGCTGAGGGACAGTTCCCAGGCCCATTGTTCAGGCCGTATGACTGGACCCCCCCAAAAAAAAACATAAAAGAGATCCAAATAGGGAAAGATGAAGTAAAATTCTCCCTCTTTGCAGACCACGTGATTTTCTATTTAAAGAATCCCATGACTCCACTCCCAAATTACTGAAGCTGATTCAATACTGTTGCAAAGCAGCAGGATATAAAATTAACCCTCAGTAATCAATGGCTTTTCTGTATGACCACAATGAGGAAAGCGTTGGTGAAATCATGAAGGCAACACCATTCATAATAGCGCCACCAAAAATACATTATCTAGGAATTAACCGAAGAAGTGAAGTACCTCTATTATGAAAATTTAAAAACCTGAAAAAGGAAATCAAAACAGAACTTAGAAAGTGGATAAACCTCCCATGCTTCTGGACTGGATGGATCACAATCGTGAAAACGGCAATACATCCCAAGGTGATCTACAAATTCTATGCAATACTAATCAATATTCCAACCTCATTTTTCAAGGAAATAGAAGAGGCAATCCAAAAATTCATATGAAACAGTAAAAGACAACAAATAGCGAAAATGATCCTTAGCAGAAAGAACAGTGCTGGAGTAATATCAATACCAAAATTCTAACTCAACTACAATGCCATAGTAATCAAAACAGCTTGGGACTGGCAAATGAAAAGACCTCAGGACCAATGGAATAGAATTTAAAACCCAGAAATGAACACACAGATCTATAGCCCCCTAATGTTCGATAAGGGAGTTAAAAAAAATAGAATGGAAGAAAGACAACCTCTTCAGTAAATGGCGCTGGCAAAATTGGTTAATCACTTGTAGTAAACTAAAGCTAGATCCTTATATATCACCCTGCACCAGAATCAACTCCAAATGGATCAAAGACCACGGAGTCAAAGCAGACAGCCTGAAAACATTACCGGGTAGAATAGGAGATACCCTAAGTCTCCTTGGCACAGGCCGAAAAATTTTCTTAATAGAGACCCAGAAACACAACAAATTAAAGAAAGGTTGGACAAATGGGATTGTGCCACGCCTACTCCAGTGGAGTCTGCTTAGCATGGGAAACCATCTTTCAGACCTGAGAAAGGGGCTTCAGAGACCTATCTCTGAGTATTGGGATATCACCGAAGTCTACCTCAGAGAATGGGGCTTTACAGAGACCTATCTCCGAGTTTTGGGACTTCACTGAAGTCTACCTCGGAGAATAGGGCTTCTAAGAGGCCTACTCCTGGAAAGGCTGGCAAACCCTTGGGAAAGATGTGTTTCTGCCTTTCTTTTCCTCATAAGAGTGCCTATTAATCTTTTACTGCTTCTACTGCTCTTTGTACTTACTCATTGTCAACATTCCTTTATTCAAAGCTCTCTCTTAAGAGTGTTGATGACTCCAATATCTTATGAGTGTCTTAAAAAATATGACTAACTCACCAGAGTTAAGTGCTACCCTGAAACCCCTCTTATGGAGGCTAGTAGACAAGTTATAAGTAATTATAAAAGTATTGGGGGTTTCACGAAGTCACTTCAGCAGAAGGAATTGTTTGTAAGGGACTTACAAGAAGCTGTAGGCTCAGCTAGAGCAGAAAGAATGTATGGCAATTGCTGAGATAACTATTTAGGAGAAAGAATTTCCTGCTACTCTCTTTTATTTACTAAGAGACTTGCTAGATCTAGGTCTCCTTGAGGTTTACTATTAAAGAAGAAACAGGAAAGATCTTATGGGAAAGTTAAGGCCTCTATAAAGATAGGTAATGGTTAATTGGTGACAAACATCGTAATCGTTGTATTTCTTAGAGATAAGCCGGAAACAAGTGCCTATCAGGTGACCAACTGGTGACCACCCAAAAATGAAGCCATGCAGCAAGATTGTGTAGCCTTTTGCCCTTTCTCATGGAGACTTTTGCTATAAAAGTTTGTTATCCTCTGCATTAAATCACACTCAGCATCCACTCCTATTGTGTGTGAGTTGTCTGTTTGCCATCTCCCCATCCTATACCAGGTTCCTCCCCTAGGTGTCCTCCGTCGTCCCGACAGAGCCCGGTCCGCGGCAGGATTGCATGAAATTGCACAGCTTCTGCATGGCAAAGGACATAGCTAGGAACATCAATAGAAAGCCCACGGATTGGGAGATGATCTTCACTAGCCATACAACGGACAAAATATACCTGGAACTCAAAAGAATTAAATCCCCCAAAAACAAATCCTCAAAGAAACAACTGCCCAATAAATAATGAACTAAGGTCTTAAAGAGAAACTTCTCTGAAGAGGAAAGAAGGATGGCCAATAGACACATGACGAAACGTTCAACCTCCCTAGCCATAAAAGAAATGCAAATCAAAACAACATTGAAATACCACCTCATCTGAGTTAGAATGGTTATAATCATGAATTCTAATAACAACAGATGCTCGAGGGGATGTGGACAGTAGGGAACCTTACTGCATTGTTGGTGGGAGTGTAAACTTGTTCAACCACTTTGGAAAGCAGTATGGAGTTTTCTCAAATGACTCCACATATAACTCCCCTATGTCCCAGCAATCCCACTTTTGGGCATTTACCCAAATGATCACAAACAAAGGTATCAGCACAATTATGTTTATTGCAGCATTATTTACCAAAGCTAAGATACGGAACCAACCCATATGCCCCTCAGTATATGAATGGATGAAGAAAATATCGTATATATACACAATGGAATTTTATGCCTCTATCAGAAAGAATGACATTGCCCCATTTGTTAGGAAATGGAAAGACTTGGAAAAAGTTATATTAAGTGAAGTAAGCCAAGCCCAAAGAAAGATAAGTCTCATGGTTTCCCTTATTTGCAATAACTAATATACTTCTGAGACAAGCAGAAACGGTCAGATAAATTGATGTTACACAAAATGAAACCCAAAATAAGGATTTAAATGTTTTTTTTTTCTTTCTTGCAATTGTTTCTAACATATGTATAAGATGATTCCTTTGTTGCTTTGTATGTCCTTCCCTCAGGATACAACCCCTGCTTTCACTGTATTTGATGTTGTTTTAATTTGTGATGTGGAGAGAAAAAATAGATTGTTTAAATATGGATACAGGTGGACCCATTGCAACAATGAGATGACAAGACTTTATGTAGAAAAACGAAATGTACAACTTGGCTGGGGGGGAATATGGGAAGGGATGGGAAGGAGAAACAAGAGGAGGCAACAACGTTTGATAAGAAATTTACTCATTCCCTTGTCCATGTAATTGTAACCATTCTGTAAGGTATTTTCACAATTGAGATAAAAAAAGAGGCCAAAAATCACCTCTACGGTTTTCTATGAAAATACAGCATAATACAATCTGTTCCTCAAGGAAATTAAACAGTAACTGGCAATATTGTCAATTTCATAAATGATATAAGAAGACTGAAGAACAAATTTCAAATCAAACTGGGTGATATAAAATTTACTTTGCCCCTGTAAACAACCTTTCAATTCTATCTATATCTTGTTCCCAAAATGGTTCATATTTTATTCTAATCATATTTTTAATTAACTTTAATTAGTTGAATGGGATTTGCTATTTGATAAAGCAGTTTATGAATAGTGTTTAGTGAGGTTTTTTTTTTTTTTTTCTTTTTCTCTCCTGAGGTTTGATCTCTTATTCTGGGTGCTGTCCCTGAGCTCTTTTGGATGAATGCTTGAACTCGACCACTTGAGGCACAGCAGCACTTTCATAATTTTCTGAGATTTAATTGGAGATAACACTTTCACAGACTTTCCTGCCAGGGCTGGCTTCAAACCTCAATCCTCAGCCTCCTGTGCATCTAGGACAAAAGGTGTGAGCTGCTAGTGCCCAGCTTAATACAATGCATTTTTTTATTTTGGGCTAGTTCTGAGGCTTGAACTCAGGGCCTTGACAATGTCCTTGAGCTTCTTTTCCTCATGCTAGCACTCTATTACTTGTGTCATAGTGCCAATTCCAGCTTTTTTTGTTTATGTAGTACTGAAGAATCAAACAAAGGGCTTCATACATACAAGACAAACAGTCTACCACTAAGCCACATTTCATGGCTAATACAATGCACCTTGAGGTCCATTATCCCTTATCCATCTCAATCCTTTCTCATCCCTAAATTTACATAAACTTGCAATGTCATATATAGTCACTCAGAGGATATGCCACTGATCATATTTTCTTGATAGTCTTATTCACCAACATACTAAACTTATCCATTACAGAATTCTGTGATTTTAAATTCTTAATTATCACTTAGATTCACCCACTACTATTCTAAAATTTTTCCTAAGGTTAATGCAAATGTAATCTGTAATTCTTCGATAAAGTACATTCATAGAATGTCAAAGAGTTGGAATATGAACGTCACCTTCCGTTCTAGAATATTTTATTATCACTGCCCTCTCAAAATACTCCAATATTTATTAGTAGTCACTTCCTGTCATCATTTCAAACTACCATCCACGTGACTAACCATTACTTCATAGTCTACCACTACAGATGTGCCAATATAAAAAAGCTCATATAATTAGAAAATGTAGTCTATCCATTTCTCCCATGCAATATTAGTGTTTCCCAAGTAAGTAAGTCCATGTAAATTTTTCTCATTGATAGAGCATATTGTTTTGTATGCATATGTATAATTGTATAACGTCCTCAATGCGCATTTCAATATTTTATTATATGTTATTGTAAAAGGTTTTGTACATGTGTCTCATTGGACATAAGTTGAAATATATTTTGTATATAAAATTATGATTGAAAATGCTGGACCATAGTGGCAACTCTATGTGTAATATCTTAATGATTGCCAATATGTTTATCAAACTGTTTATATCACTTTAAGTGTGAAGCACCAAGGTATAAGGATTCCAATTTCTACATACTGGTTGTGCAGGGCTATCTTATTGTTGCTTGTATTTCCACTAATCACTACATGTATGCAATGTCTAGGTATGATATGATCTTTCCATATGTTCTTTGGTTGTTGTTATATTATTACAGAGATATGTATTTGGATTTTTTGATAACTTATTCAGGAAGGTTAGTTTTTAATTGGCATTAATATTTATAAATTTATTACATTTTCTAAAAACAGCTGACCAGCACTCTTTGATTCATTGACAAATGACTATAAACTGGAATATATTTCTCTTTCCAATATTAAAAGTGTTAGTGTAAAATTGTTACGTTTGTAGAGGAAAGAGTGCAGAACTCAGTGGGTCTGTAAGGCACCTGATTAAGTCCATATAATTACTTTCAAGGAATATTAATAAGGAGTAAAACCAAACATTTGTGGAATTACAGTCTTTAATAAATGGTGATAGGTTAGACAATATTGGGAAGAATAAAAAATGAACATTGACTTAAACGTAACAATTTATTCAAATATTAACTTCAAGCAGGATTAATACATGGCATATAAAACAAAAAGAGTCATGTAAATGTAAAGCAAAGGAAGATGTCTTGACAATTTTGGAGATGAAGCATTCTTAACTTAGGCATTAAACTTATGGGAAAGCAAAACTTGATATAGTAGAACTCAATGAAAGTGTAAAAATTTTGTCTGTGAAAGCTCATATATAAGTAGTGAATAGAAGTTGGGAGCAGAGGGCTCATGTATATCATCCTAGCTACTTAGGAGGCTGTGATTTGAGTATTGCTGTTTGAAGCCAGCCCACAAAATAAAGTCCCTGAGAATCATATCTCTGATTAATCAGCAAAAAAGCAGAAGTAAAGAATGACTCAAAGGGTAATTTTTTAACAAACTGCAACAAATCTCAATGACCCTGAGTTCAAGCCCCAAGAACACACATACATGTACAATTAATAGTAGTAATACTAATAGTGATGATAATGATGATGATGAGGAGGAGGATGATGACGATGAGGATGAAGGGTACTCCTCATCAAGGATAAAATATTTGCAAATCCTATACCTGAAGAATGCCTCAAATCGAGACTCCACACAGAACTCTCAAAACCTAATGTTAAAAACATCAATTAGACACCAGCATAATATATCTTGTAAAAAAATAAGCACAAGAAAAACATCATCAGTCATCAAATAAATGCACATTAAAACTAAAATGACCTCATAAAACATGGATGCGAATTACTTCACATAATACAATAATGACAATACTAAATGCTATCAAGAAACAGAGAAACTGGATGCTGGCAGGAATGTCAAATGGGAAATCCACTTCTGAAAAGATTTCTACAGCTTCCTAGAATATGAAATTTGCAACCAACAACAGCATAGCATACGAATTGAGATCTTCAGGCTTTGTCTCATAGACATAAAACATAACATTCGGCCGGGCGCTGGTGGCTCACGCCTGTAATCCTAGCTACTCAGGAGGCTGAGATCTGAGGATCGTGGTTCAAAGCCAGCCCGGGCAGGAGAGACTGTGAGACTCCTATCTCCAATAAACCACCAGAAAACCGGAAGTGGCGCTGTAGCTCAAGTGGTAGAGCGCTCGCCTTGAGCTGAAGAGCTGAGGGACAGCGCCCAGGCCCAGAGTTCAAGCCCCACGACCGACAAAAAAAAAAAAAACAAAAACATAACATTCACCCAAAGGCTAAAGCACAGAGGATTATAGCAGCATTATTTCCTCAGTCAAAGAAATGGAAATAAATTCAGGCTTTCTTCAGGTGAATGGGAAACGAATTGTGCTACATTCTATAATGACAGAGCCAAAAGGCAACTCGAGTGAATACAATAAAATATTAAGGCATACAAATAACTGGGAATAATCTATCATATATTTGAAGGCAATCTTAAAAGCTTATTTATTGCATGATCTACAAGTCAGAGAAACAAAATGTGTTGGTTTCCAGGATGACAGAGTTGGGGATGGGTCAAATAGAAGTAGTGGGTTTTATTATAAAAAGGAATCATGAGACAGACACATTTTTTGTAAAGAAACGTATCTGTAAATATGGTATATTCATATCGAGTTGATAAAATTATATTGGATTTAATATGTGCACAAAATATTTAAAACTACTGAAGTCTGCATAAGGTACTTGTGAAATATTAATGTCCTACTTGTGATGTCATACTATAAAAATTTAAAGAAACTGGGAAAAGTATTCAAGGGACATCTCTGTGTTCTTCGAATAACATCATAAAACCTCAATAAAACTTAATGATATCTATAAAACAGAAGTCAATGTTGAATGTTTACAATGGAAAATAGTCTGGGTCCAAGCTTGAGGTGAAATATACCTTGCTATTTAGAAAGCAGAGATTTAGAAGGCTGATATCAGGGACAGTTTCGAAAAAAAAAATCGTGAGAAATTACAAAACCAAAGTAAGCTAAATATAATATAATATTCTTATTATCTCACATTTGTGGAAGCCATAGGTAAAAGATCATTGCTCAAGGGAGGCTTGGCCTGAAAAATAATCTAAAGTGGTTAGAGCTTTAACAACTTCAAGCACTAGTAGTGCCAAAGGAAAAAAGAAAAGAAGAAAACAGAAAAGGAAAGAAAGGATAGAAAAGGGAAACTATTTCCTCTTCATTCTTGTAGTTTCATGTCATTGGGTACAAGAATTGAAAATATTTTGTTTACTTTTCAAGGATTCAGAAATCTCTAATATGAAAGCGTTTATTTCAAGTAATTATTGTGTTACTACTATTTATTAATTTATTATTAGGCCTTCTTGGAAATATAACCCATGGCTTGTATATATTAGTCTAGTTCTACAACTAAGCTGTACCCAAGCTCTGTTGTATAGTTTTGGAAATTGTTTATGATTTCTTCAATAGTTAGCTATTCTACTTTTCATCTTATCTTTTCTCTTCCATCTTTTCCCCTATGTGTAGTTTATGTGTTGAAAACTTTCAATTTTATCTTCTAAACTTAGAATGTTGCTGTTGAGTTTACAGAGAAGTCAGTTGTTTTATGACATCTATTAAAATTATATATAGATATATGAATTTCACATGTACGATTGATTCTTAGAGTTCATTGCAATAAGCAACATTTATCTTGTAATATGCACCATAGGTATTGAGCCATTGTGATCCTCTCATAAGAATAGCTTCCATTGTTCTTGCCATGTGAATGCTTAGAGTGCTGTTAGTTAATCATGTCCAAGTGTAATTATTTATCTTTTACTATCTATTGGATTAACTTGCAGATTTATGGACACAGTCCAGTTATTACAAATGAGGAAAACCATGCAGCATGTATTTAATTGGATCTAGCTTATTTCACTTAATATCATTTTTCCCAGTTTTTCCCTTTCCTCAGGAATGGGGTAATGACATTCTTTCCAATGGAAGCACGGTATTCTATCAATACAACGGAACTGAAGAACCAGAAATGGAATTCACACCTCTAGTCACATAATCTTTGATAAGGAAGTAAGAAACACAGGATGCAATAAAGACAGCCTCTTAAAAAATTGTGCTGACAGAATTGGCTGTACAAAGAAAACTGAAGTTAGATTCTTATATATCCCCCTGTACTAAGATTGATTCCAAATGGATCAAAGACCTCAATGTAAGTCCAGATACTTTGAGAATGTTACAGGAAGAGTTAGGAGAAAAACGAGGAGGGCTCCTTGGCACAGGAGAAAACTTTCAAAGTAAGTTTAGATAAATGGGAATACATCAAGCCAAATCAATCATTAGTCAGACTCAAAAGCCATGAAGGAAAAGAGATAGTGTAGCACAGATTTATTAGGGAGCAAACTTACATATGAGAGCCTGAGACAATGTATACCAATACTCCCTTATCTACATAGGTTATTTATAGTGGGTTTACATGAATATAAGAGTTTTCTGGTGGGGATTATTAAGAAAATGCTAAAACATAGATAGTACGTGAAATGAGTTGTAACTGAATCAAGGAAGGGGGATCTAGTTCAAAGTCTTGGCTTGGTGCCAGCAAACTAATGTATATCTGCACAAAGGAAGACGGGTAAAAGTGGAGTGGATATAAATAAAAGCACTGGTCTGAAGCCTCAAAGTAAGGACCTCAGTTTGGTGTGATCCAAGCAGTCTCTAACATGAGTTTGTTTTTTTTTTTAAATTAACAAGCATTATTTTAGACTTTTACAGAGTGGAATGGTGCATAGTCACAGGCAATGTCTGCTATGTCAGGTAATCCAGTCTGCTCATTCACATGTTACCCAATAGCCAGGTTTCAACACAAATTACTACAATGAGATTGTACAAATGAGACTGTAACTTTTCCCTCTCATGAATCAAAATTCTGTCAAATGATTTCTGTCTTCCAGATGTTTATACAACATTTCTCATGATCTTTTCTACTATTTTGTCTTCATTATTGATGTACATAGTACTTTTGTTGTTGTCTTGTATGTATATGCCATTTTTGGGCCTTGAACTCAATGTTTAATGTTCTCTCTTTAATAGTCTCCCTTGTATTTTTTGCTCATGGCTGATGACACTATTCTTTGAGCCACATCTTTACCTTCTGCTTCTGGCTGGATAGTTAGAGATAACTTCACATTTTTGTCTGTTTGGACTGACATTGAACTAAGACATTCAGGTCTTAACCTTCTGAGTTTCTAGGATTCTACACATGAATGGCTAACACCAAGCTTTGCTATACTGTGATTTTAATTATGTGTTAGGAGAAAGTGAAAGTATATTTGTGCTAAGAGTGCAATTTTCAAATACAAGTTTGAATCAACTTTATATAGTGTAACTGTTATCAATTTTAACAGTTAAATCAATGAATGTTACACATTCCCACAGAAATATAATTGAAAATAAAAGGCATAATTTTTTCTTAAAACGAGTAAAGGAACCATGAATTTCTTTCACTTTACAATTCATGTTTTATATAATTTTAATTAGCAGACTTCCATGATCAAAAGTAAATATATTAATTTTATACTACAAGAAGCAAAGTGATTATAGTTAAAGATAGATATTTCATCACAGCCAGAAGATAACTTTTGAGCATTCTCACTAAAATGTTACATGCAGAAATTAACGGATATAATGCAGCTTGATCATTACATTGGGATTACCACTCCATACTTCATAAATGTTTAAAAAATAATTATGTAGCTAGGTGCCAGTGGCTTATGCTTTTAACCCTAGCTACTAAGAAGTCTGAGAGCTGAGAATCATGGTTCAAAGGCAGCCTAGGCAGAAAAGTCTGTGAGACTCTTATCTCCCATGAGCCTCCAGAAAACTCACAGTGGCTCAACTGGTGGAGCACTAGTTTTGAGCTGAACTGCTGAGGGACAGCATCAATGCCAAGATTTCAACCCCATGACCAGCAAAATTTAAAAATAAACAGTTACAAATAAATATTTTGACATAAATGTTAAAATACATACTTTAATTGTACATCTATTTTTTTTTCTGCCTAATATCCTATTCCTTAGGAAGACCTTTTTGTGTAACCCTGTGTTCTTGATTAGAAGACCGGAGCAAAGGCAATAATGAAAATATTCAAGGAAAATACTTGAAAACAATAGTAAAACAAACGCAGACAGTCCT
This sequence comes from Dipodomys spectabilis, assembly GCF_019054845.1. Classification (NCBI taxonomy): domain Eukaryota; kingdom Metazoa; phylum Chordata; class Mammalia; order Rodentia; family Heteromyidae; genus Dipodomys; species Dipodomys spectabilis. The sequence continues at coordinate 109,373 of NW_024871098.1, read as the reverse complement.
GTTTTCACTGGTTCCAATGAGAATATACATTAAAGTATCACCTTTTTGTTATCATTTAAAGAGCAATAATTATACTTTAATTAGCAGTGAAGAAGGGAACAGAAAAATGTGCTTGAAGTCAGCTCGACTTTGAACAATCCAACATAATCTAATGGATTTTCCTTGTTTTTCTATGTAGTTACCCAAATAATAGAGAGAAATACTTTAAGGCAGGAAAACAGCTAAGCCTAAGCAGTAAACTTTTGTATATAAAATAATGGTAAAGGTCTGACTCTTTCAAAGTCAGGCTTGCAAAGTGGAAAAGTGTATTTGCTTTAGTGTGAACAAAAAAATATATAAAAATCCTTTATTAATGTTTTACATATGTAGACTAGGACTTCTCATGTTGGAGAAGAGGAAAGGTATGAAAAAGTTCAAGATTGACTATTCCCCAAGATCATTCTTATTTATTTAATTATTTATTTTATATTTTTTATTAAAAAAATTTTTTTGGTCCGGTCGTGTGGACTGAACTCTGGGCCTGGGTGCTGTCCCTCAGCTCTTCAGCTCAAGACTAGCACGCTACCACATGAGCCACAGCACCACTTCTGGCTTTTTTCTTTTTGCTTATGTGGTGCTGAGGAGTCGTACCCAGGGCCTCATGCAGGCAAGGCAAGTGCTCTAACACTGAGCCACCTTCCCAGCCCTATCATTCTTATTTATAATGTATATCAATGAAAGTAGCCTTGATTCCTCTTAGTATCATGCTTGTTTACATTTAAAAGCATTATTTGTTGCTGGGTTATAAGCTGCAAACACTTGAGTATTAATAAGCAGTCATTTCCTAAGAAAGGAAAGTTATTGTGTTAACAAACCTAAAATATCAAAGACTCAGCATAGTGGAAACTATTTTCTAGCTGTATCACAATTAGTAGATATAGAATTTGTTTCCCATTGTTCCAGTGGACCCATTTTTGTTATCTTCTTTTTCACCATCTAGTGATCTTATAACATCCTATACCATCCTGGGATGTCTGTATCTTTACTGGATTCTCTAATTTCTGTTGGAAAGTTAGGTAGGATAGGAGATTGTATTTTTGTTTCTGTTGTAACTTATTTTGTATTACTTTAGAAACTGTAACTCAAAATGACATAAATTATCTTTATGATATTAGGAGACAGATTTCATTTCCATATTCTTATCCTAGCCTTCTAAATAACTTTGGTACTTAGTAATCCTCAAATGTGAAAATAAATACAGCGAGCTTCTTATTTAAATAATATTTAGAATTTCAAGACTTCATTAATGCAAGCCCCTTAGTAGTATGTTCATCATACATGTGTCCAAAGCCGGTGGGAACTTTTTCTTATTCTCAGAAGCTAGTGAAGGGTTAAAGTCTTGAGGCAGTGACCACTTGTTGCTTGTTTAAAATCAGCAAATTAGCAGAGCAACACGTGGTGGTAATCCAATCACCTGGTTGGTTGTGTGCCTTTATAAGTCCTGCAAATCTTTAGCTTGGGGCTCTCTTCCTAGGCTCTGCTGTGTCAGAGTGTAGTATGAGGCCTGAGCTGCAGCCCATTTAAATAAAACCTTAAAACAGCTGTAAAGTCTGACTCTCAGTGGTCTTCTTGGTGGCAGTTCTGCGACCTGGGCCCAACATATTAGTGGGGGCTTATCCAGGATTCCCCCAAAGACCCCTGAGACCTCAGTCTCCAAACGTAAAACAGTGCTGTTTTTGTTAATTTGTCTTGCCCTGTTGTTGTATGTTTTACTTTCGTTTTCCTTTGTGAGGTTGGCCGCTCTGATTCATACTGTGAAAAGCGATGTTAAAGCAGACATGCTTGCATGACAACCATGGAGCAACTGGGAGACTTCCCAGATCCTCTTGTGAAGGGGTTTCCTTGGAAACCCGCCGTGTGAATTGTGGTGTAGGGGTCCTTGGAACCATGCCGTGAGAATTGTGGGGCATGGGTCGGTTCGGTGTTGGGCCAGAAATGGCAAAGAGTGCCTCCTAACCGAGGCTTAACTAGCCACTGTGGGTCGGATCTTTCTGCTGTGGGGCATGGGTTGGTGTGGAACCCCCCAGTGTCAGGAGTCAGCGGACCAATTTGGGAGATCTCCACTTAGTAACTGTCAGACCTGCGTGTGTTTTGTTTGTAGTATTTATTGTTTTTTTTTTTTTTTTTTGACTGTACCACTGACAAGACAGGAAACCATGGGCAACAGTTCATCTAGCTCCCTAGTCTTACAAAAAGAAACTAAGAAAAAGAAATTGTACCCCCCCCCCCAGTATTTCAGGGAGATAACTTGGAAGAAGAATTGTTTCCTCCCCCATAGTACCTTTCCCAGGTTCCTTTTGCAGAACCTGAGAATGTTCAAGAGGAGGAGGGAGCTATGGAACCATCAGCCAAACCCTCAGCACCTGCTCTTAAACTTTCTGAGGGGCCAGTCACTCAATGACGCTGTAGGATCAACCCCCCTTATAATGTAGCACTTTTCCCTTACACACCGTAGGTCCTGTGGATGCAGATGGTTGACAGCAAATCCAATATTGGCCATTTTCTACCAGTGATCTATACAACTGGTGCACCTAATATGCCCCCTTTTCTAAAAATCCCCAGGATTTAATTTGTTTGCTTGAAACTATTCTCTTTACTCACCAGCCCACTTGGGATGATTGTAGTCAGCTTTTGCAGGTCCTTTTTACCACGGAAGAGAGAGACTGTATCCTAGAGTCCACTCAGAAACATGTCCCTGGCCCCACAGGAGCACCCATCATGGATCCTGCCCTAATCGCTGCCTATTTTCCTGAGCTCTAACCAACATGGGACTGCACAATACAGTTGAAGGTAGGGAGCAACTCCTCATCTATCGCCAGACTCTGTTGGCAGGTCTCACGACGACTGCTCGCCAGCCTACTAATATGGCAAAAGTTTATGATGTTAGACAGGGAGGAAGTAAAAGTCTGGCAGCACATCTTGAGAGGCTCACGGAAGCTTTTAGTCAACATACCCCATATGATCTTGAGACCCAGGAGTAGGCTCAGGTGATTGTGTTTGCCTATAAAAATCAAGCTGCACCAGACATAAAGTTAAAGTTGCAGGTTCCAGACAGACTTTGTGAAAAGTCTATTAGGGATCTAGTAGCAGTGGGGAAAAGGTTTACAATAAGAGACAGACAGAGGAGCAAAGACAGGAAAGGAAGGACAGAGAATGTGAAATTGAGCTTGAAAAGAGAGACAGGGCCAAGGAAAAGAGGCCAGACTTGTTGGACTTGTCACTATCGCATGCCGAGCATACCTGGTTCACAGACTGCAGCAATTTCATTCGAGATGGAAAAAGGTTCGTGGGCGCAGCAGTCACCACGGACACTGAGATAGTGTGGGTAGAAGCACTCCCCTGGGGAATGTCTGCACGAAGAGCAGAACTAACGGCACTAACAAAAGCCCTACAAATGGGAAAAGGGAAAAGACTAAATATTTACATGAACAGTCGGTATGCTTTTGCCACCGTGAATGTCCATGTAGCCATTTATCAAGAGACGGGGCTGCTGACAGCTGAAGGAAAGGCTATTAAAAACAAATAAGAAATTTTAAGCCTCATCTGGGCCTTTTGGGAACCAGCAAATATTGCCATTATGCACTGCCCTGGCCATCAAAAGGGAACATATTCAATAACCAAAGGAAATAACTTGGCCGATCAGGCAGCTAAGGAGGCGGCCCTCCAGCCGAGAGTTGAAGTAGACCCAGGGCCATGAGCTTTGACTCCTGAGCCCAATTCTCCCAAGGCTTGGAGTGGATAAAGAAAATTCCCATGGCCTATAAACCCTCAGACAGAGAAGTAAATAAAGACTGGTAGGAAACTGGTGAGGGGAAACTTATCTTGCCACAAAGATTGGTCAAGGGGTTTCTTAAGAGAATCCATCGGATCTCTCAAATGGGAACCCGAAGAACGCAGGACTTGCTCTGACACTCAGAAGTAAAAATTAGGCAAGGAAATTAACTCATTGAGGACATTGTTAAAAATTGTAAAGTTTGTCAGCTCACCAATGCCCCTAATCAGCCGGTTACAAAAGGAACTTGCTTCCGTGGAAATAGGCCAAGTGTGTATTGGGAAGTAGACTTCACAGAAATTAAAACTGGAAAATTTGGATATAAATATTTGCTAGTTTTTGTAGACACCTTTTCAGGATGGGTTGAAGCCTACCCAACAAAGCATGAGACTGCTAACATCGTGGCTAAGAAGATCCTGGAAAAAATCCTATCCAGGTATGTCTTCCCATCCACCATCGGGCGGACAATGGACCGGCCTTCGTCTCAAAAGTAAGTCAGGGAATAGCCGTGGCACTGGGGACAGATTGGAAATTGCACTGTGCGAATAGACCCCAGAGTTCAGGGCAGGTAGAAAGAATGAATCGGACTCTAAAAGAGATCTTAACTAAATTGGCTTTGGAGACTGGCACAGACTGGATATCGCTCCTTCTTTTTGCCCTGTTTAGAGTAAGAAATTAACCCTTTTTTCAAGAGAATTTGATTGTTAGTATTTTGGAATTATGCTTAATATTTATTTGATTGCTATTTTTAAAGAATGCACCACCCAATACTGGTTCTCTTCTAACTTTTTTAGGTCTAATCTATTTCTGAAAGAAACACAGCTATTTGAATAAATGAACTGCTTATTGAAGTTGAATCAGAAGAAAAGAGATGTTTCTGTGTGTATGTCACCTTAAAAATATACCTACAAGCTATTTATCTTAAAATCATCTATTTTTCATTATGTTTAGATTCTGATAAAATTTAGCCTCTCAACTCACACAATGATAATGCAGTCTTATTTCATGCCTCCTAAAAGCAACCAACAAATTACTTTGTTTTAAAAATATTTTTTTAATTTTTAAAATTATTATTGATTTAAAAATATATTTTTTTTTACAAAATTATGTAAGGCAAGTGGCATATTAGATATTTAGAGTCATGTTCAGACTCTATGGTGGAAGCCAGAAAGGGAAAAAATCATGTTTTTATTCTTCCTTGAACCACTCTGATTTACTTCATCTATTTCTGAAAGAATAAGATTCTGGCTTTGCAGCCTTTTGCTTGATATCCACAATGTGACATGCTTCTTTTATTAATAGAAGAATTTGGAGAAAGAATGCGAATTCACACTAGAAAAAGGAGAAGAGGAAAAGAGAAGGAGAAATCTAGATATTTTATTCTTCCTCATCTCACTCACAAGGTCTGGATAATGATTGTGGATATTAGATACATGCTATAGAGTGATTAAACACTTTGTAGAACAAGTTAACTCCTCAAGTGATCACATAAAGAATGCTTATTTATAAATAAATAATAGCTTTAAACAGGAAGTGTTATCTATTTGTTTAGTACTTATTTAGTATTTGTTTAAGTCTGGTGTGCTGTAGTCAACTATCATAAAGGTATACAAGAATGGTAAGAAACTAATATCTTAATATCATATTCTAATATTAGCTTTATTCTTGCTGTGTTTGAGTTTTGTATCAATTTCACATGATATATTCTTCCAGTGTATATGTTGAAAAAGAACATACCCTGTGGAAATATGCTATTTTTTAGCTAAGGGAAAAGAAGTTAGCTCTTAGACACAGACAATGCAATAGAAATCTTCCCCTAGAAATAGTCTTTGATCATTTCTGATTACTTTTTGTAAGCTAAAGTAAGACACATGACCCATCTTGACATTGCAGAGTAGAGGTAAACCTCACCTACAAGAAGCTGATGCAGGACAGAGTAATATGCCAAGATATGCACCACTTGAGATAAAGAGGAAAAAGAAGAGAACTACAATACAATCAATCATAATTACCATCACATGTCTCTGCAGGAAGGAAGCTATTATGTATCTTTGTATCTAAAACTACTCAGATCTTCAAATCATGACTTTTATGCTTGGATGTTACTGGAATTAGAGAACATTTTGATACTGAGACAGCATAAAATCACAAAGAAATCTGGGGTAATCATTTAATACTACATTTTGTTTTGCTAGGAAAAGAAACCATTTTATAGACAATAATTTATACTAGTAACTTTTTTTCAGGAACTGGATTTTGTTAATATATGTGACTATCCACCGGCATAAATGTCTTCATTTATCTGGATCTTGTGCAGCATAGTCAAGTAGATATGGGAGTTCTTCAGTAGCACTTTTTTAAAAGGTAGAAAATGTGGACAGGGAACCAATACACATATTTTTCCACTGTCACCATCCACATCCTCTGTCTTCCTTCCTAGGAAACACACCCAATCTATAAAAAGGCTTGGATATTTAGTTCTTGACCTTGAAAGTGGAAGCAGAATGTTATGGATGTTAGAGATGACTGTTAATGATTTTTTTACATAATAATGTCACATGCAAAAGCCCTATAAGTCCTGCAGATCTTAACACTGTACTTCCTTAGGGATGTGATAGGAATGTCAGGTGTACTGGAATTAGTATTGTTTTCCACTTCCTTTTGTACCACCTGACCTAAATTATAATACATAATAATAGAATGAAAAAGTAATGCCATCTTAAAAAAGTCATTTAGAGCTCTGGGAATGTGGCTTCACGGTGCAGTGATTGCTTAGCATGCATGAAACCCCTGGGTTCAATTCATCAGTACCTCATAAACAGAAAAAAGTGGTGCTCTGCCTCAAGTGGTTGAGTGCTAGCCTGAGCCAAAAAAAAAAAAATAGCTCAGTAAGATTTCCCTCACCCTGAGTTGAAGCCCCAGGACTGCCATAAATTTATTTAGCTAGTAAATGCCAAATAAAGAACCTATACTTGCAATATATAATTGCTCATTCCAACTATGACCTATCAATAGTTCATAATTCATGTACTTTACCTACATTAGAATATTGCATTGAGAAAAAAAACGTTTTGTTAATAGGTCATGGCAATTAATGTCAGGAATGTGCTTAGATATCATGTGAAATTCAAAGATTTCAGGCTATTGAGGGGTCACTACTAATCACAATGGGAAGGGTAGTATAAGTGAGATTTGGAAATCTTTTTGCTCAGTTATGGCAACAAAAATGCACAGGCTAATTGATACTTGTGAAAGAAGTGAAGGAATAAATCCAGATGAAAGAAATAAATGATAATAATAACTAAATTATACTAGAAACTGTTCTAGGGAATCATTTTTGGTTATTGAAGAACTAGTTATCAACTAGGCTTATTCCTCATAGCCTTTAGCATTCTAAATCACTTAATTTAGTTCTTAATGTCTGTGTGATAAGTTGTATCACACTCAATGTTGTTCAATCATATCTGATCTCCTTTGCTTTCTAAAAATCTCAGTCTTTGCTGGGTCATAGAGGAGCTCTACGTGGAGTCTTTTGAGGAACCTACATACAGCTTTCCAAAGTGGTTAAACAAGTTTACATTCCCACCAACAATGCAGTAGGGTTCCCTTCTGTCAACATCCACTCCAGCATCTGTTGTTACTAGAGTTCTTGATTATAGCCATTCTTACTGGGGTGAGGTGGTATCTCAATGGTGTTTTGATTTGCATTTCTTTTATGGCTAGGGAGCTTGAGAATTTCTTCATTGGTGTCTATTGGCCATCTTTCTTTCCTCTTCAGAGAAGTTTCTCTTTAAGTCTTTAGCCCACTTATTTATTGGGTAGTTGTTTATTTGAAGAGCTGTTTTTGGGGATCTAAGTTTGGGAGTTCCAGGTATGTTTTAGATATGAGACTCTTCCCATAAATTGTTATATACACACAATGGAATTCTATGCCTCCATCAGAAAGAATGACATTGCCCCATTTGTTCGGAAATGGAAAGACTTGGAAAAACAGTATATTAAGTGAAGTAAGCCATGCCCAAGAAACATAGGTCCCATGGTTTCCCTTATTTGCAGTAGCTAGTATATGTCTGAGTCAAGCAGAAAAGTTTAGATAAGTTGTTAGGGAAATGAACCCTAAGATATGTATTCAATTTTTTTTTCTTTCATGCAATAGTTTCTAACATATTTATAAGATTATTTCTTTGTTGTTTTGTATGTCCCTCCCCCACGGTATAACCCCTGCTTTCACTGTATATGATGTTGGTGTAATTTGGGGAGGGTAAGGGAAAAACAAATCGATTAAATAGGGATACAGGTGGACCCATTGCAACAATGAGATGTACAAGTCGTTATGTCGAAAAATGAATTTTACAACTTTGGTGAGGGGGGAGGGAGGAAAATGGATTAGGTGGGAGGACGGGGAGTGATGGGAAGGGGAAACAAAGGAGGAGGCTACAATGCTTAATAAGAAATGTACCCATTATATTGCTCATGGAATTGTAACCCCTCTGTACAGTATTTTCACGCTAAAAAAAAGAAAAAATCTTTCTCTATTTCTCTATTAACATTTATTTATACTAAGTTCACATATGTGAACATCAGAAGATGCTAAATTAAGAGTCCCATAGCTCATGAGTCATTAATGTAACAACATGGAAAAGAAGGGACTATTTATTGTTACCTCAAATTTTCTGAAAAGCTGTAATGTCATCATTTGATTCAAATTTCGAATATTTGTCTAGTGTCATTAAGTGCACATAAATGCAAATATGAGCTGGATCCTGGTTGTTCACTCCTGTTATCCTATCTACTCAGGAGGTTGAGACCAGAGGATTGTGGTTCAAAGCCAGCATGGTCAGGAAAATCCATTAGACACTTATCTTCAATTAGCCACAAAAACCTGGATGTGATGATGTAATGAAAGTGGTAGAGTGCTCAACTTGACTGGAAGAGGTGAGGGACAGTACCCAAGATCAGAATTCAAGCCCCTCGACCAAAAAAAATTGAAATACGACTTTAATTTTCCCCAAAAGGAACTATGAAGTCACTCGTTAGCTTCCAAAGCAGAGAAAATAATTCCAAAGTGATTCAGTACACCTACTTTTGCTGAATTATTGACATTATGGCTTCTTTGCTGGACATATCTTCTTTTTTTTTTTTTTTTAATTTAATTTTATTTTATTTGAGAACATACTGTACAGAGGGGTTACAATTACATGGGCAGGATAATGCATACATTTCTTACCAAGCATTGCAGCCTCCTCCTTTGTTTACCCTTCACCTCCCTTCCCAGCCTCCCCCCTCCCTCCCACCCAATTATACCACCCCTCCCCCCCCCGACATTGTAAAGCTGGTTTTGACATGACATTTTGTACTTCTCATTGTTGCAACAGGTCCACCTGAATCCTTAAACGACTTGTTTGTCCCCATCTCCTCCACATGTTATACTGACATCAAATATAGTGAAAGCGGGGGTTACACTGTGGGGGAGGGACATACAAAGCAACAAAGAGATAATATTATAAATGCGTTAGAAACACATGCATGAAAGAAACAAAAACATTAAAATACATATTTGAGGTTTCGTTTTCCTAACATCACATTATTTGACTTTTTCCGCTTGACTCATACCTATACTAGATATTGCAAATAAGGGAAACCATGGGACCTATGTTTCTTTGGGCCTGGCTTACTTCACTTAATATAATTTTTTCCAAGCCTTTCCATTTCCTAACAAATGGGGAAATGTCATTCTTTCTGATGGAGGCATAGAATTCCATTGTGTATATATACGTCTTCTTGATCCATTCATCTACTGAGGGGCATCTGGGTTGGTTCCATGTCTTAGCTATGGTAAATAATGCTGCAATAAACATAGTTGTGCTGGTAGCTTTAGTGTGGCCTTGTTTGTGATCATTTGGGTAAATGCCCAAAAGTGGGATTGCTGGGTCATTGGGGAGCTCTATGTGGAGTCTTTTGAGGAACCTCCATACTGCTTTCCAAAGTGGTTGAACAAGTTTACATTCCCACCATCAATGAAGTAAGGTTCCTTTCTGTCCACATCCCCTCCAGCATCTGTTGTTGTTAGAGTTCTTGATTTTTGCTGTTCTAACTGGAGTGAGGTGATATCTCAATGTTGTTTTGATTTGCATTTCTTTTATGGCTAGGGATGTTGAACATTTCTTCATGTGTCTATTGGCCATCCTTCTTTCTTCTTCAGAGAAGCTTCTCTTTAAGTCTTTCGCCCACTTACTTATTGGGCAGTTGTTTCTTTGAGGATTTGTTGTTGGGTGGTTTAATTTTTTGAGTTCCAAGTATATTTTAGATATGAGACCCTTGTCCGTTGTATGGCTAGTAAAGATCTTCTCCCAGTCCGTGGGCTTTCTATTGATCTTGCTAGCTATGTCATTTGCCCTGCAGAAGCTCTGCAACCTTATACAATCCCATTTGTCCAGCCTTTCTTTGATTTGTTGTGTTTCCGGGTCTTTATTCAGAAAATTTCGGCCTGTGCCAAGGAGACCCAGGGTTTCTCCTATTCCATCCTGTAATGTTTTCAGAGTGTCTGCTTTGAGTTCAAGGTCTTTGATCCATTTGGAGTTGATTCTGGTGCAGGGTGATATATAAGGATCTAGCTTTAGTTTTCTACATGTAGTTAACCAGTTTTGCCAGCACCATTTACTGAAGAGGCTGTCTGTCTTCCATTCTATTGTTTTAGCTCCCTTATCGAAGATTAGATGGCTCTAGGTCTGTAGGTTCATTTCTGGGTTTTCAATTCTATTCCATTGGTCCTGAGGTCTGTTCTTATGCCAATACCAAGCTGTTTTGATTACTATGGCTTTATAGTAGAGTTTGAAATTTGGTACTGATATTCCTCCAGCAGTGTTCTTTCCGTTGAGGAGCGTTTTTGCTATTCGGGGTCTTTTATTGTTCCATATGAATTTTTGGATTGCCTCTTCTATTTCCTTGAAGAATGAGGGTGGAATTTTGATAGGTATTGCGTTGAATTTGTAGATAGCCTTGGGGAGTATTGCCATTTTCACGATGTTAATCTTTCCAATCCAGGAGCATGGGAGGTTTTGCCATTTTTTAAGTTCTGTGTTGATTTCCTTTTTCAAGATTTTAAAGTTTTCATCATAGAGGTCCTTCACTTCTTTAGTTAAGTTAATTCCTAGGTATTTTATTTTTTGTGGGGCTATTACAAATGGAGTTGCTTTCCTAATTTCAGCCACACTTTTCTCATTGTTGGCATACAGAAAAGCCATTGATTTTTGGGGGTTAATTTTATAACCTGCTACTTTGCCAAAGTTTTGAATCAGCTTGAGTAATTTTGGAGTGGAGTCTATGGGATTCTTTAAATACAAGATCATGTCATCTGCAAAGAGGGAGAGTTTTATTTCTTCTTTCCCTATTTGGATCCCCTTTATGTCTGCATCTTGTCTTATTGCTGTAGCTAGGCATTCTAATACTAGATTGAAGAGAAGTGGAGAGAGTGGGCATCCTTGTCTTGTTCCTGAGTTAAGAGGAAATGGCTTTAGTTTTTCACCATTGAGTATAATGCTGGCTGTAGGTTTGTCATATACAGCCTTTATTGTATTGAGGAATGTTCCATGGATTCCTAATTTTTTCAAAACCTTCATCATAAAGGGGTGTTGGATCTTGTCGAATGCTTTTTCTGCGTCTATTGAGATAACCATGTGGTTCTTATTCTTGCTCCTGTTGATGTGATGAATAATATTAATTGATTTGCGTATATTGAACCAGCTTTGCATCCCTGAAATGAATCCTGTTTGATCGTGGTGTATGATTTTTTGGATGAATTGTTGAAGTCGGTTGGCCAAAATTTTGTTGAGAAGTTTTGCATCAATGTTCATCAAAGAAATGGGTCTATAGTTCTCTTTCTTTGATGAGTCCCTGCCTGGTTTTGGGATGAGGGTTATGATGGCTTCATAGAATGTGTTCGGTAGTGAGCTTTCTCTTTCAATTTCATTGAAGAGTTGGAGGAGAATTGGTGTGAGCTCTGCTTTGAAGGCCTTGTAATATTCCGCTGTAAAACCATCTGGTCCTGGACTTTTCTTAGCTGGGAGGTCTCTTATTGCTGTTTCTATTTCAATGCTTGATATGGGCCTGTTAAGATAGTTTACCTCATCTTGGTTTAGTTTTGGCATGTCAATATTTGCTAGGAAGAGGTCCATTTCTGTCAAGTTCTCAAACTTATTAGCATAAAGTTTTGAGAAGTATTCCCTTATAATGTTCTGAATCTTGCTTGTTTCCGTGGTGATGTTTCCATTCTCATCTCTGAGTTTATTAATTTGGGTGTGTTCTCTTCTTTTTCTGATAAGATTTGCTAAGGGTCTGTCAATTTTGTTGAGTTTTTCGAAGAACCAACTCTTTGTTTTGTTGATTCTTTCTATAGTTTTTTTGGATTCTAATTCATTTAATTCTGATTTAATTTTGATTATTTCTTTCCGTCTACTGGATTGGGGTTTATCTTGCTGCTCTTTTTCAAGGAGGTTTAGATGTGTCATTAAATTGTTAGTTTCAGATCTTTCCAATTTGTTGATGTAGGAGCTCAGAGCTATAAACTTGCCTCTGAGTACTGCCTTTGCTGTGTCCCAGAGGAGCTGGTATTTTGTGTGTTCATTTTTGTTGAATAGCATGAACATTTGAATTTCCTTTCTAATCTCTTCCATGACCCACTCATGATTCAGCAGTGTGTTGTTCAGCCTCCATGTGATACCGGACTTTCTTTGGTGGCTTTTGGTGTTGAGTTCTAACTTTATTCCCTTGTGGTCAGAGAGAATGCAAGGTATAAATTCAATGTTTCTGAATTTAGACAAGTTTGCTTTGTGGCCTAAAATGTGGTCTATTTTAGAAAACGTTCCATGTGCTGCTGAGAAAAACGTGTATTCTGATGCTGCTGGGTGAAATGTTCGGTAAATGTCTGTTAAGTCTAGTTGATCTATGCAGCTGTTTAGATCTGCGGTTTCTCTGTTGAGTTTTTGCCGAGTTGATCTATCTAGTGGGGAGAGTGGTGTGTTAAAATCCCCAACGATTAATGTCTTTGGATCTATATGGGATTTGAGGGAAAGTAGTGTTTCTTTGATAAATTTGGGTGCTCCATTGTTTGGCGAATAGATATTTAGAATTGTAATATCCTCCTGAAGGAGAGATCCTTTAATTAGTATGTAGCGACCTTCTTTATCTCTTTTCACGAATTTTAATTTGAAGTCTATTTTATCTGATATTAGGATTGCAACTCCCGCCTGTTTATGCGGTCCGTTTGCTTGGTAGATTTTGTTCCAGCCTTTAACATTGAAAATGTGTTTGTTTTTACGGGCAAGATGTGACTCCTGCAGGCAGCAGATAGAAGGGTCTTGTTTTTTAATCCAACTAGACAGTCTATGTCGCTTAATTGGAGAGTTCAGTCCGTTAACATTAAGAGATAGGACTGAGAGGTATTTGGGAGTTCCTGCCATGTTATCTACCTTCTTGGGGGCTCCGAAAACTGGGTTCTTCCTATGGTTCTTGGATTCTCAGTTTGGGTGCAGTTTCTTGGCCTTTATTGCGGTCTTGTTGGTTTTCTATGTGTAGGACATCTTTAAGAATCTTTTGTAGGGCTGGTTTGGTGGAGATGTATTGTTTCAATTTTTCTTTGCTATGGAAGGTTTTTATTTGGCCTTCAGTTATGAAGGAGAGTTTAGCTGGATACAGTATACTTGGTTGATAGTTGTTTGTTTTTAGGGCATGGCATACATCATTCCAGGCTCTTCTTGCTTTGATTGTCTCTGCTGAGAAATCTGAGGTGATTCTAATTGGTTTCCCTTTATAAGTGATTACCCTTTTCTCTCTGACAGCTTTAAGGATCTTTTCCTTGTTCTGAGTTGATCCTGTGTGGATTATAATGTGACGGTGGGATGTCCTATTCTGGTCTGGTCTATTTGGGGTTCTAAAGGCTTCTTGTATCTGGACAGGCCTATCTTTTTGCATGTTTGGGAAGTTCTCTGCTAGGATCCTGTTAAACAGATTTCCTAGACCATTAACTTCTGTTTCTAGGTGCTCCTCTACACCCATTATCCTTAGATTAGGCCTTCTGATGGTGTCTTCCAGGTGTTGGATAGATCTATCATATTTCTTGGACTTGTCTTGGATGGTTGTATGTTCTTTCTCTATAATATCTAGGCTGTCTTCAATCCCTGAGATTCGATCTTCTGCATGTTCTAACCTGCTGTCAAGACTCTCTACTTTGTTTTTTATCTCTTTTCCTTCTAGTTGGTCAGCTTTGATGGCTTCAAGTTCTTTGTTGAAGCTCTGTTTTAGGTCTTGTATGAATTTCTTTACTTCCTTAATTTGGTGTTCAGTGTTTGTCCTCAAATCACTTAGTTGATTGGTTATGGTTTCTTTGGGCTCCCATTCCTTCTGTTGGGTTCCATTCAGCATTCCCTTTGTGGTCTCCCTGACTTCCTTCATCTCTTTGTTAATGGATTCCATGAATGCCTTTAGTGATCTTTGTTTGTTCTCTACCTGGTCTCTCAATTCCTGTATTACTCTTTGATTAGCTTCCTCCTGTTCGCGGGATTCCTGCAGATCTCTTTGAGTGTTCTCAGCCTGCTCACGCCATTCCTCCCTTTCTCTGAGTATTCTCAAGTTGTTCATGCAAATCCTGTATCAGTTTTTGAGTAGCTTCCTCACGCTTATGATATTCCTGTATAAACTTCTGTGATGCCTCCTCTCTCTCCCTATCACGCTCATACAGAGTCCTTTGTACGTTGTCAAACTTTTCATTTATCATGTTTGCCAGCAGTGTTTGTAGAGCTGTTTGGGAACTCTCCTCTGGATTATTCATTATCTGTTCTAACCCCTGATTATCAGGATTGGGAATTGAGATACCCGAATTTGCCATTTTTCTTGTGTTTTTCCGGCTTACTCTGCCCATTTGAGATGAAGATAGCACCAGTTTTGTGCTAGAACACTATCTTAAGGCAACCATCAACCAAAGTTTGCATTTGTACAGTCAATAGTCTACAGATACAATCTAGTTCAACAGATACATCTATTCGACATCAAACAACTATATGTTAAAGGACTTTGAACCGCAGAGAAGAATTTGGAAAACCAGAAATTATTAGGGTTAGGGAGAGATGTGGGTAAAAAATAGGAATAGATTGGTGTGGGAAGGCACAGGGAGAGTTAACTATGTCCTAATCACAATGCAGGAAATAGGTTGGGTAGGATGTAAGTAGAGAGAGAGAGAAAAGGGAAGAAAGGGAAAGGGGAATGAAAAGAGACCAGAAAAAAAATAGAGACGTAAAAATTAATGTTATTTTAGAGATTAAAAGACCATCTATTTATAGAGGGATATGAATATGTTGAGAGAAAGGGAGGGACATAGAGGAGATGAGAAAAACTTTTAAAAAATGCTTAAAATATTATATAGGTATAAAGAGGTAGTACTGTTATTAATGAATTTAAGTCTCAGAGGTTTTGAATTGAGTAATAAGTTTGTGGATTAAGTGTGTACACAGTGGGGGATAGGGTCTACTGGTTAACTACGGGTTTATCTGAGGATGTGCAGGACAAGAGTTAAGTCACATAAAGGTGAACAAAGAGGAAAAGTTGGAAAGGATAGGAAAGTGAGAAGAAAAGATCAGAAGTTCAGTAGAGCTAGAAAAAAAAACAAAAACAAAAAGATAATTAAGAATGAATGAAAAAGAGAAAGAAGACAAGAAAAGAAAAGAAAACACACATTCACGTATTCCTAAAATAAAAATTATAAGAGGAGAAAAAAAAATTAATGGAAAACAATTATTTTTTCAGAAGAGGCAAAAATTAAAGATTAATAAAAGTTTTAGAAAAGCAAAAAAAAAAATTTTTTATATATATATAAGGTAACAAAAAACGAAAAAAAAAACAAAACAAGAAAAAGAAAAAAAGAAAAGAAGAAGAAGAAGAAAAAAAAAGTTCTTTGATTTTTTTTTTTTTTTTGGGAGGGGTGGGAAGAGTCCTGTATCTCCCTTTTGTCTGTAACCAGAGTCTGGTTGGAGTCTCTGGTCAGCTTGAGGTCCTGTGGCTTGATTGGTTTCTTAAGTCAGTTTGTTGGAACAGGCAGAAAAATGCTCTGCTTTACCCAAGATTTTGAGATCCCCCTCCCAGGTTAGTTTACTGGGAGGGTGATCTGCTTTGAGAATCACAAAAGAGGGGGATGCAGTGATGAGGCTAGGTTCTGGGTAGAGTTGAGGTCTTTCAAGGAACAGTAGCTTTTCCCTGGGGCTATTTTGTGAAAAAAAAAACTCACAGCACCCAGCCTGGAGCCATTCTCAGGGTTTCTGTTTTTCAATTGATTGTGGTGGCTGCTAGAGGGAGGGGCAGCCTCTGGCTCTGGCCACCCAGCGAGGAGAGCCACTCCAATGGCTGGTGCCTGAACTGGGCGACCCCTCCCTGGATGGAACTGAGTCTGTGAGGTCACCTCGCCGCCAAGTTCCCGTCAACTGCCAAATGACTAGCTCTATTCCAAGGCCTGAGCTGGAGCTAGCCGCTCCTCCGAGCTTTGTCGGTATCCAAGATGGAGATCACCGGTGCTGGGGGGGGGGGGGAGGGGGAGGGGTGGCCTTCCCTCCTCTGCTCCCAGAGAAGGAGTGAGGAAGCGGGGCTTCTACTCACGGGGAGTCTTGGATCCCGGGTCGTCTCTGGTCTGCAAAGTGCAGGATGAAGTTGTCCGCTCCTTGTCGGTTCTTGCTGGTGTTGAGTAGAATCCGCTCGTCCGCTGCGTCTGGCTCCTTTGTCCCGGACTGCGTCTCAGGTATGCCTCCGCGGCGGTGGTCGCCGCTGCGACCCTGCCGCCACAGCGGCAGCTGCTCAGATGTGTCTGCTTGGCTTCCCCTCTCTTGACTAACTCTCTGTCCTGTGATGGCACACTTGGTGTGATTCTCTGGCTTGGGACTGTTCACTGGAACTCTGAAACTGTTTTCTATGCAAGAGCTTGTTCAGATTCCAGCTTCTCCTCCGCCATCTTCCCGGAACTCATCGGACATATCTTCTTTTAAAAATTGTCAAATATTAGCTTTATAATACACTTCATCTGATATTTCCTGGTTCAAAACAAAAGTCCATACAATTGATGTCACTTAGATTTCTTATTACCTCAGTTCAAAGCCAACCCAGGCAGGAGAGTTTGTCAAATTCTTATTTCTACTTAAACAACAAAAAGCCAGAAGTTGAGTTTTGGCTCAAGCATAGCTTTGGGGGCAGGTGGGCATGAAAGACAACTGTTCAGGGACAGGGTCCAGCCTCTGAACTCGTGCCCCAGAAGTAGAACAAACTAAACAAACAAGCAAACAAAAAACCCCAATATTTCTTTGGGACCATCCTTAAAGCACTGGTTTGAGTAGAGGCTCCTTTTGCTGATCATACTCACTGTATTCTGTTTTTTGGAATCCTTATTGCTATGACTAACTCAGGAATGGATAACTGACTTTTGCAACAAGAGAATCATCTCAGGTGTTAAATATCCATGCATATGACATTTTAAAACATCCATGTCTTTGTTTCTTTGCAGTAGTACACTGTAAAACAAAGTTATTTCTTTTGTTCTATGCTGGCCTTCAAATGGCATATTGTTTCCTTTTGTAATATTCTCAAATAGAATTTTACAGAAAAGTTTTATATGAGTAAAGAGCAACTTGAAAAAGTCAGGAACAGAGTTTCTTTCGAGCCTTCGATTATTTTCTTGTATAGTAAAAAGGACAGCCAGGGGCTGGAAAGGTGGCTCAATGGTAGAGTGCTTGCCTTGCATGCATGCAGCCCTGAGTTTGATTCCCCAGCACCACATAAGCAAAAAGAAAAAAAAGCCGGAAGTGGCGCTGTGGCTCAATTGGTAGAGCGCTAGCCTTGATCTGAAGAGCTGAGGGACAGCGCCCAGGCCCAGAGTTCAGGCCCCAAGACCAGACCCCCTCCCCCATAAAAGGATAGTACAAATTAACTTGAACTTTGTCATTTCCTATGTTCAATTTCTCCCCTGGATTCAGTTTCCACTTCCTATATCAGTTCCTTCCACTTATTTCCAGTAACAATCTACCGTGCTGCTCCAAGCAAAAATGAATGTCTTCTAGCTTCATTGAAATAGCACAAAAACATCTTTGGACATGAGGTAACACGTGTTTCAGAGACAAATTAGTAATGAGAAAAATATGGAATTTTCATGTCATAAAATATTGTCCATGTGCATATGGCCATATAAGATAATGTTAAGTAAAATGAACCCCAAAATAGGGACACAGTTTGTTTTTCCTTTCTTAATATTGTTTTTTAATATATCTAACTTGTACTATGTGTTTTTTTTTGTTTCTCTTCTATTTTCTTCCTCCATGGTTTAGACCATTCCCATTGAATTTGATGTTGGTTACCTGCATCTTGCAAATACATTTTTCAAATGTGGGGAGGGGAAGGAAAATAAAATGGTGAAACAAGAATACAGCATGACCAGTTGTAACAATGAGAAGAACAAGACACTATGTTGAAAACAAACTTTACAACTTGGGGATGGAGGAGGTAGTTGAGGCGGTGAGGAAAAAAGGGATGGCAGGGGAAAAACAAAAGGGGTAATAATGCTCGCTAGATAATGTACTCATTAACTTACTTATGTAACTCTAACCCCTCTGCACACCATTTTTACAATAAAAAACATGAAAAAAAAACATTATCCTGGTGTACATTAAGTTCAAGTTTCCTAAGTGTTCTGTAAATTAAGATCAAGTTTAAGTTTAAGGAAGTTTTCAGAAACATTTTACTGTGAGTGTGTGTGTTGTGCTTTATTTCCCAAGTGTACATAAGTTAACAGAAGGAGAAACAATAGGAATAGGAAAAAGAGAAGTTCAGTGTTTAAGTATAATGTTTCAATACACTATAGAAGACTCTGCAAATAAGACAACTTTGAAACAATAAAGCCAAGATCAGTATGTAGATTTATGGGAGTGATATAGACAAAGCATTACTCGTAAGTGGAACATGAAGGATGAGGCGATGCTCTTTCTTCTACTAGCTCTAAATCATGGTAGCTAATCATGCACATTTGAGAAAAGTAGAATGGAAGAATAATTCTGGTTCCAACAAGTCAGATATAAAAGCATGGACTTAACTGGAAAAAGGCCATGTTGAGAGAGCAAGAATTATACTATCAATGAACTGGTGGCTAAGATCACATTTCTTTTTCTTTGTTGTTTCTTTTTCTTTTTCTTTTTTTTTCCTTTTTTTGATGGTAGTGGGGTCTGGACTCCTGGACAGGGACTGTCCCTCTACACTTCAGCTCAAAGATTGTGCTCTACCTCTTGGGGCACAGTGCCACTTCCAGTTTTCTGGTGCTTTATTGGAGATAAGTGCATCAGAAACTTTCCTAGTCATGCTGGATTTGAACTGCGATCTGCAGATCTCAGCCTCCTGAGTACCTAGGATTATAGGCGTGAGCCACTGGAACCCTGCTTATGATTATATTCCTAACTGTGTACACTCGGCATATGTAATGTGTATGTTCATCTATCTTTATATGAATTTGAGTTTAAAATCTGGTCTTCAGCTTAGATTTTACACTCACAAAAATGTTTGTATTTTAAAAGTTGATACTCCTGGAGAAATAAAACTTAAGAATGTAAATGATTCTGGGATGTTTAGTTTGCATCCAGCCTGGGCAGAACAGTTTTTAAGACACTATCTATAATTAACCAGCCAAAAGCTGCATTGGAAGAATGCTTCAAGTGATGGAATACTAGTTATGAGCAAAATTGCTGAATAAGAGCTTGAAGTTTTTGCATACATATATACAAACATGCACATACACACAGAGGCACTTATATGTTCAAATACACATATGAAACAACTCTCAGAATGTGTAGAAAATTTAGGAAATAATAGAAAATATGTCTTAAGACTAGAATCAAGTGATAATTTTTAATATGAGAAATTCCACAAGTGAATTTTCTTCAAAAAAGCTTGAGAATATTACAAAGGTAGTGAACAGAGATAATAAGAAAGTCAAGTAATCATTATTCAAGGGATCAGATCCATGGAGGAATGAATCAGAGACCCCTTCAGGTGCATCTGAATAGGTTCATATCCTGTGTCAAATGTTAGAACATCTTTGAAAATAGTAGATAAAACAGTCTGAGCAGTCATTCTGGTGGATGATATCACTGGAGAAGTTCAAAATTTCTAATCTGTATCTAGATTAAAGAAGCCAACAAACTATGGTTGGACAATGTAATACAAGCCAAAAATTCTAGCACTTAGACTAGGACAGGAGATTAGAGAGTGGAATTACATAGTGATATATTCCCTGGACTATGTAGTATAATTTTTTCTCAATAAAACAAACCAAGAAAGGAATAAAAAATAAAGAAGAAAGGAATACACAGTTGGAATTTTGAGCTAATTTTGTCATTATGTTTTCAGAAGTCAAGTTTCCTATTGAAATGCAACTCATATATAATCCTCAGTTGTGTTTTAAAGGTTGTCTTCATTACAGAACATTCATACATGCAAAAGAGCTCACGATTCCCAACCAAAAATTTGAAAAAAGTAAGCATCATTCTGTTGGATTCCAAAGAAATGTTGAAGGATTACAAAAGCTTAAGCCTGGAGAAATAAGAAAGTTCATTTAATGTAGGACTTTGTAGAACTGGCTGAATTAGAATTTAGATTTAAAAGAAATATTTTTGTTTGTAATTTCATATTTTATATGATACTACAAAATTGTTTTCAAGTAGAAAATTTAATTTAGAAATTCACAAATGATTCTGGCATTCTATTTGCCTAAAATATTCTCTCAATGAGGTATAATTAGAACTTAGTTAATAGATAATTCCAACAGTTCATGTGTAACATGATAATGTGAATATTCTAGACAAAGTTGCTAACAAATTGATTATATAAATTTATAAAAAGAGCAATTTTTTGAGACTTTGGTGTGACATGGTATGAAGAGAGTAATTGCGTGACATCTTTTTCTTCTACCTATATATAACAGAGGAATAAATTTTCTTATTTATGTACCTCTGTATACAATGAGAAAAATGCTAGGTTTGGGGTTTGTTTTTATTTTATTTTTGTTATTTAGTTTGTCCTAGGACTTAAACTCTGGGCCTGGGCACTGTTCCTGAGCCTGTTTTTGCTCAAGCCTAGTCCTCTACTACTTGAACCTCAGTGCCACTTGTGTCTGGCTTTTTGTGAGCAGTTTAATGGCGATAAGAATCTAAGGAACCTTCCTGCCTGGGTGGGCTTTGAACCATAATCTTCAGATCTTAATATTCAAATATTCAGATCTCCTAAATATCTATGATAGATAAAAATATGACTATAAATAATATTTGCAAGTGTTCTGATCTCAAGAATAGCAGTGGGGGAAAAATGATGCAGCAAAGTTTAGTGTTGTGTTCTTTCCACGGTAGGAAAGGCATCACATTAGCAGAAGTGAAGTATTTCTTCACAATAGTGATAAGCTAGTCATGATGTGAATTTAGGAAATTTTATAGTGCACCTTACAAGTTGGAAACTGTTGGACTAAGATGACTTTACGGCATATAACTTAGGAATGATGGACATAGAAATAATAGCTTACACTGATGAACAAATGTTTACTCTTGAGGAATTAATTATTATAGATACTTCATAGTTTTATCTTCTACCAGAATGTGGTTATTTTTTCTGTTGACTTTTAAATATGTAATGCCCCATTGGAAACTGCATCTATTGCAGAATTAAATAAAATGCAAACAGGTACTGTTTTGAATGTCTCTGGTATGGCATGCTTAGAATTTGTAAATGAGTATTAGTACTCATAGGAATCTTGAAGAACACATATATTCTATCCTCTTAACAATTAATTAGTTTTAAAAGTTAGAAGTTTCCATAGAATTGAACAGTTTTCTGTTTTAGTATGAGACAATACTAAAATAATATTTTTCTTCAAAATAATGGCAAGTATCTTCTGAAAATATTGTATAGTTTGATAACATTCAAGTTGATGACCGTCTGATAAAGAAAGGTGTAATTAATTCAAATTAGCAGCCAAAACGTTCATTTTTTTAAAAAAGGTCATACACATAGAATAATATTTACTATACCAATACAGAAAAATTATATTTTATGCAACCCATTTTTAATTTAATTTTATTGTCAAGGTGATATATAGAAGAGGTGTAGTGATTTTAAGGTAGTGAATACATAGCATGATGAACTTTTACCCCTTCCCTCATTTTTCTCACACTTTTCCTTCTCCCCAATACCCCGCACAAGTAGTAATGTAAATTTGCAACATGTTGTCTTGTGAGTTTTGCTATTGCATTGGTTTGCCCTTTGTCATTTTTCTCGCAATTTTGTTGTTCCTCTTCCCTTGCCAAATTAAGATAAATGTGTATACAATATACAAGATGCTGAAATCAAATAAAACAGGGGATAACCCAAAGGGGAAAACACAAAAGAAAAAAGAAATCACATACTACATTAAAAACAACAACCACAAAGGAAAACCTCTGTTTCCATACCTAGGAGTTCATTTTGCTCAGCATCATCTTATGTGGTCATATATACATAGATATTGAGCAAATCTGCTCAACTGCTAGGACCATCCTAGACATTTCCTACTTATTACAAATGAGGAAAACCATGCCATCTGTTTCTTTGTGTCTTGTTAATTTTACTTAGTAGGATTTTTCCAATTCTTTCAATTTCCACATGAATTGGAAACATATAATTCCATCGTGCATATATAAACCACATTTTGTCAATTCGTTCATCTACTGAGTGACATATTGGTTTAAAACATGATTGCATGTAAGTATCACTTAGGCTCATTAAAAAATGACAGATGCCATTTCCCATGACATTCTAAAATCATGATTTCTAAGTAAGATAGGATTTTATGGAAGTACAAGTGTTGAGATATCTGGATGAGTCTATTTATGTATTGCACTGAATTAAGCAGGAAGACATCCAATATCATATAGGAAAAAATGGTAGTGACAAAATATTTCCCTTGAGTAAGATATAGGAGGCTGCCAGAAGTATGAAATAGTTCAGATCATTTTGAAGAATTTAGAAATGCAAGCTCAAGTATTTGTCTATAAATAATAATTATGTAATTAGAAGGGCAAAAGAAGGGGAAGAGAAGAAAATAACTGACAGCAGATCATTGTATCAAGTTAGAGTATAAAAAGACCTAATTTATAACTTCAAGTTAGCGAGAGACCAATATAATATGTCCCACTTAATTTAGGTACGTGCAAAATATTTACTTGGCATTTTCCTACTTTAATGCTCAAAAATAAATGAAGACATAAGAAAAGTTATGTGATTGCCATTGCTTCAAAATGAACACTAACTGTGATGAGCCTTTTTTCTCACTTTGCACTTTGAAAATAATCCATAAATTGGTGATGCTGTGGCTGATTAGAGTAAGAGTTAGGGGCTTTCACTTGTACAATTATCCCAGAATAGTTTAAAGCAGTTTTTCCCCTAAGTTATCCAACTACATTTTCTGAAGCTGTACTTTGAACACACCCTCACATCTGAGAATACTATTTGAAATTATACTTCAGCATTTCTTGGGGCAGTCTGTTTTGTGCCTTTGTCTGTATGCACATTCCTTTTGAGTTCATAGTTGCTCTATTTCCATTTCATTTTTATAAACTAATAAGAACATTGTTCAACTACCACTAATTGATTGCACAGGCCCAGTCTATGTATGAAGGTACTTTGTCTAGGTTAAGCAATAGGATAATACTCACTCTCTGAGGAGAAAATTTCCACAATATAACACTATGCCAACATTAGAGGATGTAGAATTTGAAGCATTTTGAGACTGTGATATTAGAATTGAAAGGCTCCTTAAGAACATTTTCTTGTAGCTCATTAGTTCACCCAGGAGAAATATATATATATCCACAAAATTTGGAGCTAATTATCCGAATTAATACTAGATCCTAGATGTTGTGTTAATAAAAGTCACCATTGTAGTATTGTTACATCAGAACTCTTCACTATGAGAAAATGAAAGAAACTCAATAAAGCAACATGTCTTATCTTTTTAGGCATTTAATCCCAGTGGTGAGGGTAATGTCTGAGCACTTCCATTCAATAAAAGCTTGAAGTTTATAAGAGCACTTTCTACATATAAAAAATTTTGGCAGGTTGATTGACAGGGTTATTTCAGCATGGAGATATCCCTAACAAGAACTAGACTTAGAGTATATGGCAGATATGATGTGTCCAGGGCTATTGAGGCATTTTCTATTCTAAAGAAGAATCAATTCGAGCAGTCTTCAGTAACATCAGTAAATTGTATGTTCAACCTAATGCTTGGTGTTACTTTTCCTACATTTATAATGAGTAGGCTGATAAATATCCAAACATATCTAAAGATATTTCAATCAAATCCCAAACTGAAATGGATACATTGGTCACTCATTGGAACTGTAGGACAAATTATGCTTGTCTGTGCTGTAGTTCAATCCATAATCTCCTGGCGAAACAAAGTTTTCAAAAATATTCACAGGATACCTCTAAGTAAAGTTCATGACAGTTATATCTGTGTAATTCTTCTAAGGTCAGGATAAAAGCATTTGTTGCCAATATTTAAAATCAACAGGATCTGTTGAATTCATTGATCTAGAATTTTATGGCTTCATATTCATATCTCAAAATTTTATCAATATGATTTTCACCAAAACACTGTTCTTATTGAACTTGTCTATGTCCTTTTAGTTTTCAAATCCAGATAGTATATTTCCTTCAATAGCTTCCTGAGAATTCTTTCTTTTCTTTACTTCTGTAAATCTGTTTATTACTTTCTTGATTCCTTATTTATCTCTTTCTTCCAATCTTGTCCACACTAGTGCTTACATTGCTCACACTTGTGTCAGAACTTTCCTTTTCCTCTTCCCTTTAATTATGTCCCCGATTTTATTATTCTTTTTCATATTCATGGTCGTGTATATTTTGATGATGTCTAAACAGACCTTTCTTTGTGTCTGTTTAACATAAACTTTAGAAATATCAGAAAATTTTAACTCTAAATCCATCATTTCCACCTGTAGTCCTTATTATCAAGAATATAATTAACACAGTTGCCAGCCAGAGCTGTGGACGCACTTCAGATTTCTTTTTAACCTTCTACTCCTGCACATTAGATTAGATAAATGATCAAGATTTTCTCAGTTTCTGTCACTAATATAATTTGTATGTACCCCTTTTTATGCCCCTGACACCAGCCTGTTTCAAGTATTCATCACTGGTCACCTATTCCTAAAACGACCATTTACAAAGTATGCTTTTTCCCCATAATCTTCACATATTGGTCCTCTCCATCAACAAATTACTCTCCTTGTAAGCAAACAGAATGAAGAACTCAGACACAAATTCCAGTATCATTATTTACTCACTACATTGACTGTTGGCCTTACATTTCTCATAAGTAAATGGATGTAATCTACCAGAAATATTGAAGAATATATTTGTTGACTTGTAGAGCAAGAAAAGAGAAAAGTGACGAATCTTTACATTTTCCACCTTAGCTTGCAAATAAGGAAATAGTCAAATTCAGTTTGTTGGTGTAAAGTCACAAATTGTTTCATGCAGAAATAAAAATAAATTTTACCTCCTGGCTCTAAGGCTTGTGGCATTTTAAGGCAACTACAGATATTTAAGTGGTATTATGTAAATTGTGTCATGTATTCACAGCTGTATTGAAGAACATACTCTTAATTTATTATTGTAAATCATTGGTTATTGAATAATATCTATATAAGAATAGTATTTGAAATAATCACACTAAGTTGAAAACTATATCTTAGTCCATCAAAATGTGGAAATAAACGATTTTATTTTAAAAAATACCACCAAGAAAAGTCAGTATACATTTGAGACTGCAGGGATAACATTAGGGTTTTTACTGTCTTTACCTATTTATGTGATTGTATTTCTTGAAATTGAAACTCTACTCTTGTTATTCTTATTGTATGTAATCCAATGTTGTCTATTACTATGTATTTAATGTAGGAAATCTAGCTTCAAAAATGTCTAAAGTTTTTTCCTTTTCAATCACAACATTGTCATTATCGTGCTACACCGTGATCATCATCATCATCTTCTACAAAATTATTATTATCATCATAAGTGCTAATTATTGAAAGTGTGTTTTGTGTCTATGATTTTTTCTTTTGTCTTTTGATAAATAATTTAATGTTTGTACTTTGCATGCATCCATATTAAAATTTTAAACAAATAAAGAGACAAAAAAACTAAACCATATCAGATAGCTTGACTATGTGCTTATAACAAATTATGAATTAACTTCCTCTCTCCCCGATACTACACACAAATATTCAAGTGTTTGAACAGAACTTTTTCAAGTGATATATCGTAAATGTTACAATATCATGTGCATATCTAAAATTTCATTGAAAGTAATAAACACTGCTTTCTATTGAAATATTAGTTATTTTATTCTAGGAAAGTTTTAGAAAAATAGACTGTATATCTTTGAAATGAAAAAAGATCAAAAAGAGTAGCATACAAGTTTTTCAGGGATTCTGTCTTTTATATATATATATATGTATATGTATGTATATGTATATGTATATGTTATGTGTAGAAAGATACATTTTTAGAATTGTCTTCAGAAATATATACATATATCTAAATTCATGTGTAGACTGATATATGTTATAGTGACACAAACATCTTAAAACATAATTAAAATTTAAAAAAATTCTTCATACCAAGTGCGGGTAACTCAGGCTTATAATTTGAGCTATTCTGGGTGCTGAGATCTTAGACTTGTGTTCGAAATTAGCCCAGACAGAAAAGAACATGTTGGATTCTTATCTCCAATTAACCACCAAAACCAGGTATTAGTTCTGTGCCTCATGTTGTAGAGTGCTGGCCTTGAGGATAAAAAGGCTTAGAGACAATGCCCAGGCCTGCAAACAATACCCACAACAACAAAATGTATCACATTAATTTCACAAAAGCATCTTTTAACTGCTGTGAACATTTCTTAGAAACATGAATACATCCCCCTGGAAAATGTTAAGTAAAAAGTATAGAATATGTTGAAGACATGACTATTTAGATTGTTTAAGATATTTAGGTAATGATTAGGAATTAAGAATAATGATAGGTAGATAATATATTGGGACTGGTTTCTTATTCTATTTTATGATAGTAATAGAATGATATTTGTAATGATTTTATAAAATTATTCTTGCTTGGTATTTGAATTATAATAAGTGATAAACATTTTAAACGATTTCCAAACAAAGGAATATCAATTCTTTTGTAACTTCAAAACAATTAAGAAAATTATTCCAAGGCTGGTTCACTCTAAGACTATTTGTTTTCTTGTTCTAGTTTTCATATGTTGGTAGAAATTAAAATTAAAAAATTCAATGGATTTTGGCATTCAGGTACATCTTCATAGATACTAATATTGGAGTTCCTTATGTGGAGTGGTTTAATCTCATTTGTTATTTTCACAAATAAATCAAGATGATTGTGTATTTTGTTTCTTTTCACTGCTATTGGCTCTTATCTTGAGAATATTTTTTTCCTAGCAAAGTAGAGAAAAACAAAGGATCAAGCAAGTCATATATGCCTTTCATAAAATTCATATGCCTAGATTTGGGTCTTCTGTCATTTGCTAAATGTTACTTCCAGAAAAGGTTATCAATTATTTATACGTGATGCATAATTCCTAGGTATTCCAGTTATCACATACACTTTTTATTGAGTTATCTCTGTATAAACTAAAAAGAAACAGAAAAAACTCTCAAAATAAACAGAAATCACATCTTTGTTTTAATGCTGTAATTTATAAAGAGTTTCCAGCCAACACAGAAAACATCATTATAGGTAATCTGTATTTTGTTTGCAGAGTTTTTAACAATAGTTTTTTTTTTTCCTGACATGTAATTCTCTTGCAATATATTATCTCCTTTTATTGTATACATTTTAGTGATTTGGATGTGAATTGTATCTTCATAGGTTTTCAAAGCCTAATTTTCACAAACTTACATTTCTTCAAATAGAAATGCTGTAAATTTTAGAACAGACATTAAAATAGATAAAAAATTCAGTTACAGGAATTTGCCCAGCATATATCCTCTATAGTGTGCCTTTTAAAATTTGTTTTTGGGGATTATTTCCAGGGTCTCACACATACTATTCATGTGCACTGTCAATGAACTACATTCCATATCTAAACAAGTTTTATTACTTTTCTTTAATACATTCATAGAAGTGTAATGCATGGATCCTATACAATTCTCTTTGACCTTTTGAAGACTTGAAAATGTGCTTCCTAAAATTATCGCAGTATTATAAAAATCAATCACTGTGATCAATTTCTCCACAAATGAATTAATATATTTTGTGTCATGTTCTTATATTATAATCATACTAGTGAGTTTTCTTTTTCTTTTTTTTTTTTTTTAGATACTAGAGTGGAGATTATTTCATATGCTCTTCCTATTGAATATTAAGTTACATATGTTCTTTAAAGAAATACCCTATTCAGGAAAAAATTATATAGAATTAGAAGATATAAAAATACTTAAGACGGGCTGGGAAGATGGCTCAGTGGTAGAGCACTTGCCTTGCATGCGTGAGTCCCTGGGTTTGATTCCTAGGCACCACATAAGCAAAAAGAAGTGGTGCTGTGGCTCAAGTGGTAGAGCACTAGCCGTGAGCTGAAGAGCTGAGAGACAGCGCCCAGGCCCAGAGTTCAGGCCCCATGACTGGAACCCCCAAAAAAGTACTTAAGATACAGAATCATTGTAGCATTAACAATGTAGCATTAACAAGTATGTGCCCTTTATCTGTTTGTCATGTTTTCACTTCTGTTATAGTGTCCTTTGAGTTATGGAAGGTTATCACTTGAGATATAATCCAGTTTATTCTTCCTTTTCTTTAGCCACTAATGCTTTCCATGTCAAATTTTTAGAAAACTTTACTGATCCAATGTCATGAATTTTTACATTTATGTTTTATAGGTTTTTACATCTCACATTTGGTTTGATAATCATCTTTTTTATTTTAAGTTTTTGTATTAGGATTTAGGTTGGCCCGGCACCCGTGGCTCATGCCTGTAATCCTAGCTACTCAGGAGGCTGAGATCTGAGAATCGCAGTTTAAAGCCAGCCAGGGCAGGAAATTCGGTTAGACTCTTATCTCCAATAAATCACTAGAACCCGGAAGTGGTGCTGTGGCTCAAGTGGTAGGGCACTCGCCTTGAGCTGAAGATCACACAGATAGCGCCTAAGCCCAGAGTTCAAGCTCCATGACTGACAAAATCAAAACAAAACACAAAAAAGATTGAGGTAGTAGCCTAAGATCATTCTTTAAATCTAGAGAGGTAATAATGCCAACACACCCATTGAAGATTTATTTGTATTTCATAAGGTCATGTCATCCTTTTCAAAATCTATTGACCATAAAACTAAGAATTTATTTTTGACAAATGTGTTAAATTCTTCTATATATCTGTTCTTATAGTAGAATTATGTTGTCTTCACTACTTAACTTGGTAATAAGATTCAAAGCTAGTATGAAGGCTCAAGTTACACCATTTTACATGATTGTCCTATAGACCTGTATTCCTTGAATTTACATATGAGTTTATTGAGCTGGTGGAACAATATTCTACAGAGATATATAGATGTTTGATAGTCACTCATATTTTGCACCTTGTGAAAACACAATATCCTAGATATTATATATAGAAAAATGTTTTAGAGAATGCTTGAAACAAATAAAATTAATTTAGGAATGAGTTAAGATTTAGATAACGCTGTAGCACAATAAAGCTGAATGATAAAAACTTGAGCTGTACAACAGAGGAGAGTGAGAGGGGAAAGAATGATGGACCACATAGGAGCTGCTTGTCACTGGTATTGTGCTTCAAAAAACAGAAAGATTTCAGAGATGAGAAGGAGAAAGATAAACTGTCCTGAATCAAGTTTCTTTTTAATCCACCTAATAGTTTGTACTGAAAGTCAGAGAAAATGGGAAAAAATAAATTAGAAAATACTAGACCTGTTACAATGTAAAGATATTTTAATAAGAATATGATAATTAATTTCCAAAGATATAGGAGAAAGAATAGGTAAACTCTCAAAGGAAAACGAACGAAGATAGAAAAGAAACAAAGTAAAACCATTGTCAATAACAAACAAAAGATTTTGGAAGTGTAAAGTCAGTGGAAGTATTCTAAATAACATTGAAAATAGCTAACGTGGATAGAGATGGATCACATTTTATCATATATAATTTTGAAAAAACGTATTGGAATGAAAGTTTTAAAGTCATAATTTAAAACACTATTTGGATTATAACTAGACAGTATAGCTCAATGGTAAAATATTAGCCTAGCATATGTGAAGCAATGGTGTTATCTCCCAAGCATTATAAAGTACGAACAAAGCACACACACACAAAAACCACATAAACACACATGCATACAAGTATAAACACACCACTTACATTTAGAATATTGATATTATCATATTAAACAGGAAATTATCCCAAATAATACAAGTATGTTAATATATAAAATCATAATATTGCTCATAGTATTTAAAAGTTTAGTAGGAATAAAATAGTCATAATATACTTAGATTCTTATAGATTAAGTAAATTGAAAATTAAGAAATAGAAGACATGAGAACCTTTGCAAATAAGTTTTAAATAATAAACATTTTGAAACATGTATCTTTTTATTTTGACAAAAAGACTGATGTTATTTGTTTTAACGCAATATTTAGAATGTGATAACCAGGTTCTCTATATCTCGCTATGGATGGCTATACCTATAATCATTTCACTCTGAATATTTTTATAATAAAGTCTCATAGTTTCTCAGTCTCTCCTGAATTACAAACCCTATTTACATTTCCTGCCATGGCTAGTTTATGGAAGCCACAAATCACTATTCCCACATCAAACATATTTTTTTTAATTCCAGTACAAATATTTCCAAAAAGTGACCAGGTAATGAAACCTTTCTTAATAAAGTATGTGCTTCTTGAAAATACAGTAAGTATTTGTTACCTGGACAAATAGGTTTAGAACTGTAAGAAAATAAATATATTTAAATTCACCAACTATATAAAAATTAAGAAAATAATTTTTAAATATTCACATGTTAAATATTTTAAAAGCAAAATATACGTGTCTAAATAATTTACATGTGTAAAAATCATGCAAATTTAAATTATACAACTTTGAAAAAAGAATTACCCTAAAGAAACAAAAGAAAATAAATGAGTTCAAAATTTGAAATTTAGAAAATAAAGTGAAGTCTACTGTTTAGTTTACTTAAGTAACTGTAAACCCTCTGTATATCAAGTTTTTTTTAATAAAGAATGCATGAACAAGAAAGCAAAAGTACCCATAGATCAATAGCAACAGCAAAAGCATCAGTAGTTCTTTTTTTGATTGTAAAAAAATCGATGGGAGAGATAACAATGTTGCTTCTATAAGAAATGTACTTATACCCCTATTTATGTAACTATAACCCCTCCGTACATTACCTTTATAATAAAATTAAATTGAAATTAAAACTAAAGCAAATAATATACCAATTAAGAATTCTTAGAAGCCATTGATTAAAACTTTGTAAAAAAAAAAAACAAAACTGCCCTAACAACCTAAGGAATATAATTTGATAATATTATTTAAATACTTCAACTTCAGCAGAGAAGCAAAATGTTTAAAAACTGTTACAAATAAAGTAATAAGTCAGAATATATTACCACTACTAATAATCATAAGAAGAATTTATAGTGGTCGTCAAATAGGTAAGAAATGAGGCAATTTGCCATTTGTTTGCATTTAATAATTGAGAAAGAATTTTCCATGTCGTTTTAAATATATCTTAAGTTTAATGAAGAAACTATTCTATCATATCATATGATAATCAGATAAAGCTGATAGTTGAGCAAAGAACAGATTGTACTAAGTTTTTGGATGTTAATGTATATACTTATTTTGGTTGTGGGGAATTGTGGGGATTTCAACTTGGGGTATTGTTCTTGCTAGGCTGGCGTCATATCAGTGGTTAATTTTAGGATAGGTGTTCCCTTTCCACAAGAACATGCACCTGATCTGTCCTTTTAGCCTTCCCATCATCAATGGCACCAGAGTTGCACACCAACTTGTCTAGCTTCCTACCTTGGCTGGCCTGGATTCTGCAGTCCTTCCAAACTTAGCCTGAAGATAATGCAGGATAGTGGAAATGATCCAATTCACCCAACTATAGATTGAGAAGGAAGTCCACTAAACTTTTGGCCTGGGTTCTGTTCTCAAGCCTCGTAACTAGTTAAAGAGTACAGATGGGAGCCACTTGTGCCAAGCAGTAACAGTATTTTTAAAGCCATTAGAAATATATATGTCTTAGACTTGTGATTACCTCAGGAAAAGAATAAAAGAGCAGTGAAACATAGAGGACAGGCAGAATTTTAACTAGCTATTCAGAGGCTAAATCAGGTTATCTAGCTACTCAGGAGGCTGTGATCTGAAGACCACTGTTCCAAGCCAGTCCAATCATGAAAATACATGCCATTATCTCCAAAAAAACCAGAAGTAGAGCAGAGGCTCAAGTGGTAGAACACTATCCTTGGGCACAGAAATTTAGGAATAGTGCCCAGGCACTATCAAGCCTCCATAATGATGAATGCATGCATGAGCATATGCACATGTGCGTGTGTGTACTCGCACATGCATGCACACATAGACAACCACAAATGAGTATTTCAATGTGAAGTTCTTTATTATTTTTTTAATTTAATTTTATTTTATTTCAGAAAATACTGTACAGAGGGGTTACAATTACATGGGCAGGATAATGCGTACATTTCTTACCAAGCATTGCAGCCTCCTCTTTGTTTACCCTTCACCTCCCTTCCCAGCCTCCCCCCTCCCCCCACCCAATCCTTCCCCCCCTCCCCCCCCACACCGACATTTTAAAGCTCGTTTTTGACCTGACATTTTGTACTTCTCATTGTTGCAACAGGTCCACCTGAATCCTTAAACGACTTGTTTTTCCCCATTTCCTCCACAAGTTATACTGACATCAAATATAGTGAAAGCGGGGGTTACACTGTGGGGGAGGGACATACAAAGCAACAAAGAAATAATCTTATAAATGCGTTAGAAACACATGCATGAAAGAAAAAAACATTAAAATACATATTTAAGGTTTCATTTTCCTAACATCACATTATCTGACCTTTTCCGCTTGACTCATACATATACTAGATATTGCAAATAAGGGAAACCATGGGACCTATGTTTCTTTGGGCCTGGCTTACTTCACTTAATATAATTTTTTCCAAGCCTTTCCATTTCCTAACAAATGGGGCAATGTCATTCTTTCTGATGGAGGCATAGAATTCCATTGTGTATATATACCACATTTTCTTGATCCATTCATCTACTGACGGGCTTCAGGGTTGGTTCCATATCTTAGCTATGGTAAATAATGCTGCAATAAACATAGTTTTGCTGGTAGCTTTAGTGTGGTCTTGTTTGTAAACATTAGGGTAAATGCCCCAAAGTGGGATTGCTGGGTCATAGGGGAGTTCTATGTGAAGTCTTTTGAGGAACCTCCATACTGCTTTCCAAAGTGATTGAACAAGTTTACATTCCCACCAACGATGAAGTAAGGTTCCTTTCTGTCCACATCCCCTCCAGCATCTGTTGTTGTTAGAGTTCTTGATTTTTGCCATTCTGACTGGAGTGAGGTGATATCTCAATTTTGTTTTGATTTGCATTTCTTTTATGGCTAGGGATGTTGAACATTTCTCCATGGGTCTATTGGCCATCCTTCTTTCCTCTTCAGAGAAGTTTCTCTTTAAGTCTTTCACCCACTTATTTATTGGGCAGTTGTTTCTTTGAAGATTTGTTGTTGGGGGGTTAATTTTTTGAGTTCCAAGTATATTTTAGATATGAGACCCTTGTCCGTTGTATGGCTAGTAAAGATCTTCTCCCAATCCGTGGGCTTTCTATTGACCTTGCTAGTATGTCATTTGCCCTGCAGAAGCTCTGCAACTTTATGCAATCCCATTTGTCCAACCTTTCTTTGATTTGCTGTGTTTCCGGGTCTCTATTCAGAAAATTTGAGCCTGAGCCAAGGAGACCTAGGGTTTCTCCTATTCCATCCTGTAATGTTGTCAGGGTGTCTGCTTTGAGTTCAAGGTCTTTGATCCATTTGGAGTTGATTGTGGTACAGGGTGATATATAAGGATCTAGCTTTAGTTTTCTGCATGTAGTTAACCAATTTTGCCAGCACCATTTACTGAAGAGGCTGTCTTTCTTCCATACTATTGTTTTAGCTCCCTTATCGAAGATTAGATGGCTATAGGTCTGTAGGTTCATTTCTCGATTTTCAATTCTATTCCATTGGTCCTGAGGTCTGTTCTTATGCCAATACCAAGCTGTTTTGATTACTATGACTTTATAGTAGAGTTTGAGATTTGGTGTTGATATTCCTCCAGCAGTGTTCTTTCCGTTGAGGAGCGTTTTTGCTATTCAGGGTCTTTTATTGTTCCATATGAATTTTTGGATTGCCTCTTCTATTTCCTTGAAGAATGAGGGTGGAATTTTGATAGGTATTGTGTTGAATTTGAAGATAGCCTTGGGAAGTATTGCCATTTTCACGATGTTAATCTTTCCAATCCAGGAGCATGGGAGGTTTTGCCATTTTTTAAGTTCTGTGTTAATTTCCTTTTTCAAGATTTTCAAGTTTTCATCATAGAGGTCCTTCACTTCTTTAGTTAATTCCTAGGTATTTTTTTTTTGTGGGGCTATTACAAATGGAGTTGCTTTCCTAATTTCAGCCACACTTTTCTCATTGTTGGCATAGAGAAAAGCCATTGATTTTGGGGGGTGAATTTTACACCATGCTACTTTGCCAAAGTTTTGAATCAGCTTGAGTAATTTGGGAGTGGAGTCTATGGGATTCTTTAAATACAAGATCATGTCATCTGCAAAGAGGGAGAGTTTTACTTCTACTCTCCCTATTTGAATCCACTTTATGTCTGCATCTTGTCTTATTGCTGTAGCTAGGCATTCTAATACTAGATTGAAGAGAAGTGGAGAGAGTGGGCATCCTTGTCTTGTTCCTGAGTTAAGAGGAAATGGCTTTAGTTTTTCACCATTGAGTATAATGTGGCTGTAGGTTTGTCATATACAGCCTTTTTGTATTGAGGAATGTTCCTTGGATTCCTAATTTTTCCAAAACCTTCATCATAAAGGGGTGTTGGATCTTGTCAAATGCTTTTTCTGCATCTATTGAGATAATCATTTGGTTCTTATTCTTGCTCCTGTTGATGTGATGAATAATATTAATTGATTTGTGTATATGGAACCAGGTTGCATCCCTGAAATGAATCCTGTTTGATCGTGGTGTATGATTTTTTGGATGAATTGTTGAAGTCGATTGGCCAAAATTTTGTTGAGAAGTTTTGCATCAATGTTCATCAAAGAAATGGGTCTATAGTTCTCTTTCTTTGATGAGTCCCTGCCTAGTTTTAGGATGAGGGTTATGATGGCTTTATAGAATGTGTTCGATAGTGAGCTTTCTCTTTCAATTTCATTGAAGAGTTGGAGGAGAATTGGTGTGAGCTCTGCTTTGAAGGCCTTGTAAAATTCCGCTGTAAAACCATCTGGTCCTGGACTATTCTTAGCTGGGAGGTCTCTTATTGTTGTTTCTATTTCAATGCTTGATATGGGCCTGTTAAGATAGTTTAACTCATGTTGGTTTAGTTTTGGCATGTCAATATTTGCTAGGAAAAGGTCCATTTCTGTCAAGTTCTCAAACTTATTAGCATAAAGTTTTGAGAAGTATTCCCTTATAGTGTTCTGAATCTTGCTTGTTTCCGTGGTGATGTTTCCATTCTCATCTCTGACTTTATTAATTTGGGTGTGTTCTCTTCTTTTTCTGATAAGATTTGCTAAGGGTCCGTCAATTTTGTTAAGTTTTTCGAAGAACCAACTCTTTGTTTTGTTGATTCTTTCTATAGTTTTTTTGGATTCTAATTCATTTAATTCTGATTTAATTTTGATTATCTCTTTCCGTCTACTGGATTGAGGTTTTTCTTGCTGCTCTTTTTCAAGGAGGTTTAGATGTGTCATTAAATTGTTAGTTTCAGATCTTTCCAATTTGTTGATGTAGGAGGTTAGAGCTATAAACTTGCCTCTGAGTACTGCCTTTGCTGTGTCCCAGAGGAGCTGGTAGTTTGTGTGTTCATTTTTGTTGAATAGCATGAACATTTGAATTTCCTTTCTAATCCCTTCCATGACCCACTCATGGTTCAGCAGTGTGTTGTTCACCTTCCATGTGATACCGGACTTTCTTTGGTGGGTTTTGGTGTTGAGTTCTAATTTTATTCCCTGTGGTCAGAGAGAATGCAAGGTATAACTTCAATGTTTCTGAATTTAGACAAGTTTGCTTTGTGGCCTAAAATGAGGTCTATTTTAGAAAACGTTCCATGTGCTGCTGAGAAAAACGTGTATTCTGATGCTGCTGGGTGAAATGTTCAGTAGATGTCTGTTAAGTCTAGTTGGTCTATGCAGCTGTTTAGATCTGCGGTTTCTCTGTTGAGTTTTTGCCGAGTTGATCTATCTAGTGTGGAGAGTGGTGTGTTAAAATCCCCAACAATTAATGTCTTTGGATCTATATGGGATTTGAGGGAAAGTAGTGTTTCTTTGATAAATTTGGGTGCTCCATTGTTTGGCGAATACATATTTAGAATTTTAATATCCTCCTGAGGGAGAGATCCTTTAATTAGTATGTAGCGACCTTCTTTATCTCTTCTCACGAATTTAAATTTGAAGTCTATTTTATCTGATATTAGGATTGGAACTCCCGCCTGTTTATGGGGGCCATTTGCTTGGTAGATTTTGTTCCAGATTTTAACATTGAAAATGTGTTTGTTTTTATTGGCAAGATGTGACTCCTGCAGGCAGCAGTAGAAGGGTCTTGTTTTTTAATCCACCTAGACAGTCTATGTCGCTTAATTGGAGAGTTCAGTCCGTTAACGTTAAGAGAAAGGACTGAGAGGTATTTGGGAGTTCCTTACATGTTATCCACCTTCTTGGGGGCTGCGAAAACTGGGTTCTTCCTATGGTTCTTGGATTCTCAGTTTGGGTGCAGTTTCTTGGCCTTTATTGTGGTCTTGTTGGTTTTCTATGTGTAGGACATCTTTAAGAATCTTTTGTAGGGCTGGTTTGGTGGAGAAGTATTGCTTCAATTTTTCTTTGCTATGGAAGGTTTTTATTTGGCCTTCAGTTTTGAAGGAGAGTTTAGCTGGGTACAGTATTCTTGGTTGATGGTTGTTTGTTTTTAGGTCATGGCATACATCATTCCAGGCTCTTCTTGCTTTGATTGTTTCTGCTGAGAAATCTGAGGTGATTCTAATTGGTTTCCCTTTATAGGTGATTAATCTTTACTCCTTGACAGCTTTAAGGATCTTTTCCTTGGTCTGGGTTGATCCTGTGTGGATTATAATGTGACAGTGGGATGTCCTATTCTGGTCTGGTCTATTTGGGGTTCTAAAGGGTTCTTGTATCTGAATAAGCCTATCTTTTTGCATGTTTGGGAAGTTCTCTGAAGGATCCTGTTAAACAAATTTCCTAGACCATTAACTTCTGTTTCTAGGTGCTCCTGTACACCCATTATCCTTAGATTAGGCCTTCTGATGGTGTCTTCCAGGTGTTGGATAGTTCTATCATATTTCTTGGACTTATCTTGGATGGTTGTATATTCTTTCTCTGTAATATCTAGGCTGTCTTCAATCCCTGAGATTCGATCTTCTGCATGGTCTAACCTGCTGTCAAGACTCTCTACTTTGTTTTTTATCTCTTTTCCTTCTAATTGGTCAGCTTTGATGGCTTCAAGTTCTTTGTTGAAGCTCTGTTTTAGGTCTTGTATGAATTTCTTTACTTCCTTAATTTGGTGTTCAGTGTTTGTTCTCAAATCACTTAGTTGATTGGTTATGGTTTCTTTGGACTCCCATTCCTTCTGTTGGGTTCCATTCAGCATTCCCTTTGTGGTCTCCCTGACTTCCTTCAGCTCTTTGTTAATGGATTCCATGAATGCCTTTAGTGATCTTTGTGTGTTCTCTACCTGGTCTTTCAATTGCTGTATTACTCTTTGATTAGCTTCCTCCCGTTTGTGGGATTTCTGCAGCTCTCTTTCCTCCCGTTCGTGGGATTCCTGCACTTCTCTTTGAGTGTTCTCAGCCTGCTCAAGCCATTCCTCCCTTTCTCTTTGAGTATTTTCAAGTTGTTCATGCAAATCCTGTATCAGTTTTTGAGTAGCTTCCTCACGCTTATGATATTCCTGTATAGACTTTTGGGGTGCTTCCTCTCTCTCCCTATCACACTCATACAGAGTCCTTTGTAAGTTGTCAAACTTCTCATTTATCATGTTTGCCAGCAGTGTTTGTAGAGCTATTTGGGAACTCTCTTCTGGATTATTCATTATCTGTTCTGACCCCTGATTATCAAGATGGGGAATTGAGATACCCGGATTTGCCATTTTTCTAGTGTTTTTCTGGCTTACTCTGCCCATTTGAGATGAAGATAGCACCAGTTTTGTGCTAGAACACTATCTTAAGGAAGTTCTTTATTTTTTTACCTTGCTGTACTTTATTTCCTTGTATTACTTCACAAATTAACAAAATCAGCTAAGGACCTATTTACATAAAATTCATCATGTTTCTCTAAAATCTACTCTCTTTTTGGAAGCCTGATTTAGTTGACCCAAAAGTATATTATTCAGGAGGTCAATTCATCTCTCACAACTCTGTAGTTTTAGATTATCATTTAGGATCCTCCTAGCAATATGATTTTGTGTAATCCTGCATCAAGCAGCATATTTCTTTCTCCAGAAGGGAAGCCTCTGTCAAACAATTAATAATAGGTTTTTCTCCTCCTGGCCAGCATCTGTAGTTATATTATCTTCATCTATTTCATGATCTGTTTGTGTATGCTAAGGACTGCTGTGAAAATAAAAAGGCCCTTCTCAGCATTTAGCATTTGTATACCATTCATAGATATGAAGGTGTTTAAATATTACTAAAATTGCTTTGGAATAAATAATGTTCACCTTGACTATCTTGAGAAAGAAGAATTGGTTTCTCAGAATTTTAGATAAGAACTTGAGTGAAAGAAACAAAAGGAAAAGTGAGGAAAAACTCAACACATACATTCAAATTAAACAAAACAACCCAAGAAAACACAAATTAATTCAGTACTCAAGAACCTGCAGGAAATGCAATGATTAAAAAAAAAAAGCTATGACAAGCATATGAAAATCCTGAGTACATGGGAGTGTGAACTGTTGTGAGGATAGTGGTTAAAGCCCAGACTGGACAGAAATATCTGTACACAATGCCATTCACCTGTTATTATAAATTTCAGGAAGAATAACATAAAGTGGGCTGAGCCCAAGATCATACAGAAGTAGGAAGCCAAATTCTATATGAAAAATAATCAGGATAATTTAGGGCTGAGGACATGACAAAGTGGTAAGAAGACCATTTAGGGGCACAAGACACTCAATTCAAAATCTATTATGGGTATTAAAAAGTTATGATTTTAAATAAATTGTAACATTTTAATATGTGAGTGGAGAAAAGTCCATGAGACAGATAGAATGAACCCATGTTGCAATGCTTTCTACTTAAGTGATAATGTTTTCTGGTACTTCAGACAAAACAAAGTTACACTGCAAATGAACATGGATGTTCAGTTGGGTAATGGAAATACTCTACTTAACAGGTGTAAATTAAATAGATTTTTTTGGGGTAGATTTTATTTCTTGAACTAAGAAACTGGATGATGTCCCTGAACTTTTTCTCTCAAGGCTACCACTCTATTACTTTGAGCCACAGTTCCAATTCTGATTTTCGGTTGGTTGTTTGGACATAAGAGACTCACGGACTTTCCTGCCCAGGATGGTTTTAAACCATGGTCATCAGATCTCAGCCTCCAGAATCCAGGCATGAGCCGTCGATGTTTTTAATAACTTAGTAAATTGTACCATTACAGCAGTTATAAATGATCATTATAACCTGTGTAATATATGTGTGTATGTATATATCAATGCATACATGTAGAAATATTTTATCACATTTTTGTATCTACAGAAATTTATGAAATCATCCTTCATTATAAAACAAAAAGGAAAAAAAAGTTAATAAGGATCAAAACAAAGGGAATTGTCACAGTTTCTTGTTGTTGAATGGAATGTGAATTCTGAGAATCAGTTTGGGAAAACCATCTCTACATTAACAAAATAGATAATAGCTATTAATTCCAATCCATCTATTTTCACATATTGTGCATCCTCACACATTAGTGTCATAATCAAAACACACATTTTTGCCTTTGTATTTAAATCACCTGTTATAATTTAGGTGATAGATGAAGTAATCAAATAAAGATTAAAATAATAGTATGTGAGGCTATGAGTTAGAGCTGAAAAAGATTTCAATATGATGATAACTTAAATTGCATATTTCTTACTTTTACTCTCTTGTCACGTCCCGCATTCTCACATTAGGATTGCATAGAAGGTTCTCACTAAATTATATGTACAATTATGAAAAAATATATTGAAAGGATATGGGCACAGTGTGTTTTAGCTTATTGAGACCTGTAAGGAGTAGTGTGTTTTTGAGGACTTGAAAAACGTTGTGATGGAGATGAAGGAAGGCATGTGCTTATTCTGGAAAACTGTCTAGAGGATTGCTCCCAGAAAGATAGTGATGAATTCTTCCAAAAGGTTACAATGAAATCACTTTCAGAAGCATGTTCACAGCTACACTATTCACCATAGCCAAGTTATAGACACAGCCCAGATGCCCTTTGGTGGAGGGATGCTTGGAGAAAGTATGGTATATATACATAACTGGATTGTACCCATCCATTATGAAGACTGTTAAATTATTTGCAAATAAATGGATATATCTAAAAATATGTTAAGTTAACTAAGTCAGAGCCAGACACACAAGGGAGCCATGTTCTGTCTCATATTTGGAAGCTAGAACTTTATACAAGTTTACACAACAATATTAACCAAAGCATGCTATTTGCAGAGGGGTATTTAAAAGGTGTAATTTCTTATAAAATTGAACTTTTAATCCCACAAAATCAATACTAGGAAACTATCACTTGGAAGATGTGAGGGGAAGTCAAAAGGAAGGAATAAAGAGTGTGATGGAGGAAGAGAATGAAGGCATACTATTCAATGCCGATAGAATGAAACTAGAAAAACATTAAAGTGGGGGTGAAATTTGGAAGGGTGAGGGGAAGTTATATAAAGATCCATTGTACTTAAAACTGATTTGTTGAATGGAAATTCCCTTGTACAACTGTTTAAGAAAATAAAAAATAAAATTAAAAACAATGGAGACATCTGTTCTTAAATTGTGTTCTCTTAAACCTTGACTCAATATAATAGTTTCCTCCTCAGAAATTTTCTTTGCAGTTATTTTCCTCATAGTGACAGAAAAGTGACCAATACAACGAATATCAATACATC
The DNA here is from genome assembly GCF_019054845.1 of Dipodomys spectabilis. NCBI lineage: Eukaryota > Metazoa > Chordata > Mammalia > Rodentia > Heteromyidae > Dipodomys > Dipodomys spectabilis. The sequence continues at coordinate 67,992 of NW_024871098.1, read as the reverse complement.
ACATTGCACATCATAAAGATACACAATATAAAATCTCAGTAAAATATTAGAATTCATTACATGATAAAATAACAGGTAGAATGTGCCAAAAGCTAATTGATTTTTTTCCAAGTACTTAACCTATGATATCTAATTTAATCCTCACAATAATTCCATAAAGTGTAACTATTTCCATTTTGAACTCTCAGATAATGATATTGAAGTCTTTAGAGTTGGAATTACTAGTACAACATTGCACACATGGTAAGTGTTAGCCTAAGGTCCATCTCCCACTGATCAAATAACTTCATTCTATTTTATGACTAAAATACCAGCACTTAGTCTACTAATTCTAGGAAAATTACCCAGAATTATTGTGTAGACTCTAATAATATTTCACTTTGTTAGAAAATAGGTAACTGTAATATGAAAACTCCACGATCATAATCAATTTACACCTCCCTTGTGAAAGGAACTGCTAAACTATAACGTTCTTGATTTCTAGCTCAAAATAGTAAAAATCATATTTTACCCATGACTCAACACTGCACTGCCTGGGGACGCCATCTCTGGTTAACTCAGCCTTACTGAAAGAATGACCTGCCCAATTCCTGCTGGAAACAGACTGCAGGGCTTATGGACCAATCATTTCCACATTGTAGCTCACCTAAGTTGATTACCATTAGACGTATTTTGATTGCTTTTAATACCCAACATTTTGAGAGAAATTTACAACTTTAAAATGCTATTAAAGGAAGACTGATATAAAAATCACATTTGAACCCAGATAAATATTTTACCTTTCATATACGCAAAAAATGCAGTCTGACCTATCATTAATGTTAGAAACGAAAGGTTAAAAATTATAGACACCAAGACCTAAGCAAGAATTAAAGACTCTCCAACTTGTGAATACAATTGGTTTAAAAAGATATCAAGAAAATTTTTGCCTGTGCCATGGAAACCTAGGGTTTCTCCTATTCCATCCAGTAATGTTTTCAGAGTGTCTGCTTTGAATCCGAGGTCTTTGATCCACTAGGAGTTGATTCTGGTTCAGGGTGATACAAAAGGATCTAGCGTTATTTTTCTACAGTAGTTAACCAATTTTGCCAGCACCATTTACTGAAGAGGCTGACTTTCTTCCATTCTTTTTTTTTTTTTAGCTCCCTTAACGAAGATTACATGGTTATAGGTCTTTCTGGGTTTTCCATTTTATTCCATTGGTCCTGAGGTCTGTTCTTGTGCGGTACCAAGATATTTTGATTACTATGGCTTTGTAGTAGAGTTTGAAATTTGGTATTGATATTCCTCCAGCATTTTCTTTCTGTTAAGTATTGTTTTTGTAATTCAGGGTTTTTATTGTTCATATAAATTTTGGGATGGCCTTTTCCATTTCCTTGAAGAATGAGGTTGGAATATTGATAGATATTGCATTGAATTTGTAGATAGCCTTGGGAAGTATTTCCATTTTCACAATGTTGATCTTTCCAATCCAGGATCATGGGATTTTTGGCCATTTTTAAAGTTCTGTGTTGATTTCCTTTTTCAGGTTTTTAAAGTTTTCATCATAGAGGTCTTTCACTTCTTTGGTTAAGTTAATTCCTCGGTATTTTATTTTTGGTGGGGCTATACAAATGGAGTTGCTTTCTTAATTTCAGCTACACTTTTCTTATTATTGGCATATATAAAAGCCATTGATTTTTGAGTGTTTATTTTATACCCTGCTACTTTGCCAAAGTTTTGAATCACTTTAAGTAATTTGGGAGTGAAGTCTGTGGGATTCTTTAAATACAAGATCATGTCATCTGCAAAGAGGAAAAGTTTTACTTCTTCTTTCCCTATTTGCATCCCCTTTATGTTTCCCTCTTGTCTTATTGCTGTAGCTAGCCATTCTAATACTAGATTGAAGAGAAGTGGAGAGAGTGGACATCCTTGTATCATTCCTGAGTTTAGAGGAAATGGCTTTAGTTATTCAGCATTGAGTACAAGGCTGGCTGTAGGTTTGTCATATAAAGCCTTTATTGTATTGAGGAATGTTCCATGGATTCCTAATTTTTTCAGAACCTTCCTCATAATGGGGTGTTGGATCTTGTCAAATGCTTTTTCTGAATCTATTGAGATAACCATGTGATTCTTATCCTTGCTCTTGTTGATGTGATGAATTATATTGTTTTTCGTATATTGAACCAGCTTTGCATCCCTGAAATGAATCTTGTTTGATAGTGGGGTATGATTTTATTAGATGAATTATTGTGGTTGATTGGCCAAATTTTGTTGAGAAGTTTTGCATCAATGTTCATCAATGATATGGGTCTATAATTATCTTTCTTTGATGATTCCCTGCATGGTTTGGGGATGAGGGTAATTAAGGCTTCATAGAATTAATTCGGTAGTGAACTTTCTCTTTCAATTTAATTGAAGTGTTGAAGGAGTATTGGTGTGAGATCGGCTATGAAGGCCTTGTATAATTCTGCTATAAAACATCTGGTCCTGGGCTTTTCTGTGATGGGAGGTCTCTTATTGCTGTTTCTATTTCAATGCTGGATATGGGCCTGTTAAGATGGTTTAACTCATCTTGGTTTAGTTTCGGCATGTCGATATTTGCTAGGAAAAGGTGAAGTCTGCCAAGTTCTCAAACTTATTAGCATAAAGTTTTGAGAAGTATTCCCCTATAATGTTATGAATCTTGATTGTTTCTCCGGTGTTTCCATTCTCATCTCTAAGTTTATTTATTTGGTATGTTCTCTTTTTTTCTAATAAGATTAGCTAAAGGTGTGTCTATTTTGTAAATTTTTTCAAAGAACTATCTCTTTGTATTGTTGATTCTTTCTATGGATTTTTTGGATTCTAATTCATTTAATTTTGATTTAATTTTAAGTATTTCTTTCCGTCTACTAGATTGAGGTTTATCTTGCTGCTCTTTTTCAAGGAGGCTTAGCTGTCTCATTAAATTGTTGGTTTCAGATCTCTCCAATTTATTGATGTAGAAACTCAGACCTATAAACTTGCCTCTGAGTACTGCCTTTGCTCTATCCCAGAGGAGCTGGCAGTTTGTGAGCTCCTTTTTGATGAATGTCATGAACACTTGAATTTCGTTTCTAATCGCTTCCATGACCCACTGGTGGTTCAACAGTGTTTTTCAGCCTCCATGTGTTACAGGACTTTCTTTGGTGGCTTTTGGTGTTGAGTTCTAATTTGATTCCCTTTTGGTGTGAGAGAATGCAAGGTATTACTTCAATGTTTCTAAATTTGGACAAGTATGCTTTGTGAGCTAAAATGTGGTCTATTTTGGAAAATGTTCCATTGGCTGCTGAGAAGAACGTGTATTCTGATATTGCTGGGTGAAATACTCAGTAGATGTCTGTTAAATCTAGTTGATCTATGCAGTTGTGTAGGTCTGCGGTTTCTCTGTTGAGTTTTTGCCAAGTTGATCGATCCAGTGGGGATAGTGGTGTGTTAAAGTCCCAAAACAATTAATGTCTTTGGATCTATATGAGATTTGAGGGAAAGTAGTGTTTCTTGGATATATTTGGCTGCTCCGTTGCTTGGCGAATACAGATTTAGAATTGTAATTTCCTCCATAAGGAGAGTTCCCTTAATTTGTATGTAGTGAACTTTTTATCTCTTCTAAGTAATTTTAATATGAAGTCTAATTTATCTGCTATTAGGATAGTAATTCCTGCCTGTTTATGGGGGCTATTTGCTTGGTAGATTTTGTTCCAGTTTTTCACATCCAAAATGTGTTTGTTTTTATTAGCAATGTGTGACTCCTGAAGGCAGCAGATAGAAGGATCTTGCTTTTTAACCCAATTAGACAGTTTATGTCGCTTAATTAGAGAGTTAATCCCGTTAATATTGAGATAAGACTCTGAGCTATTTGGGAGTTCCTGCCTTTGATAAAATGGCAGGTGGATAACACCTTCTTGTGGGCTGAGACAACTGGGTTCTTCCTATGGTTCTTGGATTCTCAATTTTGGTGTGCTTTCTTAGCCTTTATTGTGGTCTTGTTGGTTTTCTAGGTGTAGGTCATCTTTAAGTACCTTTTGTAGGGCTGGAAGGGTGGAGATATATTGTTTCAATTTTCTTTGCTATGGAAGGTTTCTATTTGACCTTCGGTTATGAAGGAGAGTTTAGCTTGTACAGTATTCTTTCTAGATAGTTGTTTGTCTTTAGGGCATGGCATACATCATTCCAGGCTCTTCTGGCTTTAATTGTCTCTGCCGAGAAATCTGAGGCGATTCTCATTGGTTTTCCTTTATAGGTGATTGTTCTTTTCTTTTTGACAATGTTATGGACCTTTTCCTTGGTCAGAATTTATCTTGTGCTGATTATAATGTGATGGTGGGATGTCCTGTTATAGTCTGGTCTACTTGGAGTTATAACAGATTCTTGTATCTGAATAGGTCTATCTTTTTGCATGTTTGGTAAGTTATTTGCTAGGATCCTGTTAAACAAATTTCCTAGACTATTAACTTCTCTGAAGAGGAAAGAAGGATGACCAATAGACACATGAAAAAATGCTCAACCTCCCTAGCCATAAAAGAAATGTAAATCAAAACAACATTGAGATACCACCTCACCCCAGTTAGAGTGGATATAATCAAGAACTCTAGTAACAACAGATGCTGGAGGGGATGTAGACACACGGGATATTTACTACGTTGTTGTGGAGGTGTAAACTTGTTCAACCACTTTGGAAAGTAGTATGGAGGTTCCTCAAAAGAGTCCACCTAGAGCTCCCCTATGACCCAGCAATCCCACTTTTGGGCATTTACCCAAATGATCACAAACAAGACCACTATAAAGCTACCAGCACAACTATGTTTATTGCTACATTATTTACGGTAGCTAAGATATGGAACCAAAACAGATGCCCCTCAGTAGATGAATGGATCAAGAAAATGTGTTATATATACAAAATGGAATTCTATGCCTCCATCAGAAAGAATGATATCGCCCCATTTGTTAGGAAATGGATTTGCCTTTCTTTTATGAAGAAAATACATCAATTCTATTGCATTTTTAATGCCTTATGATACTGAAGATTAAAATATAAACTATTAAAGCTTGAAAATAACTCATTTTCTTAGGAGTAGGACACAAAAGACAAGCTTAATCCATTTTAAAAGACCCTTATTTATACTACAAATTCACTCTTATAACTACAAAGATTCTAAAAATAAGAAGTGCAGTGACACAAATGAAATAATTTAACTGAATCATCTATTCAAAGGACTATGTTAATAGAAAACCAAGTTATAATAATAGTTAGCTTACCCAAGTCACTTACATCCTTTTATTCTATTTTATTTAGTTTCATAAGAACTGGTTTTTCATAAAATGATGCACAAATCCTATATACCCACTTACATTTTCAGATTTTAACAATATTTATTTCAGAAATGATTTTTGCTCTATAGTCAATGAACTTAAATAATACTAAAATATTCAAAGGGTCTTCAGAAATTACAAGACTCACTCTGGGATGTTATTTATATTGGAAAAGATTCGAAAAGCCTTATTTGTTAATGTTGTGATAGTTACTCCCATAAAAGAAACATTAGTGAAGATCTCATTGCAGGTACAAAACAACTTCAAATGCATCCACAATCTGGAGGTGACACATGCTTTTTGTTTGTTTGTTTTTGAAAGGTATATCTAACAAGCATATCCACAACACTGATTTTCAGTCAATATGATGGGATATTCAAACCTAATAAATACAGGGTAGATTATCTTAGTGAGAATAAATATGATCTTACGAAGAAAGTTGTTTTCAATAGAAATCCGGAAAGAGTTTATCCACTTTGTGTTTCATAGGATTAACCAGAGAGTAATACCTGTTTGGTCAAGTTGGCCAAACACACTCAATGTGTATATGTTAAAAGTATGACCAATTTAAGAGGTCAAATACATATTTTGTACTGACAGTCATCTTACAGAAATAACTTACTACCTAATTATTTCTGTATCTTCCTACCTAACATATAAAAGGAATTGAAAGTGATCTCTTTTGTCTAACTTAATGTTGTAAATATTTTGATTATGATGACATTATTTGACATATATATGTACAGAAGGGTGGTTCCAATAACATGACATGACAGAATGCTGATAAATAAAAACATTGCAACACAGCTCTTTTCAACCTCACCCTGTCCACATTGGCAAACAACATTGCATCAGCACACGCGCACATATACATATACACACATGTGTGCACATGTACACACACATATACATTCAGAGTTTATCATACAAAAAAGTTCAAATAAAATATTAGTGATTAGTACAAATGATAGTTTTCCTTATTAAAAAAAGTACACAATCTAGTCACCATGCATGTTTCATTGTACTTGCCTCTCCACAAATGACCACTTAATTTATTTTAATTAATTAATTAATTTGTTTGGTTCTAATACTAAGGCTTGAATTCAGGGCCTGGCTCTGTCCCAGAATTTGTTACTTTTTTGTTTTAGTTTTCTCAAGGCTAGCATTTTACTGCTTTCCCACAGCTCCATTTCTAGCTTTTGCTGGTTACTTTCAAATCAGAATTTAATGGCCTTTTTTTCCCCTGCTTTTTCTGGTTTCAAACCACAATCCTCAGATTTCATCTTTCTTATTAGCTAGGATTAAAAACAAAAGCCACCAGTGTGGCTTCTTTTTCCTCTATAGTTATTAATGCACATACTTAGATAGTAATTTAAAACTGAGTGTATAGAAACAAGATGTATAGTGATGATATTGTCCTTTCAGAAATTCATGGTAGTAAATTTCTTCTTAAGGCCATAAACAAAAAATACCATGATATAATATAAGAGGACTCACTATTGAACATATGAGGTATAAGAGCTTTCTAATAGGTCCATTATTTATTGTTGCCCAACATTAGGAAAAAGTATAACGCAGTAATAAAATAGAAGTCCTTTGTATGACTACTTAAATTTCTTGTTTTTGTAAAGACACACATTTTCATCTAAAATAAGTAGGCCTGTCTATTGTCTTCATGTGATTTTGATGATTGAAGGTGCTTAATGAGAAGTCAAAATGTATTAGTAGTTCTTTGCTATCAATTAAATCTCACTTTTTCTTCCTGGAGAATATAATGATTAAAGCAATAATTCAGAATCAGCAAGCAATAGTTCAGAATCACGCTTCCAGTGCAAGTGGATCACCAGTAAGTAATCCTCAATACCATTTTCCACAAAGTTTTGTTACAGATACAATCGGCCTTCCTTCTCTAGCTGCTTTTCTAGAATAGACACATTCGTTCATTGTACAGGAAAAGTGTGATTTAACTGATTTGTCAGATCTGTTACTAGAATTGTCAAGGATTTATATTCTTGTCTGTAATTTAGTCAAAGCTATGTATCTTTGGGTAGGCTACTAAAATGTATTTACTAATTTCAAGTAAATACATAAATTCTATTTCCATCTCTTTTTTAAAAATAAAATTGTTTCCTCTATAAATTGATCAGAGGCATGGATGGAATTTGTGGCTAGCTAGGTCATTGTACATCTTTCTCTTCCTCTCTCTTTTTCATGATTCTCAGATAATATGATTGCTCCATAATTATCTTAATTTATTTTGCTTTTATATTTTTGCTTGCATCATTTCACTTTCTGCTCTGCCATTATCCCAATCATTTTCATAGAAAGCATTATTTCCTATTTTCTCATTCCTAGAATAAGCTGCACATGAAGACACCACTGGTCATCATTTTCAGCCTATAACTTTGAATATAGAGGAAAATCTTTCTCTTTTCTCTATCAATTCCCTATTCACCAGTGAGAATAATTTAGAATAGAAAACATGGAAAAAGAGAAAACAAATCATGGTGAAAAAACAGAAGCAGAAAATTCATTGGATTTTTCTGACCAGTTCAACCAATCTGAATTATTGGGGAAATACATAGGCACCTCATTCCCAGTGGTACTCAAAGTCACTGGTTAGGCAATTCTGATGAAGACAAGGAACAAGATGAAAAAGTGAGGAATGGTATCATTTGCAAGAAAAAAGATGGAGAAGGATCCAAGCAAATTTCTTCTTTGGGCTGCCGAAAATACTCAGCTTACTACAGTGTAGACACTACTTTCCAAAAAGGCCACTCATGTGAATATTAGGAATGAGGATGAGTATACCCCACTTCATTGGCAAGCCTACAATGGACACTTAGACCTTGTCCATGAGTTGGTGGCTCGAGGCAGATATTCATGAAATAATTGCCAATGGCCGGACACCCCTGCACAGTGCTTATACATGGAATAATACCAGAATTGCTTCTTTTTTACTTCATCATGATGCATATACCAATGTCCAAACTAAATGCCTCTTGACCCCCTTGCATCTTGCTGCTGGGAATAGAGGTAGAAAAAATATGCTGGATTGCCTTCTGTTGAACCATTTTATCAAACCAGGTCTGAAGAACAACTTGGAAGAAACTGCATTTGATATTGCAAAAAGCATAATATGTATCACTACATCTTTGAAGTTGTGGAAGGCTGTTCAAATTGTTCTCATATGTTGTAATGGTTCAGTTAAGTTTCTTAAATTTCAAAAATGATGGTCCATCTTTGTGTCCTTCCAAAATATTCTCACAATACAAAGTAACAGCAATATCTTACTATAAAAATTCATGGATTCCATGGTATTCTTCCAAGTGAATTGCCTGACTTTGATATCAAAATGTATTCAAGACTTGTTTGTATATATCTATAATGATTTCTGCAGAGTTTGTGATTTTTTAAAATCAGAAATAAGTTTAACTTACCTGTTGAAATGAGTAGTAAAGAAACTAAAGATATTTCTGGTACTTGTCTGAAAAAGTTTATTTTAAAATAGTCTGTATTCTGTTTGTATAATGTCCAAAATCTATTTCATTCTCTCCAAATATAATACTTTGAATTCTACATTGATTTATAATATATAGGTTCATTAATAAATGTGTCCTTTCAGATTGCATTCCATATAGAAACAGTTTAAGATTCCGTTTTTCCTAGGTCCTTATAGTATTTTATTTCTTTGAGATAAAATGACAATGTTATCTAATTTCAAATGTTTTGTAAAGGTTATGCTATGTAAAGGCCTTTCTAAGATGAAGAGTTAATACACTGAAGACAAACTTTTAATTCTATGAACTAAATGTATTCTTTCACTTGTATCTTTGTAATCAACTTTTTAATAACTGTTTTTCATTTCTTGAATCCGAAGAATACTTCACAAATTTCCATATCATCCTTGTGGAAGTGCCATGTAATTCTCTGTATTGTTGCAATTTGGGTAGATGTGCTGCTGAAGCATGTAGTATCTTGTAAATTTAAGTATTTAATGATGCAATCTTAATATAGGCATATATCTTTCGTTGCCTATTTGTAAAAAGGAAACCTTATTGTTCCTAGCAATGCTATTGATCTTATTTCCCTAAAATTCTGTGTAGAGTGGGGAAAAAATGTATATTGTTTAATCGATTGCTCACATTTCAACCTTTTTTGTCAATGGCTATTTTAAGTCTTTTTCATTTTAAACCTGATCATACATTGAAGCCTTTATAGCTAGGTCCAAAGGTGATGGCTTTTTCAAGTACTTATTTGTCCAACTGAGTTAGATTTGTGGAGCTAGGGGATTCAAAGTAAGCTTTGCTCAAGAGCTACTTCTAAACTTGTGCAGCTTAAAATGTCCCAAATGAGGTCTTACTGGCACAAATGTCTCCCTGACCCTTTCTCATTCTTCCATGTAGGAACAGACCAACCAGAGTATCTTACCCTGACAGCAAAGATTGTCTTACTGCAACAAAATTAATCTTAGTTACAAGGGATCACAGAGAGATGAACAGTTCAGACAGCACTGTTCAGACTAGAAGGTATTTTATCAAAATATAATTGTTTATTATACCTATCATTTCAAAAGTAGCTAAAGCCAAGAAGGTGAAAAATCATTCATATGCATGATTACCTAAAGTCCTGGTCTGTCTACCTTCCAACCAGGCAGGAACTTACACTACAGCATTTACATCACCAAATATTTCCATAGCTGCAGGAGAAGTCCATATATTTCTCCTCGATTTTAGGCCTTAAATTGGTAATGTTTTTATCACATTGTTTCCTCTTGCCTCCAGTCTGTAAATCTACAAATGGTAAATCTTTAGGCCTAACCCTACCAAACACTGAGGTAGAGATAATGGAATAAAACTTTAAAACAGAGTTGCCTTTGATATCCTAACAACAACAGAACAATGCAAAACATGTGCCTTTTTATTATATTACATATAGTTATATAATTTATACTTATATGTGCTGATTTTATATTTTACACAGTGAAACTTACTAGAATCAGTTGATAATTTGAGAAATAAATTTATATTTATTTATTCCAATAAATACAATTGGAATATAAATAATTACGTTTAGAGTATATATTAGAATATAAAAGTATCAATGCAATATCTTCGGTATTAACTTGGGATACCTTCTAAATATTCTTGGTCATCTTAATTCACATGGTAAAAAAACAATGTTGTTTTCCTCTAATCTATAAGGGATTTTACACTGCTGCTCTGTTTATTGTTTAACTCTCTGGTACCAAACTGTTTTCTCCATATTTTTGAATCATATTTTTGAACCCAAATTTTGCTGATGTTATTTCGAAAAAGTATTATTCTTTTGCAGGACCCAGGGTTCCTAGTATCCCAGGTCCCAGTTATCCACATCATCAGATAAGAAGGGCAAGACGTCTCACCTAGGCCCATGCAATATGCCATCAGAAAGTAATTGAAGACCCATCTCAAATTCTCATTTCTTATAATATTTCAGGTCCTCAATTCCTTGAGACATAGGAATTAGCAGTAAGCAATTGTGAAATGCAAGGCAACATAAAGATGAGATAAAAAAAAATCTGAGAGAAAGTACTGTAATTCAAATTTCCAATTTACAGATGACCAGCCCATATGAGTGAGCAAGATCACAAATTTCACAAGATTACTTTTAATACCTCTCTCCTAACGATTAATGAAATATTTCAGTCCAGCATATGTAGGCCAAAAAAATAGTTCCTGGAATGATAGATCCATAATTGGTCTACCAAGGCCAGAAAAATTTGACTTAGAGGTCAAATATAATTCAGAAAAAACATTAATTGAGAAGATCCTTAGTGCTTCAAAACACTGGTACTTCAGTAAAACTTGATTCTGTAGTATAAAAATGTTGTCATTCCCAATCCAATGATAACCTACATTTAATCTCCTGAAAGTATACTCCTTTTCAAATAAACTTTTTAAAATCACATTCGCCAAAATAACATTTGACAAGTAGATGATACTTAGTGACATTAAAAGTTTTTCAAGTGGAGGGAGCAATTTACAATAGAGTGGATTTATTTACCCAGCACTAATGTCAAATAGTTTCAACCATTCATTAAACTGTAGAAATAATACCACCCAACCTTTGTGTTGTTCAGTAGGTGCCTTGCAGAAATGTGTTAAATAGATCAGCCTCCCATGTTTCAAACCCAAACATTAGCTAATAAAGTAAATTTCATCACATAATGAGGTACATTTTAAAAAGTCACAAATAGTTGCCTTATCATATGTTGTTTTATGTTTTCCCTGTCTGTCTAACATAGTAAAAACTATGACTTGAAGTCTTGAATATGGGTACTCATCAGAGATGTGACAAACATAAAATCTGTCTTCTATATCTATCATATTTCTCTATAGTAGTAATTATTATTTTTCTTTTTTTCCAAAACATATAGGTAGCAGAAAATACTATCCCACGTAAAATAAAATAATCACAAACCATTGTACAAAGGCATTTATAAAAATTAGTAGTTAGGAATACATTCTAAGCCATTTTTAAACTTTCTTGTTGACTAAAGATTCACATCTCCAGACTTGCGAATTTTTATTGCAGATGAATGAATTATGGAAATAGAAGTTGACATAAGTTCAAGTATTTGCAGGACTGAAACTCCATGGAATGTGTATAAACCTTTAAAAATATAACAGACATTTTAAGAGAATGACTATCTGGAAGATGAAACCAGAGAAGAATAATAGTAAAGACATAGAATGAATGAAAAATGGAACAAGGGACAAGTACAGCTAGAATACTCAATGTACACATGTGATAAAGGAAGTAGTAAATCGGAAATAAATCTTGGAGAAGGGGTTGGTTCAGAATGATAGAAAGAGTAACTCTGATCCAGGAGCATTGGACAATTAGATGGACATATTTAATTGTAACATACTTGCACAAGCTTTTGAAATGCAGCTTAAAAACACAACAACAACAAAAAAAAACAAAATCACACAAAAATTACAACCAAACAGCAATCTCTAGGAGTTTGAATATAACCTCTCAAAATTTTAAGCAGTTAATGAAGGCAGTCTTGGGAAAGCAAAAAAAAACTGTTCAAAGAGGGCAGTACGGGGTAGAGGAGAATTTTGAACAGATTTAAATAGATTGTCTAAGGTTATAAATCACCTACATCTGCTGCAAATATTTTCTTCTTCGAGTTCTCTTTGTCTGAACTGGATCCTCCAGTCCTGAACCGCACTTGATAGCTTGTGAAGATAGAATGATAGAAACAAGTTCAAGAACCCATTACTCCACTGGAGAAAAAATAATCCTCTGTTTTCTCGCATATCTCTTCATTACTATATTTTCATAATTTTAAGTCAAGTGATTTTGAATTATATCTTTCCTTCTTTTTTCTGGCAAAGTAATTGGTCAAAGTAATTCACTAAATATTATCTGCCATTTTTTTCTATCAATCTGTTTACTTGTCCAAGCGAGTACATTAAACTTCCCCCTTGCATTTGGTTGCCACGAAAACCCAACATCTATGATAATGAGGACAAACTCTAATGTAAAACTTTGTCTCCAAAAAACCAGTCCAAGAAGCTGTGATCACAAATATTTAGGATTCTTTTTTCTTTTACCTTGAAATTCTTCTTGTGTCTAAAGTGCCCACAAAAATAAATACTCCACCACTTTTTGCTTCAATCACTTCTAACCTCAAAGATGTATTTTGCTAACAATATGCTTAGAGGAAACAAAAAAAATACTCCACTTTTATCTTCTCTCTTAATATTCTCCTTAGATACCATATCAGGAACAGTGAAGTTATTCTTTGGAAAATTATTTCAATAGATTATTTTTTGTCTTCATTTTGCATTTGCTCAACAAGTTGTATGGAGAAGAATAGAGTTAAATCACCCATTTCTTGGATGACAGTGTCTGTTACAAAGGACAATGCTTCTATGTCCTACTTCTATGTCCTCTTCTTAGCTCTTGCGTGATTTCCAATTAATCACAGATTATTGGCTTCAAGTCTAGTGAAGCTGAAGGACTATAAGGCCTCCCCCACTGCTACATCTTCATGGTTTCTCTTTTAAAACTCTTTTATTTGGATGTGGAATTTATTTCCATGTCTTCGTTCAATCTATTCCACATTGTAGTGAGGCAAATACGCTCTGTAAAATCACTTTAGGTAGCAAAAATATTATGACAATCTATATCAAAAAGTTTTGGCTTCTTTCCACTGCTTAGGCCAATACACTGAGCTACTGCTTCTTTTTTTTTTTTTTTTTTTTTTTTTATTTTATTTGAAAACATACTGTACAGAGGGGTTACAATTACATGGGCAGGAAAATGCATACATTTCATACCAAGCATTGCAGCCTCCTCCTTTGTTTACCCTTCACCTCCCTTCCCAGCCTCCCCCCTCCCCCCCACCCAATCATACCCCCCTCCCTCCCCCCCACCGACATTGTAAAGCTGGTTTTGACATGACATTTTGTACTTCTCATTGTTTGAGCTACGGCTTCTAAGACCACGTTTTCTTACCTTTTCAATTTGCTCAATTCTTTTCTGATCCCAAAACTTTTTGCCGAATGTAATAAGAGAAGTCCTCACTATCTCATGTTAATAAGGATATTATGTTTTTGTGAGATACTTAGAAATATGAAATCATTGGTTTGAAGTATCCAATCAGATTTTTTTCTCTTTTTCAGTATTTCACATGCAAAGGCATTTTGGAAAATATTACAAACAGAAAAACGTATACCCAATACCTTCTTTCATTGTGGAGGGCACTTTCTCCCTAAATATTTGGACCCAAATTATCTTTTTCAGAGAATTACTGTTTGATAATTAACGGTCAATGCACAAATTTTGATATCTTATTTTTTAAAGAAGTTTGAATTTAAATTACACTACGACATTGTTTCACATAGTAAGAGTATATTTCCTGGGTAAGGACAATTCTCAAGGAAACCTACAGGATTGATAGCAAGGTTTCTGAGGTTTGTTTGTTTAATGTAAAAATGAGCCATCTTTACCCACATTGCTCCCTCTCAGTTAAGTCTCCATGGATTTCTTTGCATGAAAGCCTTTTTTCCCAGGCAATTTTAAATTTTCTTCATAGGCTATGTTGTTACAAACTTTGAACAATTAAAATTTACCTGTCATAATTTTAAAACTCTTTTGAAATTCCTTTATCAGAATCGCGAATTCACCAACGCTAATTCCAACTTTACCATCAATAACAGTTAAAATGTTGTTTTCATGACATAGTGTCCATGAAACTATTATCTTCCAGTGGCTTTGTTATGCATATATATGTCCATGTAAGCTGATGCTGAGCAAAATGAACTCCAAGATATGGAAACAGAGATTTTTATTTACAATTGTTGTTTTTAATGTACTATGTAACTTCTATTTTCTTTGACCAAGGACAAACCAATTTAATAGCAATACTCACAAAATAATATGTTGGAAATGTACATTACAACTTGTGAGGAGTATTGGGGTGAAAGAAATTTATGAGAAAAATGAGAGAGGGGGTAACAAGTTTGAAAAGACATGTATTCAGTACCTTACAATTACTGTAACCACACTGTACATCACTTTGCTAATAAAAAATTTAAAAAATAAGCTGCATGAAATAAATATCATGGATTAGTATAATAAATATTATTCTTTATGTAGTAACTTTTTAAAAATCAATACTAGCTGGCATCTAATTTGAATTAATTATCCCTTTTTAATCAGAGGATCATCAACTTGAATGTTATCCAACTTGACAATATTTTCACAATATACTTGCCTATATTTTCAAAAAAGAATAAATATAGTACTTTCTCATGCTAAAACCGAAAACAAATTAATTCTGGTGAAACCCATAACTTTTAAAAGTAAGTAAGTTGTTAAGAAGACAGGATATATGTGTTCTTCAAATTCCTATGACTAATAACTACTCATTTTCAAATTCTGAACATTCTATATCTGAGAGATTGAAAACAATACGTGTTTGCATGTTATATAATTCTGCAATAGATGCAGTTTCCAATGTGGTGATACAGATTGAGAAGTCAACAGAAAAATAGCCACATTCTGGTAGAGGATAAAACTATAAAACATCTGTAATAATTAATTCTTTAAGAGTAAGCAATTGTTTATCAAAGTAAGCTATTATTTCTATGACCATCAATCCCAAGATTTATCTCATAAAGTCATCCTAGCCCAACAGTTTCCAACTTGTATGGTGCACCTCAAAATTCCCTTAATTCACATCACAAATAGCTTATCTCTATTGTGAAATAATACTACACCTCTGTGTGATGCCCTCTTTGTTCTGGAAAGAACACCTCAATAAAGTGGGTTCCATAAATTTTACCCCCAGTGGTATTCTTGACATCAGAACACTTGTAAATACTATTTATATTTTATAATTTTTTAACTATCATAGATATTCAGGATGCTAAGATGGGAAGATTACAGTTGAAAGTCAACCCAGGCAGGAAAGTTCCTTAGATTCTTATCTCCTATAAACTTCTCAGAAAACGCCAGACACAGGTGGCACTGAGGTTGAAGTGGTAGGGCACAAGCCTTGAGCAAAAACAGGCTCAGAGACAGTGTCCAGGCCCAGAGTTCAAGCCCTAGGACAAACCAATAAAACAAAACAAAAATAAAAACAAACCTCAAAGCTAGCATTTTTCTCATTGTATAAAGAGGCACGTAATTAAGGAAATTGCTTCCTGTGTTACATATATGTAGAAGAAAGAATATGTCACACAATTATTCTCTTCATACCATATTATACCAAAGATTCAAAAAATGCTATTTTTCTTAATTTATAAATTAATTTCATCCATTTGTTGGCAACTCTGTCTATATTATTCACATTATCATTTTATATATGAACTGATGGAATTATCTCTTAAATAACTTTTAATTATAACTCTTTTGAAAGAATCTTCTAGGCAAATAGAATGTTAGAATCATTTGTGAGTTTTTCAATTAAACACTCTACTTAAAAATAATTTTGTAGTATCATATAGAATATGAAATTACAAACAAAACCAAAATATTTATTTTAAATCTACGTTCTAATTTAGCAAAATCTACATAGTCTTACATTAGATGAACTTTGCTTTTTCTCCAGGGATACCCTTTTGTAATCCTTCATCATTTCTTTGGAATCCAAAAGAATGATGATTATTTACTTTTTCAAATTTTCGATGGGAATCATGAGCCATTTTGCATCTAGGAATGTTCTGTAAAAAAGAGAGCATTTAAAACACAACTGAATATTATATATGTGTTGCATTTCAATAGGAAACTTGACTTCTCAAACCATAATGACAAAATTAGCCCAAACTTCCAACTGTGTATTCCTTTCTTGACTGGTTTGCTTTATTAAGACAAAATTATACTACCTGGTCCAGAGAAGGTATCACTACATAATTCCAATCTCTAATCTGCTAGAATTCTAGGCTTGTATCACATTGCCCTGCCTAGTTGGTTGATTTATTTAATCTAGGTAGAGACTAACAATTCTAAACTTCTCCAGTGATGTTATCCACCAAAGTGACTCCTCAGACTGTTTATCTACTATTTTCAAAGATTTTCTAACATTTCATACAGGATATGAACATTTTCAGATGCACCTGAACGGGTCTCTGATTCATTCCTCCATGGATCTGATCCCTTGAATTATGATTACTTGACTCTCTTACTATATCTCGTCCCTACCTATGTAATATTCTCAAACTTTTTGAAGAATTTCACTTAAGACTTTCTAATATAAAAAATTATCACTTGATTCTAGTCTTACTCAGGACATATTTTCTATTGTTTTCTAACTTTTCTACATATTCTGAGAGTTGTTTCATTTGTGTGTGCACATATAAGTGCCTCTGTGTGTATGTGTATATTTGTATACATGTATGCAAAAGTGTCAAGCTCTTATTCATCAATCTTGCTCATCAATCTTGTTCATGACTGGTATTCCATCACCTGAGCCATTCTTCCAATTCAGCTTTTGGCTGCTTAATTATAGGTAGTGTCACAAAGATTGTTCTGCCCAGGCTGTATGCAAACTGATATTCCCAGACTCCTTTACATACTTAGGTTTTATTTTTCTAGGAGTATCAACTTTTAAACTAAAAACATTTTTGTGAATGTAAAGTCTAAGCTGTAGCCCAGATTTTTAACTCAAGAATTGATATAAAGATAGATGAACATACACATTACATATGGTGAGTGTACATTGTTAGAAATGTGATCTTAAGCTGGGTGGCAGTGAGATCTAAGGATTGAGGTTCAAAGCCAGACTGGGTAGGAATGTCCTGGAGACTACTTTCTCGAATTAACTACCAGAAAACTGGAAGTGACACTATGGCTCACGTGGTAGAATATTAGCCTTGAGCCAAATAGCAGAGGGACAGTGCCCAGGCCGAGTTCAAATGTCAAAACCACCACCAACAAAAAATATAAGTAAAGAAAAATAAATGTCAGCCACCAGTTCATTGCTAATATAATCCTTGCTCTCTCAAGATGGACATTTTTTTTTCCTAGTTAAATTCATGCTCTTATATCTGACCTTTATTGGGGAAGAATTATTCTTCCATTCTACTTTTAACAAATTTGCGTGATTAGCAAGCGTTATTTAGAAAGGGAGTGGACTCATACTTCATGGTTCACGTAGGAGTAATACTTTCTCTATATCACTCCCGTAAATCTACATACTGGACTTGGAATTATTGTTTCAATGTTGTCTTATTTGTAGAGTCTTCTATAGTGTATTGAACCCTTATACTTAAACACAAAACTTCTCTTTCTCCTATTATTGCTATTGTTTCTCTTACTGTTAACTCATGTGCACTTGGGAAATAATGCATAGCACCTACACTCACAAAAGAATGATTTGAGAACCTTCTTCCTATTTCAAATTTGCCTTAATTTACTGAGAACTTTAAAGTTTGAAATCAATGTACTCATGGATAATATATTTATAAGCAATATAAATTTCATATTTTCTCTTTAGTAACTTGTCTCTGAAACATGTGTTACCTCAGGTCCAAAGATATCCTTGTGTTATTTCAGTGAAGAAAGAAAACATTCATTATACCTCAAGCAGCACAATTGATTGTTACTTGAAGTAACTGTTACTGGATGTGGACACTGATCCCAGGAGAGGAATTGAAAATAGAGGAATGACAAAATTCAAGTTAACTTGTGCTTTCCTTTTTATTGTACAAGAAAAATATCCCAAGGCTTGAAGGAATCTCTGTCCCTGACTTGTTCGAGTGTGTTCTTTACTTATATGAAACTTTTCTGTAAACTTCTAGTTTAGAATATTACCAAAAGAAATAATATGCCATTTGAAGGCCAGCATAGAACAAAAGGAAATAACGTTGTTTTAAAAGTGTTCTACTGCAAAGAAACAAAGTCATGGAGGTTTTAAAGTGTATTATGGATGGATATTTGAACCCTGAGATGATTCGCTTGTTGCAGGAATCAGTTATCAATTCCTTTAGTCTGGTCCTGATTTCTCCATAGCAATAAGGATTCCAAAAAAGCAGGATCCAGTGAGCATGATCAGCAAAAGGAGCCTCTTCTCAGACTAGTACTCCTTTAAGGAGGGTCCCAAAGAAATATGTGGAGTTTTTTGCTTGTTTGTTTACTTTGTGTTGGTTCTGGGGCTTGAAGCCAGAGGCTGAACCCTGTCCCTTAAAAATTGTCTTTCCTGTCCACCTGCCCCCAAAGCTAGTACTCTACTGCTCGAACCAAAACTTTTTGGTGCTAATTAGCGATAGAGTTTGGCAGAGTCTTCTGCCTGGGTTGGCTTTGAACTAAAATATTAAGAAAGCTAAGTGACATCAACTGCATCGACTTCTCTTTTGAAACAAGAAATATTAAATGAAGTTTATTATAAAGCTAATATTTGACAGTTTTTAAAAGAAGAAAATGTCCAGCAAAGAAGCGATAACCTCAATAACTCAGCAAAAGTAGGTTCACTGAATAATTTTGGAATTATTTTTTCTGCTTGGGAAGATTATTGACATTTTCGTTCCTTTTGGGAAAACTTAAAGTCATATTTTCACTTATTTTATTGGTCGTGGGGCTTGATCTCTGATCCTGGGCATTGTCCCTCAGCTCTTCAGGTCAAGTTGAGTACTTTACTACTTTAGCTACAACACCGCTTCTGGGTTTCTGGTGGTTAAATGAAGATAAGGATCTCTTGGTCTTCCCTAACCAGGCTTGCTTTTTTGAACCACAATCCTCTGGTCTCAATTTACTGAGTAGATAGGATTACAGGTGTGAACAACCAGGAGCCAGCTCATATTTGCATTTATGTGCACTGAATGACACTAGCCAAAGAATGGAAATTTGAATCAAATGATGACATTGAAGCTTTTCAGAAACATTGAGGTTGCAATAAATATGTCCTCCTTTTCCACGTTGTTACATTAATGACTCATGAGCCATCTGTATAGATGCATTTAGTATCAGGAAATGTTCATAGAGAAATATAGAAAGAGAGATTTTTAGAAAGCAAATGAGATCAGATATGAAAGAACAGCACAGAAGCAGATACATTTATCTCACAGAGATTAAGAACTAGCCTAAGAGACTTAGAATGCTAAAGGTAATGAGGAGTAAGCCTAGTTGATAACTAGGACTTCAATAACCAAAAATGGTTCTCTAGAAGAGTTTCTGGTATACCTTAGTTACTATCATTTATTCCTTGCATCTGAAGTTATTCCTCCTCTTCTGTTACAACTGTTACTTAGCCTCTACATTTTTGGTGTCATGACTGACCAAAAAGTTTTCAAATCTCACTTAGACTACCCTTCTCTTTGTGATTAGCAGTGACCACACAAAATCTTAGAGTCTTTGAATTTCCAGAGTTAATCTTCACCTGACATCTAAGCACATTCCTGGCATTAATTGCTGTGACCTAATGATCAAAACATTTT
Organism: Dipodomys spectabilis; assembly: GCF_019054845.1. Classification (NCBI taxonomy): domain Eukaryota; kingdom Metazoa; phylum Chordata; class Mammalia; order Rodentia; family Heteromyidae; genus Dipodomys; species Dipodomys spectabilis. The sequence continues at coordinate 47,749 of NW_024871098.1, read as the reverse complement.
TTTTTCAACACAGTATCCTAATATAAGTAAAGTACATGACTTAGGGACTATTGTCAGGTGTCAGTATGGAAGGAGCAATTTTATATTCCAAGTATGGGTTCTAACCAAATGTATTTTGTTGTGTTTTGTTTTCTTTTTGCCAGCCCAGGGGCTTAAACTCAGGGCTAGGGAATTATTCCTGAGCTTTTTTTCTCTCTCTGAAGGCTAGCAATCTACCACTTGAGTCATAGCACCACTTTCAGTTTTTTTCTGTTTATGTGATATGAGGAACTGAACCCAGGGTTTTATGCATTCTAGGCAATCACTGTAACATGAAGCCACATTCCCAGAGCCCTAAATGACTTTCTTAAGTTGACATTATATTTTCATTCTGTAACTATGTATCATAATTTTGGCCAGGTGCTATAAAATGATGTAGAAACAATACAATACAATAAGTCCAGTAAGGCTGGATGGACAATGCATAACCCTTAAATTCTAGCCAGGGCACAGAGGGGCTTACCTCATGGAGCTGTTTGAACAGGCTGAATGAGACAGCTCCTGACCCACAGCCAACCTCCAGAAAGAGAGGGCCACTTTGGGTTCCAGCATCATGGGGACTCTGGGTCACTTCCTCCAGCATCCATTCAACCAGTTCCTGTGAGAAAAAGAGAGAAAGAAAGTCAGAATTACACAAGTCGGGTGCTGGTGGCTCAGAACTCTAACCCTAACTACACAGGAGGCTGAGATATGAGAATCATGGTTCATAGACAGCCCAGGCAGGAACGTCTCTGAGACTCTTATCTCCAAAGATCTACCAGAAATCTGGAAGTGGCACTATGGGCTCAAGTGGTAGAGTGCTAGCCTTGAGCTGAGGAGCTCGGGGACAACAACCAGGCCTAGAGTTCAAGCACCACGACTGACAAGAAGTGGACTTCCCACCACAAGAAGTGGACTGAATGGAACCCATTGTCCTAGGGAACATGGTAGAGAAGTCAGGCCGAGGTCCTGTGAAGTTGAGGTCATAAGAAGGTCACCTGGCTTTTCTGTGCCTTGGTTTCCCCAGCTGAAAAACTCAAGAGAGTGAAGGCTCCCCTCCTTTATGGGGATAGGGGAATGATGAAAGAGAGCCATTCTTTGTTTCATAATCCCACACTTGTTGTACGATTAGTAACAGGCCCCACCTGAGCCCTTTCCAGGTATCTTCCTGTCATATGCTCACAGAATTGCCAGCAGCCAAGAACTTTATCTGTATGCTGCTCCCTCTGTTCCTAGCCATGCTCCAGAGATCCCTCTGTATAAATGTTTCCTCACAACTCACCTGAGGAGACTGAGTTCCCATGGTTGAGGCCCTACACAGAGCTTCACCTGTGGTCAAGAATCGGCTGCTGTGGACTAAGAGTTTGGGTTAATAGATCTAAACTGATGACTGAGCATGGAGTTACATGTCTACCATCCCCACTACAGAGGACCAGGCCTGGTGGATCATACCTGTCACAGATACAAGGACCACTATCCAGCCAATCCTGAGCATATGTTGAGTCTCTACCTCAGAAATGCCCAAGACAGAAAGGTGGCCCCTCAGAGCCAGGGAGAGGAATTAAGCAGGGGCTCACGGTTACCCCAGAGTGGTGTCTGACCCAGGATGGGGGTGTTGTTGGGGCAGCCACTGGGAGAAGCTGTTGGTGGCTGCTCCAGGTAGCGCGAGCAGCCTGGGTGGTGGCATTATGGACACATGGGCCCAGAGCAGAGGACCAAGGGCAGGGACCAGGTCAGGGCCTTAGGTTGGCTGGCAGCGCACCATTGCCAGAGCTTGAAACCCGGCACCTGAGGAAGGTAGGAAGGGGATTGGGGGGCCAGGGAGTGCATCAATTTCCTACTATACTCCAAAGTCACATTGAGTCTCTCGCTCAGCACTCAGTCAGCTCTAAGTTCCTCAACTGCTGGTAGTGGTGTAAACTAACAGAAGGAACCCTGGTGCTACTGGGCAGCATGGAATGTGGGTGTGGTCACCATTCTTGTATCCCATTGGTCAGAAGGAAACATGAAAGAATGGAGATGTGGCCAGAATCCTGTGATGCAAGCAGCATGGGCAGAGTAAGGATGACAGTGGATCCCCTAGCACTTTTCGTATGGAACTCTGCACAATTCAGTTGGGGACAAGAGGGTGACCTGCTTTAGCTGGATGGCTGCACAGATAGTTGTATATGTTTATTTGTTCCCAGTCCTGACCTTGAACTCAGGATCTGGGCACTGTGTGTGAGCTTTTTTTTGCTCAAGGCTTATCCTCCACACAGGAGCCACAGAGCTTCTGGCTTTGTTGACAAAGAATTTGGACAGAGGTCTCAAGGACTTTCCTGCCTAGGGTGACTTTGACCATTTTCCTCCTATCACAGCCTTGTAAGTATCAAGAACTACTTAGAGCTACTGGTGCCAGCCTAATTGGTCTTGCTGTTGTTCTTGGACAGACCGGTGAGTTCCCTATCCTTGGGTTGAAGTAGGAGTTGGAGCCCACAGTTCAAGTCCTGGTCCTGCCACCACCTCCAAATGGCAGTAGATCCTAAAAAACTTGTTCCCATCCATATGATTACCAATGGAATGTGATGTATGTCAAGATTGAAGGAGCATTTTTTGAATGATTCTAGGATAAAATTATACACAAATATAGGACACTGATTGATTTTAATTAATACTTTATGAAGCATTTAAACAATCACAGTAATAAAATGGAGGCATAACGAAATACCTAAGAATTGGACATCACATAGTATAAAGGTGCCATTTTTTCTGCCAGGACTGTGATTGGAACTCATTGTCTTGGTAACTCTGTTCCACTGTGCGGGAAGGGGAAGCTTGCCCCCTTGAAGTCAAGAAATTCAAGTCTGTTCCTTAGGCCTGAAATCAATCTCCACCTATAGAAAACGTCATATTCATGTACAATTCACATATATGATTTCTATTTATATACATATGTTGACTCCATATTGCATTCAGTGTAGTTATTTTATTTTTTAGTTTTATTCATGTATTGACCATTTATTTTATTGGCTATTATGGCACATAGAACATTGATTACATTGATTACATAGGATATAGGTCTGCATATGTATTCCACTTCATACCTGACACCCAGGACATTCACAGAAAAGGAAAACATGTGTCACCATCAGTTTCTTACTCCATGATTCATTGTTTGGGAGTGCTGGCATCTGAACTCATGGCCTACAAGGCCAAATTAATGAATGGGTGAGTGTCAACATGCCATCCTGGGGCAAATTGAGCAGACAGGCAATTCCCAGGACCTGATATTGAGTCCCAGTGGTTAACAAAATAAGAACAGATTGACATGAAGATGGCAGCACGCTAATAAATATATAATTTTTAGAGTGCCAGAGATGTCTATACATTAGTCAGTTATATAGACTACATTCCTACCAATTCCTGGGTATTTATTATGCCTCTATATAATTAATGTTATTGTTTTCATCCATATACTATGAATGAAATCAATCAGTGTCCTGAAATTATTGCATTCCTGTAAGTAATAATATTCTTTTAATTCTTTATAAATAATAAATGAAATCAATGAACCTCCTGAAATGATGCTGCCTAATTTTATAGGAGCATGATTCACAATCAACTCATTCAACCATGACAGTGATAACATTCCATTGTTATTCTTATGGATAGGAACCAGTTTCTTAGTATCTCTTGCCATTGGTTGGTGTCAGGACGGGGATTCGAAATCAGGGCCTATGTTGCTACGTAGGCTTACGGCTTCCCTGATAGTCTGCCAGCCTTCAGCAATACAAGGTGAAGTACCTTTTGCAACAGTGTAATTCAGACTCAGGAGGGTCACCGTGCAAAGGAAGAAAATGTAAAAAGGCATTTTTCTTGAGCATTGTTTCTGCAAGACCTAGGTGACTAGGATCTCAGGAAGAGCTGTGGGTCCAGTGGCTGCATCCTAGCATACGGTGATAGAAGCTGAGGCAGAGTTGCCAAGACCTGAGTTCAAACGCGGTGCTGAGAAAAATTAAAAAAAGTAAATTAGTTCCCTGGCTTGCACTTCGTGCTGTTTATTCTTCCAGGCTTTGGATTTGAACTCAGGATCTGGGTAAATCTGCAGCAGTGTGGATGAAGGGGAAGATAGCTGTACTTGAAGATAAAATCAGGCCTGTTCACTAGTCCTGAATTCAAGACCCAGACCTAGAAACATATTATTTATACACATTGTAAAGATAGTATTTATACTTACCCATAGATGTTCAGTCCATACATGTTTTGTGTGGTTGTTCCTTGTATTTTTTGTTTTGTTCATTTATTAACCATTGATTTTACTATGTTTTACTATTACCTTTATTACATTGATGACATCCTATCACAGAGCATCTAGATTTGTAGAAATGTTCTCCATCATGCCTGACACCCAGGATTCTCAGAGAATAGGAAACCAAGTTTCACACTCGGCTTTTTACTCCACGATCCACTTGTTGGTAGTAATGGGATCTGAACTCAGGGCCAGCAGGACCAATTGTCCAATAAGTCAAAGTGAACACACCAACCTGTGAGCAACTAAAGAGCTAGGCCATTCCCAAGATCTTACATTGATCCTCAGGGGGTGGTCCAATATAGTCATAAATCCATAATTTAAACATAGGATCTATATTGACATATTTGGGTGGTCAGCATCTTGTGTTTGCTGCACTTCTCCTTTTTTTGTCTTTAATTCATGGAGGTATTTTGTATGTTACAAAATATGGTGACACGTAAAACTGTGCTGACATGAATGACAACCTGTTCCCATGGTTAGAGGTTTGCCTATGCATTCTCCATCATAGTTGAGACCCATGACTTTCACAGGAGAGAAAAACGTGTGCAACAACTGGCTTCTAATATCAGGATGAATCTTTTGTCAGCGTTGAGATTTGAACTCAGGTCTGGGTAGCTCTGTTGCACTTTGGGGGAAGTGAAAGCTTACTATCCATGAAGACTAGAATGTCAGGCCTGGTCCAGGGCCTGATTTGAAGCCCCAGCACTGGACAAAATAGCAAGCCCATCTTTTATAAACATAGGATCTCTCTTGACCTACAGGTGTGGTATGCATCTTGCATTCAGTGTAGTTATTCTTTTTATTTTGTGTCTTATTCATGGATGTATTGTGTATTTTATTAAGTATGGTGACAGATATAATTGTGCTGATATGGATGACAACCTATTCCCATGGCTATAGAGTTGCCTATAGAGCATTCTCCATCCTCCCTGAGACCCAGGACATTCACAGGACAGGGAAACATGTGCAACCATAGGCTTCTCACATCAGAATGAATCTTTTGTCAGTGCTGGAATTTGAACTCAATGCCTAGCAATCCCAATTGGTGAATGGGTCATGGTGAGCACACCAGCCTGTGAGCCACTAAGGAGCTAGGCCATTCCTGGGACCTAAGATCGAGATCTGGTGGGGGCCAATATAGTCATACATTCATAATTAAACAGGGGATCTATATTTCCAAACATGGGTGAGCGGCATCTTGCGTTCGGTGTAGTCATTCTCTTTATTTTGTGTCTTATTCATTGATGTATTGTGTTTTTTCTTGAGTAAAGGATGGTAGATATAACTGGTGAATTGGATGACAACCTATTGCAATGAATATAGAGTTGTCTATACAGTCTTCCTCCTAGGTGAGGCCCAGAACTTGCACAGCACAGGAAAACAGATGCAACGACTGTCTTCTCACATCAGGGTGAATTGTTAGTATTGCTGGCATTCAAACTCAGGTCCTAAGAGGCCCAACTGGCCAATGGGTCCACGTGATCACACCAACTTGTGAGCCACTAAGGAGCTGGGCCACTCCCAGGAATAGAGATCGAGCCCCAAGGAAGTCAAAATATTCCTCAATGCATCATTGAAACATGGAGTATATATTCACATCTGTGTGAGGACTGCATCGTGCGTTGAGTGTAGTTATTCTCTTTATTTTGTATGCTATTCATGGATGTATTGTGTATTTTCTTGAGGATATGGCGACAGGTATAACTGGGCTGACATGGATAACAACTTATTCCCATGGCCACAGGGTGGACCACAAATTCTCCATTATAGCTGAGACCCAGGACTTGCACAGGAAAGGAAAACAGGTGGAACGATTGGCTTCTGATATGAAGATGAATCTTTTGTCAGGGCTGGGATCTGAACACAGGGCCCAGCAGGCCCAATTGGTGAATGGGTCCACATGAACACAACAGCCTGTGAGCCATAAAGGAGCTGGGCTGTGCCCAGGACCTAAGATTGAGCCTCCCTGGGGGGGGGGGGAGTGAGAAGCATAATAGTCATCCATTCAAAAGCTGAAGGTATCATGCAAGTAAGTACATATTTGTATAGAGTAGGAGAGATGGTGACCTGTGATGGAATCCAATCTGTGTGACTACCGATTCTTGGATCTTTCCTGATGACTCCATTTCATGACAGTGATGATTATTGTCACACTTCCTCAACTGCTCTTTACAAATAATAAATACCCCATGAGTCTTGCCTAACATTTCCTAATCACATCATGCACGAATTACTCACTCAAAGATGAGATCGATTGCATTCCATGACTCTTCCTAGGTCCAGAAACGAGTATCTCAGGATCTCCGTCATTCCCTCCTCATAGGGGGGCTGAATTCAAGCCTCAGGACTGGAAAAGATAATCCTTATATACATTTTAAAGATAGGATTTATACTTCTGTCCAGATGTTCAGTCGACATTGTGTTTGTTGTGGCTATTCATTTTATTTCTTGTTTCATTCATTTATTTACCATTTATTTTATTGACTCTGATGACACCTATACAATTTATTTCATTGTTTACATCCTATCACATAGCATCTAGATTTTAGATGTGTTCTCCATCATGCCTGGCAGTGAGAGGATCTGAACTCAGTGCCTATCAGGCCCAATTCATGAATGGGTGAGTTTGAGCATGGCAGCCTCTAGCCAATGAAGCTGTATGGTGGTCTGCAGGCACTGAGATTGACACCCAGGTTTGGCCAAAACAGCTATACATGAATAGGTAGATGGTGGTATACAAATAAATATATATTGGTAAAGAGTGCCAGAGCCATCTATCTATGATTTAATGACACTACTACGTTCCTACTAACTCTTAGGTATTTATTATACACCCATTGGAGGAATATTATTCTTTTCATGCTTAATAAACTATTAATTAAGATCAATCAGCATTCTAGGATTATTGCATCCAATTTTAGACTAGATGGATTCATGAACTACTCTTTCAAACGGTATTCCTATCCTTAGGAATGAGTCTCTTGTAATCTCCTGCCATTGGCGTGAAGACTCGGATTTGAACCCAGGTCCTATTTGCTAATGATGAGATCATTCTTTGGAAAATGAACACTGATCTACACCAGAATTGGAGTTAGAGCTCCAGGTTCAAGTGTAGCAGATCCATATGCCCAGCCTCTCAGACTCTAGCATTGTAACCTTGTGTCCACAGGGTTCTGAAAGGTCTAATATTGAAAGGCTTAATATGCTCTCCAATCCCTTTGTGATAAGCAGTTGACTTGTATTGTCAATGTCATTACAGTTCTGAACCTAGCAGAGCACTAGTAACTCAGGCCCTCCCCCCTTGCTCAGGAGGCTGAGGTCTCAGGACACAGAGTAAAACCAGCCAGGGCAGAAAAGTTTATGATAATCTGACTTCCACTTCTGAAAATTCAGATGTTCAAGAGTTCCCTGTTTTTCCTTGGTGATGAGAAATTACTGGCACTCTAAATGTTCCTAGAGTTCTTGAGCTATAGAAGCAGGAAAGAAACATTATTGACCCATCCTGTGTTCAAATGAAGTTTTCAGGATCCAAGTCCTAGTCCTGTTAGCAGGAAGAACTCCAGTGTAACACTGTATTTGAATGACAGAAAACAGTTGCAAAAGCCAGGCTAGTTGCAGAGAGCAGGCCTGTAGGATTAGGAGGCAGAATGTACACACTCAGCAGGGAAGTTAGTTGCAAAACCAATTCATTCCAGGCACTACCAGCAATGGGGGGAAACCTGAAACATTTGTTAGAGTTAAACCAGGGTCAGGCTTTTGTCAGCCTCTTCAAACAATTACTAATTAACCTTCCTCTTCAGGTGAAGGGAGACTCAGGCTATGTTTAGTTTACCAATAGAGAACCAGTTTAGTGGGGGAGAGGGGAGGAGCAGAGAAAAAAAAACCTGCTCTCTGGTCTTAAGGAGTGGGTTTTTTATTCTCCATCAGTCATATCTGAAGGCCCTTCTTTTACCTCTGCCAGTGCATTCTCCTTCCTTCATTCTCCAAGTAATTAATGCAAATCCCAAGACCAACTAGAGGCAGGGCTGTTTCTCTTCTCTCTCCAAGCTCCTAAGTTAGAACCTACCTCTGCCCTCTTGGCTCTGGGGCCCTTGGCTGCCTAAGAAGTGGGAAAGAGACAGTCTTCCTGCTCTGTGATTGTGTGAATGCGATGCTGGTGGCCTGGCACACTGCAGAAGGCCTCATGACTGGGAATTGTTCCCTTCTTTCCTCCTGGTGTCCAAGACCCAATTCATCTATCATTTTTCTTTCTTTCTATATATCTATATATCTATCTATCTATGTTTCTATCTATGTATCTATGTATCTATCTACCTACCTACCTACCTACCTACCTAACTAACTAACTATCTATCTAGCTATCTCTTTGCCAGTTCTTGGGTTGAACTCAAGGCCTGGGCATTGTCTGTAGCACACTATTGCTTGAGCCACAGCACATATTCTGGCTTGTTCTGTGTATGTACTACTGAGGAATCATACCCAGGACTTCTTGCATGCTAGGCAAGCACTCTCTCAGTAATCCACATTCCCAGCCCCCTCATTTTTTCCTTAATGGTAGTTTTTACATAAGTATGCTACCATTTTATGTCCCCAAGTTTAACTTTCTGAATACTGGTTACTTCTATGAAACCTGATTTTCTCTTCCCCTGCCTGATTTGTGATGGCTCCTGAATTGGCCTCATAATAAATTGTAAATAAAGGTTGCTGAAAGCTTCATTGTGCATCATATAAGGACACAGGCCGGGAATCCTGGAAGAGAAAATCATGGGTCTGAAATGAAGAGAATGATGCAGTATGCACAAGGAATATATCTGAAAAATAATCCAGTAAATAAAAGCAGAATTATTGCATACAGTCTGTTTGTACTCAGGGAAGTAATATACACACATAAGTAGGTAGGGCACTGATATATAAACTTGGTCTTCTCTTTTTGAAATTTTTTTGTGGCCATCCCAGGGCTTGAACTCAGGGCCGGATGCATTCCTCAGCTTATTTTCCCAAGGCTGAGGCTTTACCACCCCCACAGCTCCACTTCCAACCATCTGGTGGTTAATTGGACATAAGCACATACCAGGCTTTCCTGCCTGGACTAGGCTGTGTCTCCTGCTCAGCTTTCTCCCTCAAAGCTGGAGCTCTACCCTCTGTGCCACTGTTCAACTTCTGGTTCTCTGATGGTTTGTTGGAGATTAGAGTCTCACAGACTTCCTGCTCAGGCTGACTTTGAATGGTGATTTCCTGAAGAGGCTTCAAGTGGCTTTCCTCAGGGATTCCCTTAGGAGCCTCTCCACACAAACCCTTAGTCGAAATCTCCAGAGATACATGAAGATACTTCTAGTGTGTTCTAGATATTTAAGGTTTTGAGACACCCAACAATCATAATTATTAGATCATTTTATAGGTAAAAGGTGCAATTCAGACAGTGTGAGGATCACTCCAGTTTTTGGTCCTCTCATCCTGAGACAGTAAATTCACTTCAACTCAATGTTAAATGACAGAGCTTGCATATCCTGTGGGCATTTGCTCCCAAATGCTGTGGCATTCATTTCTCACTTTTGGTTCAAACCTGTGACCAGAGGAGAAGATGAGGAGAGAAAATACATTTCATAGAAAGCATTTATAAAGAACATTGGGTAGTTGACTTATAAATTCAAACCATTGAATTACCCTTTTAATGAGTCAGATTGTCCAGATTAAAAAATGAAGAAATAAGGAAAGAAGGTGTCAGTGGCTTCTCACTGTAATCCCAGCTCCTCAGCAGGCTGAGATGTAGAGAATATGAGTTTGAATCCAGCCAGCTTAGGAAAGTCCATGACACTGTTATTTCTAAGACATCATAGAAAAACCCAGAAGTGGGGCTTTGATTCAAGGTTAATGCACTACTCTTGAGCAAAAGGAGCTCAAGGACAATGCCTAGGCTCATAGTTCATCCCTAGGACCTGCCCTCTCAAAAAGAGCCTGTACCTCCATGTCTTTGCGTATATATGTATGTATTTCTATAGGTGAAGCTCCAGAGTAGCTATGATGAACAGCACCAAGCTAGGAAATTTGTATTCAATACAATGATTTCATAACAGAGAGTGTTTTGATGACAGTGCATGTTCCTGGGCTCCTCTCACTTTTCCCAGTGTAGCCTGAGGGTTTCTCTGCATCCCAGGCCTGCTGGAAGAAGTCTCTCTCATTGACTGGATAGGCAGACAAAAGGCCTCAGTCCTGTACAGCTGTGTAACAAACAACTTCCTCCAGGTCAGATAGTGAGGATGAGTGTGGGCAGGATCTGCAGGTCAGAAGAAAAAGGTCTCTTTGTAGCCTTAGCTATCTCTCTCCCCAGTGCTCTGGTTTGACAGGAAGCCTTCATTTGTTACACGTTCAGTGGCAGGCCAAGTCCTGTGCACTTATCCTGCCTTTGGGAGACTGTATTATGCTGTTCACATACAGTGCTTAATATAATTCAGGAGTCCTTCAGGCAGATAACTAGGGCACTGAACCTCATGAAGTGTTTCATTGAGGGCGATGATGGGCCTATGATGCTTCTCTTAGGTTTCCAGAAGCTTCGGAAATCCAAGCACATATGTGATATCACAAAGCTTCCTGTCATACAAGGCTAGTGAATCTCATCAGGTTTTGGAATGTTTGACCTCTCCTAGTTGGGCCCTGGATGTCTAGGATTTGGGGTTGAACACAGGGCTGGTTGAACACAGCATCACTTTCTAGTCTGTGTGTGTGTGTGTGTGTGTGTGTGTGTGTGTGTAAGCACACATGTGCGCAAGCACATACACCATTCTTTGAGTTTGAACTCAGGAACTGAGTACTGTATGTAGTTTCTCTTATACAAGGATTGCCTCTTCCACTTGAGCCACAGAGGCACTTCAGCCTTTTTTTTTAGTGATGTGGTCCTGAGAAATTAAACCAGGGTTTTCATACATTTAAAGCACTCTACCACTAAAGCACATTCCCAGCCTTCTACTTCAGGTTTGTTAGATTGTTTCTGTCTTTCTTTTATTGTTGTAGGACCTGAAGTCTAGCCTGGGTGCTGTCCTTGACCTCTTTGGCTCAAGTCTTGTGTTATACCACTTGAGCCAAAGCGCCACTTCAGCTTTTCTTGTGGTGCATTGGAGCTATGTGTCTCAAGGACTTTCCTGCCCAGGTTAGCTTTGAACCTTGATCCTGAGATCTCATCCTCCTGAGTAGCTAGGATGACAGGCATGAGACACAAGCCCCAAGCTTCCACTTCAGATTTCTTAGTGGTGAATTGGAGCTAATAGTCTCATGGGACCTTTAATGTCTGGGATAGTTTGGAAATCAGATACTCAAATCTCAGCTTCCTGAGAAGGCAGGATGACAGACCTCAGCTATAGAACACTAGGCTGTGGCCTCTGCTAAAAGAAGGTTTTTGGTTCAACGTGGTGGAGTGCTAACCATGAGCCCAAGGGGTAAGGGACAGCACCTAGGCCCCTATTTCGAGGTTCATGACTGAGAAAAAAACAAAACAAAACAATTGTCTGCAGTAGACAACTGACTAGTCTTCAGGAATACATAATTTTGTTCCTGCCAAGGGGACATATCTTAGTCTCAATATTCTTGGCATGATCATCTCAGTTGTAGAGCTCTTACAAGGGCCATATGGAAGAATGCACTCTGTGAAGGACACAGTACATGGCACTCTTTGCATGACTCAGCACAGAGCATCCTGTGGAAGACTCAGCACCCAGCTCCCAATGCAAGACTCAGCACAGAGCACCCTATGAAGGACTCAGCACATAGCACTCTTCCACAAGCTGTCATTAGAATTAAGGTGCTTTCATCAGTATCACCATTCTTTGAGGAACATTTCACAAACCACACAAGTTCACAACTAATGGTTTAGTGGGGTGGGTTTTTTTGGGGGGGGGTTAGCCATGGGTCTCTAACTCAAAGCATGGGGATACTTTTCTAATAGCATTTGCTCAAGGCTAGAGCTCTACACTTCGAGCCATATTTCCAAGAATCTAGCAGACTTCCTGCCATGTTTTAAAGCCCCGAGCAGCCAGGATATCGTGGATAATCCAGGGTAAGCCAGGATGATGGGGGTAACCCATGGAGCTGGGTTGCAGCAGTTTACATCTGGTTAAGTCAGTTTAGGTGGCAGCTGTCAGCACCAGACTACTAGTTTTCTCTGTGATGAGGTACTTGAAGACCTGTCCTTATATAGTTGCATTTAGAACATTCTACCTTTTTTTGGCGGCAGTCCTGGGGCTTGAGTAAGGGCTTTGACACTGTCCCTAAGCACTTGTACTCAAGGCTAGCACTCAATTGATTGAAAGACAGTAGAACTTCTGAGCTTTCTGTTTATGTGGCTCTCAGGAATTGAACCCAGTGCTTCGTGCTTATAGGTGAGCACTCAAACACCGAGTCCCAGGAGTGAACGAGGTATAAATAGAAATAGATTGCTATATATGAATATTATATACACAAAAGATGTTTGTATATATTAATTTATGGATATTATTACTATCAAACATTAAATATTAAATTATGGCTCCATTTAATGATGTGTCCAAGTTAACAATTAATAAAGCATTAATTAATAATTAGTCAGTAGCCTGTTATTTTTATCACACATGTACATACATCCATTCATATAATTACATATTTTATAGAATGAGACAGATGTCTAGATATTATTAAATCATGCATCATGTGTTACTACCAATTATTAGGCATTTATGTTTCCATGCAATTTTTATTCTTTTAATGATTGATAAAATATTGAACTTAATCCACGTTCTATAATTATTGTGTCTAATTTTATCCTACAATGATTCACTACTAATTCAATCTGTTTTTCATTTATTGTAGTGACGATGCTTCCACCTAGGACATTTTTTATATTTATGACATCCTATTACATAGAATATAGATGTGCAACTTAATTATACATCCTACATGTCACTGATCACTTTCAAAGAAAAAGAAAATGTGTCACGCTTGGCTTCTCACTCCTCGATTACACTTTTGGCAGTACTGGGATATAAACTCAGGGCCTAGAAGGTTCAATTCATGATTGGGTGACTGTCAGCACAGCAGCCTGTAGCCAATTCAGCTGCCAAGCAATTCCCAGGCCCTGAGATAGAGACCCGTATGTTGACCCCATATTGTGCTTAGTGTGGTTGTTCATTTTATTTTTTGTTTTATTCATTTATTTACCATCTATTTTATTGACTGTTATGACAATGAAATATTTATTACATTTATTATATAGGATATAGTTTTGCCCATGTATGAAACTTCACAGCTGACACCAGGAGTTTCACAGAAAAGGAAAACATGTGTTACCATGGGATTGTTACTCCATGATTCAATTTTTGTGAGTGCTGAGATCTGAACTCACTGCCTACAAGGCCCAATTCATGAATGGGTGAGTGTCAGTATGCCATCCTGGGGCATATTAGGCTGACAAACATTTCCAGCACCTGAGATTGAGCCCCAGGGGTTGACAAAATAAGAACAGATTGACATGCAGATGGTAGTACACAAATAAATATATATCTTTATAGAGTGCCAGAGTTGTCGATACATTATTCAGTTATATAGGCTACATTCGTACCAATTCTTAGGTATTTATTATGCCTCCATGTAATTAATATTATTGTTTTCATCCTTAAGGAATTATCAATTAAATCAACCACTGTTCCAAAACTATTGTGTCCATGTAATTAATAGTATTTTTTGAATGTGTCAAAAATATTCATTAAAATCCATTGGCCTCCTAAAATCACTCTGTCTAATTGTATAGTAGTATTCAGAAACAACTAATTCAACCTTGCCATTCATAACATTCCATCAGTATTCCTCTGAATAGGAATGAGACTCTTAGGATCTCCCTCCATTGGTAGGGGTCAGGACTGGGTTTCAAACACAGGACCTATGTTGCTATGTTGGCCTATTGCTTCCCTGGTATCCTGCCAGCCTTCAGCAATGCAATGTTACCAACATTTTTCAACCGTGTCATTCAGACCCAGCATAGTCACCTTGCAAAGAAAACAAATGCAAAACCGGCAGCCATCTGCAAGATGCCAGGTTTGTTTTTTTTTTCCTGTGTAGCATTAATTATTTTTTTTTCCTTTTTTTCCTTCTGCCTTTGGGGCCCAGGAACCCAGATTTGGTTTTGGGTCTAGTGGTTGTACCCTAGCCTAGCGTGATCAAAGCTGAGGCAGAATCGCCATGAACTGAGTTCAAGCTCTGTGCTGGACAAAATATAAATAAATAAATACATTCATACATACATACATACACACATACATACACACATATATACACACATACATACATTAAAATATTTGAAATATTATGAGGCCCCTTGGCTTGGAATTCATGACCTTTTTTTCTACCAGGCCTGGATTTGAACTCAGGGTCTGGATAAATCTGCAGCACTGTGGGAGATGGGGAAGATCACCGTGCTGTAAGACAAGAAAGTCAGGCTTGTTCCTAGGTCCTGAACTCAAGTCCTAGCTCTCAAAAAATAATATTCGTATACATGCTTACTGCATTTTGCGGTTGGTGTATTCATTTTATTTTTGTGTTTTATTTATTTCTTATGTATTTTAGTGAGTATGATTACACATATAACATTTTTTGCATCCTATTACATAAGAAATAGATTTGCCTCTGTATTCTACATCATTCGTGAAACCCAGGACTTTCACCAATAAGGAAAACAAGTGGGGCAATTGGCTTTCCCACCAGGATTCAGTTGTTGGCAATTCTGTGACTTGAACTCAGAGCCCAGCAGGTCCACTTCATGAATGGGTAAATGTTAGCACATCAGTCTCATGCAAGTGAAGTTGATGGGCAAATTTGAGGACCTGAGATTAAGTCCTAGGAATGGCCAATATATAAACAGATAGATGTTTAGATTGCAGTGTGTGTCTGTGTATGTGTGTGTGTGTGTGCATGTGTGTGTATTTACATATGTATATACATCTATAAATGAATAAAGAGAGACAGATAGACATTTATGTAGATTCTAGTGTATAACCCTATATGAAGTGTGATGTCTATATCTTATTTTCTTATATTCTATTACTACCAATTATTTGGTCTAAAATTATGCCTCCATTAATTAATCACGGTAGAAGACTTAATAATTTATTAATCAATGACCTATATTTATTGCATACAATCTTATACTGGAATGACTAGCTAATTAGAAATTCAATTAGTACATTTCAAACATTCTATTAGTGTTCCTATATATAGGAATGAATTTCCTAGGATCTTCAGCCATGTGTAAGTGGCAATCTCAGGATTGAACTCAGGGCCCAGGTGTCTGAGTTGGACTCAGGCTGCCAGCCTGCCAGCCTTCAGCCATGGAAGGTCACATACAATTTTCAAGCCAAGTCACTGAGACCCAGGAAACCAAGGAAAAACTGTTTTGTAAATTCCCGTTTTTTTTTCCTTCTCCATTTTGTTGGTTTGATGTATTTTTGCCAGTACTGAGAGTTGAACTAGTGCCTAGGATTCCTGTGTCATCGCACCCCAGCCTAGGGTAATCATGGTTTAAGACACAATAAAATGCTTCCTAGAGCAAAAGGAGCTCAGGGAAAATGTCTAGGCTCACAGTTCAAGCCTCGGTACGTGCCACACACACACAAAAAATGAGCCAGTAACTCCATGTGTCTGTGAATGTATGAATGTATTTGTATCAGTGAACATCCAGACTTTCTATGTACAAAGGCACCCAGCTAGCAAATTCGCTTTGAATAGAATGATTTCATAGCACAGACAATACTTTGGAGACAGTGCATGCCCGGGGGCTCCCCTCACTGTTCCCAGAGTAGCCTGAGGGGTTCTCCATACCCAAGGCTGCTGGAGGAACTCTGCTTCATTGTTGGAACAGGCAGACAAAAGGCCTCACTCCTGTACAGCTGTGTAACAAACAATTCATCCAGGCCAATTACTGAGAATGAGTGTGGGCAGGCTCTGAAGGTCAGGAGAAAAAGGCCTCTTTTTACCCCAAGCTCTCTCTCTCCGCAGTGCTCTGTTTTGACAGGAAAACTTCATTTGTGCCACATCCCGGGGCAGGCCAAGTTCCCTGCACTCATCCTGTCTTTATAAGACTATGTTTCAATGTTGAAACAAACTGCTAACATTAATTCAAGAGTGCTCCTGGTAGACAATTAGGGAGCTATACCTAATGAAATGATTCATTATTGGCAACGATGCCTCCGTGTGTGTGTGTGTGTGTGTGTGTGTGTGTGTGTGTGTGTGTGTGTGTGTGTGTTTACACCAATCCTGGTGCTTGAACTCAGGACCTAACCACTGCAACTGTTTCTCTGGTACAAGGACAGCACTCTACCACTTGAGCCACAGAGCCACTTCAGGGATGAGGTACTTTTCTAGGGATGAGGTACTGAGGATTCAAACCCAGGGTTTCACACATGCAAAGCAGTCTACCCCTAAGAAACATTCCCAGCACTCCACTTCAGGTTTCTTTCTTTTTTTGTAAGTTGGAGTTGTTCAAGTCTGGGCCTGGGTGCTGTCTCTGAGCTCTTCAGCTCAAGTCTAATGCTCTACCATTGGAGCTTCAGCACCCCTTCAGGCTTTCTGTCAAAGAATTTCCAGCTCAGGCTGGCTTTGGACTGTGATCTGGGATAGTGTTGAACCTAGATCCTCAGCTTCCTGAGCAGACAGGATGATAGACCTCAGCTAAAGACACCTAACCAGTGACACTTTGCTGCAAGGGGGACCTTGGCTCCCCATGGTAGAAAGTTAGCCATGAGCCCAAGAAAAAAAAATCAGCACCTAGGTTCTGAGTTCAAGGTTCATGATGGAGAAAACTAAACCAAAACAATTGTCTGCAGGGGACAAGTCACTAGAGCTCAGTATATACAGAAATTTGGCCCTACCTTGGGGACATATCCGAGCCTCAACTTTCTCATCTGCACAATCATCTTACTTGTGTAGCTCTTATAAGGACCAGATAAATGAATACAACTCGTGAAGGACTCAGCACATTGCACCATGAGAAGGACTCAGCACACAGTACCCCATGAACGACCCAGCTCCCCATGAACAACCAGCACCCCAGGGAGGACTCATCGCATAGCTGTATCCCACAAACTGTCATTAGATTTAGGTTGCTTTCATCAGTATCACCATTCTTTCACAAACAACACAAGTTCACATCAAATGTTTTAGATGTGAGGAGGGTCATCAGCCTCGGGGATTGCACTCATAGGTTGGAGGTCCTGTCCTAAGAACTTTTCCTCAAGGCGAGAGCTCTAACACTTTGAGGCACAGCTCAGAGTCTCCCAGACTTCCTGCCAGGGCTGAGTTTTCAACCCACCAGTGTCTGATCTCATCCCCCAAGCAACTAGAGGTAGGAAGCAGTGTCTGGTTCCATGGTGCTGGGTTGTATCTGTTCACTACTAGCTAAGTCAGGTTAGTTGGCAGCTGTCAGCTTCATACTCCCAGCTTGCTCTGTGATGAGGTATTTGAAATCCTTGCCTTGCCTTCTATACTTGCAGTCAGAACATTCTAACTTGTTTTTGGATCCAGTCCTGGGGCTTGAGTAAGGGCCTAGACACAGTCCCTAAGCGTTCATGTTCAAAGCCAGTGCTTGACTTCTTGAGTGACAGCACTATTTCCGGCTTTTTCTGTGCATGTGATAGTGTGGAATCGAACCCAGGGCTACATACATACTAGGCGAGCACTCTAGCACTGAACCTCAGGAATGACAAGTGTAGAAATAGATATGTAGATTGTTACATATATATATATATATATATATATATATATATATATATATATATAATGTGTGCATATATTATGTATGTATGTATAAAACAAGTCAGAGATGTATGTATATTTAATTATACATACTATATTACTACCAATTATCAATAAATCATTCCTTCCTTTATTTAAGTATTATGGCTGAATACATAACAAAGTATTAATTGAAAATTAGTCAATGTACTATAATTATTGTGTATTATTTTATAATATAATCATACACTAACTACGAATGTAATTGTTACTTTACAACATTCTATTCATATGGATGTATATCAGAATGCGTTTCTTAGGATCTCCCGCTATTCATAGGTGGCAGTCCTGGAATTCACACCCTGGGCCTAGGTTGCTGGTTTGGCTATGGCTTCCCTGATAGATAGCCCACCAAACTTCAGCAGTGCAAGGTAATGTACACTTTCCAGGCCCTGTGAGTTAGACCCAGGATGTTTCCAATGCAAAGGAAAAAACAATGTAAAAGTGGCTTCTAGAACTTCCCAGTTTTATCCTTCTCTTTTTTTCCTCCCTCTCTTTTTTTCGGTTTTGGGGTCAGAACTCTCGGTCTGGGTGCTGTCTCTCAACTCTTCAGCTCAGGGCTGTTGCTCTACCACTTGGGTCATAGCACTACTTCAAGCTTTTTTATGCTTATGTGGTGCTGAGGAATCGAACACAGGGCCTTATGCATGCAAGGCAAGTACTCTATTTCTGAGCCACCTTCCCAGCACTTATTGTTTGCCAGTCCTAAGATTTGAACTCGGGTCCTAGGATCTCAGGATGGGCTGTGGGACCAGAGGCTGCATCCCAGCCTACGATGATCGAAGCTGAGGCAGAGTTGCTCCAGTCCTGGCCAAAAAGTTTAAGGCCTTGGCGTGGAATTTGCACCATTTTTCTGGCAGGCCTGAGATTTGAACACAGGGTCTAGGTTACTCAGTGGCACTATGGGGAAGAGAAAGCTCACCATCGTTGAAGACAAGAAATTCAGCCCAGTTTATAGGGCCCAAATTCAAGCCCCAGCACTGAAAAAAATAATATTCATATATGAGATCTATTTGCATACATGGGTTTACTCCATATGACATTTATTACCCTTATTTTTTTATTTTATTGAGTATTACTACATATATAACATTTATTTCATTTATTACATCTTATCACATGGATTTATTTGCATATGGATTATACATCATACTGAGACCCAGGACTTTCACAAAGAAGGAAAAAATGGGTCAAAATTGGCTTCTGACTCCACATATAAAATTTTGGCCATGGTGAGATTGGAACTCACAGCCCACAATGCCCAATTCATGAAAGGGAGAGTTGTAGAACAAAAGACTTTGGCAAACTGAGCTGCCAGCCAGTTCTGAGGGCCTGGGAACAAGCTTTGGTAGTGGCTGATAGATATAGATATATATCTATATCTATAGATATAGATACAGATATAGATATAAATAGATAGATCGATTGATAGATCAATCGATAGATAGATAGATGTATAGCTTGCAATATATATGAGAGAGACAATGTGAGGATATTAAATTATATATATTATGAATTATTATTAAATTATGCCTCCATTTAATGAAGTATCATGGTTGAATACTTATTAAAGCATTAATGTAAAAGTAGTCTGTATTGTTTAATTAGGAGAATCATAGCATGGTGCTGGAATGGAAGACATAATCCACTACTTTTTGTGTGTCATTCTATACGAGAAACATGAACTAACTGCAAATTTAATTGTTAATTTTATAACATTCCATTAGGCATTCCCATGGATAGGAATGTTTTTCTCAAGATCTCCCTTCATTTGTAGGTGGCAGTACTGGCATTTCAACTCCAGTCCTGGGTATTTTACTTCGAAATGCTAACCATTGGAATGACACTGTGAAGATTTCAGTTTGTCACAATGAAAGAAACGAATGAGAAGAAGAAAAGAAAGCCAGGTGTCATTTGCTTCTGCCTGTAATCCTAGCTCTTCAGGAGGCTGAGAGGTAGAGAATGCCATTATGAATTCTGCCATGACAGGAATGTCCACAGCACTCTTATTTCTGAGGGATCACAGGGATAAAATATCGCCATGAGTAGGGCTGTGGCTCAAAAGCAGATTGCTACCCTGGAGCAAAAGGAACTCAGGGAGAGTGCCTAAGCTCATAATTCAACCCCCGGACCTGCAAATACAAATTAAAAAATAGTAACTCCATGTCTCTGCATGTAAGTATGCATGCATTTCTATCTGTTAAGGTCCAGAGTCATTATGATGAAAGGCACCCAGCTAGGAAATTTGCTTTGAATAGAATGATTTCATTGCACAGACAGTGCATTCAAAACAATGCATGTTCCAGGGTTCCCTTCACTGTTCCTAGTGTAGTCTGAGGTTTTCTCCAAACCACAGGTTGCTGGAGGAAGTCTGCCTCATTTTTGGAATAGGCAGACAAAGGCCTCACTCCTGTACAGCTGTGTAACAAACAACTACATCTGGGCCAACTAGTGAGGAGAATTGCAGGCAGGCTCTGAAGCCCAAGAGCAAAAGACCTCTTTGTACCCCAAGCTGTCTCTCTCCCCAGTGCTGTTTTGACAGGAAGCCGTCATTTTTGCCACCTCCCATGGCAGGCCAAGTTGCCTGCACTTGGTCTGTCTTTGTTAGACTATGTTCCAGTGTTGAAATAACCTGGTACAATTTATTCAAGGATCCTTCTGGCAGACAGCAAGGAAGCTGAACCTAATAAAATGATTCATTATTGGCAATGGTGCCTTTCTAGGTTTCTGTAAGCTTGCTAAATCTTAGCACATGTGTAATATCACAATGCTTCCTGTCATTTAGGGCTCGTGAAGCTCATCAAGTTTTGAAAACTTTGACCACTCCTAGTTGGGCCCTTGGTGGCTAGGTTTTGGGGTTGAACACAGGGCTTGGGTGCTGACCATAAGCTCAGAGCAAAAACCAAATGGGACGTTTCATTTCCATTGTGACATTACGGATCACATTGTGCCATCCCAAAACTATCATGACTTCTTATCACCTTTGAAAACACTCATGGCCTCTGTGACATCACAGAACCATTTTGTATCTATATCCTCATGGGAACTAATGACAACTGACATCAGACATACCATTGAAACATAACAAATCCTTTCTGACATCATAATTGTGACATCATGTTGCCATTATGACACCATCAGCTCATTTTGACATATAAAACTATAATGGCATCATAGCTTTGTAACATGACATTGTCATTCTAACGTCATAACACTTTGTGTTTGCCTATGATGTTATTTGATTCTATTTCTAATGTAGCATGTCGGTTTATCTCAGAAACTCATTGTGAATTCATGACCATTGTGATATCACAATGCCTTAGTAGCATCACATTGCCATTGTGATGTCACATTGCCAAATTGATGTCACAAAGGGATTTTGATGTGACAATGGTTGTTTCTGATATCAACCCACATGCCACATTTCAAATACAAGGAAATCACAGATTAGGTATTCATAATGTGACTATGATATCACAATGACATAATGGCAAATGTTTAATGTCATTGTCATTTTGTGATGTCACCATAAGCTAAAGATTTCATAACAACAATGTGATGTCAGAATTGTTATGATGTCACACAAGGTTTATGATGTTATAATGGTTATGAGGTCACAATGTGTTTCTGTAATCAACTGATATGCACATTTGAAATAGAATGAAATCACAGAATATGCATTCAGAATGTGTCTATGACAGCAAAATGGCAATGCGATGTCATAAAGCTATGATGTCACTGTAGCTTGGTGATGTCGCAATGAGCTGATGGTATCATGGCAACAGTCTGATGTCACACTGGTGATGATGTCACAAAGGGTTTTTGATGTTACAATGGCATGACAGATCTTAATTGACATTAGTTTAAAGTGAGGACAAGAGAATGAAGTCACAATGACATACACAAATGAGCTGTGATGACACAAACGCCATGATTTTTTCAAAAGTGCTAAAGTTCCTGACAGACTTTGTTGTTAAAGTATTAATGATATAAAAATGGGTTAGTGATGTCAAAACTAGTTTGTAATATCACATCTTATTTCAAGTTTCAATTGCTACAAGTTCATAATGATACAATTTCACAGAAGGAGCTTGATGTCCCAAAGGCCATGAATTTTCTAAGATGTGATGAGGTCATAATAGGTTTGTGAAAGCATGATGGTACAGTAATATCACAATTGCAATATGATGTCAAATGATGTCATAAGAGAGTTGTTATGTCACAATTAGTTGGATGCCATTATAGTGATAAGTTCAAAATATTTTTGTGATGTCACAGTAGATTGTTGATGTGACAATGGCATTCCAGACCTCAATTGTCATTAATTCACAATGAGTATATAAATTTAAAACAGGCTTATGAGGATTCCAAAGCATTTGTTGGCACAAATGTGATGAAGTCAGAACAGATTTGTGATGTGACAATGTGACACAATGGTCATTACATCTAGCAGTGTGATGTCACAATATTCAGGATGTCACAATATTTCATGTCATACCTGAAATAATATGAGGTCAAAAATAGATTGAGCTCTCAATGGGCCTAACAACACAGTAGCAACATGTCACAAAACTTATCAGGACAGGATATGTTAGAATTTTCACAGTTGTTTAGAGATATAACAATGGCAAAGTTATGTCACAAAGGGATTGTGATGTCACAATGCTTATGAAGTCGAACTGTGTTTTTGATATGAACCCACCTGCCACATTTGAAATATAATGAAATCACATAATAGGCATTCATAATGTCTATATGATGTCACAATGACAACATGATGTCATAGTGGTATGATGTCATTAAAGATTTGTAATTTCACCATGAGCTTATGTCATAATGACAATGTGATGTTACATCAATGATTATATTGTGAATCCTTTGTGATATTACATTGGCATATCTGATCTCAGTTGACAATGAGGATATGGATAACAATGAGACTGTCATGTCACAAAGGCCATTTGATTTTTTTTTGCCTGTAATAACATGATTTATAATAATCAAGAATGGAAACTCAATGCCAATAAGCAGATGAACCCATAAATCCAATACAGCCTGAATATTATACAGGAATATTGTACATAGAATATTATACAGTTTCAAACTAAAAGGGAATTCTTATGGTTCACCAAAGACAAACACTGAAAATGTTATTTCAAGTACACTGTCAGTCACAAGAAAACAAACACTGAATGTGCATTAGAAGGTGGAATTGAAAGTGTAGCTTACAGAGAAAACAGGATGACAGCTGTTGGGGGTGGAGGAAGTGGAAAGGTTAGGAATTCTTGTTTGGTAGGGAAAAAAGTCACTAGAGATGGCTGGAGAGTTTGTCTTACAGTAATATGAATGCGCTTAATAACCTTTACCTGTCCTCTTAAAATGGCTAAAATGCTATGTTCTTTGTTTAATAAATGTTTCCAGTGGCCTTTCTTATGTTAAATGAAACAAGTAAGATGTAAGTCATCCCTGCTCTGTGAAAGTGGTCACTGCATACTGGAAAGCACAGGAAGGGACAGGATGAAGCTCCCCAGGGAGCATGGAGCACACAAAAGGAATCACCGTGGTTCCTCTTGGGCATAGCTAACAGAACTTACCATACACTGCAAAACTGCCCAAGTGGGCCATTTGAAATTTCAAAGGTGCTAAAGATGTCATAATGGGTTTGGGAGGTCTCAAGGTGATTGTAATATCACAACAGCAAGGTTTTATCACAATGGCTTTGTGATGTCACATTGGTGATGAGGTCACAATGGACAGGACAGGGTTGTGATGTCACAACAGGTTAATGATATCACAATGACACTGTGATGTCGCAAAGGATTTTCATGTCACAAGGCTTTGAGGTTACAATGGATTTCTGATATCCACCAATATTGCTCACTTGAAATATAATGAAATCACAGAATAAGCATTCACACTATGTCTATAATGTCACTCTGACTTATGATGTCATAATACTATGATATTTATGTTTAGTGATGTCAAAATGGCATGTCTTATGTTATTAGTCATTAGATTACCATGAGGATCCCAAAGGTTGCTATGTGCTGAGTCCTTCAAAAGGTGCATATTGCTGAGTCCATTACACAGGGTACTTTGTGCTCTTTTTTAAAATGTGCTGTGTGCTATCATCCCAAATGGTGCTATGCTCTGAATCCTTCAAAGGTAGGTATCCCTAACAATCACACACGCACACACACACACACACACACACACACACACACACACACAAACATGGAGGTCACCGTGCACCTATTGGTGTGTGGGGTGGAAGGAGAAGAGTCCCACAGCAGTTGGGCTGAGGGGAGATTTGATCCCCCAAGCAGCTGCTGCTGGGGTTGGGGGAAGCCTTGACCTGAGGTGAGGCTGCTTCTGTCATGGCCTGGTAGCGTTAGGGCAGAGTCAGGACAGCACAAACCCAGGGATGGAGGTGTGGCCGAGGCGGGGAGGAGGCATGACCAAGGGGAGGACAGGGTGTGGCTGAGGGAGCACGTAGCTGCTGCAGCAAGGAGCACACTGGGCTGGCCACTTGCGCGGCAGAGGCAGGGCAGCCAGGAAGAAAATTAGGGGCAGAGAGAGAGCAAAGAAAAGAGCAGGCACATGCACCAGAGGAGGCAACCTCAATGGCTGGCCTCTGTTGCTGTAGGAGCACGGGTCTGGGACAGGAGCATAGAGCACGCAAAGCCAGTACATCAGGCACATCCCTAGCACAGTTAAGGCTGGTTGTTTCCAAGGGGAAGGGTCTGACCCTGGAGAAGGGCAGAGGTGCTTTGTGTTGTGTCATTAGAGTGGTGCTCTCCTTTTGTGAGAGCCCTTGTTTCTGACAAGGGTACGGGGAATGAGAACCCGCGTGCTCCAGGTTCTACATTGTCCCAGATGAGGAACCAACAAAATTAGGAGAGGCACAACTCTGTGTCTGTGTGAGTGTGTGTATGTGTGTGTGTGTGTGTGTGTGTGTGTGTGTGTGTGTGTGTGAGAGAGAGAGAGAGAGAGAGAGAGAGAGAGAGAGAGAGAATCTTTCTCCTTGTACACCCTGACTGTGCTCAGGTGAGTGATCAGTTGGCAAATTGCAGGTGCTGAATGGATAAGTCTTCTGTCACCGTTCTGGATTTGTGTGTGTGTGTGTGTGTGTGTGTGTGCGTGTGTGTGTGTGTGAGTGTGTGTGTCTGTGTGTGTGTACGTGGGATAGCAGGGAGATGAGAGCAATGAAAATATATGTAAGTCATCATGTCTAAAAACAGCTAAAGCATTTTATTTCTGTGTGTGTATTTGTTGTTGTTCTTTTTTCAATACCAAGTATGAGCATAGCCACAATTTTTGTTTCCTCCTTCACAGTTTCTTGGCTCCTTTATGGGAAGATTTCAGTAGACATTCCTTTCCTCCTATTTCCACCTCTCTCTTCCCCCTTTCCTATAGCCCACATTAGATGCTGGGCCTGCATGTGCCTCCCCTAGGTGACCTGTGTGAATGCTGGACTAGAGTGGACACTGCTGGACTAGAGTGGACACCTGTCCTTCTATCCACAGCCAAATGTTTGGTGAGGCGAGTGTGACCACAGTCACAATCTTCCAGCCAGACACTCTGCTTTTGTGTTTATAGTTAGAGCTAATTCAAGGGTTGGGAATGTGTCTGCCAAACAAAATTAGGGAATGAGGTGAGGGAGAGGGTAGGACAGGGGCTGTGAATCTATGAGGTTTTGGGGGCTGGCATAAGTTGTGACATGGCAGATGGTTCACCCTGACCGAGGATGACAGGGGAACCTTACCTAGGGCATTTATGGTTTCTGTGGGCATCCGGGCACAGGGCTCTGGGCCTGCACTGGTGGCATGGATTCCCTCCTGGGGCATTGCACCAGTTTTCTGACTCCTCCCTGGAGTCCTGCAGACTCCAATCTGTGTCCACCTTGGCCTGTTTCCAGCTGGGAAGTGGTACACAAGTCCATTCCCCCTCCTGGAGCCTTCTCCATATCAGAAGGTGGCAATTAGCTAGGGCTCACTGAATGCCTGTTTCTGCAAACTGCTGTAGGCTGTCTGGAAGGAAAAGGGGACCACTGACTTGGGAACACTTTAAGTTGGATTGAGAAAAATTAAATGCCACGTTTTCCAGGGTATTTCTTTTATTTAAGTTGGTAATTTTCACTAACGCCTGGGATTATGAGTCAAATTAGATGGATAATTTCAACCGTCAAAATATGATTTTCAGAGGTCAGGAAGATGGCGGAGGAGAAGCTGGAGGCTAAACGAGCTCTCCCATAGAAAGAAGTTTTAGAGTTCTAATGAACACTCCTAAGCCAGAGAATTACACCAAGTGTGCCATCACAGTACAAAGAGTTTCGCCAGAAAGGGAAAATCCAGGCAAAGAGACAAATCTGAGCACTTACTGGCAGCTGCGGCCGCAGCAGCGGTGGCTGTAGCCACCATATCTTCAACACAGAGTCCGGGTCAAAGGTGTCAGACACAGCAGGTAAACAGATACTACTTAACACCAGCAAGAACTGACAAAGAGGAGATATCTTCACCCTGCAGATCTCAGACCAGGCACTACCCAGGGACCAACCCTCAGGTGTGTGTAGAAACCTGACATCCTAATTCCTGAAGGAGCAGAGGAGGGAAGGAACCCATCCCCGACCCCACTACAGGAGATCTCCGCCTTTGATACTGACAAAAGCCAGGCTGAGCTGCCAGCTCCAACTCAGGCCTTGGGAAAAAACAAGACAGTCATTTAGCAGGTCACAGGAACCTGCCCAGACCTGCAAGGCACAACTGCTCCCAGGAAAATGTCATCCACCCCAGGCAGAGGAAAATCTGCCCCCAGGAGTGGCTTTCTTCACTTGGTAAACAGAGCCAGATGTTGCCCCTCCCTACAGCAACCTAGACAATCCATTGAAATTCAGTAAACATAAACCCCAAGAAAGGCTCCAGGCTGGGCTCTGTGACTGTCTCAGAAGCTAGCCCCTCAGGGAAAAGCTACTGTTTGCTGAAAAGCCTCAACTCTATCCAGAACTTAGCCTCAACACAGCATCTCCAAACTAGAGGAAAAAGCCATCTCCCTCTTTTGTGATACTCAAAAGAGATCCCCCTCTCACAGAACTAGCCTGGGAGGAGGATCACAAAATCCTGGGTAAAGCAGAGCATTTTTTGCTTGCCCAAAAAACTGATTTAATAAACCAATCAAGCCACAGGAAAACCAAACACCACAAGCAAACCAGAGACTCCACCAAGAGACTGGTTATGGACACAAGGGAGATACAGAATCTTTCCATTCCCTCCCCCCAAAAAAAAAAAAAAATCAAAGCACTTTCTTTTTTTTGCATCTTATTTTTATTTTTTTTTTAAATTTTTAATTTTAAAAATGTTTTTTCAATTATTTTTTCTTTTCTTCCTTGTATAATTTTTATTTTAGGTGTATATGTGTATGTGCTTTTTAAAATCTCTACTTACCTTTTGATCCTTTCTTTCTTTCATTCTTTTCTCATTCTTTTCATTTCTTCTCTTTCATTCTTTTCTGTGTGACTTAATTTCTGTTCTGTTCACCCTCAAATATAACCGTCATCAATTATTAAATCTTATCCTTCATTGTGTCCATACTTAATCCAGAAATAACTCAATTCCAAACCTCTTAGACTTAAATTACTTAATAGCAGTATTACCTCTTTATACCCATATAATATTTTTGAACATTTTTATTTTTCTAGTTTTTCATGTCTCCTTTCTATCCCTCTCCTCCTCTCATCCCATCCTCATTCTTCTCTGAATACTACTTCTTCAAACTTACAGTTTTTAAGGGTTTAACTTTTTTTTTGGAGGGGGTCCGGTCGTGGGGCCTGAACTCTGGTCCTGGGTGCTGTCCCTCAGCTCAAGGCTAGCACTCTACCACTTGAGCCCCAGCGCCACTTCTGGCTTTTTTCTTTTTGCTTATGTGGTGCTGAGGAATCAAACCCAGGGCCTCAGGCATTCAAGGCAAGCATTCTACCACTGAGCCAACTTCCCTGCCCCCTAACTTTTTAATTTAAAATTTTTGTTTTTCCTTTTTTTCTTGTCTCTTTTTTCTTTTTCTTCTCTCTTTTTTTCTTCTCTCTTTTTTTCTTTTTTTACTCTCTCTGCTTTGGGATTAGGATATGGTTAATTCCACTCTCCCTCACATTCTCAAATCCCTCTAATCCTATTTTCCCCACA
This sequence comes from Dipodomys spectabilis, assembly GCF_019054845.1. Lineage (NCBI taxonomy): Eukaryota > Metazoa > Chordata > Mammalia > Rodentia > Heteromyidae > Dipodomys > Dipodomys spectabilis. Next base: position 19,459 of record NW_024871098.1, on the reverse strand, counting down.
TTTTCCCTAAACCTAATAATTTCTGGTTGTCAAATTCTCCTTTGCTATTCTTAGGCCATTAAGACATAGTTGTTTGATGTTCAATAGATTGTATCTCTTGAACCAGATTCTATCTGCAGATTTTGGACTATGCAACTATGGACTTTGGTTGATGTTTACTTTAAAATAGTGTTCTAGTAGAAAACTGGTGTTATTCTCATCCCAAATAGTCAGAACAAGCTGGAAAAACACAAGAAAAATAGCAAGCCCGGGGTTCTCAACTCCCACTCATGACAATCAGGGGACAGAACAGATAATGAATAATCCAGAGGAGAGTTCCAAAAAGCTGTATAAACACTACAGTTAAACAGGGTAAGTAGGGCTGGGAAGATGGCTCAGTGGTAGAGCGCTTGCCTTGCATGCCTGATGCCCTGGGTTCGATTCCTTAGCACCACATAAGCAAAAAGAAAAAAGCCGGAAGTGGCACTGTGGCTCAAGTGGTAGAGCGCTAGCCTTGAGCTGAAGAGCTGAGGGACAGCGCCCAGGCCCAGAGTTCAGGCCCCACGACTGGACCAAAAAAAAAAAAAAACAGGGTAAGTAAAAAAAGTGAAAACTTGCAAATGTCTCTGTGTGAGCATGATAGGGAGAGAGAGGAGGAAAACTAAAGATCAATACAGGAGTCTCCTGAGTGTGAGGAAGCTACTCAAAGATTGATACAGAAATTACGTGAGCAGATTGAGAACATTCAAAGATAAAAAAAAGGATTTGCTTGAGAAGGTTGAGATCAAAGAGATAGATAGGAATTGCTGTGAGCTGGCTTAGAACAGACAAAGAGAAAGTCAGGAATGGCGTGAACAGGCTCAGAACACTCAAAGAGAACTACTGGAAATGTGTGAACGTGAGGATGCTAATCAAAGAGAAATACAGGAACTGAGAGATGGGGATGAGGATAGACAAAGATCAAAGGAGGCATTTATGAAATCCATAAACAGAGAGCTGAAAGACATCAGTGAGACCGCAAAGGGAATGCTCAGTGGAGCCCTACAGAAGGAATGGGAGTCCAAGGAATCCATAACCAATCAACTAAGTGATTTGAGAATAAACACTGAATACCAAATTAAGGAAGTAAAGAAGTCCTTACAAGATCTAGAACAAAGTTCTAACAAAGAATATTAAGCTCTCAAAGCCAACCAATTAGAAGGAAAAGAAATAAAAAGCAAAGTAGAAAGTCTTGAGAGTAGAATAGACCATGCAGAAGATCGAATCTCGGGGATTGACGACAGCATGGATATTATAGAGAATGAACATACAACCATCCAACACAAATCCATGAAATATGATAGATCTATTCAACACTTGGAAGATACCATCAGAAGGCCTAATCTGAGTGTAGAGAAGAACCTAGAGACAGAAGTTAATGGTCTAGGAAATTTGTGTAACAGCATCCTAGCAGAGAACTTCCCAAACATGCAAAATGATAGGCCTATTCGATACAAGAAGCTGTTAGAAGCCCAAATAGACCAGACCAGAACAGGACATACCACGGTCACATTATAATCTGTACAGGATCAATTTAGGCCAAGGAAAAGATCTTTAAACCTGTCAGGGAGAAAAAATCAATCGCCTATAAAGGGAAAACAAATAGAATCACCTCAGATTTCTCAGCAGAGACAACCAAGAATACTGTACCCACCTAAACTCTCCTTCATTATGGAAGGTAAAATAAAAATGATCCATAGCAACAAAAAATTGAAACAATATATCTCCACCAAACCAGCCCAACAAAAGATCTTAAAGATGTCCTACACATAGAAAACCAACAAGACCACAATAAAGGCCAGGAAACCATACCCAAGAATCCAAGAACCATAGGTAGAACCCAGTAGCTGCAGCCCCAAATTAGGTGGATAAAATGGCAGGAACTCCCAAATACCTCTTACTCCTATTTCTCAACATTAACGGACTTCACTCTTCAATCAAGCGACATAGACTCTCTATTTAGATTAAAAAGCAAGATTCTTCTATCTGCTGCCTTTAGGAGTCACATCTTGCCCATAAAAACAAACACATTTTCAATGTGAAAAGCTGGAACAAAATCTACCAAACAAACGGCCCCCATAAACAGGCGGGAGTTGCAATCCTAATACCATATAAAATAGATTTCAAATTAAAATTAGTGAGAACAGATAAAGAAGGTCACTACATACACATTAAGGGATCTCTCCTTCAGGAGGACATTACAATTCTAATTATGTATTTACCAAACAAAGGAGCACCCAAATTTATCCAAGAAAAACTACTTTATCTCAAATCTCATATAGATCCAAAGACATTAATTATTGAAGACTTTAACACACCACTATCCACACTAGATAGATCAACACGGCTAAAACTCAGCAGAGAAACTGTAGACCTAAACAACTGCATAGATCAACTAGATTTCACAGACATCTAACAAATATTTCACGCAGCAGTATCAGAATACATATTCTTCTCAGCAGCACATGGAACATTTTCTAAAATAGACCACATTTTAGTCACAAAGCAAACTTGTCCAATTTCAGAAACATTGAAGTCATACCATGCATTCTCTCAGATCACAAGTTAAATTAAAACTCAAAACCAAAAGCCACCAAAGAAAATCCTGTAACACATGGAGGCTGAACAACACACTATTTAATCACCAGTGGGTCATGGAAGAGATTAGAAATGAAATTCAAGTGTTCATGATATTCAACAAAAATAAGCACACAAACTACCAGCTCCTCTGGGACACAGAAAAGGCAGTACTCAGAGGCAAGTTTATACCTCTGAGTTTGTACATCAACAAATTGGAGAGATCTGAAACCAACAATTTAATGAGACAGCTGAGCCTCCTTGAAAAAGAGCAGGAAGATACCCCCAATCCAGTAGACAGAAAGAATTAATTAAAATTAAATCAGAATAAATGAATTAGAATCCAAAAGAAACATACAAAGAATCAACAAAACAAAGAGTTGGTTCTTCGAAAAAATTAACAAAATTTACAGACCCTTAGCAAATCTTATCAGAGAAAGAAGAGAACACATCCAATTATAAATAAACTCATAGATGCGAATGGAAATAGTACCAAAGCAACCAAGATTCAGAACATTATAAGGGAATACTTCTCAAAACTTTATGCTAATATGTTTGAGAACTTGGCAGGAATGGACCTTTTCCTAGCAAATATTGTCATGCCAAAACTAAACCAAGATGATTTAAACCATATTAATAGGCCCATATCAAGCATTGAAATAGAAACAGCAATAAGAGACCTCCCATCTAAGAAAAGCCCAGGACCAGATGGTTTTACAGCGGAATTCTACAAGGCCTTCAAACAGAACTCACACCAATACTCCTTCAACTCTTCAATGAAATTGAAAGAGAAAGTGCACTACCAAATTCATTCCATAAAGCTATAATAACCCTCATCCTAAAACCAGGCAGGGACTCATCAAAGAAAGAGAACTATAGACCCATATCTTTGATGAACATTGATGAAAAACTTCTCAACAAAATTTTTGCCAATCCACTTCAATTCATGAAAAAATCATACAACATGATCAAACAGGATTCATTTCAGGGATGCAAAGCTGGTTCAATATACTCAAATCAATTAACATAATTCATCACATCAACAGGAGCAAGGATAAGAAACACATAGTTATCTGAATAGATGCAGAAAAAGCAATTGACAAGATCAAATGCCCCTTTATGATGAAGGTTCTGGAAAAACTAGGAATCCATGTTACCTTCCTCAATACAATAAAGGCTGTATATGACAAACCTACAGCCTGCATTATACTTAATCATGAAAAACTAAAGTCATTTCCTCTTAACTCTGGAAAGAGACCAGAATGCCCACTCTTTCCACTTCTCTTCAATCTAGTATTAGAATGCCTAGCTACAGCAATAAGACAAGATGCAAACCGAAAAGGGATCCAAATAGGGAAAGAAGAAGTAAAACTCTTCCTCTTTGCAGATGTCATGATCTTGTATTTAAAGAATCCCATAGACTCCACTCCCAAATTACTCAAGCTAATTCAAAACATTGGCAAAGTATCAGGGTATAAAATTAACCTTCGGGGCTGGGAAGGTGGCTCAGTGGTAGAGCGCTTGCCTTGCATGCCTGAGGCCCTGGGTTTGATTCCTCAGCACCACATAAGGAAAAAGCCGGAAGTGGCACTGTGACCCAAGTGGTAGAGTGCTAGCCTTGAGCTGAAGAGCTGAGGGACAGCGCCCAGGCCCAGAGTTCAGGCCCCATGACCGGACCCCTCCCAAAAAAATTAACCCTCAAAAGCAATGGCTTTTCTGTATACCAACAATGAGAATAGTGTGGCTGAAATTAAGAAAGCATCTCCAATCGTAATAGCCCCACAAAAAAGAAAATACCTAGGAATTAACTTAACCAAAGAAGTGAAGGAACTCTAAGACGAAAATTTTAAAAACCTGAAAAAGGAAATCAAAAGAGATGTTAGAAAGTGGCAAAAACTCCCATGCTCCTGTATTGGAAAGATAAACATCATGAAAATGGCAATACTTCCCAAGGCTATCTACAAGTTCAATGTGATACCTATCCATATTCCAACTTCATTCTTCAAGGAAATTGAAGAGACAATCCAAAAATTCATATGGAACAATAAAAGACCCGAATAGCAAAAATGATCCTTAACAGAAAGAACAGTGCTGGAGGAATATTAATACCAAATTTCAAACTCTACTACAAAGTCATAGTAATCAAAACAGCTTGGTACTGGCACAAGAATAGACCTCAGGACCAATGGAATAGAACTGAAAACCAGAGATGAACCTACAGACCTATAGCCATCGAATCTTTGATGAGGGACCTAAAAATGTAAGGGAAGAAAAATAGCCTCTTCAGTAAATGGTGCTGGCAAAATTGGTTAACTACTTGTAGAAAACTAAAGCTAGATCCTTATATATCACCCTGCACCAGAATCAACTCCAAATGGATCAAAGACCTCGGAGTCAAAGCAGACACTCTGAAAACATTATAGGATGGAATAGGAGAAACACAAGGTCTCCTTGGCACAGGCCAAATTTTCTTAATAGAGATCCAGAAACACAAGAAATCAAAGAAAGATTGGACAAATGGGATTGCATGAAATTGCAGAGCTTCTGCATGGCAAAGGACATAGCTTGCAAGATCAATAGAAAGCCTATGGATTGGGAGAAGATCTTCACTAGCCATACAACAATCTCATATCTAAAATATACCTGGAACTTAAAAAATTAAATCTCCCAACAACAAATCCTCAAAGAAACAACTGCCGGATAAATAAGTGGGCTAAAGATTTAAAGAGAGGGGCTGGGAAGGTGGCTCAGTGGTAGAGTGCTTGCCTTGTATGCATGAGGCCCTGGGTTCGATTCCTCAGCACCACATAAGCAGAAAAAGCCGGAAGTGGAGCTGTGACTCTAGTGGTAGAATGCTAGCCTTGAGCTGAAGAGCCAAGGGACAGTGCCCAGACCCAGAGTTCAGGCCTCACGACCAACCAAAAAAAAAAAAAAGACTTAAAGAGAAACTTCTCTGAAGAGCACAGAAGCATGGCTAATAGACACATGAAGAAATTCTCAACCTCCCTAGCCATAAAAGAAATGCAAATCAAAAAAACATTGATATACTACCTCACCTGAGTTAAAATGGTTGTAATTAAGAACTCTAACAACAGATGCTGGAGGGGATGAGGACAGAAGGGAACCTTACTTCATTGTTGATGGGAGTGTAAACTTGTTCAACCACTTTGGAAAGCATATGGAGATTCCTAAAGACTCCACATAGAGCTCCCCTATCACCCGGCAATCCCACTTTTGGGCATTTGCCCAAATGATCACAAACAAGACCACACTAAAGCTACCAGCACGACTATGTTTATTGCAGCTTTATTTATCATAGCTAAGATGGAACCAACCCAGATGCTCCTCAGTAGATGAATGGATCAAGAAAATGTGGTGTATATACACACTGGAATTCTATGCCTCCATCAGAAAGAATGACATTGCCCCATTTGTTAGGAAATGGAAAGACTTGGAAAAATTTTATTAAATGAACTAAGCCAGGCTGAATGAAGCATAGGTCCCATGGTTTCCTTTATTGTCAATAACTAGTATATGTCTGAGTCAAGCAAAAAACGTCAGATAAGTTGATGCTAGTGGAATGAACCCCAAGATAAGTATTCAAATGTATTTTCTGTTTTTTTCCTTTCACGTAATTTTTTCTATCATATTCATAAGATGATTCCTATGTTGCTTTGTATGTGCCTCCCCACAGTATAACCAATACTTTCACTGTACTTGATGTTGGTATAATTTGCAGAGGTGAAGGGAAAAAACAACAAATCGTTAACTAGGGATACATGTGGACCCATTGCAACAATGAGTTGTACACGTTGTTATGTCGAAAAACAAGCTTTACAACTTTGGTGGGGGGGTGGGGAGAGGTTCGGGTGGGGGGACAAGAGGAGTATGGAAAGGGATGGGAAGGGGAAACAATGAGGAGGCAACAATGTTTGATAAGAAATGTACTTGTTATCTTGCCCATGTAATTGTAACTCCTCTGTAAGGCATTCTTACAATAATAATAATAATAATAAAATTACATTCAAAGCAGCACAGGCAGAGTTCCCAAGCCAGATTGTCTCCTGCTTTGAATGTTGTGCCTTGACTGCCTTTCTCTGCCAGCTGCTGAATCTCCTCCAGCTCTCTCTAAGGTGGGCACCACAGTGGAGGACATCATGGAGAGCAGAGATTGTGACCTGACCATCCCCATCCTGCCAGCTGGGAGAGAGATGATTCCCAGCACCTGTACTGGACTCTAAGATATTCAGAGACCCCAGGCTACCTCAAGGATCCTTTCTCTGCAACATGAAACTTGGGGCGGGGCGGATGTGATGGACTATCATGTCTGGCCCCATGGGGAGGAGAGTAGGCCCCTTGAACCAGACACTCAGCTCAAGGCAACCTCATTCACACCTGAATGGGGAATTGAGTGCCACAGAGCTGGTCAGCCGCTGGACAGATATCTTTGAGAAGATAGACATCACAGAGGCCCCAGAATCCAGCCAGTACATTGTAGCTCACATCCTCGGAGCCAAAATAGATAAGTGAAGTGGCACCAGAAGGCCATGAAGAGGGAGGAGGGAGTACATTGCGAAAGCTACATCAGGCTCTCCCCAACAGAGGATACTTACCTGAATCAGATGGGATTTTTCTGTAGTATTGTCATAGACAGATACTCATTTATTTTTCTACAAACAGTTACAGAGTGCGCCAGGCTTTGTGGGGCCATAGACAATGAAAGCTTCCATGACTAGTTCCACAGAACATGAAGAAACCTTGGTTTGAGCTGGATGGTGGTGCTTCACACCTGCCATCCTAGCTATTTAGGAGGTTGAGATCGGAGGAGTGAGGCTTTTGGCCCAGGCAGGAAAGCCTGTAAGACTCTTGTCTCCAATTAACTACCAAAAACAAAACTCCAGAAGGGGATGTGTGGCTCAAGCCCTAAACTGCTAGCCTTGAGTAAAAAGGCTCAGGGACAGCACCTAGGCTATGAGTTAGAGGCACAGGACTGACACAAAGAAAGGACAGAGAGAGAGAGAGAGAAAGTAGGGAAGGACAGAGGGATAAAAAGAGGAAAGGAGGGAAGAAGGGAAAATATGCAAGCCTTTTTTTGGAGTCCCTGGATCAAGGGAGCCAACCATTCACAATTTCTGTGGGGACAGTTTCAAAGACTAAAGCCAGTATGTAGAACCAAGCCACTGACCCCTTAGCAACTTCATGACATCCAGGAGCTGTGTGGTCACCGATTGCAGAGGAAAGTAGCCTGGGATAGATCCTAGGGCTCAGGGTTTTTTTTTATCATCCCCGACCCCAAGGAGTTTATTTTCTGGTCAGATAAAAAGAAAGTGTCCAAGAGTTAGGGAGGTATTGGGGTGAGGGAGTGTCAAGAGTGGGGAGGCAAGGGATAAGCAGGAAGATAAAGATGGAGGATGATCCTAGGTCAGGTGTATCAGACATTGGAGTCATGATCTTACCTGACAACCTAGACTACCAGTGATAGAGCCTTTGATCCAGCCACGCTGCTATTAAAAGTCTTGACACCTTGAGTTCACCATTGATGACCTGGCCGTTGTTCGCTGCAGGATGCCTGTGCAGTACATCCTTGGGGCTGGGACTTTCCAGGGCTCACTCTGAAGATGACACCCCCGGTGTTCATTCCTGCACCAGAGACAGAGGTAAGCATATCACTGTCACAGCCTGGGAGTGATGGTGGGAGTTGGGACTCATGTCACCCTGACACTTCATAGAGAGGGTGCTAGCGCCCTGTGCCTGCCATTCTCAGAGGCAGAAGTGGATCTCTTTGCTGGCTCAGTCTTTAGTCTAGATGGCAGATCTGGGATTCAGAGAGGGCAGACTGAATGTGGGGCAGGGCTGGGTAGAGGCTGGTGGGAAAACCAGAGGCACTGGGCTCTGAGCAGGGTTGTTTCTTTGATAATACAACACAGGAACACTCCTGGGATAGAACAGCCCTTTTCACCTTGCCAAGAGGGACCTAGAGACCTCCATTCTCCATCCCTTGACCAAAAACCCTTTGGTTCCCATATCATGTGTTTGGATAACTAGATCTCATCTCACTGCCCAGTGTTGAGTCAGGACAGTGAGAGATCCTGATTCTTTTTTTTTTTTTTTTTTTTTTAATTTTATTTTATTTGAGAACATACTGTACAGAGGGGTTACAATTACATGGGCAGGATAATGCATACATTTCTTACCAAGCATTGCAGCCTCCTCCTTTGTTTACCCTTCACCTCCCTTCCCAGCCTCCCCCCTCCCTCCCACCCAATCATTACCCCCCCCCGACATTGTAAAGCTGGTTTTGACATGACATTTTGTACTTCTCATTGTTGCAACAGGTCCACCTGAATCCTTAAACGACTTGTTTGTCCCGATCTCCTCCACATGTTATACTGACATCAAATATAGTGAAAGCGGGGGTTACACTGTGGGGGAGGGACATACAAAGCAACAAAGAGATAATATTATAAATGCGTTAGAAACACATGCATGAAAGAAACAAAAACATTAAAATACATATTTGAGGTTTCGTTTTCCTAACATCACATTATTTGACTTTTTCCGCTTGACTCATACCTATACTAGATATTGCAAATAAGGGAAACCATGGGACCTATGTTTCTTTGGGCCTGGCTTACTTCACTTAATATAATTTTTTCCAAGCCTTTCCATTTCCTAACAAATGGGGAAATGTCATTCTTTCTGATGGAGGCATAGAATTCCATTGTGTATATATACCACATCTTCTTGATCCATTCATCTACTGAGGGGCATCTGGGTTGGTTCCATGTCTTAGCTAGGGTAAATAATGCTGCAATAAACATAGTTGTGCTGGTAGCTTTAGTGTGGCCTTGTTTGTGATCATTTGGGCAAATGCCCAAAAGTGGGATTGCTGGGTCATTGGGGAGCTCTATGTGGAGTCTTTTGAGGAACCTCCATACTGCTTTCCAAAGTGGTTGAACAAGTTTACATTCCCACCAACAATGAAGTAAGGTTCCTTTCTGTCCACATCCCCTCCAGCATCTGTTGTTGTTAGAGTTCTTGATTTTTGCTGTTCTAACTGGAGTGAGGTGATATCTCAATGTTGTTTTGATTTGCATTTCTTTTATGGCTAGGGATGTTGAACATTTCTTCATGTGTCTATTGGCCATCCTTCTTTCTTCTTCAGAGAAGCTTCTCTTTAAGTCTTTCGCCCACTTACTTATTGGGCAGTTGTTTCTTTGAGGATTTGTTGTTGGGTGGTTTAATTTTTTGAGTTCCAAGTATATTTTAGATATGAGACCCTTGTCCGTTGTATGGCTAGTAAAGATCTTCTCCCAGTCCGTGGGCTTTCTATTGATCTTGCTAGCTATGTCATTTGCCCTGCAGAAGCTCTGCAACCTTATACAATCCCATTTGTCCAGCCTTTCTTTGATTTGTTGTGTTTCCGGGTCTTTATTCAGAAAATTTCGGCCTGTGCCAAGGAGACCCAGGGTTTCTCCTATTCCATCCTGTAATGTTTTCAGAGTGTCTGCTTTGAGTTCAAGGTCTTTGATCCATTTGGAGTTGATTCTGGTGCAGGGTGATATATAAGGATCTAGCTTTAGTTTTCTACATGTAGTTAACCAGTTTTGCCAGCACCATTTACTGAAGAGGCTGTCTGTCTTCCATTCTATTGTTTTAGCTCCCTTATCGAAGATTAGATGGCTATAGGTCTGTAGGTTCATTTCTGGGTTTTCAATTCTATTCCATTGGTCCTGAGGTCTGTTCTTATGCCAATACCAAGCTGTTTTGATTACTATGGCTTTATAGTAGAGTTTGAAATTTGGTACTGATATTCCTCCAGCAGTGTTCTTTCCGTTGAGGAGCGTTTTTGCTATTCGGGGTCTTTTATTGTTCCATATGAATTTTTGGATTGCCTCTTCTATTTCCTTGAAGAATGAGGGTGGAATTTTGATAGGTATTGCGTTGAATTTGTAGATAGCCTTGGGGAGTATTGCCATTTTCACGATGTTAATCTTTCCAATCCAGGAGCATGGGAGGTTTTGCCATTTTTTAAGTTCTGTGTTGATTTCCTTTTTCAAGATTTTAAAGTTTTCATCATAGAGGTCCTTCACTTCTTTAGTTAAGTTAATTCCTAGGTATTTTATTTTTTGTGGGGCTATTACAAATGGAGTTGCTTTCCTAATTTCAGCCACACTTTTCTCATTGTTGGCATACAGAAAAGCCATTGATTTTTGGGGGTTAATTTTATAACCTGCTACTTTGCCAAAGTTTTGAATCAGCTTGAGTAATTTGGGAGTGGAGTCTATGGGATTCTTTAAATACAAGATCATGTCATCTGCAAAGAGGGAGAGTTTTATTTCTTCTTTCCCTATTTGAATCCCCTTTATGTCTGCATCTTGTCTTATTGCTGTAGCTAGGCATTCTAATACTAGATTGAAGAGAAGTGGAGAGAGTGGGCATCCTTGTCTTGTTCCTGAGTTAAGAGGAAATGGCTTTAGTTTTTCACCATTGAGTATAATGCTGGCTGTAGGTTTGTCATATACAGCCTTTATTGTATTGAGGAATGTTCCATGGATTCCTAATTTTTTCAAAACCTTCATCATAAAGGGGTGTTGGATCTTGTCGAATGCTTTTTCTGCGTCTATTGAGATAACCATGTGGTTCTTATTCTTGCTCCTGTTGATGTGATGAATAATATTAATTGATTTGCGTATATTGAACCAGCTTTGCATCCCTGAAATGAATCCTGTTTGATCGTGGTGTATGATTTTTTGGATGAATTGTTGAAGTCGGTTGGCCAAAATTTTGTTGAGAAGTTTTGCATCAATGTTCATCAAAGAAATGGGTCTATAGTTCTCTTTCTTTGATGAGTCCCTGCCTGGTTTTGGGATGAGGGTTATGATGGCTTCATAGAATGTGTTCGGTAGTGAGCTTTCTCTTTCAATTTCATTGAAGAGTTGGAGGAGAATTGGTGTGAGCTCTGCTTTGAAGGCCTTGTAAAATTCCGCTGTAAAACCATCTGGTCCTGGACTTTTCTTAGCTGGGAGGTCTCTTATTGCTGTTTCTATTTCAATGCTTGATATGGGCCTGTTGAGATAGTTTACCTCATCTTGGTTTAGTTTTGGCATGTCAATATTTGCTAGGAAGAGGTCCATTTCTGTCAAGTTCTCAAACTTATTAGCATAAAGTTTTGAGAAGTATTCCCTTATAATGTTCTGAATCTTGCTTGTTTCCGTGGTGATGTTTCCATTCTCATCTCTGAGTTTATTAATTTGGGTGTGTTCTCTTCTTTTTCTGATAAGATTTGCTAAGGGTCTGTCAATTTTGTTGAGTTTTTCGAAGAACCAACTCTTTGTTTTGTTGATTCTTTCTATAGTTTTTTTGGATTCTAATTCATTTAATTCTGATTTAATTTTGATTATTTCTTTCCGTCTACTGGATTGGGGTTTATCTTGCTGCTCTTTTTCAAGGAGGTTTAGATGTGTCATTAAATTGTTAGTTTCAGATCTTTCCAATTTGTTGATGTAGGAGCTCAGAGCTATAAACTTGCCTCTGAGTACTGCCTTTGCTGTGTCCCAGAGGAGCTGGTATTTTGTGTGTTCATTTTTGTTGAATAGCATGAACATTTGAATTTCCTTTCTAATCTCTTCCATGACCCACTCATGATTCAGCAGTGTGTTGTTCAGCCTCCATGTGATACCGGACTTTCTTTGGTGGCTTTTGGTGTTGAGTTCTAACTTTATTCCCTTGTGGTCAGAGAGAATGCAAGGTATAACTTCAATGTTTCTGAATTTAGACAAGTTTGCTTTGTGGCCTAAAATGTGGTCTATTTTAGAAAACGTTCCATGTGCTGCTGAGAAAAACGTGTATTCTGATGCTGCTGGGTGAAATGTTCGGTAAATGTCTGTTAAGTCTAGTTGATCTATGCAGCTGTTTAGATCTGCGGTTTCTCTGTTGAGTTTTTGCCGAGTTGATCTATCTAGTGGGGAGAGTGGTGTGTTAAAATCCCCAACGATTAATGTCTTTGGATCTATATGGGATTTGAGGGAAAGTAGTGTTTCTTTGATAAATTTGGGTGCTCCATTGTTTGGCGAATAGATATTTAGAATTGTAATATCCTCCTGAAGGGGAGATCCTTTAATTAGTATGTAGCGACCTTCTTTATCTCTTTTCACGAATTTTAATTTGAAGTCTATTTTATCTGATATTAGGATTGCAACTCCCGCCTGTTTATGCGGTCCGTTTGCTTGGTAGATTTTGTTCCAGCCTTTAACATTGAAAATGTGTTTGTTTTTACGGGCAAGATGTGACTCCTGCAGGCAGCAGATAGAAGGGTCTTGTTTTTTAATCCAACTAGACAGTCTATGTCGCTTAATTGGAGAGTTCAGTCCGTTAACATTAAGAGATAGGACTGAGAGGTATTTGGGAGTTCCTACCATGTTATCTACCTTATTGGGGGCTCCGAAAACTGGGTTCTTCCTATGGTTCTTGGATTCTCAGTTTGGGTGCAGTTTCTTGGCCTTTATTGCGGTCTTGTTGGTTTCCTATGTGTAGGACATCTTTAAGAATCTTTTGTAGTGCTGGTTTGGTGGAGATGTATTGTTTCAATTTTTCTTTGCTATGGAAGGTTTTTATTTGGCCTTCAGTTATGAAGGAGAGTTTAGCTGGGTACAGTATTCTTGGTTGATAGTTGTTTGTTTTTAGGGCATGGCATACATCATTCCAGGCTCTTCTTGCTTTGATTGTCTCTGCTGAGAAATCTGAGGTGATTCTAATTGGTTTCCCTTTATAAGTGATTACCCTTTTCTCTCTGACAGCTTTAAGGATCTTTTCCTTGTTCTGAGTTGATCCTGTGTGGATTATTATGTGACGGTGGGATGTCCTATTCTGGTCTGGTCTATTTGGGGTTCTAAAGGCTTCTTGTATCTGGACAGGCCTATCTTTTTGCATGTTTGGGAAGTTCTCTGCTAGGATCCTGTTAAACAGATTTCCTAGACCATTAACTTCTGTTTCTAGGTGCTCCTCTACACCCATTATCCTTAGATTAGGCCTTCTGATGGTGTCTTCCAGGTGTTGGATAGATCTATCATATTTCTTGGACTTGTCTTGGATGGTTGTATGTTCTTTCTCTATAATATCTAGGCTGTCTTCAATCCCTGAGATTCGATCTTCTGCATGTTCTAACCTGCTGTCAAGACTCTCTACTTTGTTTTTTATCTCTTTTCCTTCTAGTTGGTCAGCTTTGATGGCTTCAAGTTCTTTGTTGAAGCTCTGTTTTAGGTCTTGTATGAATTTCTTTACTTCCTTAATTTGGTGTTCAGTGTTTGTCCTCAAATCACTTAGTTGATTGGTTATGGTTTCTTTGGGCTCCCATTCCTTCTGTTGGGTTCCATTCAGCATTCCCTTTGTGGTCTCCCTGACTTCCTTCATCTCTTTGTTAATGGATTCCATGAATGCCTTTAGTGATCTTTGTGTGTTCTCTACCTGGTCTCTCAATTCCTGTATTACTCTTTGATTAGCTTCCTCCCGTTCGCGGGATTCCTGCAGATCTCTTTGAGTGTTCTCAGCCTGCTCACGCCATTCCTCCCTTTCTCTTTGAGTATTCTCAAGTTGTTCACGCAAATCCTGTATCAGTTTTTGAGTAGCTTCCTCACGCTTATGGTATTCCTGTATAAACTTCTGGGATGCCTCCTCTCTCTCCCTATCACGCTCATACAGAGTCCTTTGTACGTTGTCAAACTTTTCATTTATCATGTTTGCCACCAGTGTTTGTAGAGCTGTTTGGGGACTCACCTCTGGATTATTCATTATCTGTTCTAACCCCTGATTATCAGGATTGGGAATTGAGATACCCGAATTTGCCATTTTTCTTGTGTTTTTCCGGCTTACTCTGCCCATTTGAGATGAAGATAGCACCAGTTTTGTGCTAGAACACTATCTTAAGGCAACCATCAACCAAAGTTTGCATTTGTACAGTCAATAGTCTACAGATACAATCTAGTTCAACAGATACATCTATTCGACATCAAACAACTATATGTTAAAGGGCTTCGAACCACAGAGAAGAATTTGGAAAACCAGAAATTATTAGGGTTAGGGAGATATGTGGGTAAAAAATAGGAATAGATTGGTGTGGGGAGGCACAGGGAGAGTTAACTATGTCCTAATCACAATGCAGGAAATAGGTTGGGTAGGATGCAAGTAGAGAGAGAGAGAAAAGGGAAGAAAGGGAAAGGGGAATGAAAAGAGACCAGAAAAAAAATAGAGACGTAAAAATTAATGTTATTTTAGAGATTAAAAGACCATCTATTTATAGAGGGATATGAATATGTTGAGAGAAAGGGAGGGACATAGAGGAGATGAGAAAAACTTTTAAAAAATGCTTAAAATATTATATAGGTATAAAGAGGTAGTACTGTTATTAATGAATTTAAGTCTCAGAGGTTTTGAATTGAGTAATAAGTTTGTGGATTAAGTGTGTACACAATGGGGGATAGGGTCTACTGGTTAACTACGGGTTTATCTGAGGATGTGCAGGACAAGAGTTAAGTCACATAAAGGTGAACAAAGAGGAAAAGTTGGAAAGGATAGGAAAGTGAGAAGAAAAGATCAGAAGTTCAGTAGAGCTAGAAAAAAAACAAAAACAAAAAGATAATTAAGAATGAATGAAAAAGAGAAAGAAGACAAGAAAAGAAAAGAAAACACACATTCACGTATTCCTAAAATAAAAATTATAAGAGGAGAAAAAAAAATTAATGGAAAACAATTATTTTTTCAGAAGAGGCAAAAATTAAAGATTAATAAAAGTTTTAGAAAAGCAAAAAAAAAATTTTTTTATATATATATAAGGTAACAAAAAACGAAAAAAAAACAAAACAAGAAAAAGAAAAAAAGAAAAGAAGAAGAAGAAAGAAAAAAAAAAAAAAAGTTCTTTGATTTTTTTTTTTTTTTTTTTTTGGGAGGGGTGGGAAGAGTCCTGTATCTCCCTTTTGTCTGTAACCAGAGTCTGGTTGGAGTCTCTGGTCAGCTTGAGGTCCTGTGGCTTGATTGGTTTCTTAAGTCAGTTTGTTGGAACAGGCAGTAAAATGCTCTGCTTTACCCAAGATTTTGAGATCCCCCTCCCAGGTTAGTTTACTGGGAGGGTGATCTGCTTTGAGAATCACAAAAGAGGGGGATGCAGTGATGAGGCTAGGTTCTGGGTAGAGTTGAGGTCTTTCAAGGAACAGTAGCTTTTCCCTGGGGCTATTTTGTGAAAAAAAAACTCACAGCACCCAGCCTGGAGCCATTCTCAGGGTTTCTGTTTTTCAATTGATTGTGGTGGCTGCTAGAGGGAGGGGCAGCCTCTGGCTCTGGCCACCCAGCGAGGAGAGCCACTCCAATGGCTGGTGCCTGAGCTGGGCGACCCCTCCCTGGATGGAACTGAGTCTGTGAGGTCACCTCGCCGCCAAGTTCCCGTCAACTGCCAAATGACTAGCTCTATTCCAAGGCCTGAGCTGGAGCTAGCCGCTCCTCCGAGCTTTGTCGGTATCCAAGATGGAGATCACCGGTGCTGGGGGGGGGGAGGGGTGGCCTTCCCTCCTCTGCTCCCAGAGAAGGAGTGAGGAAGCAGGGCTTCTACTCACGGGGAGTCTTGGATCCCGGGTCGTCTCTGGTCTGCAAAGTGCAGGATGAAGTTGTCCGCTCCTTGTCAGTTCTTGCTGGTGTTGAGTAGAATCCGCTCGTCCGCTGCGTCTGGCTCCTTTGTCCCGGACTGCGTCTCAGGTATGCCTCCGCGGCGGTGGTCGCCGCTGCGACCCTGCCGCCGCAGCGGCAGCTGCTCAGATGTGTCTGCTTGGCTTCCCCTCTCTTGACTAACTCTCTGTCCTGTGATGGCACACTTGGTGTGATTCTCTGGCTTGGGACTGTTCACTGGAACTCTGAAACTGTTTTCTATGCAAGAGCTTGTTCAGATTCCAGCTTCTCCTCCGCCATCTTCCCGGAACTCCGAGATCCTGATTCTTTGATAAGGTCATTGGATCCTCAGTATGAGATTATACTTGAATGTCCTAACTTGGTGCATGGTCAGTCCCATCTAAGACTGCCATGATGTAGAACAAAGAATCTAGAGAATCAGAGCTGGATAGGGTCCGTTCTGGGAGGCTTGAATATTATGTGTTAGCTTTGAGCTCCGGTGTGCCCACCTGCTTCCCTTTCTTGGGTGGGTCTATGCTAGCAAAAGCTTGAAACTAAGGTGTGGGTCTTGTCTTTGATGCTCAAAGCTAGCACGCTACCATTTGAGCCACAGCTCTACTTCAAGCTTTTTTTGGTGTTTAATTGGAGATAAAAAGTTCTCATGAACGTTGCTGCCAAGGGTGGCATCCAACTGCAGTCCTCAGATCTCAGCTGCCTGAGGGAATAGGATGACAAGCACGGAAAAGCATCTTTGGCTATGTGCCAGTAGCTCATGGTTGTCATCCTAGATACTCAGGAGCTAAGATCTGAGGATCATGGTTCAAAGCCATCTTGGGCAAGAAAGACCCTGAGAGTCTTATCTCCAACAAACCACCAGAAAACCGGAAGGGGTGCTGTGGCTCAAGTAGTAGAGTGCTTGCCTTGAGCTGAAGAGCTCAGGGACAGCACCCAGGCCCTGAGTTCAAACACCACAACCGAAAAAAAAGAAAAAAAGTAAAATATGTTTGCCTGCAAAGATGTGGAGGTGTGTGTGGGGGTGCTGTGATTGAGAGACCAGGTGCTGACCTCACTGTACAGACATTTCTAAGAACTCCTCAAGTTTGCCCGTTTGAAGCCACAGTAGGATGGGAGGTGTCTTACCAAGAACACAAGAGGACGAGGCCTGTGGCAGGCAGGGAGTGGTGGTATGGGTGCAGGGGTGGGATTGTTGTATCTGTATTCTCTCCATTGAAGGATGGATTTGGATGCTGGGTGTCAAAGTTTGAAGTTAAGGGTTGCAAGAAGTTTGTGGCCTGACGAATTGGGTTTCCTCTGGGTTTATGAAGGTGGTTGAAGCCTGGGGCTGCCAGTGCTCACAACTGTCATCCTAGCTACTCATAAAGCTGTAAAGACCACGGTTCAAAGCCAGCTTGTGCAAGAAAGTCTGTGATACTTGATATCCAATGAACCACCAGAATACAGGACATGGTGCTGTGGCTCAAGTACTAGAGTGCTCATCTTCAGATGAAGAGCTGAAGGACAACACCCTGGCCCAGAGTTCAAACCCCATGACCAACAATAAACAAAGAGGTGGCCTGATTTTTCCACATAGCAGTGTGTATGGTAGGAAATTCCTTGCTGTGTTATGAGATATTACAGATATGTGAGAGGCTCAATGTTGTGTCTACAGTTATTCTGAGTATGATAGTGCCATCTTCACGCAGGTCAGATGTGATCCTAATGGAAGGAGTCCATGGTTCTGTTCTCAGGAACTGCTGAGGCCGTGGAATGTTTGTGTGTATCTGTGTGTGTGTGTGTGTGTGTGTGTGTGTGTGTGTGTGTGTGTGTGTAATTTTCCCTCGTCTTTCTCTGTCCCCTTCCTGGCTGCCTGGCTGCCCCTTTCTGACCTCAGATGGTGACCCTCCTCCACACCGACCTTGCCTTTAGCCCCCTATCAGGGCCTACAATGAGTCCTAAATTGCCAGAGGACTGTGTTCCAACTTTTCTCTGGGGCCCAAGTCTGGCTGTCCCAATATTTGGCCACCTCCAGGGGATTCTGGAAAAGCAGTGCCAGCTGGCATAAGTCTCCCCTGCCTCAGAGGGAGGGCCTCGGTTATACGATGTCCTGTCCTTTTCCTCAGCTGGGCCTCTGACTGCACATCCCTCTCAGCAGGCTTGCAGTGGCTTGGGGAATGGGTGGTTGCTGGTGGCTCTGGCCAACTCGATCTTGACATCTGACTGAAGGTCGCTCAAGCAAGGAGGATCCAGGGCTACATGAGAGGTGAGGCCAAGGTGGCTTGGAAGTATCTGTCAGTGTCTAGGAAATGTAAACGTACTTTATTGCAGGAAAGTTTAACCTCCAGCACCAGCTGGACCTCTCAGGTCTTGCTACACAATTCTGGATACCCAGAATACAGCAGGCACAGACTTTAGATTCTAGGGTCAGGGAACTGGAGGATGAGAGACTTGTATGTCCAATACCTCAATGTTCTGGGGCATTAGTCTTGACCTGGCTATGCCCCCGCTTGTGTATGTTCACTTCTTAACCCATTGTTGGCCACACACCAGCCACTTGTGGCAGTACTATGGAAGGGGCAGGAGTGGAAGTGAGATCTAGGATGAACAAAATCTGGATTTATGGCCTGTGGGGTGGCAAAGGGTGTCTTAAAAAAAACTTAGAGCTGGAAATCGGGGTCTAGGCACTGTCCCTGAGCTTCCTTTGCTCAAAGGTAACATTCTACTACTTGAACCACAGTTCACCTTTCAACTATTTTACTTGTTTAGTGGAGATAAGAGTCTCATGAACTTTCCTGCCTGGGCTGGCTTCAAGCAGTCATCCTAAGACCTCAGCCTCTTAAGTAGCTAGGATTGCTGGTGTGAGCCACAGGCACCTGCTAAGGGTGTGTGTGTGTGTGTGTGTGTGTGTGTGTGTGTGTGTGTGTGCGAGCACGCGTGCGCGTGCGCATGTGAGTTTACCGGGACTTGAACTCAGAGCCTAGGTGCTATCCTTTAGCTTGTTTGTACAAGGTTGGTGCTGTACCACTTGAACTACAGTAGCTCTGCTTCCCAGGTTTTGGTGACTCATTGGAAATAAGAGTCTGCCCAGGCTAGGTTTGAATCTTGATTGATCCTCAGGTGTCAGCCTTGAGTAGCTAGGATAACAGGAATGAGCCACAGGTGCACAGCTGATAATGGCCTTTCTCCACAGCGGACTGGAATTTCCTGAAAGCTT